>NC_141876.1:465337219-465940344 GCF_056163025.1 Triticum urartu
GTATAAACTTTACCATTCTGTTTGGGGACCGCCTATAATGTGTTTAGCATGGAAGATATCGCCATCTCTTAATTGTTACGTTGACAATGAAAGTATACCGCTCAAAATACAATTTATCTCTATTTCAAAACCAAGCTCTGGCACCTCTACAAATCCCTGATTCCCTCTGCGAAGGGCCTATCCATCTACTTTTATGTTGAGTCATCACTCTCTTATTAAAAAGCACTAGCTGGAGAGCACGGCTGTCATTTGCATTCATCACTGTTAATTTATATTGGGTATGACTATGTTTGGATCTCTTTTACCATGAATTACAATGTCTAGTCAGTCCTTGATCTTTAACGATGCTCTGCATTCATGTTTTGCGGTCTCATAAAGGGCTAGCGAGATACCATCTTGTTATATCATATTATGATTGTTTTGAGAAAGTGTTGTCCTCCGAGATTTATTGTTATGACTTGTTAGTTGATTATGCTATTGATATGAGTAATTATGAGACCTGAGAATTATTGCAAATGTAGTTAGTTATGATCTATGCTGAAAACTTGAATGCTGGCTTGACATAGTTACAACAACAAGAGCAAATAGAGTTTGTAAAAGTTTTTCTTTCTTTCTTTCAGTTTGTCAACTGAATTGCTTGAGGACAAGCAAGGGTTTAAGCTTGGGGGAGTTGATACGTCTCCGTCGTATCTACTTTTCCAAACACTTTTGCCCTTGTTTTTGGACTCTAACTTGTATGATTTGAATGGAACTAACCCGGACTGACGCTGTTTTCAGCAGAATTGTCATGATGTTGTTTTATGTGCAGAAAACAAATATTCCCGGAATGACCTGAAACTCCACAGAACATCTTAGAAAAAATAATAAAAAATCCTCGCCAAAGATGAAGACCAGGGGGCCCACACCCTTCTCACGAGGGTGGGGGGCGCCCCCCCTAGGGCGCGCCCCCTACCTCGTGGGCCCCCTGGATGCCCTCCGATGCCAAGTCCAACTCTATATATTTGCTTTCGGAGAGAAAAAAATCAGAGAGAAGAAATCATCGCGTTTTACAATGCGGAGCCGCCGCCAAGCCCTAAAACCTCTCGGGAGGGCTGATCTGGAGTCCATTCGGGGCTCCGGAGAGGGGGATTCGTCGTCGTCGTCGTCATCAACCATCCTCCATCACCAATTTCATGATGCTCACCTTCGTGCGTGAGTAATTCCATCGTAGGCTTGCTGGACGGTGATGGGTTGGATGATATTTATCATGTAATCGAGTTAGTTTTGTTAGGGTTTGATCCCTAGTATCCACTATGTTCTGAGATTGATGTTGCTATGACTTTGCTATGCCTAATGCTTGTCACTAGGGCCGAGTGCCATGATTTCAAATCTGAACCTATTATGTTTTCATGAATATATGTGAGTTCTTGATCCTATCTTGCAAGTCTATAGTCACCTACTATGTGTTATGATCCGGCAACCCCGAAGTGACAATAATTGGGACCACTCCCGGTGATGACCATAGTTTGAGGAGTTCATGTATTCACTATGTGCTAATGCTTTGTTCCAGTTCTCTATTAAAAGGAGGCCTTAATATCCCTTAGTTTCCAATAGGACCCCGCTGCCACGGGAGGGTAGGACAAAAGATGTCATGCAAGTTCTTTTCCATAAGCACGTATGACTATATACGGAATACATGCCTACATTACATTAATGAATTGGAGCTGGTTCTGTGTCACTCTATGTTATGACTATTACATGATGAACCACATCCGGCTTAATTATCCATCACTGATCCGGTGCCTACGAGTTTTCCATATACTGGTTCTCGCTTATTTACTTTCCCGCTGCTACTGTTACAATCACTACAAAATACCAAAAACATTACTTTTGCTGTCTTTACTTTTGTTGCCGCTACCACCACTATCATATTACTGTGCTACTAAACACTTTGCTGCAGATACTAAGTTTCCAGGTGTGGTTGAATTGACAACTCAGTTGCTAATACTTGAGAATATTCTTTGGCTCCCCTTGTGTCGAATCAATAAATTTGGGTTGAATACTCTACCCTCAAAAGCTGTTGCGATCCCCTATACTTGTGGGTTATTACTCCCTATGTTCCTAAATATAAGTCTTTGTAGAGATTCCACTAGGTGGACTACATACGGAACAAAATGAATGAATCTACACTTAAAATGCATCTATATACATTTGTATGTGGTTCATGGTGAAATCTCTACAAAGACTTATATTTAGGAACGGAGGAAGTACTTGTATAGTACGTACTGTAATTTATCAGCGAGATAGTACAATGCGGTATGTGCGATTCAAGATTACTTGGACTAGTTGATGAGACATAAACTCATCACAAATACAGTGTGTAGAAGCCAGTAGAGGTATGTGTGTGGCAAAGAAGTAGAGAAATATCCACATGGAGTAATGTGGGCAGCTGGAGCAGTGGTGCAAGCCGGCTGTAAAGGGCATTGTACCTGAGGGATGTCAGGACGTAGCTCAACCTAGAGGAGGGCGGCGGGAGGAGGCAACTACCCACGTCACGGCAGTGAGCAATGGATGAAGGCAACCTCTCCGGCTTTGTGAGAGAGAATGGTGGGGACCCCTGATCGGGACGTGCCGACAGTGGGTTTTTGCCGTTGGCGACAGCGACCGCATCTACACTAAGCATCCACCCCTTCCCCCGGCGGACGTGATCCGCCGGGATGTTAGAGATGTGGCCACAATGGTTTTGTGCGAGAGAGTGTGAAAACTGAAGAGAGCAACCCCAGCAAGCAACCGTGTAGGCTCGTCCTTCCTATGTATATACTGGAGCGGTTTCCTTTTCTCCCATATGAACCTATTTATATTGCGTACGTGCCACTGAAGAAAAAAACTTTATTTATAAATGACGCGGCACCTACTACTCGTTCTCCTATAAACCTTGCGCTTGGCTTCTCCAAACTATTAACCTTGTGATTGGCTCTTCGCCTCTTCGAGGACTCGAGCAATAATGGTACTGCAATATATATCATTCTGGCTATATGAGACCGAATGAATTGATGCACGTCCACCATGTGGCGAGGGTCGAGGGGCGAGGGCGAGTGCGTACTATTACGTCCGTTTCAATATGGACTACATACGGAGCAAAATGAGCGAGTCTACACTCTAAAATACGTCTATATACATCAGTGTTTGGAGTATGTACTAGTAGTTCATATTGAAATCTACTAAAGGACATATATTCCAAACAATATGATAATCTCTCTAACCAAGGTAGGGGCGAGGAGTAAATGGAGGGAGTACTAGTAAAATTTTCTCCTCGTCCTGCGAGCCACCGCGCGCGTGGGCGAGGGAGCGGGCGTACTAAGCAAGCTTCTCCTCATTCTACAAGTTGACGGGACACATCAAAAGTACTCCAATATATAGAGCCTTGCCTCTAAGGTAGGCCCCACATGGTTTGCCTCTTTTTTAACATAATGCGTCAAGTCACAATTTGTTTGTTCACCCGTGGTAGACGATCCTCCCTCCATCTAGTGGACAACCAGTAAACGTGTCAAGTTACCACATGGGCTGCCTTTTTGTACAGAAATGAGTTCCACTGTGTAGCCGCCCGGGTGTGGTTGGGAAAGAGACGGGAGTACGTGCGTCGTGCGTGCACCTCTTATCTTCGTGCACGTCCCCCACCTACGTGGGTGTGTGTGAGAGATAAAACCTAGACAAATGGCTTGTGCGTTCATGAATGTATTTGTGGGAATATGTGTCGATGACATCTCAAACAAAAAATTTCATGCAATGTGTGTGAAATGGAGGCCTATCCATATCACATATAGAGGGTCGGGCGATCCACGAGAAGAGATGGAGGGGTCATAGATATCGATAGAGTCGAAGAGAGGATCAAGTGGGTGGGTGCAAGATCGATGAAGATAGCCATCGAAATTGTGTGTGTGTGCAGGTCAAAGATATAGGGCGACTGACCTAGCTACCGGGACGTCAGAGGGCATAGGTCAAGTTTGTGTGTGGCAGGGAGACATGACTAGAGCGCTCGATGTATCGGTGTGTGTGTGTGTGTGCGAGGGAGTGGGGGGAGGGGTAGGCAGAGGCCTAACTATAGAGGTAGAACGACTCGTATATGTGTTGAGAAGGAGAGACCCAGCTATGTCTTGAGGGAGATCGATCGACGTCCATACATAACTGAAGGACGGGAAATAGGATGGGACAGAGAGAGAGGAGAGAGAGAGGGAGGGAGAGGGGTAGAGTGCTGGATGGGTGATGGAGTTGCTTCTCGAAGATGGTGGGAGAGGCCTACTAGACAAACTGAGGGTGGAACTGCAATATTATCAATAAGAGTGGGGATGTGTTTCTGTGTGTGCCTGTGCGTGATAGATCTGTCGAGACACATCCATGGATGATGAAGGGGAACCATGTGTTTGGTAAGCAAATCTAACTAGATCGGTAGATCAATTGTTGTTTGTCGGAGGAAGGGAGAGACACAACTAATGAGGTAGATCGATCGACGCATGGGGAAAACGAGTTATAAGGACCTAGCTAGCTATATGTATAGCAGGAGATCGGTCGGTGTACGTCCATTTGTTAGAGGCAAATAAGGCCCGGCAAGACGGATAGACATAGAGAATGGAGCTAGGAGGTGGTGCGAGAGGCCCAGCTACTAGCTAGATAGGGGAGGAGTGTGTGGTTGTGAGATCGATGAAAAGAGGGGCAAGAGTTTACACGTGTGTGGGACCGTATGAGAGACACGAGGCAAGGACACATAAAGGAGGAGATTGAAGGTGCGTGTGTATTTTGTAGGCAGACATCGCTGGAGAGGTTTATCGATCGGTGTGTGTCGGAAAGGAGTTGTGGAGACTGTGGGAGAACGACCTAAAGAAAAAAAATGAATGTGTGTGATGGATAGAATGCTGAGGGAGGGGGAGGGCGAGGAGGGCGTGTGCATGCACAAGAGAAATTTAGTGGTAGCTACAAAGGTTAGAGGATTGTGTGGTTGTAAGAGACTAACAAAGATCATAATTTGATACGAAAGTGGATTCATATATTTGAACAAGAGATTGATACGTCTCCAACGTATCTATAATTTTTGATTGCTCCATGCTATATTATCTATTGTTTTGGACATTATTGGGCTTTATTATCCATTTTTATATACTTTTTGGGACTAACCTATTAACCGGAGGCCCAGCCCAGAATTGTTGTTTTTTGCTTGTTTTAGGGTTTCGAAGAAAAGGAATATCAAACGAAGTCCAAACGGAATGAAACCTTCGGGAACGTGATTTTCTCAACGAACAAGACCCAGGAGACTTGGACCCTACGTCAAGAAACAAAAGAGGAGGCCACGAGGTAGGGGGCGCGCCTCCCCCCCCCCCAGGAGCACCCTCCACCCTCGTGGGCCCCCTGTTGCTCCACTGACGTACTCCTTCCTCCTATATATACCTACGTACCCCAAATGATTAGATACGGAGCCAAAACCCTAATTCCACCGTCGCAACTTTCTGTATCCACGAGATCCCATCTTGGGGCCTGTTCCGGAGCTCCACCGGAGGGGGCATCGATCACGGAGGGCTTCTACATCATCACCATATCCCCTCCGATGAAGTGTGAGTAGTTTACCTCAGACCTACAGGTCCATAGTTATTACCTAGATGGCTTCTTCTCTCTTTTTGGATCTCAATACAATGTTCTCCCCCTCTCTTGTTGACATCTATTCGATGTAATCTTCTTTTTACGGTGTGTTTGTTGAGACCGATGAATTGTGGATTTATGATCAAGTCTATCTATGAATAATATTTGAATCTTCTCTGAATTATTTTATGTATGATTGGTTATCTTTGCAAGTCTCTTCAAATTATCAGTTTGGTTTGGCCTACTAGATTGATCTTTCTTGCAATGGGAGAAGTGCTTAGCTTTGGGTTCAATCTTGCGGTGTCCTTTCCCAGTGACAGTAGGGGCAGTAAGGCACGTATTGTATTGTTGCCATCGAGGATAACAAGATGGGGTTTTCATCATATTGCATGAGTTTATCCCTCTACATCATGTCATCTTGCTTAAGGCGTTACTCTATTTTCATTAACTTAATACTCTAGATGCATGCTGGATAGCGGTCGATGAGTGGAGTAATAGTAGTAGATGCAGGCAGGAGTCGGTCTACTTGTCTAGGACGTGATGCCTATATACATGATCATACCTAGATATTCTCATAACTATGCTCAATTCTGGCAATTGCTCAACAGTAATTCGTTCACCCACCGTAGAATACTTATGCTCTTGAGAGAAGCCACTAGTGAAACCTATGGCCCCCGGGTCTATCTTCATCATATTAATCTTCCAATACTTAGTAATTTCCTTTGCTTTTTACTTTGCTTTTATTTTACTTTGCATCTTTATCATAAAAATACCAAAAATATTATCTTATCATATCTACCAGATCTCACTCTTGTAAGTGGCCGTGTAGGGATTGACAACCCCTTATCGCGTTGGTTGCGAGGATTTATTGATTTATTTGTTTTGTGCAGGTACGAGGGACTCGCGTGTAGCCTCCTACTGGATTGATACCTTGGTTCTCAAAAACTAAGGGAAATACTTACGCTACTTTGCTGCATCATCGCTTCCTCTTCGGGAAAAACCAACGCAGTGCTCAAGAGGTAGCAAGAAGGATTTCTGGAGCCGTTGCCTGGGAGTCTACGCAAAAGTCAATATACCAAGTACCCATCACAATCCCTATCTCCCGCATTACATTGTTTGCCATTTGCCTCTCGTTTTCCTCTCCCCCACTTCACCCTTGCCGTCTTATTCACCCTCTCTCTCTCTCTCTATCCTCCCTCTCTTTCTCTATTTGCCTCTTTTTGCCCGCTTGCTTTTTGTTTGCTTGTGTGTTAGTTTGCTTGCTTGTCACGATGGCTCAAGATAATACTAAATTGTGTGACTTTACCAATACCAACAACAATGATTTTATTAGCACTCCGATTGCTCCTCTTACCGATGTTGAATCTTGTGAAATTAATACTGCTTTGCTGAATCTTGTCATGAAAGATCCGTTTTCCGGCCTTCCTAGTGAAGATGCCGCTACCCATCTAAATAGCTTTGATGATTTGTGTGATATTCAAAAGAAGAAAGATGTGGATAACGATATTGTTAAATTGAAGCTATTTCCTTTTTCGCTTAGAGATCGTGCTAAAGCTTGGTTTTCGTCTTTGCCTAAGAATAGTATTGATTCAGGGAATAAGTGCAAAGATGCTTTTATCTCTAAGTATTTTCCTCCCGCTAAGATCATCTCCCTTAGAAATGATATTATGAATTTTAAGCAACTTGATCATGAACATGTTGCACAAGCTTGGGAGAGGATGAAATTAGTGATACACAATTGCCCTACTCATGGTTTGAATCTGTGGATGATTATACAAAAAATTTATGCCGAATTGAATTTTGCTTCTAGAAATCTTTTAGATTCGGCCGCGGGAGGCACTTTTATGGAAATCACTTTAGGATAAACTACTAAACTCCTAGATAATATTATGGTTAATTATTCTCAATGGCATACTGAAAGATCTACTAATAAAAAGGTGCATGCGATAGAAGAAATTAATGTTTTGAGTGGAAAGATGGATGAACTTATGAAATTATTTGCTAGTAAAAGTGTTTCTTCTGATCCTAATGATATTCCCTTGTCTACTTTGATTGAGAATAATAATGAATCTATGGATGTGAATTTTGTTGGTAGGAACAATTTTGGTAACAACGCGTATAGAGGAAATTTTAATACTAGGCCTTATCCTAGTAATCCCTCTAATAATTATGGTAATTCCTACAACAATTCTTATGGAAATTATAATAATATTCTCTCTGATTTTGAATCTAATATTAAAGAATTTATTACTTCACAAAAGAATTTCAACGCTTTGATTGAAGAAAAATTGCTTAAGATTGATGAGTTGGCTAGGAACGTTGATAGAATTTCTCTTGATGTTGATTCTTTGAAACTTAGATCTATTCCACCTAAGCATGATATCAATTAGTCTCTCAAAGCCATGAGAATTTCCATTGATGAGTGCAAAGAAAGAACCGCTAGGATGTGTGCTAAGAAAGATGCCTTTATAAGAGCGTGTTCTTCTAGTTCCTATGAAAATAAAGATGAAGATCTAAAAGTTATTAATGTGTCCTCTATTAAATCTTTGGTTTGCAATATGAATCTTAATAATGATGGGACTGATTATGATCCACCTTTACCTAGAAGACGTTCCAACAATTCGGAGTTTTTAGATCTTGACGCTAAAATTGATGAAAGTGGGATTGAAGAAATTAAAACCCTAGATGTTGCTAAACCCACTATTTTGGATTTCAAGGAATTTAATTATGAAAATTGCTCTTTGATTGATTGTATTTCCTTGTTGCAATCCGTGCTAAATTCTCCTCACGCTTATAGTCAAAATAAAGCATTCACTAAACATATCGTTGATGCCTTGATGCAATCTTATGAAGAAAAACTTGAATTAGAAGTCTCTATCCCTAGAAAACTTTATGATGAGTGGGAACCTACTATTAAAATTAAATTAAAGATCATGAATGCTATGCTTTGTGTGATTTGGGTGCTAGTGTTTCCACGATTCCAAAGACTTTGTGCGATTTGTTAGGTTTCCGTGATTTTGATGATTGCTTTCTAGACTTGCACCTTGTGGATTCCACTATTAAGAAACCTATGGGAAGAATTAATGATGTTCTTATTGATGCAAATAGGAATTATGTGCCCGTATATTTTATTTTTCTTGACATAGATTGCAATCCTTCATGTCCTATTATTCTTGGTAGACCTTTCCTTAGAATGATTGGTGCAATTATTGATATGAAGGAAGGAAATATTAGATTCCAATTTCCGTTAAGGAAAGGCATGGAACACTTTCCTAGAAAGAAAATTAAATTACCTTATGAATCTATTATGAGAGCCACTTATGGATTGCCTACCAAAGATGGCAATACCTAGATCTATCCTTGCTTTTTATGCCTAGCTAGGGGCGTTAAACGATGGCGCTTGTTGGGAGGCAAACCAATTTTATTTTTATTCCTTGCTTTTCGCTCCTGTTTAGTAATAAATAATTTATCTAGCCTCTGTTTAGGTTGTGTTTTTTTGTGTTTAATTAGTGTTCGTGCCAAGTAGAACCGTTGGGAAGACTTGGGAAAAGTCTTGTTAATCTTGCTGTAAAAAACAGAAACTTTAGCGCTCACGAGAACTGCTGCCATTTTTATTTGGAAACTGCTATTTAGTTAATTCTTTTTGCAGATGATTAATAGATAAATTACTCATGTCCAGCAATTTATTTTAGAATTTTTGGGGTTCCAGATCTTGCGCTAGCTACAGATTACTACAGACTGTTCTGTTTTTGACAAATTCTGTTTTTCGTGTGTTGTTTGCCTATGGCTAGTAAAATAGTTTATAAACCATAGAGAAGTTGGAATACAGTAGGTTTAACACTAATATAAATAAAGAATGAGTTCATTACAGTACCTTGAAGTGGTCTTTTGTTTTCTTTCGCTAACGGAGCTCACGAGATTTTCTACTTTAAGTTTTGTGTTGTGAAGTTTTCAAGTTTTGGGTAAAGATTTGATGGATTATGGAACAAGGAGTGGCAAGAGCCTAAGCTTGGGGATGCCCATGGCACCCCCAAGATAATATAAGGACACCTAAAATCCAAAGCTTGGGGATGCCCCGGAAGGCATCTCCTCTTTTCGTCTACTTCTATCGGTAACTTTACTTGGAGCTATATTTTTATTCACCACATGATATGTGTTTTGCTTGGAGAGTCTTGTATGATTTGAGTCTTTGCTTTTTAGTTTACCACAATCATCCTTGATGTACACACCTTTTGAGAAAGCCATACATGATTTGGAATTTGTTAGAATACTCTATGTGCTTCACTTATATCATTTGAGTTATATAGTTTTGCTCTAGTACTTCACTTATATCTTTTAGAGCACGGTGGTGGATTTCTTTTATAGAAACTATTGATCTCTCATGCTTCACTTAGATTATTTTGAGAGTCTTAAATAGCATGGTAATTTTCTTAAATAATCCTAATATGCTTGGAATTCAAGAATAGTAAAAGAACTTTCTTATGAGTGTATTGAATGCTATGAGAAGTTTGATGCTTGATAATTGTTTTGAGATATGAAGATGGTGATATTAGAGTTATGCTAGTTGAGTAGTTGTGAATTTTAGAAATACTTGTGTTAAGGTTTGTGATTCCCGTAGCATGCACGTATGGTGAACCGTTATGTGATGAAGTCGGAGCATGATTTATTTTTTGATTGTCTTCCTTATGAGTGGCGGTCGGGGACGAGCGATGGTCTTTTCCTACCAATCTATCCCCCTAGGAGCATGCGCGTAATACTTTGCTTTGATAACTTGTAGATTTTTGCAATAAGTATATGAGTTCTTTATGACTAATGTTGAGTCCATGGATTATACGCTCTTTTCTCACCCTTCCACCTTTGCTAGCCTCTCTAATACCGCGCACCTTTCGCCGGTATCATACACCCACCATATACCTTCCTCAAAACAGCCAGCATACCTACCTATTATGGCATTTCCATAGCCATTCCGAGATATATTGCCATGCAACTTTCCACCGTTCTGTTTATTATGACACACTTCATCATTATCATATTGCTTAGCATGATCATGTAATTGACATCGTATTTGTGGCAAAGCCACCATTCATAATTCTTTCATATGTGTCACTCCTGATTCATTGCATATCCCGGTACACCGCCGAAGGCATTCATATAGTCATATTTTGTTCTAAGTATCGAGTTGTAATTGTTGAGTTGTAAGAAAAATAAAAGTGTGATGATCATCATTATTAGAGCATTGTCCTAGTGAGGAAAGGATGATGGAGACTATGATTCCCCCACAAGTCGGGATGAGACTCCAGACGAAAAAAAGAGAAAGAAAAGAGGCAATAAAAAAAGAGAAAAGACCCAAATAAAAAAATGAATGAAAGAAAAAGAGAGAAGGGACAATGCTACTATCCTTTTACCACACTTGTGCTTCAAAGTATCACCATGATATTCATGATAGAGAGTCTCCTATGTTATCACTTTCATATACTAGTGGGAATTTTTCATTATAGAACTTGTCTTGTATATTCTAATGATGGGCTTCCTCAAATTGCCCTAGGTCTTCATGAGCAAGCAAGTTGGATGCACACCCACTTAGTTTCTTTTGTTGAGCTTTCATATACTTATAGCTCTAGTGCATCTGTTGCATGGCAATCCCTACTCACTCACATTGATATCTATTCATGGGCATCTCCATAGCCCGTTGATACGCCTAGTTGATGTGAGACTATCTTCTCCCTTTTTGTCTTCTCCACAACCACCATTTTATTCCACTTATAGTGCTATATCCATGGCTCACGCTCATGTATTGCGTGAAGATTGAAAAAGTTTGAGAACACCAAAAGTATGAAACAATTGCTTGGCTTGTCATCGGGGTTGTGCATGATTTAAATATTTTGTGTGGTGAAGATAGAGCATAGCCAGACTATATGATTTTGTAGGGATAACTTTCTTTGGCCATGCTATTTTAAGAAGACATGATTGCTTTGTTAGTATGCTTGAAGTATTATTATTTTTATGTCAATATTAAACTTTTATCTTGAATCTCTTGGATCTGAATATTCATACCACAATTAATAAGAATTACATTAAAATTATGCCAAGTAGCACTCTACATCAAAAATTCTGTTTTTATCATTTACCTACTCGAGGACGAGCAGGAATTAAGCTTGGGGATGCTTGATACGTCTCCAACGTATCTATAATTTTTGATTGCTCCATGCTATATTATCTACTGTTTTGGACATTATTGGGCTTTATTATCCACTTTTATATTATTTTTGGGACTAACCTATTAACCGGAGGCCCAGCCCAGAATTGCTGTTTTTTGCCTGTTTTAGGGTTTCGAAGAAAAGGAATATCAAACGGAGTCCAAACGGAATGAAACCTTCGGGAACGTGATTTTCCCAACGAACAAGACCCAGGAGACTTGGACCCTACGTCAAGAAACAAAAGAGGACGCCACGATGTAGGGGGCGCGCCTACCCCCCAGTCACGCCCTCCACCCTCGTGGGCCCCCTGTTGCTCCACTGACGTACTCCTTCCTCCTATATATACCTACGTACCCCCTAACGATCAGATACGGAGCCAAAACCCTAATTCCACCGCTGCAACTTTCTGTATCCACGAGATCCCATCTTGGGGCCTGTTCCGGAGCTCCGCCGGAGGGGGCATCGGTCACGGAGGGCTTCTACATCATCACCATAGCCCCTTCGATGAAGTGTGAGTAGTTTACCTCAGACCTACGGGTCCATAGTTATTAGCTAGATGGCTTCTTCTCTCTTTTTGGATCTCAATACAATGTTCTCCCCCTCTCTTGTGGAGATCTATTCGATGTAATCTTCTTCTTGCGGTGTGTTTGTTAAGACCAATGAATTGTGGGTTTATGATCAAGTCTATCTATGAATAATATTTGAATCTTCTCTGAATTCTTTTACGTATGATTGGTTACATTTGCAAGTCTCTTCGAATTATCAGTTTAGTTTGGCCTACTAGATTGATCTTTCTTGCAATGGGAGAAGTGCTTAGCTTTGGGTTCAATCTTGCGGTGTCCTTTCCAAGTGACAGTAGGGGCAGCAAGGCACGTATTGTATTGTTGCCATCGAGGATAACAAGATGGGGTTTTCATCATATTGCGTCAGTTTATCCCTCTACATCATGTCATCTTGCTTAAGGCGTTACTCTGTTTTCATTAACTTAATACTCTAGATGCATGCTGGACAGCGGTCGATGAGTGGAGTAATAGTAGTAGATGCAAGCAGGAGTCGGTCTACTTGTCTCGGACGTGATGCCTATATACATGATCATACCTAGATATTCTCATAACTATGCTCAATTCTGGCAATTGCTCAACAGTAATTCGTTCACCCACCGTAGAATACTTATGCTCTTGAGAGAAGCCACTAGTGAAACCTATGGCCCCCGGGTCTATCTTCATCATATTAATCTTCCAATACTTAGTAATTTCCTTTGCTTTTTACTTTGCTTTTATTTTACTTTGCATCTTTATCATAAAAATACCAAAAATATTATCTTATCATATCTACCAGATCTCACTCTTGTAAGTGGCCGTGTAGGGATTGACAACCCCTTATCGCGTTGGTTGCGAGGATTTATTGATTTATTTGTTTTGTGCAGGTACGAGGGACTCGCGTGTAGCCTCCTACTGGATTGATACCTTGGTTCTCAAAAACTAAGGGAAATACTTACGCTACTTTGCTGCATCATCGCTTCCTCTTCGGGAAAAACCAACACAGTGCTCAAGAGGTCACGGAGGGCTTCTACATCATCACCATAGCCCCTTCGATGAAGTGTGAGTAGTTTACCTCAGACCTACGGGTCCATAGTTATTAGCTAGATGGCTTCTTCTCTCTTTTTGGATCTCAATACAATGTTCTCCCCCTCTCTTGTGGAGATCTATTCGATGTAATCTTCTTCTTGCGGTGTGTTTGTTAAGACCAATGAATTGTGGGTTTATGATCAAGTCTATCTATGAATAATATTTGAATCTTCTCTGAATTCTTTTACGTATGATTGGTTACATTTGCAAGTCTCTTCGAATTATCAGTTTAGTTTGGCCTACTAGATTGATCTTTCTTGCAATGGGAGAAGTGCTTAGCTTTGGGTTCAATCTTGCGGTGTCCTTTCCAAGTGACAGTAGGGGCAGCAAGGCACGTATTGTATTGTTGCCATCGAGGATAACAAGATGGGGTTTTCATCATATTGCGTCAGTTTATCCCTCTACATCATGTCATCTTGCTTAAGGCGTTACTCTGTTTTCATTAACTTAATACTCTAGATGCATGCTGGACAGCGGTCGATGAGTGGAGTAATAGTAGTAGATGCAAGCAGGAGTCGGTCTACTTGTCTCGGACGTGATGCCTATATACATGATCATACCTAGATATTCTCATAACTATGCTCAATTCTGTCAATTGCTCAATAGTAATTCGTTCACCCACCATAGAATACTTATGCTCTTGAGAGAAGCCACTAGTGAAACCTATGGCCCCCGGGTCTATCTTCATCATATTAATCTTCCAATACTTAGTAATTTCCTTTTCTTTTTACTTTGCTTTTATTTTACTTTGCATCTTTATCATAAAAATACCAAAAATATTATCTTATCATATCTATCAAATCTCACTCTCGTAAGTGGCCATGTAGGGATTGACAACCCCTTATCGCGTTGGTTGCGAGGATTTATTTGTTTTGTGCAGGTACGAGGGACTCGTGTGGAGCCTCCTACTGGATTGATACCTTGCTTCTCAAAAACTGAGGGAAATACTTACGCTACTTTGCTGCATCATCCCTTCCTCTTCGGGGAAAACCAACGCAGTGCTCAAGAGGTAGCAGAGATCATAGTGTTTTAAACATATGCATGCATGAATATAGCGGTGATACGCGTGTTGTGGTTTTGCACATGTTATACCATAATGTGATAATGCATGGCGTTTGCAACTCACAGCTAAATGTTGAACAATCTAAACCATACTATACATCGAACAATCTCACATTTTATTTGAATTTGTGGTAATGTGTGGCGTTTGCAGCTTACAACTAAATATCGAACAATCTAAACAATACTATATATCAAACATTCTCACATTTTATTTGAATTTGTGGTAATGTGTGGTGTTTGCAACTCACATCTAAATACTTGTAGGCGTAGGGGGCGGGGCACCATACATAATGTGATAAACACATTATACATATGAGACATGGTTTAGTTTGTGAAGATCTAGCTAGAGCTTGAAATGTACTATGATTTGAAATCAACATAAAGTGGATTCAAAAAATCGAGTTCGAGTTCATATAGTACACATAGTTCATATGTAACTCGAGACTAATCATGTGGTGTGATGTGAAGATAATACACAAACGATGGTTTAACTTGACAATAATGACGATTGTAGATCTTACTAAAACAGAGAAACGAATTCAAATGCTTTGACTTCACAACAATCATTATTGTAGATGTTATTCAAATAGAGAAATGAATTCAAATTTAGTTCATATTGAAGCGGTAGTATATACGTTTGGAATGCACTAAAACGTTCATTTGAGTACTAGGTTGCATGCATTATACACATAGCGAAATATTTTAATTGAACATAACATGAATTCAAAGTTTTGAATGACATTTGTAGTGTGAATTGATTTGGTACAGTACACATTAGGCTTGTCCAGAAATTTCAACCCGCGCCTTGTTAGCCCGAAATATTTAAGATATATCTTTGTCTCGTTGTGCTCCGACAACTCTCTCCATCTCAACCCGTGCCTTGCTATTCCAAAATTACAACGCGCGCGAAAACTCCCACATCCTGTGAAATCCCGACATGCAAAATGCCCGTGATACCCCTAAACCGAAAGAACCGCCTCAAATTGGTGGGGGTACTTTCGTAACTTACCCCACATTTCGGACAAGCGCGTCCCTAAGCCATGGTTCCCCACTCCCATCCCATCCGCCCACCCATTCATACACCGAGGCCGGCAAAACCCGCGAAGCCCCACACCCTCCTCCGTCCGCCACCCAGCCAGAGCCTCTTCCCCGACGACGTCGTCCACAGCAACACCTCGATGTCCCTCATCCACCGTACCGGATGAGGATCCGTCGTCGATCTGGTTGTCCCGCCGGTTCAGCCACCCCGTCCTCCACCTCCAAGGAGCTGCCCCGATGTTCCCCTCGTCTTTCGCGCCACCTCCATTCCCACACCACCGTCTTCACCTGCACCACCGGAAGAGCATCATCATCACCATTTCCTCGGATGAAGCTGCGGCCTAATCGGAGCCACCAAAGAGGTTGTACACTAATCGCCGCATTTTCTTCTTGATTCGATCTCACGGTGCTGCCGGCGCTCGGTCCCGAGCCGACACGGCGTGGCTCCATCCACAGCGGCGTCGTCGGCCACTTCCTCCACGGTGTCGCTCCCTCGGCGGCGGCGTCCACATCAGTAGGAGTTGCTGCTGCTTTAGCTCTCGCTCGCGCTACTGCTCTGCTCTTGCTCTCGGTCCCCTGCCTGGTCTGCTCTTGCTCTTCCTCGCGCTGCTGCTCTCGCTCTTGCTCTTGCTTGCGATGCTGCTCCGATTGAGCTACACTTCAGTTGACTGAATCAACTTTTGGGTCAGTCGATTTTCAGGGGGTGGGGGGCTCGCCGGAGTTAAGGAAGAACCAGCCGCAGCGGGGAGGGGGGCTCACCGGAGAGGTACCCCACTATCTATCTTAGGGTTCAGGGTGGGGCGTTGGTCGCTAGCGGTGGCGTGGGGATCGTCGGAGAAAAAGCTCGGCACGGGGGGGCCTACAGGGATGGCCGGGGCGGTGGCAGGCCGGCGGTGGGGAGTGTTTTCGGGGCGGGCGGGGTAGTGCACCGCCGGCCGCGAGCGGCGGGGGGGCGGCTGTTTGGTCGGTGGTGGTTGGCGGCTCAGGGGGGGTGGAGGTTGAAGATGAACTGCAGGCCCTTGATTTCGTATCCAACGGCTGCAAAATCGACTGACCAGAGATGAAAAAGTCAGTCGACTGACGTGTAGCCTCACCTCTAGTGCGTTCAGTTTCGACAGTAAAATTCAGTTTCCACAGCAAAATTCAATTTCGACGGTTAAGTTCAGTTTCGACAGTTAAATTCAGTTTTGACAGTTAAATTCAGAGATGAGCGGCTGATGTATACATCTAGCACTTTGTGGTTATGTATTTTACGTCATCTATTGGAGATGCTATTAGAATTCCACTCAGGTTAACGTTGTCTCTCTTGTCCTGCTTCAGCCTCGGCGTCGTACAACTCACCGGAGCTGCTCCAACGACAAAACCCTCCAACACAACGGAGCAGTACCTCGGGCTCCATCTCCAGACGCCTAAGATCTTCTTCCCCTCCTCCGACAGCCAAGTCAGCCGGAGCATCCTCACCGGCTAACCCAATCACGCTGAGATCGACATGGCTTCGCCAAAGAGGTTGTACACTTGTTGCATATCTTTTTTACTCTACATGTTATGTATATTGTCCACTGAGCACACGGAGTAACGGGAAATACGATCATTTTATCCTACTATATGACAAGCAGTGAGGTACCAGGCAACTTAGCTATCCGTGATGGACTCTCTTGAACGCCATCATTATTTATCTCTACGTGTTTGAGTTGTGCATTTATCGATGGCCCTGGGAGTTGAGCTAGTAGGGCAGTGGCCTGGGTCCAAAGTAATAGAAGTAGCACAAAAACATTTTTTAGTGTAGGCTTTTCCTTGCTCAAGCCTGCCTACTGGAATCGCCAGTGCTTGAAAGGAAAAGTGAATGAAAAACATAGGAATTGGAAAGTTTCGTATGGTACTACTTTTCATGAATTCGGTGCAAAGGAATGGAGCAAAGGAAAACTTTAGGATTTGTTCCTTTAGTGTCTCCTTGAAAGAAAAACCGTAGGAATTTTAATTTCCACTTGTCCTCCTGTTAAAATTCCTATTCATGAAGCACAAGACTAAGAGATAGTAGCATAATAGCATTATAATGGTACATTTTCTTGTGGTTTGACTTAATCTCACCATGCTTCTTTGCATCCTGTGATCTTCCAATTCTTGTGAACCAAACACCCAGATTGGCAGAAATCCTCTGTTTTTAAATTTTCTGTTTTGCACGTGCATTCCTATCCTATTCCTGTCTATTTCCTGTCCCTGCATTGTTAGAATCCTCATATTCAAACAAGCCCTTACACAATTACTTCTATTACATATATGTGTCAAAGAAAACCTTGTGTGGTTTGTCCTGCTCCTGCGGTGCAGTGTTCCACCCCAGCTCAACTGCTCCAACGACGGAAGGGTTCACCACAGCAGGGATCCGCTCTCCAGACTGTCTTTCGCCGCCTCGGATCTTCTTCCCCACCGCCGGCAGCCATGACAACTGCATTACCATCATCAACTGAGCAGATAACCTTGAGGACTACACAGGTCCACAAGAGAGGTCGCACTCTTCCGTGTCTGCTTACGTTATGCATTGCTTAATATGATGACATGCTACTTTATCATCCTGTTCACCTATTAGACCCCGAGTCAGGTCCAAACTTATGCTGAAACTTGAGTTTTTAAATGGTTGTGGGGTACATATTGGGGCAGCAATCAGTACTATCTGTCTACTATCTGGTTAATCTTGGGTGTCTACTATGAGTTTCATGTTGGGTGCTAACAAACATTAAAGGAACCATTATCTGTATTTTTTAACTAAAGCTATTATCTGCCTGCTATCATTGGTTTTGGGTCTATCCACAGTTTGCTACCATCTCTCTGGATTTGTGCATGCACTCCTTACATAATCTCACTATGTTTTATTCCTATGCATGTCAGTTATTGTACACAATGGAACTGAACATGTAGAGCAAAAGAGACGAGCCATGCGTGGCAATAAAATTTCATGCAGACGTCGCTCCATGGTGGGCGCAAAGGCAGCCCACCCCCCTCCATCCATTTCGGATCGTAATCAAGAGGAAGATAACTGCTCTAAGGGGGATTCAGAAGCAGAAGACCACTCCTATTTACCCCATGAGGTCTTCGCTCTAACTTGGCATGCTGATGTTGGTTATATCATGCATATGGTGCCTTGCATTGCTTACTTTATACGTCAAATATGTCAACTGCTTAGTTTAGACATGCTTTGTATGAATGCCATCTGTTTAGTTTATTCATCGTTTATGTGAATTATGCAATGCCATCTTGTTTAGCCAGGCATCATATATGTGAATTTTGCAATGCCATCCTGCTTAGCTAGTCATCTTATATGTGAATTACATCAGGCCATCCTTTTTTCGTTAAGTATTACATTTGTCAACAATGTTAGTACATTCAACTACTCTTCGTGTGCATCAGCCATTTGACACGGTGATGGAAAATTCTGGAGTGAAAACAAGGTCTTTAGAGCAGACTATGCTATCTGACGAAGCGCATATTTCGCTGGCTACGGATAGCTCCTCAGAGGAGGATTCAGAGACAGATGACCAGTCCTATTCCCCCACCCCCCCCCGAGGTGTATGCTCTAATTAACTTGGCAGGGTTATGTTGCTCATATCGTGCGTATGGTGTCTTGCATTGCGATGTCATTTGATTAGTTTAGACATGCTTTGTGTGAATGCCACATGTTTAGTGTCTAATTACCATATATGTGAATTATGCATTGCCATCTTGTTGCAAGACATTATATATGTGAATTATGCAATGCTATCTTGTTGCAAAGGCATTATATATGTGAATTATGCAATGCCATGCTGTTGAGCCAATCATCATGTATGTGAATTATATCATGCTATCATTTTTTTTGTATTACGTGTTCCATTTGTCGACAACGTTTGTATATTCAACTACTCTTCCTGTGCATCAGCCATTTGAAGCAGTGATGGAAGTATCTGGAGTGAAAACAAGGTATTCAGAGAAGACGGTGCTACCTACTGAAGCAGACATCTTGCTGGATACAGAGAGCTCCTCAGAGGAGGATTCAGAGACTGATGACCAGTCCTATTTCCCCCCTGAGGTCTATGCTCAAACTTGGTAGGGTTATATTACCCATGTCATGCATGTTGTCTTGCATTGCTTAGTTTTTACATCATATATGGATTGCCATCTGCTTACTTGCTTACTATATAAATCATATATTTGAATTATATCATGCCATCATGTTTACATACACAACATCAGAACATCTATCTGAATTATGGCATGGCAACCCATTTAATAAAGACATCATATAGTTATATCATCTCATCCTGTTTAGTGTTTACAGTCATCATATTTTGAATTATGTCATTCTATCCGGGAATTATATCATGCTATCATGTTTCCATAGGCGGCATGTATGTGAATTATGGCATGCCAACCTATTTAATAAACACATTATATAGTTATATCATGTCATCCTGTTTACATAGTCATCATATTTTGAACTATGTATTTCCATGTTTTTTAGTTAGCCATCATAATGTGAAATTGTATCATGCTATCCTGTTTAGTTAGCCATCATATATGTGAAATTGTGTCATGCTATCCTGTTTGGTTAGAAAACATAAATGTGAATTATTTCATGCCCTCTTTTATTCCCCACTATCCATTGCACCTGTCTATCATACAATGTTTGTACATTCAATTACTTTTCTTGTTTATCAGCCATTTGAATTGGAGAGGGTGATGGCAGTATCTAAGGGAGTAACAACACGGTCTTCAGAAAAGATAGTGCTACCAGTTGATGCAGATAGAACCACGGTTGTACTTGCCCAAGAACCAGCCCCACCACACATAACCCAGACTCTTGCAGATTGTACCCCTACCCAGTTGGACAGAGAACTAGCTACACCCCTTCTAACCCCAACCCCAGCAGATAGTAACCCAGTTCCAGTTGACACAGCACCGTCTCCACCACAGAGCACCCAAACACGAGCAGTTAGTAAGGGAACTGCAGTGCCCAAAGCACGAGGACCACCACTCCGAATCCCAACTCAACGCTTAAAGGAGAAGAAGAATTGTTCTCAGGTCAGGTTCTGTAGTTATGGTTCATACTCCTTTGCTCTTGCATCACTGTATTTACTCTGACCAACTATTTTCAAATTTGAAGGATGCAATTGAAACTCCAATGGCGCAACAGGTATGTTTTAAACTTGTTTCTTTAACTGGTTTGCTGTTGTAACTTGCTCTATATTGATTTCAGTTTCAATTGAATAAACAGTTATGTTCTCATGTCATGCACATTACAAGTGTCTCTATAGTTTCACACTTATATTCTGTCTATTCTGCTTTGTCTTGACCAAATATTATTTGAACTGTGTCTCTATCTTGATTTGGCAACAAAAACTAGAATGATATAGACCATAAAGTGACCATGGTACATAGATATATGTTTGTTTCATGTTGTTATCCTGTGCACTTTACTACTAAACTGATTTACCAAAATGAGTTTCATATACAACATGGTAAACCTGTGACGTGTCTGCTTGTTTCTCTTTTAGAATGCGGACAAAATATTGGAGAACAATACCCCGTTATGCAATGGTGAAGGAAGTAATGCAGATAAGGTTCAAGATAGTGAGACATCCCTGTTGGTCTCCAAGAAAGCTGATAAAAACTACCTTGACGACAGTGAGAGAACCCAGAAGTCATGTCATGATGTAGTGTTCGAGTTACTGGCCACTACTACTGGCACAAGCTCTTCGAACTCGCTGCCTGAATCAGTTCGTCTTCTTGAGTCTCAGCTTCAAGTTGAAATACATCGATCAGATGTGTTACGACAGGAAGCTGAAGGACTAATGAAGTCCCTGCAGAATTCAGATGCATACTTTCTAGTGCAACAGCAAGCACTGGAGGATCTAAGCGCCAAACAAGAGAAAGTTAATAAGCTTGCTAAGCATCTTGCCAGCATTATGGGTACCCAGGATATTGTTTCTTGAGATCTTCTGAAGTGGTTTCAGTTCTGGACTTGTTTTGCTGCGGCGTTTATTTGCACTGGTCGCCAACTTTGACAACCAGTGTATATGATATGCTGCTTTGTTTCCTATATTTGCACTGGTGGCGAACTTTGATGCCTAGTGGATGTAATATGTGTAATAGCCGTGATAGCCTAGCATAAGTTGCTTGCTTATTTATTTCCTTGTTGTCTTGTTTATTTGTTTGCTTGTAGTCAGTGTTGTTCTTTTTCTGTGGTTTGCTAGTGGCCGCAATAACCTATTTTTTAAAACTAGGCCACAATAACCATGGGCTACATATTTACTGTAGTGACACTGGGCCTTCTACGGGCCGTAGAAACAATGGGCCTTCTACACGGCGTAGAAACAATAGGCCTTCTACGGGCCGTATCATCAATGGGCCTTCTACGGGCCGTATGATCGATTGCCTAAACATGGGTCAATAACATACCGCTTTATGGTCTTAAACGGGCTAGAGTTGGAATCGTTGGTTCATGGGCCGACCATAATGGGCCGTCGTTAATCGGCCGTATTTGATGACGCTATGAAAACGACCCAAAGTATTAATGGGCCACAAACTGTTGGGTTTCATAGTAATTTCAAAAAAATTCCTACGCACACGCAAGATCATGGTGATGCATAGCAACGAGAGGGGAGAGTGTTGTCTACGTACCCACGCAGACCGACTGCGGAAGCGTTGACGCAACATAGAGGAAGTAGTCGTACGTCTTCCCGATCCAACCGATCCAAGCACCGTTACTCCGGCACCTCCAAGTTCTTAGCACACGTACAGCTCGATGACGATCCCCGGGCTCCGATCCAGCAAAGCGTCGGGGAGGATTTCCGTCAGCACGACGGCGTGGTGACGATCTTGATGTTCTACCGTCGCAGGGCTTCGCCTAAGCACCGCTACGATATGATCGAGGTGGAATATGGTGGCAGGGGGCACCGCACACGGCTAAGGGACGATCTCAAGGATCAACTTGTGTGTCTAGAGGTGCCCCCCTGCCCCCGTATATAAAGGATCCAAGGGGGAGGGGGCGGCCGGCCAGGAGGAGGGCGCAGGAGGAGTCCTACTCCTACCGGGAGTAGGACTCCCCCCAATCCTAGTTGGAATAGGATTCCCCGAGGGGGAAAGAGAGAGAGGGGGGCCGGCCACCTCTCCTTGTCCTAATAGGACTAGGGGAGGGGGGAGGCGCGCGGCCCACCTTGGGCTGCCCCTTTCTCCTTTCCACTAAAGCCCACTAAGTCCCATATAGCTCCCGGGGGGTTCCGGTAACCTCCCGGTACTCCGGTAAAATCTCGATTTCACCCGGAACACTTCCGACATCCAAACATAGGCTTCCAATATATCAATCTTTATGTCTCGACCATTTCGAGACTCCTCGTCATGTCCGTGATCACATCCGGGACTCCCAACTAACTTCGGTACATCAAAATGCATAAACTCATAATAACTGTCATCGTAACGTTAAGCGTGCGGACCCTACGGTTCGAGAACAATGTAGACATGACCGAGACACGTCTCCGGTCAATAAACAATAGCGGGACCTGGATGCCCATATTGGCTCCTACATATTCTACGAAGATCTTTATCGGTCAGACCGCATAACAACATACGTTGTTCCCTTTATCATCGGTATGTTACTTGCCCGAGATTCGATCGTTGGTATCCAATACCTAGTTCAATCTCGTTACCGGCAAGTCTCTTTACTCGTTCCGTAATACATCATCTCACAACTAACTCATTAGTTGTAATGCTTGCAAGGCTTATGTGATGTGCATTACCGAGAGGGCCCAGAGATACCTCTCCGACAATCGGAGTGACAAATCCTAATCTTGAAATACGCCAACCCAACATGTACCTTTGGAGACACCTGTAATGCTCCTTTATAATCACCCAGTTACGTTGTGACGTTTGGTAGCACCCAAAGTGTTCCTCCGGCAAACGGGAGTTGCATAATCTCATAGTCATAGGAACATGTATAAGTCACGAAGAAAGCAATAGCAACATACTAAACGATCGAGTGCTAAGCTAACAGAATGGGTCAAGTCAATCACATCATTCTTCTAATGATGTGATCCCGTTAATCAAATAACAACTCTTTTGTTCATGGTTAGGAAACATAACCATCTTCGATTAACGAGCTAGTCTAGTAGAGGCATACTAGTGACACTATGTTTGTCTATGCATTCACACATGTATTATGTCTCCGGTTAATACAATTCTAGCATGAATAATAAACATTTATCATGATATAAGGAAATAAATAATAACTTTATTATTGCCTCTAGGGCATATTTCCTTCAGTCTCCCACTTGCACTAGAGTCAATAATCTAGTTCACATCGCCATGTGATTTAACAGCAATAGTTCACATCACCATGTGATTAACACCCATAGTTCACATCGATATGTGATCAACACCCAAAAGGTTTGTACTAGAGTTAGTAATCTAGTTCACATCGCTATGTGATTAACACCCAAAGAGTACTAAGGTGTGATCATGTTTTGCTTGTGAGATAATTTTAGTCAACGGGTCTTTCACATTCAGATCCGTATGTATTTTGCGAAGTTCTATGTCTACAATGCTCTGCACGGAGCTACTCTAGCTAATTGCTCCCACTTTCAATATGTATCCAGATTGAGACTTAGAATCATCTGGATCAGTGTCAAAAACTTGCATCGACGTAACCCTTTACGACGAACCCTTTTTTGTCACGTCCATAATCGAGAAACATATCCTTATTCCAGTAAGGATAATTTTGACCGTTGTCCATTGATCTACTCTTAGATCACTATTGTACTCCCTCTCTTAACATAGTGTATGGTATACAATAGATCTAGTACACAGCATGGCATACTTTATAGAACCTATGATTGAGGCATAGGTAATGACTTTCATTCTCTTTCTATCTTCTGCCGTGGTCGGGCTTTGAGTCTTACTCAACTTCACACCTTGTAACACAGGCAAGAAACTTTTCTTTGACTGTTCCATTTTGAACTACTTCAAAATCTTGTCAAGGTATGTACTCATTGAAAAACTTATCAAGCGTCTTGATCTATCTCTATAGATCTTGATACTCAATGTGTAAGTAGCTTTACCGAGGTCTTTCTTTGAAAAACTCCTTTCAAACACTCCTTTATGCTTTACAGAATAATTCTACATTATTTCCGATCAACAATATGTCATTCACATATACTTATCAGAAATGCCGTAGTGCTCCCACTCACTTTCTTGCAAATACAGGCTTCACAGCAAGTCTGTATAAAACTATATGCTTTGATCAACTCATCAAAGCATATATTCCAACTCCGAGATGCTTGCACCAGTTCATAGATGGATCGCTGGAGCTTGCACATTTTGTTAGTACCTTTCGGATTGACAAAACCTTCTAGTTGCATCGTATACAACTCTTCTTCAATAAATCCATTAAGGAATTCAGTTTTACTTATCCATTTGCCAGATTTTATAAAATGTGGCAATTGCTAACATGATTCGGACAGACTTAAGCATAGATACGAGTGAGAATCTCTCATCGTAGTCAACACCTTGAACTTGTCGAAAAACCTTTTGCGACAATTCTAGCTTTGTAGATAATAACACTACTATCAGCGTCCGTCTTCCTCTTGAAGATCCATTTATTTTTATGGCTTGCCGATCATCGGGCAAATCCATCAAAGTCCATACTTTGTTCTCATACATGGATCATATCTCAGATTTCATGGCCTCAAACCATTTCGCGGAATCTGGGCTCATCATCGCTTCCTCATAGTTCGCAAGTTCGTCATGGCCTAGTAACATGACTTCAAGAATAGGATTACCGTACCACTCTGGTGCGGATCTTACTCTGGTTTACCTACGAGATTCGGTAGTAACTTGA
Organism: Triticum urartu; assembly: GCF_056163025.1. Lineage (NCBI taxonomy): Eukaryota > Viridiplantae > Streptophyta > Magnoliopsida > Poales > Poaceae > Triticum > Triticum urartu. The sequence goes on from NC_141876.1 coordinate 465,362,614, forward strand.
TCTGAAGTTACATGATCATCATCATTATCTTCCTCACTAATTGGTGTAGTAGTCACAAGAACAGATTTCTGTGATGAACTACTTTCCAATAAGGGAGAAGGTACAATTACCTTATCAAGTTTTCTACTTTCCTCCCACTCACTTCTTTCGAGAGAAACTCCTTTTCTAGAAAGTTTCCGAATTTAGCAACAAAAGTCTTGCCTTCGAATCTGTGATAGAAGGTGTATCCAATAGTTTCCTTTGGATATCCTATGAAGACACATTTCTCCGATTTGGGTTTGAGCTTATCAGGTTGAAACTTTTTCACATAAGCATTGCAACCTCAAACTTTAAGAAACAACAGCTTAGGTTTCTTGCCAAACCATAGTTCATACGGTGTTGTCTCAACGGATTTAGATGGTGCCCTATTTAACGTGAATGTAGTTGTCTCTAATGCATAACCCCAAAACGATAGTGGTAGATCGGTAAGAGACATCATAGATTGCACTATATCCAATAAAGTACGGTTATGACGTTCGGACACACCATTATGCTGTGGTGTTCCATGTGGCATGAGTTTGTGAAACTATTCCACATTGTTTTAATTGAAGACCAAACTCGTAACTCAAATATTTGTCTCCGCGATCAGATCGTAGAAACTTTATTTTCTTGTCACGATGATTTTCCACTTCACTCTGAAATTCTTTGAACTTTTCAAATGTTTCAGACTTATGTTTCATCAAGTAGATATACCCATATCTGCTCAAATCATCTGTGAAGTTCAGAAAATAACGATACTTGCCGTGAGCCTTAACACTCATCGGACTGCATACATCAGTATGTATTATTTCCAATAAGTCAGTTGCTCGCTCCGGAGAACGGAGTCTTAGTCATCTTGCCCATGTGGCATGGTTCGCAAGAATCAAGTGATTCCAAAATCCCATCAGCATGGAGTTTCTTCATGCGCTTTACACCAATATGACCTAAACGGCAGTGCCACAAATAAGTTGCACTTATCATTATTAACTTTGCATCTTTTGGTTTTAATATTATGATTATGTGTATCACTATGATCGAGATCCAACGAACTATTTTCATTGGGTGTGTAACCATATAAGGTTTTATTCATGTAAACAGAACAACAATTTATTCTCTTACTTAAATGAATAACCGTATTACAATAAACATGATCAAATCATATTCATGCTCAACGCAAACACCAAATAACACTTATTCAGGTTCAACACTAATCCCGAAAGTATAGGGAGTGTGCGATGATGATCATATCAATCTTGGAACCACTTCCAACACACATCATCACTTCACCCTTAACTAGTCTCTGTTTATTCTGCAACTCCCGTTTCGAGTTACTAATCTTAGCAACTGAACTAGTATCAAATACTGAGGGGTTGCTATAAACACTAGTAAAGTACACATCAATAACATGTATATCAAATATACATGTGTTCACTTTGCCATCCTTCTTATCTGCCAATCACTTGGGGTAGTTCCGCCTCCAGTGACCAGTCCCTTTGCAGTAGAAACACTTAGTCTCAGGCTTAGGACCAGACTTGGGCTTCTTCACTTGAGAAGCAACTTGCTTGTTGTTCTTCTTGAAGTTCCCCTTCTTCCCTCTGCCCTTTTCTTGAAACTAGTGGTCTTGTCTACCATCAACACTTGATGTTTTTCTCGATTTCTACCTTCGTCAATTTCCGCATTACGAAGAGCTTGGGAATCTTTTCCGTTATCCCTTGCATATCATAGTTCATCACGAAGTTCTACTAACTTGGTAATGGTGACTAGAGAATTCTGTCAATCACTATCTTATCTGGAAGATTAACTCCCACTTGATTCAAGCGATTGTAGTACTCAGACAATCTGGGCACATGCTCACTAGTTGAGTGATTCTCCTCCATCTTTTAGCTATAGAACTTGTTGGAGACTTCATATCTCTCAACTCGGGTATTTGCTTGAAATATTAACTTCAACTCCTGGAACATCTCATATGGTCCATGACGTTCAAAACGTCTTTGAAGTCCCGTTTCTAAGCCATTAAGCATGGTGCACTAAACTATCAAGTAGTCATCATATTGAGCTAGCCAAACGTTCATAACGTCTGCATCTGCTCCTACAATAGGTCTGTCACCTAGCGGTGCATCAAGGACATAATTCTTCTGTGCAGCAATGAGGATAAACCTCAGATCACGGATCCAATCCGCATCATTGCTACTAACATCTTTCAACACAATTTTCTCTAGGAACATATCAAAATAAACACAGGGAAGCAACAACGCGAGCTATTGATCTACAACATAATTTGCAAAATACTACCAGGACTAAGTTCATTATAAATTTAAGTTCAATTAATCATATTACTTAAGAACTCCCACTTAGATAGACATCCCTCTAATCCTCTAAGTGATTACGTGATCCAAATCAACTAAACCATGTCCGATCATCACGTGAGATGGAGTAGTTTCATTGGTGAACATCACTATGTTGATCATATCTACTATATGATTCACGCTCGACCTTTCGGTCTCCGTGTTCCGAGGCCATATCTGTATATGCTTGGCTCGTCAAGTCTAACCTGAGTATTCCGCGTGTGCAACTGTTTTGCACCCGTTGTATTTGAACGTAGAGCCTATCACACCCGATCATCACGTGGTGTCTCAGCACGAAGAACTTTCGCAATGGTGCATACTCAGGGAGAACACTTCTTGATAATTAGTGAGAGATCATCTTAAAATGCTACCGTCAAACTAGGCAAAAATAAGATGTATAAAAGATAAACATCACATGCAATCAAAATATGTGACATGATATGGCCATCATCATCTTGTGCCTTTGATCTCCATCTCCAAAGCATCGTCATGATTTCCATCGTCACTGGCATGACACCATGATCTCCATCATCTTGATCTATATCAATATGTCGTCACATGGTCGTCTCACCAACTATTGCTCTTGCAACTATTGCTATCGCATAGCGATAAAGTAAAGCAATTATTTGGCGCTTGCATCTTATGCAATAAAGAGACAACCATAAGGCTTTTGCCAGTTGCCGATAACTTCAACAAAACATGATCATCTCATACAACAACTTATATCTCATCACGTTTTGACCATATCACATCACAACATGCCCTGCAAAAACAAGTTAGACATCCTCTACTTTGTTGTTGCAAGTTTTACGTGGCTGCTACGGGCTTAAGCAAGAACCAATCTCACCTACGCATCAAAACCACAACGATAGTTTGTCAAATAGACTCCGTTTTAACCTTCGCAAGGACCGGCCGTAGCCACACTCGGTTCAACTAAAGTTGGAGAGACAGTCGCCCGCAAGCCACCTATGTGCAAAGCACGTCGGGGGAACCGGTCTCGCGTAAGCGTACGCGTAATGTTGGTCCGGGTCGTCTCGTCCAACAATACCACCGAACCAAAGTATGACATGCTGGTAGGTAGTATGACTTATATCGCCCACAACTCACTTGTGTTCTACTCGTGCAAATAACATCAAACCATAAAACCTAGGCTCGGATGCCACTGTTGGGTTTCGTAGTAATTTCAAAAAATTTCCTACGCACACGCAAGATCATGGTGATGCATAGCAACGAGAGGGGAGAGTGTTGTCTACGTACCCACGCAGACCGACTGCGGAAGCGTTGACGCAACGTAGAGGAAGTAGTCGTACGTCTTCCCGATCCGACCGATCCAAGCACCGTTACTCCGGCACCTCCGAGTTCTTAGCACACGTACAGCTCGATGACGATCCCCGGGCTCCGATCCAGCAAAGCGTCGGGGAGGATTTCCGTCAGCACGACGGCGTGGTGACGATCTTGATGTTCTACCGTCGCAGGGCTTCGCCTAAGCACCGCTACAATATGATCGAGGTGGAATATGGTGGCAGGGGGCACCGCACACGGCTAAGGGACGATCTCAAGGATCAACTTGTGTGTCTAGAGGTGCCCCCCTGCCCCCGTATATAAAGGATCCAAGGGGGAGGGGGCGGCCGGCCAGGAGGAGGGCGTAGGAGGAGTCCTACTCCTACCGGGAGTAGGACTCCCCCCCAATCCTAGTTGGAATAGGATTCCCCGAGGGGGAAAGAGAGAGAGGGGGGCCGGCCACCTCTCCTTGTCCTAATAGGACTAGGGGAGGGGGGAGGCGTGCGGCCCACCTTGGGCTGCCCCTTTCTCCTTTCCACTAAAGCCCACTAAGGCCCATATAGCTCCCGGGGGGTTCCGGTAACCTCCCGGTACTCCGGTAAAATCTCGATTTCACCCGGAACACTTTCGACATCCAAACATAGGCTTACAATATATCAATATTTATGTCTCGACCATTTCGAGACTCCTCGTCATGTCCGTGATCACATCCGGGACTCCGAACTAACTTCGGTACATCAAAATGCATAAACTCATAATAACTGTCATCATAACGTTAAGCGTGCGGACCCTACGGTTCGAGAACAATGTAGACATGACCGAGACACGTCTCCGGTCAATAACCAATAGCGGGACCTGGATGCCCATATTGGCTCCTACATATTCTACGAAGATCTTTATCGGTCAGACCGCATAACAACATACGTTGTTCCCTTTGTCATCGGTATGTTACTTGCCTGAGATTCGATCGTCGGTATCCAATACCTAGTTCAATCTCGTTACCGGCAAGTCTCTTTACTCATTCCGTAATACATCATCTCACAACTAACTCATTAGTTGTAATGCTTGCAAGGCTTATGTGATGTGCATTACCGAGAGGGCCCAGAGATACCTCTCCGACAATTGGAGTGACAAATCCTAATCTTGAAATATGCCAACCCAACATGTACCTTTGGAGACACATGTAATGCTCCTTTATAATCACCCAGTTACGTTGTGACGTTTGGTAGCACCCAAAGTGTTCCTCCGGCAAACGGGAGTTGCATAATCTCATAGTCATAGGAACATGTATAAGTCATGAAGAAAGCAATAGCAACATACTAAACGATCGAGTGCTAAGCTAACGGAATGGGTCAAGTCAATCACATCATTCTTCTAATGATGTGATCCCGGTAATCAAATAACAACTCTTTTGTTCATGGTTAGGAAACATAACCATCTTCGATTAACGAGCTAGTCTAGTAGAGGCATACTAGTGACACTATGTTTGTCTATGCATTCACACATGTATTATGTCTCCGGTTAATACAATTCTAGCATGAATAATAAACATTTATCATGATATAAGGAAATAAATAATAACTTTATTATTGCCTCTAGGGCATATTTTCTTCACAAACGGGCCGACTGTAAGCACGGGCTGAATTTGGCCCACAAGCAGAAAATGACAGTAACGAGCCGTAAGTAACCGAATGCTAGAAATGAGCCCAAGAATAAATGGGCCCTGAGAAGGCCGAAAGATAACATGGGCTGGAAACAGCCCAATGGAATAATGGGCCGTTAATGGGTATAAAGTGATACACTGTTCATTACAAGCCAGTTTTACCACGAGCCGTTAATGGGCCGAGGGTTACTAAGGGCCTCATATGGGCCAAACGACGTCATGGGCCATGCATGGGTCGGAAGTTAAAATGGGTTGGAATTATATTGGACGGCTCAGATGACGCTACTGGGCCTAATTCGGATAAGCCGTAAATGGGCCCTGGGTTAGCGGGCTGTAAATGGGCTATATGCGAACAGGCCGTTAACAGGCTTGCCGTGGGCCAGCCCGCCACCTTTTGACCAAGTCAAACGGGTCAGCCTGAATGGGCCTTTGTTGGGCCGTGCCATGTGTCGATGTATCATAGGCGATTTGGGTCCAATGAGTGGATGACATCTGTCCCAACGGTGAGCCGACACGTGTTTCCTCCAGCCAATGATGATTTTACACGTGGAAAATCCCTATTGGTCGGGGTTGTTAACGGGTTATCAGATACAAAACCGGACCCGGTAGCTTAACGGCGTTCCGTTACAGTGGATGCCACGTGTCAGTCACCCATGATGAAAGCACTTCTGTGACGCGCGATTTATCGTCATGCAAGTGGACATTTCCGTGATGATAATTTTGGTAATGTCATGAAACACTTCTACGACGGCACAGGTATGACTATCTTGATTCTGTCACAAAAATTGTCATGGATGTACATGCATGACAGAAAACATGACCTACTGTGACAAACATGTATCATCACGGAAGTGTATATTTTTGTAGTGTTGATCCAGCAAGACGGGTGAAGTAGTCGATGAGTTCCGGCAGCACGATAGCGTGGTGACGGTGTTGGTGAAGAACAATCTTCGCAGGGCTTCGCCAAGCCCTACAGAAACTATGACGGAGGATAAACTAGAGGGGACGGGGTTACCGGCACACAGCTTGGTGATTCTTGATGTGTTCCGGGTGCTAGCCCTGCCCCTCTATTTATATGTTGAGCCCTGGGGTCGAAACTTGGAGTAAAAGCCTCCTCAAAGTCAGTTTTGCCCGCAAGGGAGAGTCCTACTCGGACTTCCAAGACCACACGCCACAGTCCTTGGCGTCTGGCCCAGACGCCATGGGTCTCGGCGTCAGGCCCAGGGCCCGCAAGGGAGAGTCCTACTCGGACTTCCAGGACCAGACGCCACCGTCCTTGGCGTCTAGCCCAGACACCATGGGCCTCAGCGTCTCGCCCAGGGCTAGACGCCAGGGTCTCCGGCGTTTGGCCCCTGGCCTCCACAAAACTCCTTTTGCACTGACCTAAAGCCTCGTGGGCTTCACCCCTTGGCCGAACCATATCATCCTACATATCAATCTTTACCTCCGGACCATTCCGGAGCTCCTCGTCATGTCTGTGATCTCATCTGGGACTCTGAACAACATTCGGTCACCAACATACATAACTCATATAGTATTATATTGTCAACGAATGTTAAGCATGCGGACCCTACGGGTTCGAGAACTATGTAGACATGACCGAGACACCTCTCTGGTCAATAACCAATAGCGGAACATGGATGCCCATATTGGTTCCTACATATTCTACGAAGATCTTTATCGGTCGAACCTTATGACAACATACGTTTTTCCCTTTGTCATCGGTATGTTACTTGCCCGAGATTCGATCGTCCGTATCCTCATACCTAGTTCAATCTCGTTACCGGCAAGTCTCTTTACTCGTTCCATAATACATCACCTCGTGACTAACTCCTTAATCGTTTCCTTGCAAGCTTATGATGTGTATTATCGAGAGGGCCCAGAGATACCTCTCCGATACTCAGAGTGACAAATGCTAATCTCGATCTATGCCAACCCAACAAACACCTTCGGAGATACCTGTAGAGCATCTTTATAATCACCCAGTTACGTTGTGACGTTTGATAGCACACAAGGCATTCCTCTGGTATCCGGGAGTTGCATAATCTCATAGTCGAAGGAATATGTATTTGACATGAAGAAAGCAATAGCAATAAAACTGAACGATCAACATGCTAAGCTAACAGATGGGTCATGTCCATCACATTATTCTCCTAATGATGTGATCCCGTTCATCAAATGACAACACATGTCAATGGTTAGGAAACTTAACCATATTTGATTAACGAGCTAGTCTTAGTAGAGGCTTACTAGGGACACGATGTTTTGTCTATGTATCCACACATGTATCAAGTTTCCCGTTAATACAATTTTAGCATGAATAATAAACATTTATCATGATATAAGGAAATATAAAATAATAACTTTATTATTGCCTCTAGGGCATATTTCCTTCAAAGACCGTGTCTGCTAGCGAGTCTACCTACCCGCAGTTTGTAGCCAGAAGTGGGGGCGTCCTTCTTGAGGTAACTAGAGTCGGTTTTCTTAGGTTTCTTTCTTCTTTTTTATTCTCCAATTTTCTTATTTTTTTTCATTTGTTTCTTTTTTCATTTTCTTTTTTTCTCTAGTTTTTTTATTTCTTTTTTTGGTTTTCTTTGTTTCTTTTTTGGTTTTCTCAATTTTTCTTTCATTCTGTTTCATTATTTTTTGCATTTTGTTACTTCGTTTTTTTATTTTCTTTTTTCCTTTTATTTCTTTTGTTTCTATTTTTGGTTTTCTTTGTTCTTTTGCTTATCATTCTACATCTTTTGTATATGTTAACAACATTGTTCGAATACACATCTAATTTTTTCAATGCAAATTATACATTTTTCTAATACATGATCAATATTTTTTTATACATGGCTTTAACTTTTTCAAATACAAGATTAACATTTTTCTACATATTTGTAACATTTTTTACAGTTTCGTCGCACATTTTAAATATTTTGTAAATGCTCTATTAATAGTTTTTTAAATTAAAATTAACATTTTTTGAATACATGGTCAACATTTTCTCTATACATATTTAACATTTTCCAAATGCTTGATTAACATTTTTCAAACACTTGTGCAACATTTATTTTCAAATGCTTGATTGACATGTTTATATACACGATCAATTTTTTTCCATCATTTATTTAATACATGTTCAACATTTTTTTTCTATACACGTTTAACATTTCCTGAATTTTTTATTAACATTTTCTTCAAGTGCTTGATCAACATTTTTATATACATGATAAAAAAATCATCATTTTTTAGCAAGTGATCAACATTTTTTGTATACATGTTCAACCTTTATTGAACGCTCGTTCAAATTTTTTCAAATGCTTGTTCAACATTTTTGTAATACTTATTCAACATTTGCCTAATACCCATTCAACATTTTTCAAATACTCGTTCACTATTTTTCAAATGTTTTTTGTAATATATATATATATATATATTTAGAATATTTTAAAGTATAAACAAAAATACAAAAATAAAGCAAAAAACTAAAAAAACAGAAAAAAGCCTGTTGGCTGCCACGCGCGTGGGCCGGACCATCTCGGTCACCCCTTCAGCGAGTCCGAGTCACGGAAAGCGAGACATAGGGACGCCCTTGGGGCTGTGGGACGCTTTCCAAGACCAAACGTTCAGGTGTTATCGTCGTCCAAAAAATGATTCCTAAAAAAAGATTAGTTTTTTTAGGGGTAAAAGAAAAGGATTAGCTTGGTGAAGCCGAAGTATGTTTCCACGATTGCCTGGTGAATTTGAGCCGGCTGTTGAAGACTGCCTCGTTTTCTATCTAGTTCTCTTTCCATTTGCATACGACAGCCACGGAGCCCAGCCTAATCCCCGAAGTGCCAAATGGTGTCTGAGAAATTCCTCCGTGGATTGCATGTGCGAAGAAAAATCGCACCCATGCTTTGTTACCCGGAGAAATCTCTCCCACACGACCAAACATAGCCCACTCGTCCCATGCGCGCACTCCATGGTATCCCCCGAGCAAGAGAGGTTTCAAGCGCAAAAGGGGAAAGCCAGAGATCAAGAAGATTACACAAAACAGGAACAGATCTATGGAAACCTCGAACTCTGGAAACAGTCGGTATGATCATTATGTTTGTGGAGCAGGAAAAGACAAGCTCTGGCAACGCCGTCAGCCTGCACCAAAAACTAATGTATTGCAAGCAAATATTTCAGCGTGTGATACTCAAAAGTCAAACTAATCTACTGCAAGCAAATATTTCAGCGTGTGATACTCAAACGTCGCTTTTGACGGCCGACAGGAGCTTACAGTTGATCAGGGTGCATCGACTGACAAACCCTCTGGGCTTCTGAATGCACATGTTTTTGGAAGCTGATGCAAACTTCAAATATGAACCAACAAAACTACACATATAAGTCGAGTCTGCCAATACAAACTTCAGATATGCAAACCAAGAAAAACAACACGTAAACAGAATGCACAAGCGCAGCATCATGCACATGAAAGGCACCTGATAAATAGAAACAAGATTTTAAGATCTGTTCACATAGATAACCAGGCCAACAAACATATCCACCACTACATAGATTTTAAGATCTGTTCTCAAGTGAAACGTAATGCGTAACAAAAAATCGTAAATATGTATGCCTGCTATACCACAATGGAATTGACCACAGCTGCCACCATGAAATATATTAGCTAATTGGAAATAGCTTCTAGCAGACCTGTGTCACATGAATCTTCAATTAGTAGAAACCTTCCTGTTTGGCTCAAAGACATTCTTGATCAAAGATTCCTTAATGGACAGTAGCTCAGGGAACTCGGACTTCAGCTTTGACGCGTCCATTTCGTTGTTGCTTCTGGGTGCAACTATAACCTTGGCCTGCTCTTCGAGCGTGAAGTTGGTCCACTTGAAGTCTGGGTTGATGTATTCCTTGTACATCTCCAGAATCTCGTTGTGACTGACAACCCCCGGGTTGGTGAAATTCCATATGCCCCTACAATCCCGCTTCGCCATCTCAACAGAGATAGGCAACAATTCATCCAAAATTGTCATACTGTTGGGAATGTTCACCACCTTGTCATAGCGGGCTATTTTTGTGATGAAGTTACGAGGATTGCTCAGGTCTGATGATATGGGCATCCTGACTCTAAGAGTACAGACATTATCATAGTCCTTCAATAACTCTTCCACCTGCATTGTATGTATGAACAAATGAGTTTGTTTCCACGAGAAGCAAATGGATATGTGTTACACATCATAAACAAAATATTTGAACTTACCATGGCTTTGGTTTTGGAATAAAATGAACCTACAAAGTTGGGTGTGTCCTCCTCTTTAAAACCAATTCCAGACCCTTCAGGGTGTTCAGCATTATACTCAAATATGCAACCTGTAGCATAATTAATCATGAGCAACCCCTGCTCACGACAAACATCAGCAAGATTCAAGGTGCCTACAACATTGGTGCGGATAGTGTCCTGTTTGTGGGTCTCACACCAGTCAACATTTGGCCTTCCAGTGACACCAGCAGCATTGAAAACATGAGTCGGCTTCACGTTTCTAATGTCCTGCAAGAGCTGAGAGCGCTCTTGCAGGCGGCCTTTACCATATTCATAAGGTATGCCTTGCTTCTCACATATCTTCCCAAGTAGACCACCAATCCATCCAGTCTTACCATATATTAAGAACTTGTAGGTGGCCTTTTGAGGGACACTGCTGGTGCTCTTGGATGTGGCTGCAGCAGGTACTGTACTACATTCCTTGGCTTCAGCTGGCGAAGAAGCAAGAGATTTGATTTCCTCAGTCCAGTTATGCCTTTCAACTCCAGGCGTCATCAACATCCTTGGATGAGGGAGCAATGCACCGGCAACATCTCCCCAGTAATCAGGATTGCTGGTGTACCATTCAATTGTTTTCTTCAAACCCTCTTCCCATGTAGTGCGCTCTGCCCATCCTAACTTCTTCAGTTTCTGATCATCCAGGAAGTACCTCTGGTCATTGAAGGGCCTGTTCTCGACAAACCTGATGACCTTTTCGGTGTCCAAGCCAAATAGCTTGCATATGTCACTGGCCACATCAATTACCCTCCTCTCCTTCACAGTACCAATATTATACACATGTCCAACCTCTCCTTTGTGAAGAACTACCTCAAAAGCTTCAGCAACATCCTCGCAGTACAGGTAGCTCCTGACATTAGAGCCATCACCATGAATTGGAAGGGGCAAGCCTTTCATGGCCAAAAGGATAAATTTTGGGATGAGCTTCTCAGGGAACTGATTTGGTCCATACACATTGTTGCCTCGGGTTGTAATCACAGGAAGACCATAAGACCTCCCATAAGCCATCACAAGCATTTCAGCCCCAGCTTTGGTAGCTGAATATGGATTTGTCGGAAGCAACTGCGAGGCCTCATGGTTACCAACCACAGCATCCTCATCAGTTTCTCCGTACACCTCATCAGTACTGACGTGAATAAATCTTCTGATCTGGCCAGTAACCTTGCACGCCTCAAGGAGAACGTGGGTGCCATATATGTTGTTCTTTGTGAACTCAAAGGAATTGCCAAACGAATTATCCACATGAGTCTGGGCAGCAAAGTGCATGATGGTGTCAATCGACTCAGTGATGAGAAGATAGTTCACCAGGTCAGCACTTGCAATGTCGCCCTTGACAAACTTGAAATTTGGCGATGGCCGGGAAGGGTTGAGATTTTTCAGGTTGGAGCAGTAGTCAATCTTGTCGAGGACGACAATCTTGTAGTGAGGATAGCTCCTAATTAGACGGTTCGCCACATGGGATGCAATGAAACCCGCAGCACCAGTTATGAGGATGTTCTTGGGCTCATAGGTCGCCATCTTGGCCTGCAAATAAATATCCAAACCTGCTAGTGTTATTAATGTGCCCAGCAGTAATTATTCTTACAAACTTATAATCGAAGTTACTACTAGGAAAACAAGGCAACTCCTACTAAAACTAAAAGCAGATATACTCCAACTATGAAGGAAGAATAGAGGAAACATTATTAACTCCACAGCCATCAGCAGGCTATGTAGTAGTAGTAGTAGTAGTAGTAGTAGTAGTAGTAGTAGTAGTAGTAGTAGTAGTAGTAAAACAGTAGAGAACTGACTGAACTGGCACCATAGCCATCAGCAGGCATAGAAGAACATCCACCCCTGACAAATGCAATTTTCACCAGGCGCCCATCATCGCGATCCCCAGGTCCAGCAGTGGCAAACCAATACACGCAACGTGAAACCACAACCGAATTCTTGGCCGCGGCGAACAACACGCACGGGAATGGTACACTCGGCAACTGAAACCCCACCGGAATTCCAGGCGAGGACACGGATCTAGGAGCAGGCAGCGGTGGAAGGGGACTCACCGGGCAGATCGCGCAGGCGGCGAGGGCGCGCCGCGAGCGCGCGGAGGAGATCTGGCGCGCGGCGACGGCGACGGCGACGTCGCCTTGGAGATCGGCAGGGGTCGAAGGAGAATCTTCGCGGAGGGGGAGGAGGGAGCAGCGAGCACTCAACTGCACGGCGCCGACGAGTACGGGCGGATGGGGGGCTTAAAAGGGAGTGGGGCGGAGGGAGGATCCTGACCGTTTCGCCGCGTGGTCCGCGCGTCCCATCCTGGTTTTCGTTTTGGTCCAGCACAGCAGTAGCACACGCTCTTTCAGACGAGACTTGTCCAGCGACCTGGCTATTGGCTACCGTGAGGCCAACTCCACCGCACGACCCCAAATCATTCGGGCTGTCTGGTTGAGATAAAACGAACATACGAAACGTTCCAACGCATGACCCTGTCCTAAAAAAACGTCTGTTTCTTGTCCGCCTCGACCCATTCTCGGAGCAAAGTTGCCCTGGGTTAGGGTCTGAAACGGACACGTCCGGACGTTTTCTGCGTGGTCCTCGTCCACCCCTGTCCCTTTGCATGTGACCCCTGGCCGACCTGTCATTGGAACCAGATGGGCCCGGCTGCCAACCCACCCGTCCTTCTCTCTCTCATTTTTCTCTCTCTCCCTCTCTCTTCTTTTGCGGCCGGCGCCACCTCCAAGCGGCCACGACGGGGCGACGGGCGGCGGGGCGCGGCTGCGGGCGTGGTGGTGGGCGACGGGCGGCGGGGCGAGGCGAGGCAGTCGGGGCGAGGCGGGCGCGGGCTTGGTGGCGCGAGGCGTGGCCGACGGCGAGGAGGGGTTTGGCGCGGGCGGCTGGCGGCGAGCTGGGCTCTCGCGAGGCGTGCGCGGGCGGCGGCGGGGCGTGGCGCGGGCGGGTGGGGGGTAGCGCGCGCGGGCCGGGCAGGGCGCGGGCGTGGCGCGGCTGGCGGTGTAGGGCGGAGCGCGCGCGGGCGCGTGGACGAAACGCGTAGGCGCGGCCGAGATTCGCGGTTGGGCGCGAGCGCGGCGCGATGGAGGGCGCGGGCGCGCAGGCGCGGCCGAGCTCGCGGCTGGGCGCGGACGGGGCCGCAGGGCGCGAGCGTGGCGCGGTGGAGGGCGCAGGCGGGCCGCAGGGCGCGAGCACAGCGCGGTGGAGGGTGCGGGCAGGGCCGCAGGGCGCGAGCGCGGCGAGATGGAGGGCGCGGGCGGGCCGCAGGGCGCAAGCACGGCGCGGAGGAGAGTGCGGGCGGGGCCGCAGGGCACGAGCACGGCGCGGTGGAGGGCGCGGGCAGGGCGGGCGGAGCGTAAGCGGGCGGGGCGGAGCACGAACGGCCGGGGCGCGATGGTGTGAGGCGGAGGGTGCGACCGAGCTCACGACGGGAGCGGTAGCACGGCACGGGTGCGGCGCGAGCTGCTGCGGGCGGCGCGGCGGGCGTTGCGAGGCGGAGCACGCGAGGACGAGGTGTGGCGGGCGGACAATTTAGGGTCGGCTGTGGCGGTGGGCGCCTCCAACGAAAGCCGGACACATGTGTCCATTTTTGCACCCATTGTGGTTCTAGATGGAAAGAATCCGGACAAAACGGACATTCGTTCGAGATCATGCGATGGAGTTGGCCTGAGTTCGTGATATCTCCGACGCCCAAACCATCCCAAAAGTATGGATCGGTCAATTTTAGCGCTTCAACGCGGCTTATCAAATCAGATTGAATCAGTTCGAACGTTTGAAATCCCGTAAATGTAGTAGGTTTTTTGAGGGGGGGGGGGTCGGATCCTACTATTTTCTTGTCAAAACCCCATCTTCTTCGTTCCGAACATCGTTATCATGTCTGTTTTGTCACCGCCATAATGGATCCACCAAATCCCATCGCGAGGTTCATCGCCCCTTCGGACCCGGAGCACGTCTGCCACGCGCGCCGCACCGGTGAATCTAAAGACTACCAAACGACAAGAGAGGTGCATAAAGCGAAGGGTGAAGAAGAAGATGCAGACAGCCGTTCAGGCCAGAGCTCCTCCTCCACAACGGACCGCCTTGTTGGTCTAGCTGGGCGAATCGCCACCAAGGCCCGCCTAGTACAAAGCGTCATACTACTTCGCTGCCCAGAAGTATGGTGAACCTGGCGCGCAACAATCGCGACAACACTCTGTTGCCTCCTTCATCTCCGGCCACCCTCCACCGTACATCACTGTCGACCTCAACAAGGACTACATGTTCATCGAGTCGCTAACGCTTGTCCGGTCGTGATTTTCTTTCGAGTAATTGCTATTTTTGTTGGGCATCCGGTGCTTTCGTTTCGCTTGTTTTTGTTTGCAAGTGTTATATGCGTCGTCAAATTGCTATTGAATGTTGAACATGGAAGAAATTGATTTAGTGAACAAAAAGAAATGAAGGGGAAGGGACAGATAAGTAGGAGAGTTTTTAGATATAGCCTTGTTTGGTCAGCGTCTGACCGACTGTCCGGAGACATGACTGGACGTTTTCACGACATTTGAGGGTGCCATTTGAGATTTCTCCTCGGAGATGACCTAAGGGGGTGTACAATGATATGTATTATCTTAGAAATGTCACAATAATAAATGTTGGGGTGGAGGAAAGAATTAATCAAGAGATGGTCTTTTAGCAACAATATCTTTCGCCGTATATTTATATCTAGTTACAAGAGATTCGATTAAGAGGCAACTCACTGTGCTCTCTTCGATCCATATTACTTGTCTTTGCTTTAGTACATTTTTTAGTATACTAGATGAGACTATATTTTTTATTGGTATCATCATAATATTGCGAATTTAAGATGCATCTCTTTATCAACGTCCCAGTTTCCCTTTTAGATGCTGTACATGTCCCAACTACCATAGGAGAGAACGCGGCACCACAACATCCATTGCATGTACCTACCACCTGTGCACGTGACTGGTGTTGGGGAACGTAGTAATTTCAAAAAAATTCCTAGGCACACGCAAGATCACGGTGATGCACAGCAACGAGAGGGGAGAGTGTTGTCCACGTACCCTCATATACCGAAAGCGGAAGCGTTAGCACAACGCGGTTGATGTAGTCGTACGTCTTCACGATCCGACCGATCAAGTACCAAACATACGGCACCTCCGAGTTCAGCATACGTTCAGTCCGATGACGTCCCTTGAACTCCGATCCAGGCGAGTGTTGAGGGAGAGTTTCGTCAGCACGACGACGTGGTGACGATGTTGATGTTCTACCGACGCAGGGCTTCGCCTAAGCACCGCTACAGTATTATCGAGGTGGACTATGGTGGAGGGGGGCACCACACACGGCTAAAAGATCAATTTGATCAATTGTTGTGTCTATGGGGTGCCCCCCTGCCCCCGTATATAAAGGAGCAAGGGGGGTGCGGCCGGCCAGGGAGAGGGCACGCCAGGCGGGAGTAGGACTCCTCCCCCCCTTTTCCTAGTTGGAATAGGATTCGGGAGGGGGAAAGAGGAGGGAAAGAAGGAAAGGGGGGCGCCGCCCCCCTCTCCTTGTCCTATTCGGACTAGGGGGGAGTGTTGGGTTTCGTAGTAATTTCAAAAAATTTCCTACGCACACGCAAGATCATGTGATGCATAGCAACGAGAGGGGAGAGTGTTGTCTACGTACCCACGCAGACCGACTGCGGAAGCGTTGACACAACGTAGAGGAAGTAGTCGTACGTCTTCACGATCCAACCGATCAAGCACCGAAACTACGGCACCTCCGAGTTCGAGCACACGTTCAGCTCGATGACGATCCCCGGACTCCGATCCAGCAAAGTGTCGGGGAAGAGTTCCGTCAGCACGACGGCGTGGTGACGATCTTGATGTACTACAGCAGCAGGGCTTCGCCTAAACTCCGCTACAGTATTATCGAGGACTATGGTGGCTGGGGGCGCCGCACACGGCTAAGGAGAAGATCACGTGGATCAACTTGTGTGTTTCTGGGGCGCCCCTGCCTCCGTATATACAGGACTAGAGGGGGGAGGCTGGCCGGCCAAGGGTGGCGCGCCAGGAGAGTCCTACTCCCTCTGGGAGTAGAATCCCCCCCCCAATCCTAGTTGGAATAGGACTCCTTGAAGGGGGAAAGAGAGAGAGGGGGGCCGGCCACCTCTCCTAGTCCTAATATGACTAGGGGAGGGGGAAGGCGCGCGGCCACCCTGGGCTGCTCCTTTCTCCTTTCCACTAAAGCCCACTAAGGCCCATATAGCTCCCGGGGGGTTTCGGTAACCTCCCGGTACTCCGGTAAAATCCCGATTTCACCCGGAACACTTCTGATATCCAAACATAGGCTTCCAATATATCAATCTTTATGTCTCGACCATTTCGAGACTCCTCGTCATGTCCGTGATCACATCCGGGACTCCGAACAACCTTCGGTATATCAAAATGCATAAACTCATAATATAACTGTCATCGAAACCTTAAGCGTGCGGACCCTACGGGTTCGAGAACAATGTAGACATGACTGAGACACGTCTCCGGTCAATAACCAATAGCGGGACCTAGATGCCCATATTGGTTCCTACATATTCTACGAAGATATTTATCGGTCAGACCGCATAACAACATACGTTGTTCCCTTTGTCATCGGTATGTTACTTGCCCGAGATTCGATCGTCGGTATTCCAATACCTAGTTCAATATCGTTATCGGCAAGTCTCTTTACTCTTTCTGTAATACATCATCCCGCAACTAACTCATTAGTTGCAATGCTTGCAAGGCTTAAGTGATGTGTGTTACCGAGAGGGCCCAGAGATACCTCTCCGACAATCGGAGTGACAAAACCTAATCTCGAAATACGCCAACCCAACATGTACCTTTGGAGACACCTGTAGTACTCCTTTATAATCACCAAGTTACGTTGTGACGTTTGGTAGCACCCAAAGTGTTCCTCCGGTAAACGGGAGTTGCATACTCTCATAGTTATAGGAACATGTATAAGTCATGAAGAAAGCAACAACAACATACTAAACGATCGGGTGCTAAGCTAATGGAATGGGTCATGTCAATCAGATCATTCAACTAATGATGTGATCCCGTTAATCAAATAACAACTCTTTGTCCATGGTTAGGAAACATAACCATCTTTGATTAACGAGCTAGTCAAGTAGAGGCATACTAGTGACACTCTGTTTGTCTATGTACTCACACATGTATTATGTTTCCGGTTAATACAATTCTAGCATGAATAATAAACATTTATCATGAAATAAGGAAATAAATAATAACTTTATTATTGCCTCTAGGGCATATTTCCTTCAGTCTCCCACTTGCACTAGAGTCAATAATCTAGTTCACATCGCCATGTGATTTAACAGCAATAGTTCACATCACCATGTGATTAACACCCATAGTCCACATCGATATGTAACCAACACCCAAAGGGTACTAAGGTGTGATCATGTTTTGCTTGTGAGATAATTTTAGTCACCTGGTCTGTTATATTCAGATCCGTAAGTATTTTGCAAATATTTATGTCAACAATGCTCTGCACGGAGCTACTCTAGCTAATTGCTCCCACTTTCAATATGTATCTAGATTGAGACTTAGATTCATCTAGATTAGTGTCAAAACTTGCATCGACGTAACTCTTTACGACGAACCTCTTGTCACTTCCATAATCAAGAAACATATCCTTATTCCACTAAGGATAATTTTGACCGTTGTCCACTGATCTACTCCTAGATCACTATTGTACTCCCTTGCCAAACTCAGTGGTAGGGTGTACAATAGATCTGGTACACAGCATGGCATACTTTATAAAACCTATGGCTGAGGCATAGGGAATGACTTTCATTCTCTTTCTATCTTCTGCCGTGGTCGGGCTTTGAGTCTTACTCAATTTCACACCTTGTAACACAGGCAAGAACTCTTTCTTTGACTGTTCCATTTTGAACTACTTCAAAATCTTGTCAAGGTATGTACTCATTGGAAAAACTTATCAAGCGTCTTGACCTATCTCTATAGATCTTGAAGCTCAATATGCAAGCAGCTTCACCGAAGTCTTTCTTTGAAAAAACTCCTTTCAAACACTCCTTTATGCTTTACAGAATAATTCTACATTATTTCCGATCAACAATATGTCATTCACATATACTTATCAGAAATGCTGTAGTGCTCCCACTCACTTTCTTGCAAATACAGGCTTCACCGCAAGTCTGTATAAAACTATATGCTTTGATCAACTCATCAAAGCGTATATTCCAACTCTGAGATGCTTGCACCAGTTCACAGATGGATCGCTGGAGCTTGCACATTTTGTTAGTACCTTTCGGATTGACAAAACCTTCTAGTTGCATCGTATACAACTCTTCTTCAATAAATCCATTAAGGAATTCAGTTTTGTTTATCCATTTGCCAGATTTCATAAAATGCGGCAATTGCTAACATGATTCGGACAGACTTAAGCATAGATATGAGTGAGAATCTCTCATCGTAGTCAACACCTTGAACTTGTCGAAAAACCTTTTGCGACAATTCTAGCTTTGTAGATAATAACACTACTATCAGCGTCCGTCTTCCTCTTGAAGATCCATTTATTTTCTATGGCTTGCCGATCATCGGGCAAATCCATCAAAGTCCATACTTTGTTCTCATACATGGATCATATCTCAGATTTTATGGCCTCAAACCATTTCGCAAAATTTGGGCTCATCATCGCTTCCTCATAGTTCGTAAGTTCGTCATGGTCTAGTAACATGACTTCCAGAACAGGATTACTGTACCACTCTGGTGCAGATCTCACTCTGGTTTACCTACGAGATTCGGTAGTAACTTGATCTGAAGTTGAATGATCATCATCATTAGCTTCCTCACTAATTGGTGTAGTAGTCACAGGAACAGATTTCTGTGATGAACTACTTTCCAATAAGGGAGCAGGTACAGTTACCTCATCAAGTTCTACTTTCCTCCCACTCACTTCTTTCGAGAGAAACTCCTTCTCTAGAAAAACTCCGAATTTAGCAACAAAAGTCTTGCCTTCGGATTTGTGATAGAAGGTGTACCCAAGAGTCTCCTTTGGGTATCTTATGAAGACATATTTCTCCGATTTGGGTTTGAGCTTATCAGGATGAAACTTTTTCATATAAGCATCGCAATCCCAAACTTTAAGAAACGACAACTTTGGTTTCTTTCCAAACCACAGTTCAGATTGTGTCGTCTCAACGGACTTAGATGGTGCCCTTTTAAACGTGAATGCAGCTGTCTTTAATGCATAACCCCAAAACGATAGTGGTAGATCGGTAAGAGACATCATAGATTGCACCATATCTAATAAAGTACGGTTATGACGTTCGGACACACCATTACACTATGGTGTTCCAGGTGGCGTGAGTAGTGAAACTATTTCACATTGTTTTAATTGAAGACCAAACTCGTAACTCAAATATTTTACCTCTGCGATCATATCGTAGAAACTTTTATTTTCTTGTCACGATGATTTTCCACTTCACTGTGAAATTCTTTGAACTTTTCAAATGTTTCAGACTTATGTTTCATCAAGTAGATATACTCATATCTGCTCAAATCATCTGTGAAGGTGAGAAAATAACGATATCCGCCACGAGCCTCAATATTCATCGGACCACATACATCTGTATGTATGATTTCCAACAAATCTGTTGCTCTCTCCATATTACCGGAGAACTGCGTTTTGGTCATCTTGCCCATGAGGCACGGTTCGCAAGCATCAACTGATTCATAATCAAGTGATTCCAAAAGCCCATCAGCATGGAGTTTCTTCATGCGCTTTACACCAATATGACCTAAACGGCAGTGCCACAAATAAGTTGCACTATCATTATTAACTTTGCATCTTTTGGTTTCAATCTTATGATTATGTGTATCACTACAATCGAGATCCAACGAACTATTTTCATTGGGTGTGTAACCATATAAGGTTTTATTCATGTAAACAGAACAACAATTTATTCTCTTACTTAAATGAATAACCGTATTACAATGAACATGATCAAATCATATTCATGCTGAACGCAAACACCAAATAACACTTATTTAGGTTCAACACTAATCCAGAAATTATAGGGAGTGTGCGATGATGATCATATCAATCTTGGAACCACTTCCAACACACATCGTCACTTCACCCTTAACTAGTCTCTGTTTATTCTGCAACTCCCGTTTCGAGTTACTAATCTTAGCAACTGAACTAGTATCAAATACTGAGGGGTTGCTATAAACACTAGTAAAGCACACATCAATAAGATGTATATCAAATATACTTATGTTCACTTTGCCATCCTTCTTATCCGCCAATCACTTGGGGTAGTTCCGCTTCTAGTGACCAGTCCCTTTGCAGTAGAAGCACTTAGTCTCAGGCTTAGGACCAAACTTGGGCTTCTTCACTTGAGCAGCAACTTGCTTGCCGTTCTTCTTGAAGTTCCCCTTCTTCCCTTTGCCCTTTTCTTGAAACTAGTGGTCTTGTTAACCATCAACACTTGATGTTTTTCTTGATTTCTACCTTCGTCAATTTCAGTATCACGAAGAGCTTGGGAATTATTTTTGTCATCCCTTGCATATTATAGTTCATCACGAAGTTCTACTAACTTGGTGATGGTGACTGGAGAATTCTGTCAATCACTATCTTATCTGGAAGATTAACTCCCACTTGATTCAAGCGATTGTAGTACTCAGACAATCTGGGCACATGCTCACTAGTTGAGTGATTCTCCTCCATCTTTTAGCTATAGAACTTGTTGGAGACTTCATATCTCTCAGCTCAGGTATTTGCTTGAAATATTAACTTCAACTCCTGGAACATCTCATATGCTCCATGACGTTCAAAACGTCTTTGAATTCCCGATTCTAAGCCATTAAGCATGGTGCACTAAACTATCAAGTAGTCATCATATTGAGCTAGCCAAACGTTCATAACGTCTGCATCTGCTCCTGCAATAGGTGTGTCACCTAGCGGTGCATCAAGGACATAATTCTTCTGTGCAGCAATGAGGATAAACCTCAGATTACGGATCCAATTTGCATCATTGCTACTAACATCTTTCAACACAATTCTCTAGGAACATATCAAAATAAACACAGGGAAGCAACAACGCGAGCTATTGATCTACAACATAATTTGCAAAATACTACCAGGACTAAGTTCATGATAAATTTAAGTTTAGTTAATCAAATTAATTAAAGAACTCCCACTTAGATAGACATCCCTCTAATCCTCTAAGTGATTACGTGATCCAAATCAACTAAACCATAACCGATCATCACGTGAGATGGAGTAGTTTTCAATGGTGAACATCGTTATGTTGATCATATCTACTATATGATTCACGCTTGACCTTTCGGTCTCCGTGTTCCGAGGCCATATCTGTATATGCTTGGCTCGTCAAGTATAACCTGAGTATTCCGCGTGTGCAACTGTTTTGCACCCGTTGTATTTGAACGTAGAACCTATCACACCCGATCATCACGTGGTGCCTCAGCACGAAGAACTTTCGCAACAGTGCATACTCAGGGAGAACACTTCTTGATAATTTAGTGAGAGATCATCTTATAATGCTACCGTCAATCAAAGCAAGATAAGATGCATAAAAGGATAAACATCACATGCAATCAATATAAGTGATATGATATGGCCATCATCATCTTGTGCTTGTGATCTCCATCTCCGAAGCACCGTCGTGATCACCATCGTCACCGGCGTGACACCTTGATCTCCATCATAGCATCGTTGTCGTCTCGCCAAGCTTGTGCTTCTACGACTATCGCTACCGCTTAGTGATAAAAGTAAAGCATTACATCGCGATTGCATTGCATACAATAAAACGACAACCATAAGGCTCCTGCCAGTTGCTGATAACTCAGTTACAAAACATGATCATCTCATACAATAAAATTCAGCATCATGTCTTGACCATATCACATCACAACATGCCCTGCAAAAACAAGTTAGACGTCCTCTACTTTGTTGTTGCAAGTTTTACGTGGCTGCTACGGGCTTAAGCAAGAACCAATCTCACCTACGCATCAAAACCACAATGATAGTTTGTCAAATAGACTCCGTTTTAACCTTCGCAAGGACCGGGCGTAGCCACACTTAGTTCAACTAAAGTTGGAGAGACAGTCGCCCGCAAGCCACCTATGTGCAAAGCATGTCGGGGGAACCGGTCTCGCGTAAGCGTACGCGTAATGTTGGTCCGGGTCGTCTCGTCCAACAATGCCGCCGAACCAAAGTACGACATGCTGGTAGGCAGTATGACTTATATCGCCCACAAATCACTTGTGTTCTACTCGTGCATATAACATCAACATAAATAACCTAGGCTCTGATACCACTGTTGGGTTTCGTAGTAATTTCAAAAAAATTCCTACGCACACGCAAGATCATGTGATGCATAGCAACGAGAGGGGAGAGTGTTGTCTACGTACCCACGCAGACCGACTGCGGAAGCGTTGACACAACGTAGAGGAAGTAGTCGTACGTCTTCACGATCCAACCGATCAAGCACCGAAACTACGGCACCTTCGAGTTCGAGCACACGTTCAGCTCGATGACGATCCCCGGACTCCGATCCAGCAAAGTGTCGGGGAAGAGTTCCGTCAGCACGATGGCGTGGTGACGATCTTGATGTACTACAGCAGCAGGGCTTCGCCTAAACTCCGCTACAGTATTATCGAGGACTATGGTGGCTGGGGGCGCCGCACACGGCTAAGGAGTAGATCACGTGGATCAACTTGTGTGTTTCTGGGGCGCCCCTGCCTCCGTATATAAAGGACTAGAGGGGGGGAGGCTGGCCGGCCAAGGGTGGCGTGCCAGGAGAGTCCTACTCCCTCTGGGAGTAGGATTCCCCCCCCCCCCAATCCTAGTTGGAATAGGACTCCTTGAAGGGGGAAAGAGAGAGAGGGGGGCCGGCCACCTCTCCTAGTCCTAATATGACTAGGGGAGGGGGAAGGCGCGCGGCCACCCTGGGCTGCTCCTTTCTCCTTTCCACTAAAGCCCACTAAGGCCCATATAGCTCCCGGGGGGTTTCGGTAACCTCCCGGTACTCCGGTAAAATCCCGATTTCACCCGGAACACTTCTGATATCCAAACATAGGCTTCCAATATATCAATCTTTATGTCTCGACCATTTCGAGACTCCTCGTCATGTCCGTGATCACATCCGGGACTCCGACCAACCTTCGGTATATCAAAATGCATAAACTCATAATATAACTGTCATCGAAACCTTAAGCGTGCGGACCCTACGGGTTCGAGAACAATGTAGACATGACTGAGACACGTCTCCGGTCAATAACCAATAGCGGGACCTAGATGCCCATATTGGTTCCTACATATTCTACGAAGATATTTATCGGTCAGACCGCATAACAACATACGTTGTTCCCTTTGTCATCGGTATGTTACTTGCCCGAGATTCGATCGTCGGTATTCCAATACCTAGTTCAATCTCGTTATCGGCAAGTCTCTTTACTCTTTCTGTAATACATCATCCCGCAACTAACTCATTAGTTGCAATGCTTGCAAGGCTTAAGTGATGTGTGTTACCGAGAGGGCCCAGAGATACCTCTCCGACAATCGGAGTGACAAAACCTAATCTCGAAATACGCCAACCCAACATGTACCTTTGGAGACACCTGTAGTACTCCTTTATAATCACCAAGTTACGTTGTGACGTTTGGTAGCACCCAAAGTGTTCCTCCGGTAAACGGGAGTTGCATACTCTCATAGTTATAGGAACATGTATAAGTCATGAAGAAAGCAACAACAACATACTAAACGATCGGGTGCTAAGCTAATGGAATGGGTCATGTCAATCAGATCATTCAACTAATGATGTGATCCCGTTAATCAAATAACAACTCTTTGTCCATGGTTAGGAAACATAACCATCTTTGATTAACGAGCTAGTCAAGTAGAGGCATACTAGTGACACTCTGTTTGTCTATGTACTCACACATGTATTATGTTTCCGGTTAATACAATTCTAGCATGAATAATAAACATTTATCATGAAATAAGGAAATAAATAATAACTTTATTATTGCCTCTAGGGCATATTTCCTTCAGGGAGGGGCGCGCGGCCCAGCCCTGGCCGCCTCTCCTCTTCTCCGTAAAGGCCCACTAAGGCCCATTTACCTCCCGGGGGGTTCCGGTAACCACCCGGTACTCCGGTAAAATCCCGATTTCACCCGAAACACCTCCGATATCCAAACATAGGCTTACAATATATCAATCTTCATGTATCGACCATTTTGAGACTCCTCGTCATGTTCGTGATCACATCCGGGACTCCGAACAACCTTCGGTACATCAAAACATATAAACTCATAGTATAACTGTCATCGTAACGTTAAGCGTGCGGACCCTACGGGTTCGAGAACTATGTAGACATGACCGAGACACGTCTCCGGTCAATAGCCAATAGCGGAACCTGGATGCTCATATTGGCTCCTACATATTCTACGAAGATCTTTATCGGTCAAACCGCATAACAACATACGTTGTTCCCTTTGTCATCGGTATGTTACTTGCGTGAGATTCGATCGTCGGTATCTCAATACCTAGTTCAATCTCGTTACTTGCAAGTCCATTTACTCGTTCTGTAATACATCATCCTGCAACTAACTTATTAGTTGCAATGCTTGCAAGGCATAAGTGATGTGCATTACCGAGAGGGCCCAGAGATACCTCTCCGACAATCGGATTGACAAATCCTAATCTCGAAATACGCCAATCCAACAAGTACCTTTGGAGACACCTGTAGAGCACCTTTATAATCACCCAGTTACGTTGTGACGTTTGGTAGCACACAAAGTGTTCCTCCGGTAAACGGGAGTTGCATAATCTCATAGTCATAGGAACATGTATAAGTCATGAATAAAGCAATAGCAACATACTAAATGATCGGGTGCTAAGCTAACGGAATGTGTCATGTCAATCACATCATTCTCTTGATGATGTGACCCCGTTAATCAAATGACAACTCATGTCTATGGTTGGGAAACATAACCATCTTTGATCAACGAGCTAGTCAAGTAGAGGCATACTAGTGACAATCTGTTTGTCTATGTATTCACACATGTATTATGTTTCCGGTTAATACAATTCTAGCATGAATAATAAACGTTTATCATGATATAAGGAAATAAATAATAACTTTATTATTGCCTCTAGGGCATATTTCCTTCAGTCTCCCACTTGCACTAGAGTCAATAATCTAGATTACACTGTAATGATTCTAACACCCATGGAGCCTTGGTGTTGATCATGTTTTGCTCGTGGAAGAGGCTTAGTCAATGGGTCTGCAACATTCAGATCCGTATGTATCTTGCAAATTTCTATGTCTCCCACTTGGACTAAATCCCGGATAGAATTGAAGCGTCTCTTGATGTGCTTGGTTCTCTTGTGAAATCTGGATTCCTTTGCCAAGGCAATTGCACCAGTATTGTCACAAAAGATTTTCATTAGACCCGATGCACTAGGTATGACACCTAGATCGGATATGAACTCCTTCATCCAGACTCCTTCATTTGCTGCTTCCGAAGCAGCTATGTACTCCGCTTCACATGTAGATCCCGCCACAACGCTTTGTTTAGAACTGCACCAACTGACAGCTCCACCGTTCAATGTAAACACATATCCGGTTTGCGATTTAGAATCGTCCGGATCAGTGTCAAATCTTGCATCAACGTAACCGTTTACGATGAGCTCTTTGTCACCACCATATACGAGAAACATATCCTTAGTCCTTTTCAGGTATTTCAGGATGTTCTTGACTGCTGTCCGGTGATCCACTCCTGGATTACTTTGGTACCTCCCTGCTAGACTTATAGCAAGGCACACATCAGGTCTGGTACACAACATTGGATACATGATAGAGCCTATGCCTGAAGCATAGCGAACATCTTTCATTTTCTCTCTATCTTCTGTAGTGGTCGGGCATTGAGTCTTACTCAACTTCACACCTTGTAACACAGGCAAGAACCCTTTCTTTGCTTGATCCATTTTGAACTTCTTCAAAACTTTGTCAAGGTATGTGCTTTGTGAAAGTCCAATTAAGCGTCTTGATCTATCTCTATAGATCTTGATGCCCAATATATAAGCAGCTTCACCAAGGTCTTTCATTGAAAAACTCTTATTCAAGTATCCCTTTATGCTATCCAGAAATTCTATATCATTTCCAATCAACAATATGTCATCCACATATAATATTAGAAATGCTACAGAGCTCCCACTCACCTTTTTGTAAATACAGGCTTCTCCAAAAGTCTATACAAAACCAAATGCTTTGATCACACTATCAAAGCGTTTATTCCAACTCCGAGAGGCTTGCACCAGTCCATAAATGGATCGCTGGAGCTTGCACACTTTGTTAGCTCCCTTTGGATCGACAAAACCTTCCAGTTGCATCATATACAACTCTTCTTCCAGAAATCCATTCAGGAATGCAGTTTTGACATCCATTTGCCAAATTTCATAATCATAAAATGCGGCAATTGCTAACATGATTCGGACAGACTTAAGCATCGCTACGGGCGAGAAAGTCTCATCGTAGTCAATCCCTTGAACTTGTCGAAAACCTTTCGCAACAAGTCGAGCTTTGTAGACAGTAACATTACCGTCAGCGTCAGTCTTCTTCTTGAAGATCCATTTATTCTCAATTGCTTGCCGATCATCGGGCAAGTCAACCAAAGTCCACACTTTGTTCTCATACATGGATCACATCTCAGATTTCATGGCCTCAAGCCATTTTGCGGAATCTGGGCTCACCATCGCTTCTTCATAGTTCGTAGGTTCATCATGATCTAGTAGCATGACTTCCAGAACAGGATTACCGTACCACTCTGGTGCGGATCTTACTCTGGTTGATCTACGAGGTTCAGTAGTAACTTGATCTGAAGTTCCATGATCATCATCATTAACTTCCTCACTAATTGGTGTAGGCGTCACAGAAACCGGTTTCTGTGATGAACTACTTTCCAATAGAGGAGCAGGTATAGTTACCTCATCAAGTTCCACTTTCCTCCCACTCACTTCTTTCGAGAGAAACTCCTTCTCTAGAAAGGATCCATTCTTAGCAATGAATGTCTTGCCTTCGGATCTGTGATAGAAGGTGTACCCAACAGTTTCCTTTGGGTATCCTATGAAGACACATTTCTCCGATTTGGGTTCGAGCTTATCAGGTTGAAGCTTTTTCACATAAGCATCGTAGCCCCAAACTTTCAGAAACGACAACTTTGGTTTCTTGCCAAACCACAGTTCATAAGGCGTCGTCTCAACGGATTTCGATGGTGCCCTATTTAACGTGAATGCGGCCGTCTCTAAAGCATGACCCCAAAATGATAGCGGTAAATCTGTAAGAGACATCATAGATCGCACCATATCTAGTAAAGTACGATTACGATGCTCGGACACGCCATTACGCTGTGGTGTTCTAGGTGGCGTGAGTTGCAAAACTATTCTGCATTGTTTCAAATGTAGACCAAACTCGTAACTCAAATATTCTCCTCCACGATCAGATTGTAGAAACTTTATTTTCTTGTTACAATGATTTTCAACTTCACTCTGAAATTCTTTGAACTTTTCAAATGTTTCAGACTTATGTTTCATTAAGTAGATATACCCATATCTGCTTAAATCATCTGTGAAGGTGAGAAAATAACGATATCCGCCACGAGCCTCAACATTCATTGGACCACATACATCTGTATGTATGATTTCCAACAAATTTGTTGCTCTCTCCATAGTTCCGGAGAACGGCGTTTTAGTCATCTTGCCCATGAGGCACGGTTCGCAAGTACCAAGTGATTCATAATCAAGTGGTTCCAAAAGTCCATCAGTATGGAGTTTCTTCATGCACTTTACACCGATATGACCTAAACGGCAGTGCCACAAATAAGTTGCACTATCATTATCAACTCTGCATCTTTTAGCTTCAACATTATGAATATGTGTATCACTACTATCGAGATTCATCAAAAATAGACCACTCTTCAAGGGTGCATGACCATAAAAGATATTACTCATATAAATAGAACAACCATTATTCTATGATTTAAATGAATAACCGTCTCGCATTAAACAAGATCCAGATATAATGTTCATGCTCAACGTTGGCACCAAATAACAATTATTTAGGTCTAATACTAATCCCGATGGTAGATGTAGAGGTAGCGTGCCGACTGCGATTACATCGACTTTGGAACCATTTCCCATGCGCGTCGTCACCTCGTCCTTTGCCAGTGTTCGCTTAATCCGTAGTCCCTGTTTCGAGTTGGAAATATTAGCAACAGAACCAATATCAAATACCCAGGTGCTACTGCGAGCTCTAGTAAGATACACATCAATAACATGTATATCACATATACCTTTGTTCACTTTGCCATCCTTCTTATCCGCCAAATACTTGGGGCAGTTCCACTTCCAGTGACCAGTCTGCTTGCAGTAGAAGTAATCAGTCCTAGACTTGGGTTTCTTCTCCTGAGCAGCAACTTGCTTGCTGTTCTTCTTGAAGTTCCCCTTCTTCTTCCCTTTGCACTTTTTCTTGAAACTGGTGGTCTTATTGACCATCAACACTTGATGCCCCTTCTTGATTTCTACCTCCGCAACCTTTAGCATTGCTAAGAGCTCGGGAATTGTCTTATCCATCCCTTGCATATTATAGTTCATCACAAAGCTCTTGTAACTTGGTGGAAGTAATTGGAGAATTCTGTCAATGACGCTATCATCCAAAAGATTAACTCCCAGTTGAATCAAGTGATTGCAGTACCCAGACATCTTGAGTATATGCTCACTGACAGAACTATTCTCCTCCATCTTGCAGCTATAGAACTTATTGGAGACTTCATATCTATCAATCCGGGCATTCTTTTGAAATATTAACTTCAACTCCTGGAACATCTCATATGCTCCATGACGTTCAAAACATCGTTGAAGTTCCGGTTCTAAGCCGTAAAGCATGGCACATTGAACTATCGAGTAGTCATCAGCTTTGCTCTGCCAGACGTTCTTAACGTCGTCAGTTGCATCAGCAGCAGGCCTGGCACTCAGTGGTGCTTCCAGGACGTAATTCTTCTAGGCAACAATGAGGATAATCCTCGAGTTACGGACCCAGTCCGTGTAATTGCTACCATCATCTTTCAACTTTGCTTTCTCAAGGAACGTATTAAAATTCAACGAAACAACAGCACGGGCCATCTATCTACAATCAAACATAGACAAGCAAGAGATGGAGCCTTGGTGCTGATCATGTTTCCTTCAGTCTCCCACTTGCACTAGAGTCAATAATCTAGATTACACAGTAATGATTCTAACACCCATGGAGCCTTGGTGCTAATCATGTTTTGCTCGTGGAAGAGGCTTAGTCAATGGGTCTGCAACATTCAGATCCGTATGTATCTTGCAAATTTCTATGTCTCCCACCTGGACTAAATCCCGGATGGAATTGAAGCATCTCTTGATGTGCTTGGTTCTTTTGTGAAATCTGGATTCCTTTGCTAAGGAAATTGCACCAGTATTGTCACAAAAGATTTTCATTGGACCCGATGCACTAGGTATGACACCTAGATCAGATATGAACTCCTTCATCCAGACTCCTTCATTTGCTGCTTCCGAAGCAGCTATGTACTCCGCTTCACATGTAGATCCCGCCACAATGCTTTGTTTAGAACTGCACCAACTGACAGCTCCACCGTTCAATGTAAACACGTATCCGGTTTGCGATTTAGAATCGTCCGGATCAGTGTCAAAGCTTGCATCAACATAACCGTTTATGATGAGCTCTTTGTCACCTCCATATACGAGAAACATATCCTTAGTCCTTTTCAGGTATTTCAGGATGTTCTTGACCGATGTCCAGTGATCCACTCCTGGATTACTTTGGTACCTCTAATGGTGATAATTTTCCCCTCTTTGAGCTGGTGGTGCTAATCGCTGACAGTTAGGAGGACAGAGACAAATAATATCTGAGGTTAGCTAGAGCAGTGCATATACCTCGTGCTGGCTCAAGT
Organism: Triticum urartu; assembly: GCF_056163025.1. Classification (NCBI taxonomy): domain Eukaryota; kingdom Viridiplantae; phylum Streptophyta; class Magnoliopsida; order Poales; family Poaceae; genus Triticum; species Triticum urartu. The sequence goes on from NC_141876.1 coordinate 465,393,220, forward strand.
AGATGTCGCTGGTGCACGTTGGTTGAGCCAGCTATTAGTATATCATGACGTGACATGAACAGAACTCATAGCGTCGGATCCTACTATTTTCTCGCCAAAACCTCATCTTCTCTGTTCCGAACATCGTCATCTTGTCTGTTTCGTCAGTGCCACGATGGATCCACCAAAGCCCATCACAAGGTTCATCGCCCCTTCAGACCCGGCGCACGTCCGCCATGCGCGCCGCGCCGGTGAATCCGGAGACTACCAAACGACAAGAGAGCTGCATAAAGCAAAGGGTGAAGAAGAAGATGCAGGCAGCCGTTCAGGCCGGAGCTCCTCCTCCACAATGGACCGCCTTGTCGGTCTAGCTGGGGCAATCGCCACCATGGCCCGCCTAGTACAAAGTGTCATACTACTTCGCTACCCAGAAGTACAGTGAACCTGGCGTGCAACAATCATGACAACACTCTGTTGCCTCCTTCACCTCCGGCCACCCTCCACCGTACATCGCCCTCGACCTCAACAAGGACTACATGTTCATCGAGTACCTAACGCTCGTCCGGTCGTGATTTTCTTTCGAGTAATTGCTATTTTTGTTGGGCATCCGGTGCTTTTGGTTTTGCTTGTTTTTGTTTGCAAGTGTTATATGCGTCGTCAAATTGCTATTGAATGTTGAACATGGAAGAAATTGATTTAGTGAACAAAAAGAAGTGAAGGGGAAGGGACAGATAAGTAGGAGAGTTTTCAGATATAGCCTTATTTGGTCAGCGTCTGACCGACTGTCCGGAGACATGACCGGACGTTTCCGTGACATTTGAGGGCGCCCATTTGAAATTTCTCCTCAGAGATGACCTAAGGGTGTATACAATGATATGTATTATCTTAGAAATGTCATAATAATAAATGTTGGGGTGGAGGAGAGAATTAATCAAGAGATGGTCTTTTAGCAACAATATCTTTCGCCGTATATTTATATCTAGTTACAAGAGATTCGATTAAGAGGCAACTCACTGTGCTCTCTTCGATCCGTATTAATGTCTTTGCTTTAGTACATTTTTTAGTATACTCGATGAGACTATATTTTTTATTGTTATCATCATAATATTGCGAATTTAAGATGTGTCTCTTTATCAACGTCCCAATTTCCCTTTTAGATGTTGTACATGTCCCAACTACCATAGGAGAGAACGCGGCACCACAACATCCATTGCATGTACCTACCACTTGTGCACGTGACTGGAAGTTGCGGTACCGCTAATGGTGATAATTTTGCCCTCTTTGAGTTGGTGGTGCTAATCGCTGACAGTTAGGAGGACAGAGACAAATAATATCTGAGGTTAGCTAGAGCAGTGCATATACCTCGTGTTGGCTCAAGTAGATGCCGCTGGTGCACGTTGGTTGAGCCAGCTATTAGTATATCATGACGTGCGATGAACAGAACTCATGGCGTCGGATCCTACTATTTTCTCGCCAAAACCCCATATTCTCCGTTCCGAACATCGTCATCATGTCTGTTTCGTCACCGCCACGATGGATCCACCAAAGCCCATCGATACGTCTCCAACATATCTATAATTTTTGATTGCTCCATGCTATATTATCTACTGTTTTGGACATTATTGGGCTTTATTATACACTTTTATATTATTTTTGGGACTAACCTATTAACCGGAGGCCTAGCCCAGAATTGTTGTTTTTTGCCTATTTTAGGGTTTCGAAGAAAAGGAATATCAAACGGAGTCCAAACGGAATGAAACCTTCGGGAACGTGATTTTTGGAACGAACAAGATCCAGGAGACTTGGACCCTACGTCAAGCAACCAACAGGGAGGCCATGAGGTAGGGGGGCGTGCCTACCCCCTGGCACGCCCTCCACCCTCGTGGGCCCCCTGTTGCTCCACCGACGTACTTCTTCCTCCTATATATACCTACGTACCCCCAAACGATCAGATACGGAGTCAAAACCCTAATTCCACCGCCATAACTATCTGTATCCACGAGAACCCATCTTGGGGCCTGCTCCAGAGCTCCGCCGGAGGGGGCATCGATCACGGAGGGCTTCTACATCAACACCATAGCCCTTCCGATGAAGTGTGAGTAGTTTACCTCAGACCTACGGGTCCATAGTTATTAGCTAGATGGCTTCTTCTCTCTTTTTGGATCTCAATATAAAGTTCTCCCCCTCTCTTGTGGAGATCTATTCGATGTAATCTTCTTTTGTAGTGTGTTTGTTTAGACCGATCAATTTTGGGTTTATGATCAAGTTTATCTATGAACAATATTTGAATCTTCTCTGAATTCTTTTATGTATGATTGGTTATCTTTGCAAGTCTCTTCGAATTATCAGTTTGGTTTGGCCTACTAGATTGATCTTTCTTGCAATGGGAGAAGTGCTTAGCTTTGGGTTCAATCTTGCGGTGTCCTTTCCCAGTGACAGTAGGGGAAGCAAGGCACGTATTGTATTTTTGTCATCGAGGATAACAAGATGGGGTTTTTATCATATTGCATGAATTTATCCATCTACATCATGTCATCTTGCTTAAGGCGTTACTCTGTTCTTATGAACTTAATACTCTAGATGCATGTTGGATAGCGGTCGATGTGTGGAGTAATAGTAGTAGATGCGGGCAGGAGTCGGTCTACTTGTCTCGGACGTGATGCCTATATACATGATCGTACCTAGATATTCTCGTAACTATGCTCAATTCTGTTAATTGCTCAACAGTAATTTGTTCACCCACCGTAAAATACTTATGCTCTTGAGAGAAGCCACTAGTGAAACCTATGGCCCCCGGGTCTATCTCCATCATATTAATCTTCCAACACTTAGTTATTTTCATTGCCTTTTATTTTACTTTGCATCTTTATCATAAAAATACCAAAAATATTATCTTATCATATCTATCAGATCTCACTCTCGTAAGTGACCATGTAGGGATTGACAACCCCTTATCACGTTGGTTGCGAGGATTTATTTGTTTTGTGCAGGTGCGAGGGACTCGCGCGTAGCCTCCTACTGGATTGATACCTTGGTTCTCAAAAACCGAGGAAAATACTTACGCTACTTTGCTGCATCACCCTTTCCTCTTCAAGGGAAAACCAACGCAGTGCTCAAGAGGTAGCAAGAAGGATTTCTGGCGTCGTTGCCGGGGAGGTCTACGCAAAAGTCAAACATACCAAGTACCCATCACAAACCCTTGTCTCCCGCATTACATTATTTTCCATTTGCCTCGCGTTTTCCTCTCCCCCACTTCACCCTTGCCGTTTTATTCGCCCTCTCTCTCTCTCTCTCTATCCTCCCTCTCTTTCTCTATTTGCCTCTTTTTACCCGTTTCTTGTTTGCTCGTATGGTTGGAATACTTGCTTATTTATTACTAAATAGAGAACCTAAGATCTATGGATCCTCACCCGCTTGCTAATATTTTTAAGAGATCCAATTATGATGAACCAATTGCTAGTGAGTTTTGTGCACTAGATTATCTTTATGAGGTTTTGCTTGAAATTCGTGAATCTGAAAAGTGTGATGAATTATTTTATGAAGCGATTCACGATAGATCTTTGAATAAAAAGCATGATTGCAATGATTTTATTATAAATTCTATTTATGTAAATTGTGCTAATAATATGCAAAACCCTAAGCTTGGGGATACTAGTTTTGCTATGTCCTCTACTTGTTGCAATGATCATGATTGGGGTGATTCTTCTTATGATATTGAAAATTTATTTAAGCCCCATGATGAATATGAGATTGATAATAATGTTTGCAATATTATTGAAAGTGGGTTTGGAAGAGTTTCAACTTTAGATCCCACATATTTGGAGAATGTTCAATCTTATGAAATTTTTGATAAAAGTGGGTTTGGAAATGTCATGACTTTAGTTAATGTTAATCCCACTATTTTGGAAGAGTGTCAACTTTGCATGCATGTGGATCGTGTTGAAAATATTTTATGTGATAGCTATTTTATATTGAAATTTTCTTATGATCCTACATGTAATTATTACAAGAGAGGAAAATATGGTGGTAAAAATTTTCATGTTACTAAATTACCTCTCGTTATGTTGAGATTACTATTGTTTCTTTCCTCTTCCATGCATATGCTAGTTTTTGCTTGCCATGATAATTTGTTTGCCTATAATATGCCTATGCATAGGAATTATGTTAGACTTAGATGTGTTTGTCACATGTTTTATGATGCTCCTTTTGTGCTTTAATTCTTGTCTTTCATGTGAGCATCATTAAAATTATCAATGCCTAGCTATAAGGCTTTAAAGAAAAGCGCTTGTTGGGAGACAACCGAATATTTTTCCTTGCTGTAATTCAATAAATAATTTATCTAGACTCTGTTTTGGTTGTGTTTTTTGTATTTAATTAGTGTTTGTGCCAAGTAGAACCGTTGGGAAGACTTGGGGAAAGTCTTGTTAATCTTGCTGTAAAAAACAGAAACTTTAGCGCTCACGAGAACTGCTGCCATTTTTATTTGGAAAGTGATATTTAGTTAATTCTTTTTGCATATGATTAATAGATAAATTCCTCACGTCCAGAAATTTATTTTAGAATTTTTGGGGTTCCAGATCTTGCGCTAGCTACAGATTACTACATACTATTCCGTTTTTGACAGATTCTGTTTTTCGTGTGTTGTTTGCTTATTTTGATGAATCTATGGCTAGTAAAATAGTTTATAAACCATAGAGAAGTTGGAATACAGTAGGTTTAACACCAATATAAATAAATAATGAGTTCATTACAGTATCTTGAAGTGGTCTTTTCTTTTCTTTCGCTAACGGAGTTCACGAGATTTTCTACTTTAAGTTTTGTGTTGTGAAGTTTTCAAGTTTTGGGTAAATATTTGATGGATTATGGAACAAGGAGTGGCAAGATCCTAAGCTTGGGGATGCCCATGGCACCCCCAATATAATATAAGGACGCCAAAAAGCCAAAGCTTGGGGATGCCCCGGAAGGCATCCCGTCTTTCGTCTACTTCTATCAGTAACTTTATTTGGAGCTATATTTTTATTCACCACATAACATGTGTTTTGCTTGGAGCGTCTTGTATGATTTGAGTCTTTGATTTTTAGTTTACCATAATCATATTTTCTGTACACACCTTTTGAGAGAAACACACATGATTCGGAAATTATTAGAATACTCTATGTGCTTCACTTATACCTTTTGAGTTATATAGTTTTGCTCTAGTACTTCACTTATATCTTTTAGAGCACGGTGGTGGATTTGTTTTATAGAAACTATTGATATCTCATGCTTCACTTATATTATTTTGAGAGTCTTAAGTATCATGGTAATTTGCTTAAATAATCCTAATATGCTAAGTATTCGAGATTAGTAAAAACTTTCTTATGAGTGTTTTGAATACTAAGAGAAGTTTGATGCTTGATGATTGTTGTGAGATATGGAGGTAGTGATATTAAAGTTGTGCTAGTTGAGTAGTTGTGAAATTGAGAAATACTTGTGTTGAAGTTTGCAAGTCCCGTAGCATGCACGTGTGGTAAACGTTATGTAACAAATTTGAAACATGAGGTGTTCTTTGATTGTCCTCCTTATGAGTGGCAGTTGGGGACGAGCGATGGTCTTTTCCTACCAATCTATCCCCCTAGGAGCATGCGCGTAGTGCCGAGGTTTTTGATGACTTGTAGATTTTTGCAAGAAGTATGTGAGTTCTTTATGACTAATGTTGAGTCCATGGATTATACGCACTCTCACTCTTCCATCATTGCTAGCCTCTTCGGTACCGTGCATTGCCCTTTCTCACATTGAGAGTTGGTGCAAACTTCGCCGGTGCATCCAAACCCCATGATATGATACGCTCTTTCACACATAAACCTCCTTATATCTTCCTCAAAACAGCCACCATACTACCTATTATGGCATTACCATAGCCATTCCGAGATATATTGCCATGCAACTTTCCACCATCTTGTTTATCATGACACGTTCATCATTGTCATATTGCTTTGCATGATCATGTAGTTGACATCGTATTTGTGGCAAAGCCACCGTTCATAATTTTTCATACATGTCACACTTGATTCATTGCATATCCCGGTACACCGCCAGAGGCATTCATATAGAGTCGTACCTTGTTTTAGTATCGAGTTGTAATCATTGAGTTGTAAATAAATAGTAGTGTGATGATCATCATTTAATAGAGCATTGTCCCAATAAAAAAAGAGAAAGGCCAAAAAAAGAAGAAGGACCAAAAAAAGAGAAATGAAAAGGGACAATGCTACTATCATTTTTCACACTTGTGCTTCAAAGTAGCACCATGATCTTCATGATAGAGAGTCTCTGGTTTTGTCACTATCATATACTAGTGGGAATTTTTCATTATAGAACTTGGCTTGTATATTCCAACAATGGGCCTCCTCAAGTGCCCTAGGTCTTCGTGAGCAAGCAAGTTGGATGCACACCCACTAGTTTCTTTTGTTGAGATTTCATACATTTATAGCTCTAGTGCATCCGTTGCATGGCAATCCCTACTCCTTGCATTAACATCAATCGATGAGCATCTCCATAGCTCATTGATTAGCCTCGTTGATGTGAGACTTTCTCCTTTTGGTCTTCTCCACATAACCCCCATCATTATACTCTATTCCACCCATAGTGCTATATCCATGGCTCACGCTCATGTATTGCGTGAAGGTTTATAAATTTTGAGATTACTAAAATATGAAACAATTGCTTGGCTTGTCATCGGGGTTGTGCATGATGAGAGCATTCTTGTGTGACGAAAATGGAGCATGACTAAACTATATGATTTTGTAGGGATGAACTTTCTTTGGCCATGTTATTTTGAGAAGACATAATTGCATAGTTAGTATGCCTGAAGTATTATTATTTCTATGTCAATATTAAAATTTTATATTGAATCTTTCGGATCTGAATATTCATACCACAATTAAGAAGAATTACATTGAAATTATGCCTAGTAGCATTCCACATCAAAATTTCTGTTTTTATCATTTACCTACTCGAGGACGAGTAGGAATTAAGCTTGGGGATGCTTGATACGTCTCCAACGTATCTATAATTTTTGATTGCTCCATGCTATATTATCTACTGTTTTCGACATTATTGGGCTTTATTTTACACTTTTATATTATTTTTTGGACTAACCTATTAACCGGAGGCCCAACCCAGATTTTTTTTGCCTATTTTAGGGTTTCGAAGAAAAGAAATATCAAACGGAGTCCAAACGGAATGAAACCTTCAGGAACGTGATTTTTGGAACGAACAAGATCAAGGAGACTTGGACCCTACGTCAAGCAACCAACAAGGAGGCCACGAGGTAGGGGCGCGCCTACCCCCTAGGCGCGCCCTCCACCCTCGTGGGCCCCTGTTGCTCCACCGACATACTTCTTCCTCCTATATATACCTACGTACCCCCAAACGATCAGATACAGAGCCAAAACCCTAATTCCACCGCCGTAACTTTTTGTATCCATGAGATCCCATCTTGGGCCTGTTTCGGAGCTCCAACAGAGGGGGCATCGATCACGGAGGGCTTCTACATCAACACCATAGCCCTTCCGATGAAGTGTGAGTAGTTTACCTCAGACCTACGGGTCCATAGTTATTAGCTAGATGGCTTCTTCTCTCTTTTTGGATCTCAATACAAAGTTCTCCCCCTCTCCTGTGGAGATCTATTCGATGTAATCTTTTTTTGCGGTGTGTTTATTGAGATTGATGAATTGTGGGTTTATGATCAAGTTTATCTATGAACAATATTTGAATCTTCTCTGAATTCTTTTATGTATGATTGGTTATCTTTGCAAATCTCTTCGAATTATCAGTTTGGTTTGGCCTACTAGATTGATCTTTCTTGCAATGGGAGAAGTGCTTAGCTTTGGGTTCAATCTTGCGGTGTCCTTTCCCAGTGACAGTAGGGGCATCAAGGCACGTATTGTATTGTTGCCATCAAGGATAACAAGATGGTTTTTTTTATCATATTGCATGAATTTATCCCTCTACATCATGTCATCTTGCTTAAGGCGTTACTCTGTTCTTATGAACTTAATACTCTAGATGCATGCTGGATAGCGGTCGATGTGTGGAGTAATAGTAGTAGATGCAGGCAGGAGTCGGTCTACTTGTCTCGGACGTGATGCCTATATACATGATCATACCTAGATATTCTCATAACTATGCTTAATTCTATCAATTGCTCAACAGTAATTTGTTCACCCACCGTAAAATACTTATGCTCTTGAGAGAAGCCACTAGTGAAACATATGGCCCCCGGGCCTATCTTCATCATATTAATCTTCCAACACTTAGTTATTTTCATTGCCTGTTATTTTACTTTGCATCTTTATCAATAAAATACCAAAAATATTATCTTATCATATCTATCAGATCTCACTCTCGTAAGTGACCGTGTAGGGATTGACAACCCCTTATCGCGTTGGTTGCGAGGATTTATTTGTTTTGTGCAGGTGCAAGGGACTCGTGCGTAGCCTCCTACTGGATTGATACCTTGGTTCTCAAAAACTGAGGGAAATACTGTAGGGGAACGTAGCAGAAATTCAAAATTTTCCTACGTGTCACCAAGATCTATCTATGGAGAGACTAGCAACGAGGGGAAGGAGAGTGCATCTACATACCCTTTTAGATCGCTAAGCGGAAGCGTTCAAGTGAACGGGGTTGATGGAGTCGTACTCGTCGTGATTCAAATCACCGATGATCAAGTGCCGAACGCACGGCACCTCCGCGTTCAACACACGTACAGCCCGGTGACGTCTCCCACGCCTTGATCCAGCAAGGAGAGAGGGAGAGGTTGAGGAAGACTCCATCCAACAGCAGCACAACGGCATGGTGGTGGTGGAGGAGCGTGGCAATCCTGCAGGGCTTCGCCAAGCACCACGGGAGAGGAGAAGGACTTGGGAGAGAGGGAGGGCTGCACCAAAGGCAAAAGTGTGTCTCAAGAGGCCCTCCTACCCTCACTATATATAGGGATCCCAAGGGGGGGGGTGCGCCAGCCCTAGGAGATCCAATCTCCTAGGGGGCGGTGGCCAGGGGAGGAGTCCTTCCCCCCCAAGGCACCTAACAGGTGCCTTCCCCTTCTGGGACTCTTCCTTTAGGGTTTCCCCAGGCGCATGGGCCTCTTGGGGCTGGTGCCCTTGGCCCATGTAGGCCAAGGCGCACCCCCTACAGCCCATGTGGCCCCCGGGGCAGGTGGCCCCCGGGGCAGGTGGCCCCACCCGGTGGGCCCCCGGGACCCTTCCGGTGGTCCCGGTACAATACCGATGACCCTGAAACTTGTCCCGATGGCCGAAACAGGACTTCCTATATATAAATCTTTACCTCCGAACCATTCCGGAACTCCTCGTGACGTCCGGGATCTCATCCGGGACTCCGAACAACATTCGGTAACCACATACAAGCTTCCTTTATAACCCTAGCGTCATCGAACCTTAAGTGTGTAGACCCTACGGGTTCGGGAGACATGCAGACATGACCGAGACGTTCTCCGGTCAATAACCAACAGCGGGATCTGGATACCCATGTTGGCTCCCACATGTTCCACGATGATCTCATTGGATGAACCACGATGTCAAGGACTCAATCAATCCCGTATACAATTCCCTTTGTCTAGCGGTATTGTACTTGCCCGAGATTCGATCGTCGGTATCCCTATACCTTGTTCAATCTCGTTACCGGCAAGTCTCTTTACTCGTTCCGTAACACATCATCCCGTGATCAACTCCTTGGTCACATTGCGCATATGATGATGTCCTACCGAGTGGGCCCAGAGATACCTCTCCGTTTACACGGAGTGACAAATCCCAGTCTCGATTCGTGCCAACCCAACAGACACTTTCGGAGATACCTGTAATGTACCTTTATAGCCACCCAGTTACGTTGTGACGTTTGGCACACCCAAATCACTCCTACGGTATCCGGGAGTTGCACAATCTCATGGTCTAAGGAAATGATACTTGACATTAGAAAAGCTTTAGCATACGAACTACACGATCTTTGTGCTAGGCTTAGGATTGGGTCTTTGTCCATCACATCATTCTCCTAATGACGTGATCCCGTTATCAATGACATCCAATGTCCATGGTCAGGAAACCATAACCATCTATTGATCAACGAGCTAGTCAACTAGAGGCTTACTAGGGACATGGTGTTGTCTATGTATCCACACATGTATCTGAGTTTCCTATCAATACAATTATAGCATGGATAATAAATGATTATCATGAACAAGGAAATATATAATAATAACCAATTTATTATTGCCTCTAGGGCATATTTCCAACAGTCTCCCACTTGCTCTAGAGTCAATAATCTAGTTCACATCGCCATGTGATTAACACTCACAGGTCACATCGTCATGTGACAAACATCCAAAGAGTTTACTAGTGTGACTAAACTAGTTCACATCATCATGTGATTAAGACTCAATGAGTTCTGGGTTTGATCATGTTGCTTGTGAGAGAGGTTTTAGTCAACGGGTCTGAACCTTTCAGATCCGTGTGTGCTTTACAAATCTCTATGTCATCTCCTAGATGTAGCTACCACGTTCTATTTGGAGCTATTCCAAATAACTGTTCTACTTGGAGCTATTCTAAATTGTTGCTCCATTATACGTATCCGACATCTCTACGCAGAGCTATCCGGATAGGTGTTAAGCTTGCATCGACGTAACCCTTTACGACGAACTCTTTTACCACCTCCATAATCGAGAAAATTCCTTAGTCCACTAGTTACTAAGGATAACTTTGACCGCTGTCCTGTGATCCATTCATGGATCACTCTGGTACCCCTTGACTGACTCATGGCAAGGCACACTTCAGGTGCGGTACACAGCATAGCATACTGTAGAGCCTATGTCTTAAGCATAGGGGACGACCTTCGTCCTTTCTCTCTATTCTGCCGCGGTCTAGCTTTAAGTCTTAACTTCATACCTTACAACTCAGGCAAGAACTCCTTCTTTGACTGATCCATCTTGAACACCTTCAAGATCACGTCAAGGCATGTGCTCATTTGAAAGTACTATTAAGCGTTTTGATCTATCCTTATAGATCTTGATGCTCAATGCTCAAGTAGCTTAATCCAGGCTTTCCATTGAAAAACACTTTCCAAATAACCCTATATGCTTTCCAGAAATTCTACGTCATTTCCGATCAACAACATATATTCATCAGAAATTCTATAGTGCTCCCACTCACTTCTTTGGAAATACCAGTTTCTCATAAACTTTGTATACACCCAAAATCTTTGATCATCTCATCAAAGCATACATTCCAACTCCGAGATGCTTACTCCAGTCCTCAGAAGGATTGCTGGAGCTTTGCATACTTATTAGCATCTTTCAGGATTGACAAAACCTTCCGGTTGTATCGCATACAACCTTTCCTCAAGAAAAATCGTCGAGGAAACAATGGTTTTTGACATCCTATCTGCAAGATTTCATAAATAACGCAGTAATCGCTAATATAATTCCAACAGACTCTTAGCATCGCTACGAGTGAGAAAGTCTCACCGTAGTCAACTCCTTGAACTTGTCGGAAAACATCTTAACGACAAGTCGAGCTTTCTTAACGGTGATACTTACCATCATTGTCCGTCTTCCTTTTAAAATCCATATGTACCGAACAGCCTTACTACCATCAAGTAGTTCTTCCAAAGTCTACACTTTGTTTTCATATATGGATCCTCTCTCGGATTATATGGCCTCGAGCCATTTATCGGAATCCGGGCCCACCATCGCTTCTCCATAGCTCGTAGGTTCATTGTTGTCTAGCAACATGACTTCTAAGACAGGATTATGTACCACTCTGAAGTAGTATGCATCCTTGTCATCCTACGATGTTTGGTAGTGACTTGATCTGAAGTCTCATGATCAATATCATAAGCTTCCACTTCAATTGGTGTAGGTGCCACAGGAACAACTCTTTGTGCCCTGCTATACACTGGTTGAAGTGATGGTTCAATAACCTCATCAAGTCTCCACCATCCTCCCACTCAATTCCTTCGAGAGAAACCTTTCCTCGAGAAAGGACCCGATTCTAGAAACAATCTCTTATTGCTTTCGGATCTGAGACAAGAGGTATACCCAACTGTTTTGGGTGTCCTATGAAGATGCATTTATCCGCTTTGGGTTCGAGCTTATCAGCCTGAAACTTTTTCACATAAGCGTCGCAGTCCCAAACTTTTAAGAAATGACAGCTTAGGTTTCTCTAAACCATAGTTCATACGGTGTCATCTCATCGGAATTTCGTGGTGCCCTATTTAAAGTGAATGTGGTTGTCTCTAATGCCTAACCCATAAACTATTGTGGTAATTTGATAAGAGACATCATGGTATGCATCATATCCAATAGGGTGCAGTTATGATGTTCGGACACACCATCACACTATGGTGTTCCAGGCTGTATCAGTTGTGAAACAATTTCCACAATGTCTTAATTCTGTGCCAAACTCGTAATTCAGATATTCATCTCTATGATCATATCATAGATATGTTATCCTCTTGTCACGACGATCTTTCAACTTCACCCTGAAATTACTTGAACCTTTCAATAATTCAGACTCGTGATTCATCAAGTAAATATACTCAACATCTACTCAAATCATCTGTGAAGTAAGAACATAACGATATCCACTACATGCCTCAGCACTCATTGGACTGCACACATCAAAAATGTATTACTTCCAACAAGTTGCTTTCTTGTTCCATTTTACTGAAAACGAGGCTTTCAGTCATCTTGCCCATGTGGTATGATTTGCATGTCTCAAGTGATTCAAAATCAAGCGAGTACAAAATGGTCCATTTGCATGGAGTTTCTTCATGCATATATACCAATAGACATGGTTCGCATGTCCCAAACTTTTCAAAAACGAGTGAGCCCAAAGATCCATCAACATGGAGCTTCTTCATGCGTTTTATACCGATATGACTTACGTGGCAGTGCCACAAGTAGGTGGTACTATCATTACTATCTTTTGGCATGAACATGTGTATCACTACGATCGAGATTCAATAAACCATTCATTTTAGGTGTAAGACCATTGAAGGTATTATTCAAATAAACAGAGTGACCATTATTCTCCTTAAATGAATAACCGTATTGCGATAGACATAATCCAATCATGTCTATGCTCAACGCAAACACCAATCTCGATGGTAGAGGGAGCGTGCGATGCTTGATCATATCAACATTGAGAACACTTCCAACACATATCGTCAGCTCACCTTTAGCTAGTCTCCGTTTATTCCGTAGCTTTTATTTCGAGTTACTAACACTTAGCAGCCGAACCGGTATCTAATACCCTGGTGCTACTAGGAGTACTAGTAAAGTACACATTAACATAATGTATATCCAATATACTTCTATCGACCTTGCCAGCCTTCTAATCTACCAAGTATCTAGGGTAATTCTGCTCCAGTGGCTGTTCCCTTTATTACAGAAGCACTTAGTCTCGGGTTTGGGTTCAACCTTGGGTTTCTTCACTAGAGCAGCAGCTGAATTGCCGTTTTATGAAGTATCCCTTCGTGCCCTTGCCCTTCTTGAAACTAGTGGTTTCACCAACCATCAACAATTGATGCTCCTTCTTGATTTCTACTTTTGTGGTGTCAAACATCACGAACATCTCAAGGATCATCATACATGTCCCCGATATATTATAGTTCATCACGAAGCTCTAGCAGCTTGGTGGTAATGACTTCGGAGAAACATCACTATCTTATCTGGAAGATCAACTCCCACTTGATTCAAATGATTGTTGTACTCAGACAATCCGAGCACAAGCTCAACAATTGAGCTTTTCTCCTTAGTTTGCAGGTTAAGAAAATCGTCGGAGGTCTTATACCTCTTGACGTGGGCACGAGCCTGAAATCCCAATTTTAGCCCTCAAAACATCTCATATGTTTTTGCGACGTTTCAAAAACGTCTTCGGTGCCTCAACTCTAAACCGTTCAACTGAACTATCACGTAGTTATCAAAACGTGTATGTCAGATGTTCGCAACATCCACAGACGACGTTCGAGGTTCAGCACACTGAGCGGTGCATTAAGGACATAAGCCTTCTAAGAAGCAATAAGGACAATCCTCAGTTTACGGACCTAGTCCGCATAATTGCTACTATCAACTTTCAACTAAATTTTCTCTAGGAACATATCTAAACAGTAAAACTGAAACGCGAGCTACGACATAATTTGCAAAATCCTTTTTGACTATGTTCAGGATAATTAAGTTCATCTTATGAACTCCCACTCAGATAGACATCCCTCTAGTCATCTAAGTGATTACATGATCCGAGTCAACTAGGCCGTGTCCGATCAACATGTGAGACGGACTAGTCAACGTCGGTGAACATCTTCATGTTGATCGTATCTTCTATACGACTCATGCTCGACCTTTCGGTCTTCTGTGTTCCGAGGCCATGTCTGTACATGCTAGGCTCGTCAAGTTAACCCTAAGTGTTTTTTGCATGTGTAAAACTGTCTTACACCCGTTGTATGTGAACGTAAGGATCTATCACACCCGATCAACACGTGGTGCTTCGAAACGACGAACTGTAGCAACGGTGCACAGTTAGGGGAGAACACTTCTTGAAATTGTAATGAGGGATCATCTTATTTACTACCGTCGTTCTAAGCAAATAAGATGTATAAACATGATAAACATCACATGCAATCAAATAATAGTGACATGATATGGCCAATATCATATAGCTCCTTTGATCTCCATCTTGGGGCTCCATGATCATCTATTACAAGAGCATGATCAATCTTATACATCACATATATCATTCATCACATCCTTTGGGCCATATCACATCACATAGCATACCCTGCAAAAACAAGTTAGACGTCCTCTAATTGTTGTTTGCATGTTTTACGTGGCTGCTATGGGTTTCTAGCAAGAACGTTTCTTACCTACGCAAAACCACAACGTGATATGCCAATTGCTATTTACCCTTCATAAGGACCCTTTTCATCGAATCCGATCCGACTAAAGTGGGAGAGACAGACACCCGCTAGCCACCTTATGCAACTAGTGCATGTCAGTCGGTGGAACCAGTCTCACGTAAGAGTACGTGTAAGGTCGGTCCGGGCCACTTCATCCCACGATGCCGCCGAATCAAGATAAGACTAGTAACGGCAAGCATATTGAACAAAATCAACGCCCACAACTACTTTGTGTTCTACTCGTGCATAGAATCTACGCAATAGACCTAGCTCATGATGCCACTGTAGGGGAACGTAGCAGAAATTCAAAATTTTCCTACGTGTCACCAAGATCTATCTATGGAGAGACTAGCAACGAGGGGAAGGAGAGTGCATCTACATACCCTTGTAGATCGCTAAGCGGAAGCGTTCAAGTGAACGGGGTTGATGGAGTCGTACTCGTCGTGATTCAAATCACCGATGATCAAGTGCCGAACGCACGGCACCTCCGCGTTCAACACACGTATAGCCCGGTGACGTCTCCCACGCCTTGATCCAGCAAGGAGAGAGGGAGAGGTTGAGGAAGACTCCATCCAACAGCAGCACAACGGCATGGTGGTGGTGGAGGAGCGTGGCAATCCTGCAGGGCTTCGCCAAGCACCACGGGAGAGGAGAAGGACTTGGGAGAGAGGGAGGGCTGCACCAAAGGCAAAAGTGTGTCTCAAGAGGCCCTCCTACCCTCACTATATATACGGATCCCAAGGGGGGGTGCGCCAGCCCTAGGAGATCCAATATCCTAGGGGGCGGCGGCCAGGGGAGGAGTCCTTCCCCCCCAAGGCACCTAAGAGGTGCCTTCCCCTTCTGGGACTCTTCCTTTAGGGTTTCCCCAGGCGCATGGGCCTCTTGGGGCTGGTGCCCTTGGCCCATGTAGGCCAAGGCGCACCCCCTACAGCCCATGTGGCCCCCGGGGCAGGTGGCCCCATCCGGTGGGCCCCCGGGACCCTTCCGGTGGTCCCGGTACAATACCGATGACCCCGAAACTTGTCCCGATGGCCGAAACAGGACTTCCTATATATAAATCTTTACCTCCGAACCATTCCGGAACTCCTCGTGACGTCCGGGATCTCATCCCGGACTCCGAACAACATTCGGTAACCACATACAAGCTTCCTTTATAACCCTAGCGTCATCGAACCTTAAGTGTGTAGACCCTACGGGTTCGGGAGACATGCAGACATGACCGAGACGTTCTCCGGTCAATAACCAACAGCGGGATCTGGATACCCATGTTGGCTCCCACATGTTCCACGATGATCTCATTGGATGAACCACGATGTCAAGGACTCAATCAATCCCGTATACAATTCCCTTTGTGTAGCGGTATTGTACTTGCCCGAGATTCGATCGTCGGTATCCCTATACCTTGTTCAATCTCGTTACCGGCAAGTCTCTTTACTCGTTCCGTAACACATCATCCCGTGATCAACTCCTTGGTCACATTGCGCATATGATGATGTCCTACCGAGTGGGCCCAGAGATACCTCTCCGTTTACACGGAGTGACAAATCCCAGTCTCGATTCGTGCCAACCCAACAGACACTTTCGGAGATACCTGTAATGTACCTTTATAGCCACCCAGTTACGTTGTGACGTTTGGCACACCCAAAGCACTCCTACGGTATCCGGGAGTTGCACAATCTCATGGTCTAAGGAAATGATACTTGACATTAGAAAAGCTTTAGCATACGAACTACACGATCTTTGTGCTAGGCTTAGGATTGGGTCTTTGTCCATCGCATCATTCTCCTAATGACATGATCCCGTTATCAATGACATCCAATGTCCATGGTCAGGAAACCGTAACCATCTATTGATCAACGAGCTAGTCAACTAGAGGCTTACTAGGGACATGGTGTTGTCTATGTATCCACACATGTATCTGAGTTTCCTATCAATACAATTATAGCATGGATAATAAACGATTATCATGAACAAGGAAATATATAATAATAACCAATTTATTATTGCCTCTAGGGCATATTTCCAACAAATACTTGGGCTACTTTACTGCATCACCCTTTCCTCTTTAAGGGAAAACCAACGCAGTGCTCATGAGGTAGCACCCATCACGAGATTCATCGCCCCTTCGGACTCGGAGCACGTTCGCCACGTGCGCCGCACCGGTGAATCCGGAGACTACCAACGACAAGAGAGGTGCATAAAGCGAAGGGTGAAGAAGAAGATGCAGGCAGCCGTTCAGGCCGGAGCTCCTCCTCCACAACGGACTGCCTTGTCGGTCTAGCTGGGGCAATCGCCACCATGGCCCGCCTAGTACAAAGCGTCATACTACTTCGCTGCCCAGAAGTACGGTGAACCTGGCGTGCAACAATCGCGACAACACTCTGTTGCCTCCTTCACCTCCGGCCACCCTCCACCGTACATTGCCCCGTCGACCTCAACAAGGACTACATGTTCATCGAGTAGCTAACGCTCGTCCGGTCGTGATTTTCTGTCGAGTAATTGCTATTTTTGTTGGGCATCCCGTGCTTTTGGTTTTGCTTGTTTTTGTTTGCAAGTGTTATATGCGTCGTCAAATTGCTATTGAATGTTGAACATGGAAGAAATTGATTTAGTGAACAAAAAGAAATGAAGGAGAAGGGACAGATAAGTAGGAGAGTTTTCAGATATAGCCTTATTTGGTCAGCGTCTGAACAGGACCGGCCCTTGGGGGGTGGGGGGGGGGGGGGGGCGGGGGCGGCCGCCCCGGGCCCCCAAATATGTATTTTACATTAGGCCTACGACTGCACTAAAAATGTTCATCTGTGTTGGCCCATCGCCCAAATGGTAGCAGCTATTGTAGATGGAAATTCTATTTTTTTTTTTGCGAAAATTGTAGATGGAAAGTCTGATACATCGGCGTAACTCATGCATTGACTCGCGGGATCCATGACCAAACGCGTGCATCGCCATCACGAACGCAGCAGGCGCCCGTTTTTCGTCTCACGCCTAGACTGTGGCAGATAAACAAGGAGAGGTTTCTCAAGGAAGAGGCCTGGATCTCAAGGGATGTGGTCCACGCCGGAAATCAGCGGCGGATCGGTGCTGCTATGTGTCGTCTATAGAGGCGAGTTTGGCTGGACGACATCTTCCACTATTTGCACAATTAATCATTCTGATTCTGTGGTTTAATACTGATGTTCACATGGTGCTATAGATCTCAATTCTCAAGCGAAGAAAGTAGTTCTAGATGCAGCTCATGGGGGTTAATTTATAGATGAACTGAGCAATGACGGCACAATTGGGTAATTAACTCCTGATTTAATCATTTGCATAACGAGGCGGGAGTAATTTTGCACTATCGTGGCACCGTAGATTTGATTTTGAAGATATAAAGGTATCTAAGTTTTGAAGTTATGAAGAAATATTTTCCACATCAGTCATATGAATTTACTCATCTATCTAATTTCTCATATATACTCTTATTTGTGGTAACAGTCTTACAATTGTCACTACGAGAATTCAAAATTTGAATTCAACAATGCATTTAGGATGCAAATTGTTTTAATACCATTCTTGGAGTTTTCTGTCCCTTTTGGTACCTAAAATAATATACTCCTATAGATGTAGTTCAAACATATGCCTTTGCATCACGCTCTGTTGTATATTTCTCCATCGACCGTAATTTTGATGTTTATGTTGAGGGCCCCTAGGTTTTAGTTTCGCCCGGGACCCCAAAATCTCAGGACCGGCCCTGTGTCTGAACGACTGTCCGGAGACATGACCGGACGTTTCCGCGACATTTGAGGGTACCCATTTGAGATTTCTCCTCAGAGA
This sequence comes from Triticum urartu, assembly GCF_056163025.1. Taxonomy (NCBI): domain Eukaryota; kingdom Viridiplantae; phylum Streptophyta; class Magnoliopsida; order Poales; family Poaceae; genus Triticum; species Triticum urartu. Next base: position 465,411,955 of record NC_141876.1, read on the forward strand.
TGACCTAAGGGGGTGCACAATGATATGTATTATCTTAGAAACGTCACAATAATAAATGTTGGGGTGGAGGAGAGAATTAATCAAGAGATGGTCTTTTAGCAACAATATCTTTCGCCATATATTTATATCTAGTTACAAGAGATTCGATTAAAAGGCAACTCACTGTGCTCTCTTCGATCCATATTACTTGTCTTTGCTTTAGTACATTTTTTAGTATACTCGATGGGACTATACTTTTTTATTGTTATCATCATAATATTGTGAATTTAAGATGCGTCTCTTTATCAACGTCCTAATTTTCCTTTTAGATGTTGTACATGTCCCAACTACCATAGGAGAGAACACGACACCACAACATCCATTGCATGTACCTACCACTTGTGCACGTGACTCAAAGCTACGTTACCGCTAATGGTGAAAATTTTGCCCTCTTTGAGCTGGTGCTGCTAATCACTGACAGTTAGGAGGATAGAGACAAATAATATCTGAGGTTAGCTAGAGCAGTGCATATACCTCGTGCTGGCTCAAGTAGATGCCGCTGGTGCACGTTGGTTGAGCCAGCTATTAGTATATCATGGCGTGCGATGAACATAACTCTTGGCGTCGGATCCTACTATTTTCTCGCCAAAACCCCATCTTCTCCGTTCCGAACATCGTCATCCTGTCTGTTTCGTCACCGCCACGATGGATCCACCAAAGCCCATCACGAGGTTCATCGCCCCTTCAAACCCGGAGCACGTCCGCCACGCGCGCCGCACCGGTGAATCCGGAGACTACCAAACGACAAGAGAGCTGCATAAAGCGAAGGGTGAAGAATAAGATGCAGGCATCCATTCAGGCTGGAGCTCCTCCTCCACAACGGACCGCCTTGTCGGTCTAGATGGGGCAATCGCCACCATGGCCCGCCTAGTACAAAGCGTCATACTACTTCGCTGTCCAGAAGTACGGTGAACCTGGCTTGCAACAATCGCGACAACACTCTGTTGCCTCCTTCACCTCCGGCCACCCTCCACCGTACATCACCGTCGACCTCAACAAGGACTACATGTTCATCGAGTTCCTAACGCTCGTCCGGTCGTGATTTTCTTTCGAGTAATTGCTATTTTTGTTGGGCATCTGGTGCTTTCGTTTCGCTTGTTTTTGTTTGCAAGTGTTATATGCGTCGTCAAACTGCTATTGAATGTTGAACATGGAAGAAATTGATTTAGTGAACAAAAAGAAATGAAGGGGAAGGGACAGATAAGTAGGAGAGTTTTCAGATATAGCCTTATTTGGTCAGAGTCTGACCGACTGTCCGGAGACATAACCGGACGTTTCCGCGACATTTGAGGGTGCCCATTTGAGATTTCTCCTCGGAGATGACCTAAGGGGGTGTGCAATGATATGTACTATCTTAGAAATGTCACAATAATAAATGTTGGGGTGGAGGAGAGAATTAATCAAGAGATGGTCTTTTAGCAACAATATCTTTCGTCGTATATTTATATCTAGTTACAAGAGATTCGATTAAGAGGCAACTCACTGTGCTCTCTTCGATCCATATTACTTGTCTTTGCTTTAGTACATTTTTTAGTATATTCGATGATCATCATAATATTGCGAATTTAAGATGCATCTCTTTATCAACGTCCCAATTTCCCTTTTAGATGTTGTATGCTACCTCTTGAGCACTGCGTTGTATTTCCCTGAAGAGGAGAGGATGATTCAGCAAAGTAGCGTAAGTATTTCCCTCAGTTTTTGAGAACCAAGGTATCAATCCAGTAGGAGGCTACGCGCGAGTCCCTCGTACCTACACAAAAACAATAGTTCAACGCAACCAACGCGCTTAGGGGTTGTCAATCCCTTCACAGTCACTTACGAAAGTGAGATCTGATAGAGATGATAAATAATATTTTTGGTATTTTGGTATAGAGATGCAAAGTAAAAAGTAAAAGCAAAGTAAAAGCAAAGCAATAATAAAGTGATGGAGATTGATATGATGAGAAAGAGACTCAGGGGCCATAGGTTTCACTAGTGGCTTCTCTCAAGAGCATAAGTATTCTACGGTGGGTGAACAAATTACTGTTGAGGAATTGACAGAATTGAGCATAGTTATGAGAATATCTAGGTGTGATCATGTATATAGGCATCACATCCGAGACAAGTAGACCGACTCCTGCCTGCATCTACTACTATTACTCCACTCATCGACCGCTATCCAGCATGCTCTATAGTATTAAGTTAAAAACAGATTAACGCCTTAAGCAAGATGACATGATGTAGAGGGATAGTTTCATGCAATATGATAAAAAAAACCATCTTGTTATCCTTGATGGCAATGATACAATACGTGCCTTGCTGCCCCTTCTGTCACTGGGAAAGGACACCGCAAGATACGTGCCTTGTGCAACATGTTCATGATCAAGTTACTTAAAATTCATAATATCGTTTCTAAGAGAGATGATCTTAGCGGGAGGAAAATACTTAGAGATAAAAGCATCTTTGCACTTGTTCCATGAATCAATACTATTTGTAGGCAAAGACGAAAACTAAGCTTTAGCACGATCTCTAAGCGAAAAAGGAAATAGCTTCAATTTAACAATATCATTATCCACATCTTTCTTCTTTTGCATGTCACACAAATCAACGAAGCTATTTAGATGGGTAGCGGCATCTTCACTAGGAAGGCCGGAGCACGGATCTTTCATGACAAGATTCAGCAAAGCAGTATTAATTTCACAAGATTCAGCATCGGTGAGAGGAGCAATCGAAGTGCTAAGGAAATCATTATTGTTGGTATTGGTGAAGTCACACAATTTAGTATTATCTTTAGCCATTGCGACAAACAAGCAATCCAACACACGAGCAAACAAAAGGCAAACGGGCAAAAAAAGGCAAATAGAGAAAGAGAGGGAGGATAGAGAGAGAGAGAGAGGGCGAATAAAACGGCAAGGGTGAAGTGGGGGAGAGGAAAACGAGAGGCAAATGGCAAATAATGTAATGCGGGAGATAGGGATTGTGATGGGTACTTGGTATGTTGACTTTTGCACAGACTCCCTGGCAACGGCGACAGAAATTCTTCTTGCTACCTCTTGAGCACTGCGTTGGATTTCCCCGAAGAGGAGAGGATGATGCAGCAAAGTAGCGTAAGTATTTCCCTCAGTTTTTGAGAACCAAGGTATCAATCCAGTAGGAGGCTACGCGCGAGTACCTCGTACCTACACAAAAACAATAGCTCAACGCAACCAATGCGCTTAGGGGTTGTCAATCCCTTCACGGTCACTTACGAAAGTGAGATCTGATAGAGATGATAAATAATATTTTTGGTATTTTTGGTATAGAGATGCAAAGTAAAAAGTAAAAGCAAAGTAAAAGCAAAGCAATAATAAAGTGATAGAGATTGATATGATGAGAAAGAGACCCGGGGGCCATAGGTTTCACTAGTGGCTTCTCTCAAGAGCATAAGTATTCTACGGTGGGTGAACAAATTACTGTTGAGCAATTGACAGAATTGAGCATAGTTATGAGAATATCTAGGTATGATCATGTATATAGGCATCACGTCCAAGACAAGTAGACCGACTCCTGCCTGCATCTACTACTATTACTCCACTCATCGACCACTATCCAGCATGCATCTAGAGTATTAAGTTAAAAACAGAGTAACGTCTTAAGCAAGATGACGTGATGTAGAGGGATAGTTTCATGCAATATGATAAAAACCCCATCTTGTTATCCTTGATGGCAACGATACAATACGTGCCTTGCTTCCCCTTCTGTCACTGGGAAAGGACACCGCAAGATCAAACCCAAAGCTAAGCACTTCTCCCATGGCAAGAAAAATCAATCTAGTAAGCCAAACCAAACTGATAATTCGAAGAGACTTCAAATATAACGAATCATACATAAAAGAATTCAGAGAAGATTCAAATATTATTCATACATAGACTTGATCATAAACCCACAATTCATCGGTATCAACAAACACACCGCAAAAAGAAGATTACATCGAATAGATCTCCACGAGAGAGGGGGAGAACATTGTATTGAGATCCAAAAAGAGAGAAGAAGCCATCTAGCTACTAACTATGGACCCGTAGGTCTGAAGTAAACTACTCACACTTCATTGGAGGGGCTTGGATGATGATGTAGAAGCCCTCCGTGATTGATGCCCCCTCCGGTGGAGCTCCGGAACAGGCCCCAAGATGGGATCTCGTGGATACAGGAAGTTGCGGCGGTGGAATTAGGTTTTTGGCTCCGTTTCTGATCGTTTGGGGGTACGTGGATATATATAGGAGGAAGAAGTACGTCGGTGGAGCAACAGGGGGGCCACGAGGGTGGAGGGCGCGCCTAGGGGGGGCAGGCGCGCCCCCCCTACCTCGTGGCCTCCTGTTAATTGGCTTGACGTAGGGTCCAAGTCTCCTGAGTTGTATTCGGTGAGAAAATCACGTTCCCGAAGGTTTCATTCCGTTTGGACTCCGTTTGATATTCCTTTTCTTCAAAACCCTAAAACAGGCAAAAACAGCAATTCTGGGCTGGGCCTCCGGTTAATAGGTTAGTCCCAAAAATAATATAGAAGTGGATAATAAAGCCCAATTATGTTCAAAACAGTAGATAATATAGCATGGAGCAATAAAAAATTATAGATACGTTGGAGACGTATCAAGCATCCCCAAGCTTAATTCCTGCTCGTCCTCGAGTAGGTAAATGATAAAAACAGAATTTTTGATGCGGAGTGCTACTTGGCATAATTTCAATGTAAATCTTCTTAATTGTGGTATGAATATTCAGATTCAAAAGATTCAAGACAAAAGTTTATGTTGACATGAAAATAATAGTACTTCAAGCATACTAACAAAGCAATTATGTCTTCTCAAAATAACATGGCCAAAGAAAGCTATCCCTACAAAATCATATAGTCTGGCTATGCTCTATTCACCACACAAAATATTTAAATCATGCACAACCCCGATCACAAGCCAAGCAATTGTTTCATACTTTTGACATTTTCAAAACTTTTTCGATCTTCACGCAATACATGAGCGTGAGCCATGGATATAACACTATATGTGGAATAGAATGGTGGTTGTGGAGAAGACAAAAAGAGGGGAAGATAGTCTCACATCAACTAGGCGTATCAACAAGCTATGGAGATGCCCATCAATAGATATCGATGTGAGTGAGTAGGGATTGCCATGCAACGGATGCACTAGAGCTATAAGTATATGAAAGCTCAACTAAAGAAACTAAGTGGGTGTGCATCCAACTCGCTTGCTCACGAAGACTTAGGGCATTTTGAGGAGGCCCATCATTGGAAAATACAAGCCAAGTTCTATAATGAAAAATTCCCACTAGTATATGAAAGTGACAGAATGAGAGACTCTCTATCATGAGGATCATGGTGCTACTTTGCAGCACAAGCGTGGTAAAGGGATAGTAACATTGTCCCTTCTCTCTTTTTCTCTCATTTTTTTGGGTCTTCTCTTTTTTTATGGCCTCTTTATTTTTTTTTATTTTTCGTCCGGAGTCACATCCTGACTTGTGGGGGAATCATAGTCTCCATCATCCTTTCCTCACTTGGGACAATGATCTAAAAATGATGATCATCACACTTTTTATTTTTCTTACAACTCAACAATTACAACTCAATACTTAGAACAAAATATGACTCTATATGAATGCCTCCGGCGATGTACCGGGATATGCAATGAATCAAGAGTGACATGTATGAAAGAATTATGAACAGTGGCTTTGCCACAAATACGATGTCAACTACATGATCATGCTAGCAATATGACAATGATGGAGCGTGTCATAATGAACGGAACGGTGGAAAGTTGCATGGCAATATATCTCGGAATGGCTATGGAAATGCCATGATAGTTAGGTATGGTGGCTGTTTTGAGGAAGGTATTTGGTGGGTGTATGATACCGGCGAAAAGTGTGCGGTATTAGAGAGGCTAGCAATGGTGGAAGGAAGGAAACTGCGTATAATCCATGGACTCAACATTAGTCATAAAGAACTCATATACTTATTGAAAAAATCTAGAAGTTATCAAAGCAAAGTATTACGCGCATGCTCCTAGGGGGATAGATTGGTAGGAAAAGACCATCGCTCGTCCCCGACCGCCACTCATAAGGAAGACAATCAATAAATAAATCATGCTCCGACTTCATCACATAACGGTTCACCATACGTGCATGCTACGGGAATCAGAAACTTTAACACAAGCATTTCTCAAATTCACAACTACTCAACTAGCATGACTCTAATATTACCATCCTCATATCTCAAAACAATTATCAAGCATCAATTTTTTTCTTAGTATCCAACGCACTCAAAAGAAAGTTTTACAAATCTTGAATACCAAGCATATTATTATTAAGCAAATTACCATGCTATTAAGACTCTCAAAATAATCTAAGTGAAGCATGAGAGATCAATAGTTTCTATAAAACAAATCCACCACCGTGCTCTAAAAGATATAAGTGAAGCACTAGAGCAAAATTATATAACTCAAAAGATATAAGTGAAGCACATAGAGTATTCTATCAAATTCCAAATTATGTTTGGCTCTCTCAAAAGGTGTGTACAGCAAGGATGATTGTGGTAGACTAACAAGCAAAGACTCAAATCATAAAAGATTCTCCAAGCAAAACACATATCACGTGGTGAATAAAAATATAGCTCCAAGTAAACTTACCGATAGAAGTAGACGAAAGAGGGGATGCCTTCCGGGGCATCCCCAAGCTTTGGCTTTTAGGTGTCCTTATATTATCTTGAGGGTGCCATGGGCATCCCCAACCTTAGGCTCTTGCCACTCCTTGTTCCATAATCCATCAAATCTTTACCCAAAACTTGAAAACTTCACAACACAAAACTTAAAGTAGAAAATCTCGTGAGCTCCGTTAGCGAAAGAAAACAAAAGACCACTTCAAAGTACTGTAATGAACTCATTATTTATTTATATGGGTGTTATATCTACTGTATTCCAACTTCTCTATGATTTATAAACTATTTTATTAGCCATAGATTCATCAATATAAGCAAACAACACACGAAAAACAGAATCTGTCAAAAACAGAACAGTATGTAGCAATCTGCAGCTAGCGCAAGATCTGGAACCCCAAAAATTATAAAATAAATTGCTGGACGTGAGGAATTTATCTATTAATCATCTTAAAAAAGAATTAACTAAATATCACTCTCCAAATAAAAATGACAGCATTTCTCGTGAGCGCTAAAGTTTCTGTTTTTTACAGCAAGTTCAACAAGACTTTCCCCAAGTCTTCCCAATGGTTCTACTTGGCACAAACACTAATTAAACACAAAAAACACAACCAAAACAGAGGCTAAATAATTTATTTATGACTAGACAAGAGCAAAAAGCAAGGAATAAAAATAAAATTGGGTTGCCTCCCAACAAGCGCTATCATTTAACGCCCCTAGCTAGGCATAACAAATAAGACTAGATCTAGGTATTGCCATCTTTGGTAGGCAATCCATAAGTGGCTCTCATGATAGATTCATATGGTAATTTTATTTTCTTTCCAGGGAAGTGTTCCATGCCCTTTTTTAATGGAAATTGGAATCTAATATTCCCTTCCTTCATATCAATAATTGCACCAACCGTTCTAAGGAAAGGTCTACCGAGAATAATAGGGCAAGAAGGATTGCAATATATATCAAGAACGATAAAATCTACGGGCACATAATTCCTATTTGCAACAATAAGAACATCATTAATTCTTCCCATAGGTTTCTTAATAGTGGAATCCGCAAGATGCAAGTTTAGAGAGCAATCATCAAAATTACGGAAATCTAGCAAATCACACAAAGTTTTGGGAATAGTAGAGACACTAGCACCCAAATCACACAAAGCATAAAACTTATGATCTTTAATTTTAATTTTAATAGTTGGTTCCCACTCATCATAAAGTTTTCTAGGGATAGAAACTTCCAATTCAAGTTTTTCTTCATAAGATTGCACCAAGACATCAACGATATGTTTAGTAAACTCTTTATTTTGACTACAAGCGTGAGGAGAATTTAGCACGGATTGCAATAAGGAAATACAATCAATCAAAGAGCAATTTTCATAGTTAAATTCCTTGAAATCCATAATAGTGGGTTTAGCAACATCTAGGGTTTTAATTTCTTCAATCCCACTTTTATCAAATTTAGCATCAAGATCAAAAGATTCAGAATTCTTGGAACGCCTTCTAGGTAAAGGTGGATCATATTCAGTCCCATCATTATGAAGATTCATATTGCAAAAAAAGATTTAATAGGGGACACATCAATAACTTATAGATCTTCATCATTATTTTCATAGGAACTAGAAGAACACGCTTTTATAAAGGCATCTTTCTTAGCACGCATCCTAGCGGTTCTTTCTTTGCACTCGTAAATGGAAATTCTCATGGCTTTGAGAGACTCATTGATATCATGCTTAGGTGGAATAGATCTAAGTTTCAAAGAATCAACATCAAGAGCAATTCTATCAACGTTCCTAGCCAAATCATCAATCTTAAGCAATTTTTCTTCAATCATAGCATTAAAATTCTTTTGCGAAGAAATAAATTCTTTAATATTAGATTCAAAATCAGAGGGCATCTTATTATAATTTACATAAGAATTGTTGTAGGAATTACCATAATTATTAGAGGGATTACTAGGATAAGGCCTAGGATTAAAATTTCCTCTATACGCGTTGTTACCAAAATTGTTCCTACCAACAAAATTCACATCCATAGACTCTTTATTATTTTCAATCAAAGTAGAGAAGGGCACATCATTAGGATCAGAAGAAACACTCTTATTAGCAAATAATTTCATAAGTTCATCCATCTTTCCACTCAAAACATTAATTTCTTCTATCGCATACACCTTTTTATTAGTAGATCTTTCAGTATGCCATTGAGAATAATTAACCATAATATTATCTAGGAGTTTAGTAGCTTCTCCTAAAGTGATTTCCATAAAGGTGCCTCCCGCGGCTGAATCTAAAAGATTTCTAGAAGCAAAATTCAATCCGGCATAAAATATTTGTATAATCATCCACAAATTTAAACCATGAGTAGGGCAATTACGTATCATTAATTTCATTCTCTCCCAAGCTTGTGCAACATGTTCATGATCAAGTTACTTAAAATTCATAATATCGTTTCTAAGAGAGATGATCTTAGCGGGAGGAAAATACTTAGAGATAAAAGCATCTTTGCACTTGTTCCATGAATCAATACTATTTGTAGGCAAAGACGAAAACTAAGCTTTAGCACGATCTCTAAGCGAAAAAGGAAATAGCTTCAATTTAACAATATCATTATCCATATCTTTCTTCTTTTGCATGTCACACAAATCAACGAAGCTATTTAGATGGGTAGCGGCATCTTCACTAGGAAGGCCGGAGAACGGATCTTTCATGACAAGATTCAGCAAAGCAGTATTAATTTCACAAGATTCAGCATCGGTGAGAGGAGCAATCGGAGTGCTAAGGAAATCATTGTTGTTGGTATTGGTGAAGTCACACAATTTAGTATTATCTTTAGCCATCGCGACAAACAAGCAATCCAACACACGAGCAAACAAAAGGCAAACGGGCAAAAAAAGGCAAATAGAGAAAGAGAGGGAGGATAGAGAGAGAGAGGGCGAATAAAACGGCAAGGGTGAAGTGGGGGAGAGGAAAACGAGAGGCAAATGACAAATAATGTAATGCGGGAGATAGGGATTGTGATGGGTACTTGGTATGTTGACTTTTGCACAGACTCCCTGGCAACGGCGACAGAAATTCTTCTTGCTACCTCTTGAGCACTGCGTTGGATTTTCCCGAAGAGGAGAGGATGATGCAGCAAAGTAGCGTAAGTATTTCCCTCAGTTTTTGAGAACCAAGGTATCAATCCAGTAGGAGGCTACGCGCGAGTACCTCGTACCTACACAAAAACAATAGCTCAACGCAACCAATGCGCTTAGGGGTTGTCAATCCCTTCACGGTCACTTACGAAAGTGAGATCTGATAGAGATGATAAATAATATTTTTGGTATTTTTGGTATAGAGATGCAAAGTAAAAAGTAAAAGCAAAGTAAAAGCAAAGCAATAATGAAGTGATGGAGATTGATATGATGAGAAAGAGACCCGGGGGCCATAGGTTTCACTAGTGGCTTCTCTCAAGAGCATAAGTATTCTACGGTGGGTGAACAAATTACTGTTGAGCAATTGACAGAATTGAGCATAGTTATGAGAATATCTAGGTATGATCATGTATATAGGCATCACGTCCGAGACAAGTAGACCGACTCCTGCCTGCATCTACTACTATTACTCCACTCATCGACCACTATCCAGCATGCATCTAGAGTATTAAGTTAAAAATAGAGTAACGTCTTAAGCAAGATGACGTGATGTAGAGGGATAGTTTCTTGCAATATGATAAAAACCCCATCTTGTTATCCTTGATGGCAACGATACAATACGTGCCTTGCTTCCCCTTCTGTCACTGGGAAAGGACACCGCAAGATCAAACCCAAAGCTAAGCACTTCTCCCATGGCAAGAAAAACCAATCTAGTAGGCCAAACCAAACTGATAATTCGAAGAGACTTGCAAAGATAACCAATCATACATAAAAGAATTCAGAGAAGATTCAAATATTATTCATAGATAGACTTGATCATTGTTACGGCATATCTCTCTCAAGGTAGTTTTGGTGATTGATGACAACATGTTTGCGGACTAATCTTGTGCTTTGAATAATTCACAGATTCTCCCCTGGCACGAGACGCTTTCTTCCCCTCGGAGTGTATTTCAAGACGGTGTAGCTCTTTCGTTTCTTTCTCGGTGGACTAGTTGCGTAGAGGGCACCGTACTATCAAGAGGGGGTCCGCTGGGGTTTTGCATGGGTGGAATCATCACGTACACATCAGCTTCTCACCCTCCGAGCTTTTCCTGTCCATTGAAGAGATCTCTCCTCTCTTCCTTGTCCTGTCTGGGTCTAAGCGGCAGTACCGCGCACCCAGCGGTAGTACCGCTGAGAAGCCACAAGCGGTAGTACCGCTTCGCAGCGGTAGTACCGCTGTGGCTCCACAGCAGTAGTACCGCTGGGGGCCTCGCACATCCGCCGTGTCCTCAGCATTTTTGAGAGATCCCTTCTCTCTCTCGCGCGTGCCCCAGCGGTAGTACCGCACTGCCTGTGGTACTACGGCCGAAGGGTCACAAGTGGTAGTACCGCTCCACAGCGGTACTACCGCCCTTGACCCCACTGCCATAGTACCGCTGGGTAGTCTGGCTCCTACCGCCTCGATTCGAGAGGTCTTTTTCTCGTGTCGGGTTTTGTGGCACTAGTCACGGTTGTAGTGGCGGTAGTACCGTTCCAGGAGAGGTAGTACCGCCCTACCACCACGGTAGTACCGCTATTGCGGTCCGTTCCCTACTAAGTCTCCTCAGCGCGGCAGTACCGCAGGGTGGCGCGGCAGTACCGTCGCCTGGCGGTAGTACCGCCCTGTGCGGGGCTGGTTGGTGGGGGGGCAACGGGATTGTTGCCCCCACTATAAAAGGGAGTCCCCTTCCTCCTTCTCACTCACCTCTTCCTCCCCCAAAGCTCCATTTATTGCTCAAGCTCCATTAAATACTCCAGGCTTCATTTTGCCCGATCTATCTCCCTAGCCAATCAAACTTGTTGATTTGCTCGGGAGTGGTTGAGAAGGCCCCGATCTACACTTCCACCAAGGGATTTTCGATTCCCCCACTCATCCCTAGCGGATCTTGTTACTCTTGGGTGTTTGAGCACCCTAGACAGTTGAGGTCACCTCGGAGCCATATTCCATTGTGGTGAAGCTTCGTGGTCTTGTTGGGAGCCTCCGATTAAGTTGTGGAGATTGCGCCAACCTTGTTTGTAAAGGTTCGGTCGCCGCCTTCAAGGGCACCAATAGTGGAATCACGACATCTCGCATTGTGTGAGGGCGTGAGGAGAATACGGTGGCCCTAGTGGCTTCTTGGGGAGCATTGTGCCTCCACACCGCTCCAACGGAGACGTACTTCCCCTCAAAAGGAAGGAACTTCGGTAACACATCCTCGTCTCCACCGGATCCACTCTTGGTTATCTCTTACCTTTACTTGTGCAAGCTCTTTAGTGTTTCTACCCTTGCTTGCTTGTATGATTGTTGATATTGCATCATATAGGTTGCTCACCTAGTTGCACATCTAGACAACCTACTTTGATGCAAAGTTTAATTTGGTAAAGAAAAAATAAAAATTGATAGTTGCCTATTCACCCCCCTCTAGTCAACCATATCAATCCTTTCAATTGGTATCAGAGCGTCGTCTCTTTATTAAGGACTTTACCGTCCAAAGAGTATGGTTGATACCGTAGACGGTGTGGAGGAACACTCCGGTGTGAATCCGATCTTGTCTATGGGAGATGGGGGAACTTCGGTCTCTCGTGAGGAGTTCAATGTGGCCTTGGAGACATTGAAAACCTCCATGACGACCGAAGTTGAAAGCATGTTTACTAAATTTCTTGAGGGGCTTAAACTTTCTACCGCACCGTTGAAAGTGGGTGATCCCACCAACAAGGTGTCGGATGCTATCCCCGACAAGGGGGAAGCTAGTAGTGAAAAGGCTCCTTCTTCTAGTGGCAAGAATGGCACCGGCATCTTTGCCCATGTGGAACCACCACTTGTTTATGGTGGACCGGTTCCCTCCACTCATTTGAATCATGCCGGTCCTCCCCCTAAGATTGTGAAAAATGAGGATTTTGATTCTTGGGTTTACCGCTTTAAACGTCATTTAAATCATGTGAACACTAACCTTTGGAGAATCATTGAAGAGGGTTTCTATCCACATGATCCAAGCAACTTCACTCCTCGAGAAGCCGCGGACAATCAATTCAATGAGAATGCTCCCTTCATCATTCAAGATGCAATTCCACCCGAAGACCTACCTCATCTTCGTCCCTTCGCCTTGGCCAAAGATGCATGGCATTGTGTCGTGTCTCTCTATCGGGGAAGTGCAAGCATTCAACGGTCCAACTATGAAGTGGTACAAGATGAGGCCGATGAGTTTGCAATGAAGGAAGATGAAGAACCTCGTGAGCTTTATCGGAGAGTAACCGAACTCGCGGTCTCACTACGAGATCACGGGAGCAAGGACACGGATGACAATTGGATCAAGCGCAAATTCCTCAAGGCAATGATGCCCTACCACAAGGCCATGTCCTCCGTCATTCGTCAAAGACCGGACTTCCACACTTTGACCTCAAGCGAAGTGCTGGATGAGTTTGTGGCCATGAACATTTTGGACAAGACCGCCGACAATGCGGTGCTCCGTTCTCAACGGGCAAAGAAGCCTAACCTTGCATTGAAGGCCAAGCTCACCGTGGAAGAAGAAGAAGAGGAAGAAGAGGAGAGCAACCCCGAAGATACGAAGTATGCATATCATGAACACATGGCACTTGCTTCAAGGCAATTTTGGAGCAAGAAAAACTCGAGGCCCAACTTTAGCAAAAACAACTCGAGTGGCACAAGGGGCAAGCAACCTGTAAGAACTTGCTACAATTGCGGCAACGTGAGTCATTTAGTTGCGGAATGCCCATATGAGAAGAGGGAAGACAATGGTGGCAAACTCATCCGAAAGGACAAGGCCAAGTCGTTCCCCAACAAGAACAACTTCACCAAGAAGACTCCTCCCAAGGCTTTGGTTGTGCAAGAAGAGTACAATGAGGATGATGACGATGATGAAGATGATGAGTCGGTTGCCATGGCCTCCGTTGCCATTGCAACAACATCACGGGTGTCTCTCTTTGACTCACCCAACGAGAGCATCACCGCCAAATGCCTCAAGGCTAAAGCCACCAACAAGGTAACCTCCAACATCAAAACTACCATCATCAATCATCCTTCCCCAATGGATAGCATTAATGAACTTGAGGGAGCTAATGTGGAGGCTAACGAGTTTGAGGCTTTTATGGGCAAACTCAAGGGAAAATCCAAGAAGCACTTTGTTGCTCTCTTGGAACCACTTGGTGAGGCCAATGACATGATCGAGGCTCACGGAGATACCATCTCTAAGATGGAAGGGCATAGTCGTGACTATGCCGATGAGATTTCGGATCTTTCCAATGCTCTTGAGGAAGAGCGTGGTCTTTGTTTGGCTCTTGAGGAGTCACACAACGTTGATCATGCTAAGTTAAAGAAAGATTATGATCATGCCCTCATTGTTTCTCGTGTGCTAAATTTCGAGAAGGCCAAACTCGGGGTTGATCTTGCTAGACTCAAAGAGGAGTTTGATATACTTGACAAGGCCCACAAGGCCTTGAAGGGTATTCACGCTAGTCTCAAGGAGTCTCATGATCAACTCCAAGTGAAGCTAACTAAGGAGAAAGAAACTTTTCCTCATATGGTTTTAATTGATAATGCAAATGCTACTAACCCGTGTTGTGAGCATATACATCTTGTTGAGGAAAATGCTAAGTTGAAGGAGCAACTTGAGAGAGGTCTTGCGACTTGCATACAAGGAAAGAAGAACCTCAACGATCTCTTGATCAACCAAAAGGGAGGTGTGGCCAAGGAAGGGGTTGGGTACGTGCCCGACTCCAAGAACAAGAAGAAGAATGACAAGACCAAACGACCTCCTCCCCTCATGCAAACCTTTGTGAGGGAGGGAGAGAGTTCCCCCGAGGAGAAGAAGAAGAACAATGTCAAGAAGGGCAATGTCATCCCTCCCAACAAAGCCGGCGGTTTTAATCCTTCTTATGTGTTATGTCGTGCTAGTGATGGGCATGTTTATGCCAAATTTGTTGGTTCTCTTCATGAGTACATTGAATGGTCTATTTGGGTTCCTAAGACCCTTGTTACTAACATCAGAGGACCCATTACAAAATGGCTACCTAAAACCAAGCATTGATCTCTTGTAGGTGTTTGCTTCCGGAGGTGGATCATGGTTGCTCGATAGCGGAGCTACAAATCATATGACCGGAAGCAAGGACTTGGTGGTGGACGTGCACAAAGTTCCATCTATGCCCACCAATGTCGAGTGGGGTGACGCCTCATCCTCTAAGGTATTGGGACTTGGCAAGGTGGTCATCTCTCATGATCTCACGATCGAGAAGGTCATGCTTGTTGAGTCCCTTGCATACAATTTACTTTCCATTCGTCAACTTGCAATCATGGGCTTTGCCACTTTCTTTGATATCGATACCGTGGCCCTCTTGTGGAGCAAGACTCTTAAAGTAGCTTTTGTTGGGCATGTCGAGAATGGTCTATATGTGATTAACTTTTCGGAGCGACCCACTAAGACCGCGGCGTGCCTAATGGCTAAAGTTGATGTGGGATGGCTTTGGCATCGCCGTTTAGCCCATGTCAATATGAGATCTTTGCAAAGTCTTCTCAAGGGGGACCATGTCCATGGACTAACGAATGTTAGTTTTGTAAAAGATCGTGCTTGCAGTGCCTGTATCGAAGGAAAGCTACATGAGAAGGCTCACCCTCCCACGACTATCATTTATTCAAAGAGGCCCTTGGAGCTCCTTCACATGGATCTTTTTGGGGCCCCATCCTTCGATAGTCTTGGAGGTAGAAAGTATTGCTTGGTGATTATGGATGACTACTCAAGGTACACGTGGGTGTATTTCTTCAAGAGGAAGAGCGAGACCCAACAAACCGTCATTGACTTTGCAAATGAAGCACAACGTCAACATAATGCAAAGATCTTGACAATAAGAAGTGACAACGGCACCGAGTTCAAGAACTACACCTTGGATGAATTTCTTAGTGATGAGGGAATCAAGCATCAATATTCCGCACCATACACCCCTCAACAAAACGGTGTTGCGGAGAGGAAGAAACAGACATTGATGGATGCGGCAAGGACCATGATGGCGGAGTTCAAGTCTCCGTACAACTTTTGGGCCGAAGCCATCAACACCACGTGTCATGCATCCAATCGGCTCTACCTCTGCAAGGGCTTGAACAAGACTCCATATGAGATATTCACCGGTAACAAGCCCAATATCAAGTACTTCCGGGTATTCGGGTGTAAGTGTTTCATTCTCAAGAAAGATGTTCGGTTGTCTAAATTTGAGGCTAGAGCTTATGAGGGCATATTCGTTGGTTATGCTACAAACTCTCATGCTTACCGTGTCCTCAATAAATCCACGGGACTTATTGAGGAGACGTGTAACATGGAGTTTGATGAGAATAACGGCTCCCGAGTGGAGCAAAGTGGCACTTGTGATGTAGGTGATGAAATTCCTCCTCAAGCCATAAGAAGAATGGGTGTAGGTTTCATCCTACCCATTGAGGAACCCCTTGTGGCCGAAGGAGAAGGACAATGCTCCACTCAAGTGGAGCCATCACCAACCCAAGGCCCACATGCTTCCGAAGAACAAAGTGAAGGCCCTCAACCTCTTGAACAAGACCAAGGGCAAGATCGTACTCAAGACGGTGTTGACACACCAAGTGATGCCCAAAGTCAAGTTCTCTCCCCCGAGCAAGTTCAAGATCAAGAACAAGTTCATGACGACGCTCAAGATGATCAAACCGCTCCTCAACTCACCACCGAGGAGGAATTAGAGCGTCGTGCCGCCAAGGTTGCTTCCAAGCTCTCCACCAAGGATCATCTCATGACGAATGTGCTTGGAAGCTTAAGAAAGGGGGTAAGCACTCGTAGACAATTAGCAAATTATTGTGAGCATCACGCGTTTGTCTCTTGTGTGGAACCCCACAAGGTCTATGAGGCGCTAGAAGATCTGGATTGGCTCAATGCCATGCATGAAGAACTCAACAACTTCGAGCGCAACAAAGTGTGGAGATTGGTGCCAAGGCCAACGGGGAACCATAATGTCATTGGAACCAAGTGGATATTCAAGAACAAGCAAGATGCCCATGGGATTATCATTCGCAACAAGGCCCGTTTGGTAGCACAAGGCTACTCCCAAGTCGAGGGTATCGACTATGGTGAAACCTTTGCTCCCGTTGCTCGTCTTGAATCCATTCGCATGTTGATTGCATATGCTTCTCATCATAACTTTAAGTTACAACAAATGGATGTGAAGAGTGCTTTTCTTAATGGTCCCATTAATGAATTGGTTTACGTCAAGCAACCCCCCGGGTTCGAGGATCCCTACTTTCCCGATCATGTGTATCAACTCGATAAGGCACTCTATGGCCTTAAACAAGCCCCACGTGCGTGGTATGACCACCTTACCGAGTTGTTACAAGACCGTGGTTTTGAAGTTGGGCTAATCGACCCTACTCTTTTTACTAAGAAGGTCAAAGGGGAGTTGTTTGTGTGCCAATTATATGTTGATGATATTATCTTTGGTTCTCCTAACAAAGCTTTCAATGAGGAATTTGCCGCTCTCATGACCTCAAAGTTCGAGATGTCCTCCATGGGAGAGTTGAAGTTCTTTCTAGGGTTCGAAGTGAAGCAAAGAAGAGAAGGAACCTTCATTAATAAATCCAAATACACCCAAGACATGCTCAAGAGATTCAAGCTAAGTGACGTCAAGCCGGCCTCCACTCCAATGCCCACCAAGTGCCAACTTGACTTAGATCCCAATGGTAAAGTGGTGGATCAAAAGGTATATCGTTCCATGATTGGTTCCTTGCTTTACCTTTGTGCATCTAGACCGGACATCATGTTGAGTGTTGGAATTTGTGCACGGTTTCAAGCCGCACCTAAGGAAAGTCACTATGTGGCGGTCAAACGAATCTTTCGATATTTGGCTCATACCCCAAACTTTGGCTTATGGTACCCAAGAGGATCAAACTTCAAGCTTGTAGGGTACTCGGATTCCGATTGGGCGGGAGACAAAGTGGATAGGAAGTCCACTTACGGAGGGTGCCAATTCCTTGGTTGCTCTTTGGTAAGTTGGTCTTCCAAAAAGCAAAGTTGTGTGTCTCTCTCGTCCACTGAGGCGGAGTATGTTGCCGCCGGTAGTTGTTGTGCACAACTTCTATGGATGAGGCAAACTTTAAAGGATTACGGTGTCACTTGTGACAAAGTGCCTCTTTGGTGTGACAATGAAAGTGCCATCAAGATTTCTCTCAACCCGGTGCAACACTTCAAGACGAAGCATATTGAGATTCGGTATCACTTCATCCGGGATCACATTAGGCGAGGAGAGATCGAGCTCAACTATGTCAACACTCATGACAACCTTGCAGATATTTTCACGAAGCCCTTGGATGAAGCAAGATTTCGCGAGTTAAGGCATGAGCTAAATATCATTGATTCAAGCAATGTGGCTTGAACCCTTGCACACCCTACCACGCTCAATTTGTTGTCTAGTTTAGGTGTAGGCATTGACATAGGGGGAGTGTTGTTCTCTCAATGAACTCTCCCTCCCCCCATTATGCATAAATTGATCAAGTCTTTCACTTTAGCCATTGTTGATGGCACTTGTGCTTAAAAGACGAGTTTTGGTCGTGGGCCCAAGGTTAAAATCTTCGCGGTGCCATACCTTTTGACTCAAACATAGGTGGCCTCGGCCACCGCCCTCTTGTGAAGAGGCGTGTCTTGGTCGTTTGCTGGTGTGTTTGCCGGTTTTTTTTCGTTTCGTCGAGCTAAGCCGTGTCTGTTTAGTTGCCGTGGCGTGCTGGGCGGTACTACTGCTGGTGGTGCGCGGTACTACCGCTCGTGAACGGTACTACCGCCCCCCAGCACGGTACTACCGCTGGAGGACGAGAACAGGGGGTTAAGTCGGGGCAGGGGGAGGTTTCTTCTCCCCCATACCCATTCACTTCGCCCCTCTTTTCTCTTCCTCTCTCCAGCCTCCTCTCGCCGCGGGAGTGCTCCGGTAGATCTCCGTCTTCGGGGCGTCCCTCTCCATTTCCTTTGGTGGAGTCGATCCCCACCACGTCCTCTTGCCATGGATGCCGGTATTGCCCCCGTTCTTTCTTTCCTTTTGTCTCCTTTTAGTTCTTGTTTCTTAGGGGCAATGGTGGTTGCATCTCTAGATTTTTGGCGAAATCTAGGCTTGAGTTGATTGGAGAAGGCAACTAGACTATCTAGATTAGAGTTTGGTAGGATTATTTTTGAATTTGGTAGGCTGGTAGTGCCGGATCTGACCACGGTAGTAGGAAACCACTGTTTCACCGCCTCGTGCTTTGAAACTGTTGTTTATCCGCCTCAAGCCGTACTACCGCTCCCTTTGGAGCGGTACTACCGCTTGACCTAGAGCGGTACTACCGCTCCCTTTGGGGCGGTACTACCGCTTGGGGCGGTACTACCGCGGGCAGGTCACGGTACTACCGTTGCATGCCAATTTCCATCATTCTCCTGCCTTACCTTAATCTTTTGTTGTGTTGTTGGCTTATGCTCGTTCTTTCTGGTTGTTTCGCGTTGTTCTTGTGTTTGGCTCCAGGTGATGACCATTCCGAGCAGCAAGGTCGCCGTATCAACCCCGGGCGTGCCACATCAAAATGCTACCGCACCTCAGAGCCTGCCGGTGGTTCCTCGAGCACCCAACCGCCTCCAGTAAGTGCTTCTGCATGTGCTCCTCCACCTCCTCAGCAATCGAAGCGAGAAGACTGTGACTGAGATGACCAACAAGGAGTTTTGGGAGAAGCGTCGCCGCAACCCCTATGCGGTGGACCAAGAACCCACTTTGGTCAACCGCCCGTTCTGGAACCGTTTTCAGTTTGCCATCTACTTTGATGTGATCAAGGCCAAGAAGAATCTTTTTGTTGATGTTCGCTCCATTGACACTGATGCTATGGAGAAGGATCCGGAGTACTTTGGCGAAGCTCTTCAGATGTGCACTCAGCTGAACATTCTCAGGATCATGCAATTCAACAAGGACTTTGATGCGGATTTGGTAGCTCAATTCTATGCCACCGTCCATCTTGGGACGGATGTCGACAGGACTCTGACATGGATGACCAATGGCAAGCTGCTTTCTGTCAAGTGGAAGGCTTTCATGGAGTTACTTGATGTGGTGGATACCGGGCTTGAGACTCTTGTCGGTTTCCGTCCTCACCGCAATGCTACATCCACCCACAAGCAAGCCCTTTGGCCCTACTGCACTATGAAGGTTCACCCAGTAACTAAGAAGAAGACCTATGAGCTGTCTCCGTATTTGGACATTCTTCATCGCATATTCCGTGAGACTCTCTTCCCTCGGATTGGGAATCTGGATATGGTCCACTCTTACCTCGTGGACATGCTCCTTTTCTGTCAGCATGAGAAGGAAGCAAGCACTGGAGAGAGCCTGGATATCTCTCATGTCATGTGGTGTGAACTTCTATCTGCCGTGTCTGAGCGCAAGTGTCCTATCTATGGTCCATTCATCATGAGGCTCATTGAGAGGGCCTGGGCACAGACTTATCCCAGAGTGCTGCTAGAGACTGGAGACTTGGTTTCTCATGAGATCAAGCGTCTGAGGAAGAAGGACAACTGGACAGCGCCTCACACAGGGGGTCCATCTGCTACTGCTGCCCCAAGGGGTCCGTCTGCTGCTGCTGCTGCTGCCATGGGGACCGAGGGTGAGGCTGCTACTGATGCTCATGAGGAGGATTTTGGTTCCACTAGTGCTGAACCTTCGTGGGCACAGAAGCTTAAGCGCAAGATGAAGAAGCTTTTCTGCATGGAGTCTCATGGTCAGTACATGACTCATGTGGCGGAGAAGCATGCCAGGACGCGCCACAAGGAGCTCATGCGTCAGATGGGAGCAACAGTTGCCAGTGGGTCTAAGGGTCAGATCACTGAAGAGGAGGACTGGATTCATCAGAATTGCCACTGGACTGACTCCGATGCCAAGCAGTTCTCGACCCATGATGAAGATGCAGAGATGTGATGTTCGAGCTCTTCCACCTCCCATCACCTGGAGTCGTAGTGTCACTCTATGCCCTTTTTGGTGTCTCGCTGCCAAAGGGGGAGAGAGTGTAGGGATTTGCCTCTTGTGTCGTGTTTTGTGTCGTCTTGTGGTTTCTTGTGTGTTCTCTTGGTGTCCTTCTTTGGTTTGGTTTGGTGTGAGCCCTAAGCTCTAGACATATGGTGTGAGACATATGCTCCCTATCGCTACCTTATTACTTATGTCATGTCTGAGTATTGTAGTTTATTGTGAGATGCATGCTTGTCCTGTTTATTCAATTCTCTCATATATCTTGTGCTTAGTATTGTTGGACTATAAAATATAGGGGGAGTTTTGATCCGAATGTGTGGGTCGTGCCATCTCTTGGTGCACACATTCTGGGGGAGCCCGTCTATATTTTGTAGTTCTTAGCTTTCTTCGTTTTATTTCTTTTCCTTGCGCAAATCCCTAGTTGTCATCAGTCCACCAAAAAGGGGGAGATTGTTACGGCATATCTCTCTCAAGGTAGTTTTGGTGATTGATGACAACATGTTTGCGGACTAATCTTGTGCTTTGAATAATTCACAGATTCTCCCCTGGCACGAGACGCTTTCTTCCCCTCGGAGTGTATTTCAAGACGGTGTAGCTCTTTCGTTTCTTTCTCGGTGGACTAGTTGCGTAGAGGGCACCGTACTATCAAGAGGGGGTCCGCTGGGGTTTTGCATGGGTGGAATCATCACGTACACATCAGCTTCTCACCCTCCGAGCTTTTCCTGTCCATTGAAGAGATCTCTCCTCTCTTCCTTGTTCTGTCTAGGTCTAAGCGGCAGTACCGCGCACCCAGCGGTAGTACCGCTGAGAAACCACAAGCGGCAGTACCGTTTCGCAGCGGTAGTACCGCTGTGGCTCCACAGCAGTAGTACCGCTGGGGGCCTGGCACATCCGTCGTGTCCTCAGCATTTTTGAGAGATCCCTTCTCTCTTGCGCGCGTGCCCCAGCGGTAGTACCGCACTGCCTGCGGTACTACGGCCGAAGGGTCACAAGCGGCAGTACCGCTCCACAGCGGAACTACCGCCCTTGACCCCACTGCCGTAGTACCGCTGGGTAGTCTGGCTCCTACTGCCTCGATTCGAGAGGTCTTTTTTCCGTGTCGGGTTTTGCGGCACTAGTCACGGTTGTAGTGGCGGTAGTACCGTTCTAGGAGCGGTAGTACCGCCCTACCACCACGGTAGTACCGCTATTGGGGTCCGTTCCCTACTAAGTCTCCTCAGCGCGGCAGTACCGTCGCCTGGCGGTAGTACCGCCCCCTCTCAGTGGTAGTACCGCCCTGTCCGGGGCTGGTTGGTGGGGGGAACGGGATTGTTGCCCCCACTATAAAAGGGAGTCCCCTTCCTCCTTCTCACTCACCTCTTCCTCCCCCAAAGCTCCATTTATTGCTCAAGCTCCATTAAATACTCCAAGCTTCATTTTGCCCGATCTATCTCCCTAGCCAATCAAACTTGTTGATTTGCTCGGGAGTGGTTGAGAAGTCTCCGATCTACACTTCCACCAAGGGATTTTCGATTCCCCCACTCATCCCTAGCGGATCTTGTTACTCTTGGGTGTTTGAGCACCCTAGACGGTTGAGGTCACCTCGGAGCCATATTCCATTGTGGTGAAGCTTCGTGGTCTTGTTGGGAGCCTCCGATTAAGTTGTGGAGATTGCCCCAACCTTGTTTGTAAAGGTTCGGTCGCCGCCTTCAAGGGCACCAATAGTGGAATCACGGCATCTCGCATTGTGTGAGGGCGTGAGGAGAATACGGTGGCCCTAGTGGCTTCTTGGGGAGCATTGTGCCTCCACACCGCTCCAATGGAGACGTACTTCCCCTCAAAAGGAAGGAACTTCGGTAACACATCCTCGTCTCCACCGGATCCACTCTTGGTTATCTCTTACCTTTACTTGTGCAAGCTCTTTAGTGTTTCTACCCTTGCTTGCTTGTATGCTTGTTGATATTGCATCATATAGGTTGCTCACCTAGTTGCACATCTAGACAACCTACTTTGATGCAAAGTTTAATTTGGTAAAGAAAAGCTAAAAATTGGTAGTTGCCTATTCACCCCCCCCCCTCTAGTCAACCATATCGATCCTTTCAATCATAAACCCACAATTCATCGGTCTCAACAAACACACCGCAAAAAGAAGATTACATCGAATAGATCTCCACGAGAGAGGGGGAGAACATTGTATTGAGATCCAAAAAGAGAGAAGAAGCCATCTAGCTACTAACTATGGACCCGTAGGTCTGAAGTAAACTACTCACACTTCATCGGAGGGGTTTGGATGATGATGTAGAAGCCCTCCGTGATCGATGCCCCCTCCGGTGGAGCTCTGGAACAGGCCCCAAGATGGGATCTCATGGATACAGAAAGTTGCAGCGGTGGAATTAGGTTTTTGGCTCCGTTTCTGATCGTTTATCGATACGTGGATATATATAGGAGGAAGAAGTACGTCGGTGGAGCAATAGGGGGCCCACGAGGGTGGAGGGCGCGCTTGGGGGCAGGCACGCCCCCCTACCTCGTGGCCTCCTGTTAATTGGCTTGACGTAGGGTCCAAGTCTCCTGAGTTGTATTCGGTGAGAAAATCACGTTACCGAAGGTTTCATTCCGTTTGGACTCCGTTCGATATTCCTTTTCTTCGTAACCCTAAAACAGGCAAAAAACAGCAATTCTGGGCTGGGCCTCGGTTAATAGGTTAGTCCCAAAAATAATAATAAAGTGGATAATAAAGCCCAATAATGTCCAAAACAGTAGATAATGTAGCATGGAGCAATCAAAAATTATAGATACGTTGGAGATGTATCATTGTACATGTCCCAACTACCATCGGAGAGAACGCGGCAACACAACATCCATTGCATGTACCTACCACTTGTGCACGTGACTGGAAGCTGCGGTACTGCTAATGGTGATAATTTTGCCCTGTTTGAGCTGGTGGTGCTAATCGCTGACAGTAAGGAGGACAGAGACAAATAATATCTGAGGTTAGCTAGAGCAGTGCATATACCTCGTGCTGGCTCAAGTAGAATCCGCTGGTGCACGTTGGTTGAGCCAGCTATTAGTATATCGTGACGTGCGATGAAAAAAACTCATGGCGTCGGATCCTACTATTTTCTCGCCAAAACCTCATCTTCTTCGTTCCGAACATCGTCATCCTGTCTGTTTCGCCACCGCCACAATGGATCCACTAAAGCCCATAACGAGGTTCATCGCCCCTTTGGACCCGGAGCACGTCTGCCACGCGCGCTGCACCGGTGAATCTGGAGACTACCAAACAACAAGAGAGGTGCATAAAGCGAAGGGTGAAGACGAAGATGCAGGCAGCCGTTCAGGCCGGAGCTCCTCCTCCACAACGGACCGCCTTGTCGGTCTAGCTGGGGCAATCACCACCATGGCCCGCCTAGTACAAAGTGTCATACTACTCCGCTGCCCAGAAGTACGGTGAACCTGGCATGCAACAATCGCAACAACACTCTGTTGCCTCCTTCACCTCCGGCCACCCTCAACCGTACATCGCCGTCGACCTCAACAAGGACTACATGTTCATCGAGTCGCTAACGCTCGTCTGGTCGTTATTTTCTTTCGAGTAATTGCTATTTTTGTTGGGCATCCGGTGCTTTTGGTTTTGCTTGTTTTTATTTGCAAGTGTTATATGCGTCGTAAAATTGCTATTGAATGTTGAACATGGAAGAAATTGATTTAGTGAACAAAAAGAAGTGAAGGGGAAGGGACAGATAAGTAGGAGAGTTTTCAGATATAGCCTTATTTGGTCAGCGTCTGACCGACTGTCCGGAGACATGACCAAACGTTTCCGGGACATTTGAGGGTGCCCATTTGAGATTTCTCCTCCGAGATGACCTAAGGGGGTGTACAATGATATGTATTATCTTAGAAATGTCACAATAATAAATGTTGGGGTGAAGGAGAGAATTAATCAAGAGATGGTCTTTTAGCAACAATATCTTTCGCCGTATATTTATATCTAGTTTCAAGAGATTCGATTAAAAGGCAACTCAGTGTGTTCTCTTCGATCCATATTACTTGTCTTTGCTTTAGTACATTTTTTAGTATACTCAATGGGACTATTTTTTTATTGTTATCATCATAATATTGCGAATTTAAGATGCGTCTCTTTATCAACGTCCCAATTTTCCTTTTAGATGTTGTACATGTCCCAACTACCATAGGAGACAACGCGACACCACAACATCCATTGCATGTACCTACCACTTGTGCGCGTGACTGGAAGCTGCGGTACCGATAATGGTGATAATTTTGCCCTCTTTGAGCTGGTGGTGCTAATCGCTGACAGTTAGGAGGACAGAGACAAATAATATCTGAGGTTAGCTAGAGCAGTGCATATACCTCGTGCTGGCTCAAGTAGATGCCGCTGGTGCACGTTGGTTGAGCCAGCTATTAGTATATCATGACGTGCGATGAACAAAACTCATGGCGTCGGATCCTACTATTTTCTCGCCAAAACCCCATCTTCTCCGTTCCGAACATTGTCATCCTGTCTATTTCATCACCGCCATGATGGATCCACCAAAGCCCATCACGAGGTTCATTGCCCCTTCAAACCCGGAGCACGTCCGCCACGCGCGTCGCACCGGTGAATCCGGAGACTACCAAACGACAAGAGAGCTGCATAAAGCGAAGGGTGAAGAAGAAGATGCAGGCAGCCGTTCAGGCCGGAGCTCCTCCTCCACAACGGACCGCCTTGTCGCTCTAGATGGGGCAATCGCCACCATGGCCCGCCTAGTATAAAGCATCATACTACTTCGCTGCCTAGAAGTACGGTGAACCTGGCTTGCAACAATCACGACAACACTCTGTTGCCTCCTTCACCTCCGGCCACCCTCCACCGTACATCGCCGTCGACCTCAACAAGGACCACATGTTCATCGAGTCGCTAACGCTCGTCCGGTCGTGATTTCCTTTCGAGTAATTGCTATTTTTGTTGGCATCTGGTGCTTTTGTTTTGCTTGTTTTTGTTTGCAAGTATTATTGTTGGAAATATGCCCTAGAGGCAATAATAAAAGTATTATTATTATATTTCCTTGTTCATGATAATTGTCTTTATTCATGCTATAATTGTGTTATTCGGAAATCGTAATACATGTGTGAATAATAGACACCAACATGTCCCTAGTAAGCCTCTAGTTGACTAGCTCGTTGATCAACAGATAGTCATGGTTTCCTGACTATGGACATTGGATGTCATTGATAACGAGATCACATCATTAGGAGAATGATGTGATGGACAAGACCCAATCCTAAACATAGCACAAGATCGTGTAGTTCGTTTGCTAGAGTTTTCCAATGTCAAGTATCTTTTCCTTAGACCATGAGATCGTGTAACTCCCGGATACTGTAGGAGTGCTTCGGGTGTACCAAACGTCACAACGTAACTGGGTGACTATAAAGGTATACTACAGGTATCTCCGAAAGTGTCTGTTGGGTTGACACGGATCAAGACTGGGATTTGTCACTCCGTATGACGGAGAGGTATCACTGGGCCCACTCGGTAATGCATCATCATAATGACCTCAAAGTGACCAAGTGTCTGGTCACGGGATCATGCATTACGGTACGAGTAAAGTGACTTGCCGGTAACGAGATTGAACGAGGTATTGGGATACCGACGATCGAATCTCGGGCAAGTAACATACCGATTAACGAAGGGAATTGTATACGGGGTTGCTTGAATCCTCGACATCTTGGTTCATCTGATGAGATCATCGAGGAGCATGTGGGAGCCAACATGGGTATCCAGATCCCGCTGTTGGTTATTGACCGGAGAGCGATCTCGGTCATGTCTACATGTCTCCCGAACCCGTAGGGTCTACACACTTAAGGTTCGGTGACGCTAGGGTTGTAGGGATATGTATATGCAGTAACCCGAATGTTGTTCGGAGTCCCAGATAAGATCCCGGACGTCACGAGGAGTTCCGAAATGGTCCGGAGATAAAGAATTATATATAGGAAGTGCTCTTTCGGCCATCGGGACAAGTTTCGGGGTCACCGATATTGTACCGGGACCACCGGGTGGGGCCACCTGCCCCGGGGGGCCACATGGGCTGTAGGGGGTGCGCCTTGGCCTATATGGGCCAAGGGAACCAGCCCCAAGAGGCCCATGCGCCTAGGGTTCAAGGAAGGGAAGAGTCCCAAAGGGGGAAGGCACCTCCTAGGTGACTTGGGGAGAAGGGATTCCTCCCTTGGCCGCACCCCCCCTAGGAGATTGGATCTCCTAGGGCCGGTGCCCCCCCCTTGGACTCCCTATATATAGTGGGGAAAGGAGGGCCTCTCACACCACGCCTTTGGTGCCTCCCTCTCCCTCTCCAACACATCCTCCTCCTCCATAGTGCTTAGCGAAGCCCTGCCGGAGTACTGCAGCTCCATCACCACCATGCCGTCGTGTTGCTGCTGGAGCCATCTCCCTCAACCTCTCCTTCCCCCTTGCTGGATCAAGAAGAAGGAGACGTTACGCTGACCGTACGTGTGTTGAACGCGGAGGTGCCGTCCGTTCGGTGCTAGGATCTCCGGTGATTTGGATCACGTCGAGTACGCCTTCCTCATCCCCGTTCTTTGAACGCTTCCGCGCGTGATCTACAAAGGTATGTAGATGCAATCCAATCACTCGTTTCTAGATGAACTCATAGATAGATCTTGGTGAAACCGTAGGAAAATTTTTGTTTTCTGCAACGTTCCCCAACAGTGGCATCATGAGCTAGGTCTATGCGTAGTTCTCTTGCACGAGTAGAACACAATTTGTTGTGGGCGTTGATGTTGTCAACTTTCTTGCCGCTACTAGTATTATCTTGCTTCAACGGTATTGTGGGATGAAGCGGCCCGGACCAACCTTACACGTACGCTTACGTGAGACCGGTTCCACCGACTAACATGCACAAGTTGCATAAGGTGGCTGGCGGGTGTCTGTCTCTCCCACTTTAGTTGGAGCGGATTCGATGAAAAGGGTCCTTATGAAGGGTAAATAGAAGTTGACAAATCACGTTGTGGCTTTCATGTAGGTAAGAAAATGTTCTTGCTAGAACCCTATTTCAGCCACGTAAAACTTGCAACAACAATTAGAGGACGTCTAACTTGTTTTTGCAGCAAGTGTTCTGTGATGTGATATGGCCAAAGTTGTGATGAATGATGAATGATATATATGTGATGTATGAGATGTTCATGCTATTGTAAAAGGAATCTCGACTTGCATGTCGATGAGTATGACAACCGGCAGGAGCCATAGGAGTTGTCTTTATTTTTTGTATGACCTGCGTGTCATTGAGAAATGCCATGTAAATTACTTTACTTTATTGCTAAACGCATTAGCCATAGTAGTAGAAGTAATAGTTGGCGAGCAACTTCATGGAGACACGATGATGGAGATCATGATGATGGAGATCATGGTGTCATGCCGGTGACAAGATGATCATGGAGCCCCAAGATGGAGATCAAAGGAGCTATGTGATATTGGCCATATCATGTCACTATTATTATTTGATTGCATGTGATGTTTATCATGCTTTTGCATCTTGTTTGCTTAGAACGACGGTAGTAAATAAGATGATCCCTCATAATAATTTCAAGAAAGTGTTTCCCCTAACTGTGCACCGTTGCGACAGTTCGTTGTTTCGAAGCACCACGTGATGATCGGGTGTGATAGATTCTAACGTTCACATACAACGGGTGTAAGACAGATTTACACATGCAAACACTTAGGTTGACTTGACGAGCCTAGCATGTACAGACATGGCCTCGGAACACAGAAGACCGAAAGGTCGAGCATGAGTCGTATAGAAGATACGATCAACATGAAGATGTTCACCGATGTTGACTAGTCCGTCTCACATGATTATCGTGTTGGGGAACGTAGCAGAAATTCAAAATTTTCCTACGTATCACCAAGATCTATCTATGGAGAAACCAGCAACGAGGGGAAGGAGAGTGCATCTACATACCCTTGTAGATCGCTAAGCGGAAGCGTTCAAGTGAACGGGGTTGATGGAGTCGTACTCGTCCTGATCCAAATCACCGATGATCCTAGTGCCGAACGGACGGCACCTCCGCGTTCAACACACGTACAGCCCGGTGACGTATCCCATGCCTTGATCCAGCAAGGAGAGAGGGAGAGGTTGAGGAAGACTCCATCCAGCAGCAGCACAACGGCGTGGTGGTGATGGAGGAGCGTGGCTATCCTGCAGGGCTTCGCCAAGCACCACAGAAGAGGAGAAGGACTTGGGAGAAGGGGAGGGCTGCACCAGAACATTGGTATGGCTGCCCTCACACCCCCCACATATATAGGGGCAAGGGAGAGGGGGGAGGCGCAGCCTTGGCCCTTCCTCCAAGGAAGGGTGCGGCTAGGAGGAGTCCCTCCTCCCCAAGGCACCTCGGAGGTGCCTTCCCCCTTTAGGACTCTTCCTTTCCTTATCCTTTGGCGCATGGGCCTCTTGGGGCTGGTGCCCTTGGCCCATATAGGCCAAGGTGCACACCCCTACAGCCCATGTGGCCCCCCGGGGCAGGTGGCCCCACCCGGTGGACCCCCGGGACCCTTTCGGTGGTCCCGGTACAATACCGGTGACCCCGAAACTTGTCCGGTGACCAAAATGGGACTTCCCATATATAAATCTTTACCTCCGGACCATTCCGGAACTCCTCGTGACGTCCGGGATCTCATCCGGGACTCCGAACAACATTCGGTAACCACATACAAGCTTCCTTTACAACCCTAGCGTCATCGAACCTTAAGTGTGTAGACCCTACGGGTTCGGGAGACATGCAGACATGACCGAGACGTTCTCCGGTCAATAACCAACAGCGGGATCTGGATACCCATGTTGGCTCCCACATGTTCCACGATGATCTCATCGGATGAACCATGATGTCAAGGACTCAATCAATCCCGTATACAATTCCCTTTGTCTAGCGGTATTGTACTTGCCCGAGATTCGATCGTCGGTATCCCTATACCTTGTTCAATCTCGTTACCGGCAAGTCTCTTTACTCGTTCCGTAACACATCATCCCGTGATCAACTCCTTGGTCACATTGCACATATGATGATGTCCTACCGAGTGGGCCCAGAGATACCTCTCCGTTTACACGGAGTGACAAATCCCAGTCTCGATTCGTGCCAACCCAACAGACACTTTCGGAGATACCTGTAATGTACCTTTATAGCCACCCAGTTACGTTGTGACGTTTGATACACCCAAAGCATTCCTATGGTATCCGGGAGTTGCACAATCTCATGGTCTAAGGAAATGATACTTGACATTAGAAAAGCTATAGCATATGAACTACACAATCTAGTGCTATGCTTAGGATTGGGTCTTGTCCATCACATCATTCTCCTAATGATGTAATCATGTTATCAACGACATCCAATGTCCATGGTTAGGAAACCGTAACCATCTATTGATCAACGAGCTAGTCAACTAGAGGCTTACTAGGGACATGGTGTTGTCTATGTATCCACACATGTATCTGAGTTTCCTATCAATACAATTATAGCATGGATAATAAACGATTATCATGAACAAGGAAATATGATAATAACTTATTTATTATTGCCTCTAGGGCATATTTCCAACAGTCTCCCACTTGCACTAGAGTCAATAATCTAGTTCACATCGCCATGTGATTAACACTCACAGGTCACATCGCCATGTGACTAACACCCAAGAGTTTACTAGAGTCAGTAGTCTAGTTCACATCACTATGTGATTAACACTCAATGAGTTCTAGGTTTTATCATGTTGCTTGTGAGAGAGGTTTTAGTCAACGGGTCCGAACCTTTCAGATCCGTGTGCGCTTTACAAATCTCTATGTCATCTCCTAGATGTAGCTACCACGTTTTATTTGGAGCTATTCCAAATAACTGTTCCACTTGGAGCTATTCTAAATTGTTGCTCCATCATACGTATCCGGTATCTCTACTCAGAGCTATCCGGATAGGTGTTAAGCTTGCATCGACGTAACCCTTTACGACGAACTCTTTTACCACCTCCATAATCGAGAAAATTCCTTAGTCCACTAGTTACTAAGGATAACTTTGACCGCTGTCCTGTGATCCATTTTTGGATCACTCTTGTACCCCTTGACTGACTCATGGCAAGGCACACTTCAGGTGCGGTACACAGCATAGCATACTGTAGAGCCTATGTCTTAAGCACAGGGGACGACCTTTGTCCTTTCTCTCTATTCTGCCGTGGTCGAGCTTTAAGTCTTAACTTCATACCTTACAACTCAGGCAAGAACTCCTTCTTTGACTGATCCATCTTGAACACCTTCAAGATCACGTCAAGGCATGTGATCATTTGAAAGTACTATTAAGCGTTTTGATCTATCCTTATAGATCTTGATGCTCAATGCTCAAGTAGCTTAATCCAGGCTTTCCATTGAAAAACACTTTCCAAATAACCCTATATGCTTTCCAGAAATCCTACGTCATTTCTGATCTATGATATGTCAACAACATATATTCATCAGAAATTCTATAGTGCTCCCACTCACTTCTTTGGAAATACAAGTTTCTCATAAACTTTGTATAAACCCAAAATCTTTGATCATCTCATCAAAGTATACATTCCAACACCGAGATGCTTACTCCAGTCCTCAGAAGGATAGCTAGAGCTTTGCATACTTATTAGCATCTTTCAGGATTGACAAAACCTTCCGGTTGTATCACATACAACCTTTCCTCAAGAAAAATCGTCGAGGAAACAATGGTTTTTGACATCCTATCTGCAAGATTTCATAAATAACGCAGTAATCGCTAATATAATTCCAACAGACTCTTAGCATCGCTACGAGTGAGAAAGTCTCACCGTAGTCAACTCCTTGAACTTGTCGGAAAACATCTTAACGACAAGTCGAGCTTTCTTAATGGTGACATTTACCATCATTGTCTGCCTTCCTTTTAAAATCCATCTGTACCCAACAGCCTTACGACCATCAAGTAGTTCTTCCAAAGTCTACACTTTGTTTTCATATATGGATCCTTTCTCGGATTTTATGGCCTCGAGCCATTTATCGGAATCCGGGCCCACCATCGCTTCTCCATAGCTCGTAGGTTCATTGTTGTCTAGCAACATGACTTCTAAGACAAGATTACGTACCACTCTGAAGTAGTACGCATCCTTGTCATCCTACGATGTTTGGTAGTGACTTGATCTGAAGTCTCATGATCAATATCATAAGCTTCCACTTCAATTGGTGTAGGTGCCACAGGAACAACTCTTTGTGCCCTGCTATACACTGGTTGAAGTGACGGTTCAATAACCTCATCAAGTCTCCACCATCCTCCCACTCAATTCCTTCGAGAGAAACCTTTCCTCGAGAAAGGACCCGATTCTAGAAACAATCTCTTATTGCTTTCGGATCTGAGACAAGAGGTATACCCAACTGTTTTGGGTGTCCTATGAAGATGCATTTATCCGCTTTGGGTTCGAGCTTATCAGCCTGAAACTTTTTCACATAAGCGTCGCAGTCCCAAACTTTTAAGAAATGACAGCTTAGGTTTCTCTAAACCATAGTTCATACGGTGTCATCTCATCGGAATTTCGTGGTGCCCTATTTAAAGTGAATGTGGTTGTCTCTAATGCCTAACCCATAAACTATTGTGGTAATTTGATAAGAGACATCATGGTATGCATCATATCCAATAGGGTGCAGTTATGATGTTCGGACACACCATCACACTATGGTGTTCCAGGCTGTATCAGTTGTGAAACAATTTCCACAATGTCTTAATTCTGTGCCAAACTCGTAATTCAGATATTCATCTCTATGATCATATCATAGATATTTTATCCTCTTGTCACGACGATCTTTCAACTTCACCCTGAAATTACTTGAACCTTTCAATAATTCAGACACGTGATTCATCAAGTAAATATACACAACATCTACTCAAATCATCTGTGAAGTAAGAACATAACGATATCCACTACATGCCTCAGCACTCATTGGACTGCACACATCAAAAATGTATTACTTCCAACAAGTTGCTTTCTTGTTCCATTTTACTGAAAACGAGGCTTTCAGTCATCTTGCCCATGTGGTATGATTTGCATGTCTCAAGTGATTCAAAATCAAGCGAGTACAAAATGGTCCATTTGCATGGAGTTTCTTCATGCATACATACCAATAGACATGGTTCGCATGTCCCAAACTTTTCAAAAACGAGTGAGCCCAAAGATCCATCAACATGGAGCTTCTTCATGCGTTTTATACCGATATGACTTACGTGGCAGTGCCACAAGTAGGTGGTACTATCATTACTATCTTTTGGCATGAACATGTGTATCACTACGATCGAGATTCAATAAACCATTCATTTTAGGTGTAAGACCATTGAAGGTATTATTCAAATAAACAGAGTGACCATTATTCTCCTTAAATGAATAACCGTATTGCGATAGACATAATCCAATCATGTCTATGCTCAACGCAAACACCAATCTCGATGGTAGAGGGAGCGTGCGATGCTTGATCATATCAACATTGAGAACACTTCCAACACATATCGTCAGCTCACCTTTAGCTAGTCTCCGTTTATTCCGTAGCTTTTACTTCGAGTTACTAACACTTAGCAACCGAACCGGTATCTAATACCCTGGTGCTACTAGGAGTACTAGTAAAGTACACATTAACATAATGTATATCCAATATACTTCTATCGACCTTGCCAGCCTTCTAATCTACCAAGTATCTAGGGTAATTCTGCTAGGGGCATCGATCACGGAGGGCTTCTACATCAACACCATAGCCCTTCCGATGAAGTGTGAGTAGTTTACCTCAGACCTACGGGTCCATAGTTATTAGCTAGATGGCTTCTTCTCTCTTTTTGGATCTCAATATAAAGTTCTCCCCCTCTCTTGTGGAGATCTATTCGATGTAATCTTCTTTTGTAGTGTGTTTGTTTAGACCGATCAATTTTGGGTTTATGATCAAGTTTATCTATGAACAATATTTGAATCTTCTCTGAATTCTTTTATGTATGATTGGTTATCTTTGCAAGTCTCTTCGAATTATCAGTTTGGTTTGGCCTACTAGATTGATCTTTCTTGCAATGGGAGAAGTGCTTAGCTTTGGGTTCAATCTTGCGGTGTCCTTTCCCAGTGACAGTAGGGGAAGCAAGGCACGTATTGTATTTTTGTCATCGAGGATAACAAGATGGGGTTTTTATCATATTGCATGAATTTATCCATCTACATCATGTCATCTTGCTTAAGGCGTTACTCTGTTCTTATGAACTTAATACTCTAGATGCATGTTGGATAGCGGTCGATGTGTGGAGTAATAGTAGTAGATGCGGGCAGGAGTCGGTCTACTTGTCTCGGACGTGATGCCTATATACATGATCGTACCTAGATATTCTCGTAACTATGCTCAATTCTGTTAATTGCTCAACAGTAATTTGTTCACCCACCGTAAAATACTTATGCTCTTGAGAGAAGCCACTAGTGAAACCTATGGCCCCCGGGTCTATCTCCATCATATTAATCTTCCAACACTTAGTTATTTTCATTGCCTTTTATTTTACTTTGCATCTTTATCATAAAAATACCAAAAATATTATCTTATCATATCTATCAGATCTCACTCTCGTAAGTGACCATGTAGGGATTGACAACCCCTTATCACGTTGGTTGCGAGGATTTATTTGTTTTGTGCAGGTGCGAGGGACTCGCGCGTAGCCTCCTACTGGATTGATACCTTGGTTCTCAAAAACCGAGGAAAATACTTACGCTACTTTGCTGCATCACCCTTTCCTCTTCAAGGGAAAACCAACGCAGTGCTCAAGAGGTAGCAAGAAGGATTTCTGGCGTCGTTGCCGGGGAGGTCTACGCAAAAGTCAAACATACCAAGTACCCATCACAAACCCTTGTCTCCCGCATTACATTATTTTCCATTTGCCTCGCGTTTTCCTCTCCCCCACTTCACCCTTGCCGTTTTATTCGCCCTCTCTCTCTCTCTCTCTCTATCCTCCCTCTCTTTCTCTATTTGCCTCTTTTTACCCGTTTCTTGTTTGCTCGTATGGTTGGAATACTTGCTTATTTATTACTAAATAGAGAACCTAAGATCTATGGATCCTCACCCGCTTGCTAATATTTTTAAGAGATCCAATTATGATGAACCAATTGCTAGTGAGTTTTGTGCACTAGATTATCTTTATGAGGTTTTGCTTGAAATTCGTGAATCTGAAAAGTGTGATGAATTATTTTATGAAGCGATTCACGATAGATCTTTGAATAAAAAGCATGATTGCAATGATTTTATTATAAATTCTATTTATGTAAATTGTGCTAATAATATGCAAAACCCTAAGCTTGGGGATACTAGTTTTGCTATGTCCTCTACTTGTTGCAATGATCATGATTGGGGTGATTCTTCTTATGATATTGAAAATTTATTTAAGCCCCATGATGAATATGAGATTGATAATAATGTTTGCAATATTATTGAAAGTGGGTTTGGAAGAGTTTCAACTTTAGATCCCACATATTTGGAGAATGTTCAATCTTATGAAATTTTTGATAAAAGTGGGTTTGGAAATGTCATGACTTTAGTTAATGTTAATCCCACTATTTTGGAAGAGTGTCAACTTTGCATGCATGTGGATCGTGTTGAAAATATTTTATGTGATAGCTATTTTATATTGAAATTTTCTTATGATCCTACATGTAATTATTACAAGAGAGGAAAATATGGTGGTAAAAATTTTCATGTTACTAAATTACCTCTCGTTATGTTGAGATTACTATTGTTTCTTTCCTCTTCCATGCATATGCTAGTTTTTGCTTGCCATGATAATTTGTTTGCCTATAATATGCCTATGCATAGGAATTATGTTAGACTTAGATGTGTTTGTCACATGTTTTATGATGCTCCTTTTGTGCTTTAATTCTTGTCTTTCATGTGAGCATCATTAAAATTATCAATGCCTAGCTATAAGGCTTTAAAGAAAAGCGCTTGTTGGGAGACAACCGAATATTTTTCCTTGCTGTAATTCAATAAATAATTTATCTAGACTCTGTTTTGGTTGTGTTTTTTGTATTTAATTAGTGTTTGTGCCAAGTAGAACCGTTGGGAAGACTTGGGGAAAGTCTTGTTAATCTTGCTGTAAAAAACAGAAACTTTAGCGCTCACGAGAACTGCTGCCATTTTTATTTGGAAAGTGATATTTAGTTAATTCTTTTTGCATATGATTAATAGATAAATTCCTCACGTCCAGAAATTTATTTTAGAATTTTTGGGGTTCCAGATCTTGCGCTAGCTACAGATTACTACATACTATTCCGTTTTTGACAGATTCTGTTTTTCGTGTGTTGTTTGCTTATTTTGATGAATCTATGGCTAGTAAAATAGTTTATAAACCATAGAGAAGTTGGAATACAGTAGGTTTAACACCAATATAAATAAATAATGAGTTCATTACAGTATCTTGAAGTGGTCTTTTCTTTTCTTTCGCTAACGGAGTTCACGAGATTTTCTACTTTAAGTTTTGTGTTGTGAAGTTTTCAAGTTTTGGGTAAATATTTGATGGATTATGGAACAAGGAGTGGCAAGATCCTAAGCTTGGGGATGCCCATGGCACCCCCAATATAATATAAGGACGCCAAAAAGCCAAAGCTTGGGGATGCCCCGGAAGGCATCCCGTCTTTCGTCTACTTCTATCAGTAACTTTATTTGGAGCTATATTTTTATTCACCACATAACATGTGTTTTGCTTGGAGCGTCTTGTATGATTTGAGTCTTTGATTTTTAGTTTACCATAATCATATTTTCTGTACACACCTTTTGAGAGAAACACACATGATTCGGAAATTATTAGAATACTCTATGTGCTTCACTTATACCTTTTGAGTTATATAGTTTTGCTCTAGTACTTCACTTATATCTTTTAGAGCACGGTGGTGGATTTGTTTTATAGAAACTATTGATATCTCATGCTTCACTTATATTATTTTGAGAGTCTTAAGTATCATGGTAATTTGCTTAAATAATCCTAATATGCTAAGTATTCGAGATTAGTAAAAACTTTCTTATGAGTGTTTTGAATACTAAGAGAAGTTTGATGCTTGATGATTGTTGTGAGATATGGAGGTAGTGATATTAAAGTTGTGCTAGTTGAGTAGTTGTGAAATTGAGAAATACTTGTGTTGAAGTTTGCAAGTCCCGTAGCATGCACGTGTGGTAAACGTTATGTAACAAATTTGAAACATGAGGTGTTCTTTGATTGTCCTCCTTATGAGTGGCAGTTGGGGACGAGCGATGGTCTTTTCCTACCAATCTATCCCCCTAGGAGCATGCGCGTAGTGCCGAGGTTTTTGATGACTTGTAGATTTTTGCAAGAAGTATGTGAGTTCTTTATGACTAATGTTGAGTCCATGGATTATACGCACTCTCACTCTTCCATCATTGCTAGCCTCTTCGGTACCGTGCATTGCCCTTTCTCACATTGAGAGTTGGTGCAAACTTCGCCGGTGCATCCAAACCCCATGATATGATACGCTCTTTCACACATAAACCTCCTTATATCTTCCTCAAAACAGCCACCATACTACCTATTATGGCATTACCATAGCCATTCCGAGATATATTGCCATGCAACTTTCCACCATCTTGTTTATCATGACACGTTCATCATTGTCATATTGCTTTGCATGATCATGTAGTTGACATCGTATTTGTGGCAAAGCCACCGTTCATAATTTTTCATACATGTCACACTTGATTCATTGCATATCCCGGTACACCGCCAGAGGCATTCATATAGAGTCGTACCTTGTTTTAGTATCGAGTTGTAATCATTGAGTTGTAAATAAATAGTAGTGTGATGATCATCATTTAATAGAGCATTGTCCCAATAAAAAAAGAGAAAGGCCAAAAAAAGAAGAAGGACCAAAAAAAGAGAAATGAAAAGGGACAATGCTACTATCATTTTTCACACTTGTGCTTCAAAGTAGCACCATGATCTTCATGATAGAGAGTCTCTGGTTTTGTCACTATCATATACTAGTGGGAATTTTTCATTATAGAACTTGGCTTGTATATTCCAACAATGGGCCTCCTCAAGTGCCCTAGGTCTTCGTGAGCAAGCAAGTTGGATGCACACCCACTAGTTTCTTTTGTTGAGATTTCATACATTTATAGCTCTAGTGCATCCGTTGCATGGCAATCCCTACTCCTTGCATTAACATCAATCGATGAGCATCTCCATAGCTCATTGATTAGCCTCGTTGATGTGAGACTTTCTCCTTTTGGTCTTCTCCACATAACCCCCATCATTATACTCTATTCCACCCATAGTGCTATATCCATGGCTCACGCTCATGTATTGCGTGAAGGTTTATAAATTTTGAGATTACTAAAATATGAAACAATTGCTTGGCTTGTCATCGGGGTTGTGCATGATGAGAGCATTCTTGTGTGACGAAAATGGAGCATGACTAAACTATATGATTTTGTAGGGATGAACTTTCTTTGGCCATGTTATTTTGAGAAGACATAATTGCATAGTTAGTATGCCTGAAGTATTATTATTTCTATGTCAATATTAAAATTTTATATTGAATCTTTCGGATCTGAATATTCATACCACAATTAAGAAGAATTACATTGAAATTATGCCTAGTAGCATTCCACATCAAAATTTCTGTTTTTATCATTTACCTACTCGAGGACGAGTAGGAATTAAGCTTGGGGATGCTTGATACGTCTCCAACGTATCTATAATTTTTGATTGCTCCATGCTATATTATCTACTGTTTTCGACATTATTGGGCTTTATTTTACACTTTTATATTATTTTTTGGACTAACCTATTAACCGGAGGCCCAACCCAGATTTTTTTTGCCTATTTTAGGGTTTCGAAGAAAAGAAATATCAAACGGAGTCCAAACGGAATGAAACCTTCAGGAACGTGATTTTTGGAACGAACAAGATCAAGGAGACTTGGACCCTACGTCAAGCAACCAACAAGGAGGCCACGAGGTAGGGGCGCGCCTACCCCCTAGGCGCGCCCTCCACCCTCGTGGGCCCCTGTTGCTCCACCGACATACTTCTTCCTCCTATATATACCTACGTACCCCCAAACGATCAGATACAGAGCCAAAACCCTAATTCCACCGCCGTAACTTTTTGTATCCATGAGATCCCATCTTGGGCCTGTTTCGGAGCTCCAACAGAGGGGGCATCGATCACGGAGGGCTTCTACATCAACACCATAGCCCTTCCGATGAAGTGTGAGTAGTTTACCTCAGACCTACGGGTCCATAGTTATTAGCTAGATGGCTTCTTCTCTCTTTTTGGATCTCAATACAAAGTTCTCCCCCTCTCCTGTGGAGATCTATTCGATGTAATCTTTTTTTGCGGTGTGTTTATTGAGATTGATGAATTGTGGGTTTATGATCAAGTTTATCTATGAACAATATTTGAATCTTCTCTGAATTCTTTTATGTATGATTGGTTATCTTTGCAAATCTCTTCGAATTATCAGTTTGGTTTGGCCTACTAGATTGATCTTTCTTGCAATGGGAGAAGTGCTTAGCTTTGGGTTCAATCTTGCGGTGTCCTTTCCCAGTGACAGTAGGGGCATCAAGGCACGTATTGTATTGTTGCCATCAAGGATAACAAGATGGTTTTTTTTATCATATTGCATGAATTTATCCCTCTACATCATGTCATCTTGCTTAAGGCGTTACTCTGTTCTTATGAACTTAATACTCTAGATGCATGCTGGATAGCGGTCGATGTGTGGAGTAATAGTAGTAGATGCAGGCAGGAGTCGGTCTACTTGTCTCGGACGTGATGCCTATATACATGATCATACCTAGATATTCTCATAACTATGCTTAATTCTATCAATTGCTCAACAGTAATTTGTTCACCCACCGTAAAATACTTATGCTCTTGAGAGAAGCCACTAGTGAAACATATGGCCCCCGGGCCTATCTTCATCATATTAATCTTCCAACACTTAGTTATTTTCATTGCCTGTTATTTTACTTTGCATCTTTATCAATAAAATACCAAAAATATTATCTTATCATATCTATCAGATCTCACTCTCGTAAGTGACCGTGTAGGGATTGACAACCCCTTATCGCGTTGGTTGCGAGGATTTATTTGTTTTGTGCAGGTGCAAGGGACTCGTGCGTAGCCTCCTACTGGATTGATACCTTGGTTCTCAAAAACTGAGGGAAATACTGTAGGGGAACGTAGCAGAAATTCAAAATTTTCCTACGTGTCACCAAGATCTATCTATGGAGAGACTAGCAACGAGGGGAAGGAGAGTGCATCTACATACCCTTTTAGATCGCTAAGCGGAAGCGTTCAAGTGAACGGGGTTGATGGAGTCGTACTCGTCGTGATTCAAATCACCGATGATCAAGTGCCGAACGCACGGCACCTCCGCGTTCAACACACGTACAGCCCGGTGACGTCTCCCACGCCTTGATCCAGCAAGGAGAGAGGGAGAGGTTGAGGAAGACTCCATCCAACAGCAGCACAACGGCATGGTGGTGGTGGAGGAGCGTGGCAATCCTGCAGGGCTTCGCCAAGCACCACGGGAGAGGAGAAGGACTTGGGAGAGAGGGAGGGCTGCACCAAAGGCAAAAGTGTGTCTCAAGAGGCCCTCCTACCCTCACTATATATAGGGATCCCAAGGGGGGGGGGGTGCGCCAGCCCTAGGAGATCCAATCTCCTAGGGGGCGGTGGCCAGGGGAGGAGTCCTTCCCCCCCAAGGCACCTAACAGGTGCCTTCCCCTTCTGGGACTCTTCCTTTAGGGTTTCCCCAGGCGCATG
The DNA here is from genome assembly GCF_056163025.1 of Triticum urartu. NCBI lineage: Eukaryota > Viridiplantae > Streptophyta > Magnoliopsida > Poales > Poaceae > Triticum > Triticum urartu. The sequence goes on from NC_141876.1 coordinate 465,452,578, forward strand.
GGCCTCTTGGGGCTGGTGCCCTTGGCCCATGTAGGCCAAGGCGCACCCCCTACAGCCCATGTGGCCCCCGGGGCAGGTGGCCCCCGGGGCAGGTGGCCCCACCCGGTGGGCCCCCGGGACCCTTCCGGTGGTCCCGGTACAATACCGATGACCCTGAAACTTGTCCCGATGGCCGAAACAGGACTTCCTATATATAAATCTTTACCTCCGAACCATTCCGGAACTCCTCGTGACGTCCGGGATCTCATCCGGGACTCCGAACAACATTCGGTAACCACATACAAGCTTCCTTTATAACCCTAGCGTCATCGAACCTTAAGTGTGTAGACCCTACGGGTTCGGGAGACATGCAGACATGACCGAGACGTTCTCCGGTCAATAACCAACAGCGGGATCTGGATACCCATGTTGGCTCCCACATGTTCCACGATGATCTCATTGGATGAACCACGATGTCAAGGACTCAATCAATCCCGTATACAATTCCCTTTGTCTAGCGGTATTGTACTTGCCCGAGATTCGATCGTCGGTATCCCTATACCTTGTTCAATCTCGTTACCGGCAAGTCTCTTTACTCGTTCCGTAACACATCATCCCGTGATCAACTCCTTGGTCACATTGCGCATATGATGATGTCCTACCGAGTGGGCCCAGAGATACCTCTCCGTTTACACGGAGTGACAAATCCCAGTCTCGATTCGTGCCAACCCAACAGACACTTTCGGAGATACCTGTAATGTACCTTTATAGCCACCCAGTTACGTTGTGACGTTTGGCACACCCAAATCACTCCTACGGTATCCGGGAGTTGCACAATCTCATGGTCTAAGGAAATGATACTTGACATTAGAAAAGCTTTAGCATACGAACTACACGATCTTTGTGCTAGGCTTAGGATTGGGTCTTTGTCCATCACATCATTCTCCTAATGACGTGATCCCGTTATCAATGACATCCAATGTCCATGGTCAGGAAACCATAACCATCTATTGATCAACGAGCTAGTCAACTAGAGGCTTACTAGGGACATGGTGTTGTCTATGTATCCACACATGTATCTGAGTTTCCTATCAATACAATTATAGCATGGATAATAAACGATTATCATGAACAAGGAAATATATAATAATAACCAATTTATTATTGCCTCTAGGGCATATTTCCAACAGTCTCCCACTTGCTCTAGAGTCAATAATCTAGTTCACATCGCCATGTGATTAACACTCACAGGTCACATCGTCATGTGACAAACATCCAAAGAGTTTACTAGTGTGACTAAACTAGTTCACATCATCATGTGATTAAGACTCAATGAGTTCTGGGTTTGATCATGTTGCTTGTGAGAGAGGTTTTAGTCAACGGGTCTGAACCTTTCAGATCCGTGTGTGCTTTACAAATCTCTATGTCATCTCCTAGATGTAGCTACCACGTTCTATTTGGAGCTATTCCAAATAACTGTTCTACTTGGAGCTATTCTAAATTGTTGCTCCATTATACGTATCCGACATCTCTACGCAGAGCTATCCGGATAGGTGTTAAGCTTGCATCGACGTAACCCTTTACGACGAACTCTTTTACCACCTCCATAATCGAGAAAATTCCTTAGTCCACTAGTTACTAAGGATAACTTTGACCGCTGTCCTGTGATCCATTCATGGATCACTCTGGTACCCCTTGACTGACTCATGGCAAGGCACACTTCAGGTGCGGTACACAGCATAGCATACTGTAGAGCCTATGTCTTAAGCATAGGGGACGACCTTCGTCCTTTCTCTCTATTCTGCCGCGGTCTAGCTTTAAGTCTTAACTTCATACCTTACAACTCAGGCAAGAACTCCTTCTTTGACTGATCCATCTTGAACACCTTCAAGATCACGTCAAGGCATGTGCTCATTTGAAAGTACTATTAAGCGTTTTGATCTATCCTTATAGATCTTGATGCTCAATGCTCAAGTAGCTTAATCCAGGCTTTCCATTGAAAAACACTTTCCAAATAACCCTATATGCTTTCCAGAAATTCTACGTCATTTCCGATCAACAACATATATTCATCAGAAATTCTATAGTGCTCCCACTCACTTCTTTGGAAATACCAGTTTCTCATAAACTTTGTATACACCCAAAATCTTTGATCATCTCATCAAAGCATACATTCCAACTCCGAGATGCTTACTCCAGTCCTCAGAAGGATTGCTGGAGCTTTGCATACTTATTAGCATCTTTCAGGATTGACAAAACCTTCCGGTTGTATCGCATACAACCTTTCCTCAAGAAAAATCGTCGAGGAAACAATGGTTTTTGACATCCTATCTGCAAGATTTCATAAATAACGCAATAATCGCTAATATAATTCCAACAGACTCTTAGCATCGCTACGAGTGAGAAAGTCTCACCGTAGTCAACTCCTTGAACTTGTCGGAAAACATCTTAACGACAAGTCGAGCTTTCTTAACGGTGATACTTACCATCATTGTCCGTCTTCCTTTTAAAATCCATATGTACCGAACAGCCTTACTACCATCAAGTAGTTCTTCCAAAGTCTACACTTTGTTTTCATATATGGATCCTCTCTCGGATTATATGGCCTCGAGCCATTTATCGGAATCCGGGCCCACCATCGCTTCTCCATAGCTCGTAGGTTCATTGTTGTCTAGCAACATGACTTCTAAGACAGGATTATGTACCACTCTGAAGTAGTATGCATCCTTGTCATCCTACGATGTTTGGTAGTGACTTGATCTGAAGTCTCATGATCAATATCATAAGCTTCCACTTCAATTGGTGTAGGTGCCACAGGAACAACTCTTTGTGCCCTGCTATACACTGGTTGAAGTGATGGTTCAATAACCTCATCAAGTCTCCACCATCCTCCCACTCAATTCCTTCGAGAGAAACCTTTCCTCGAGAAAGGACCCGATTCTAGAAACAATCTCTTATTGCTTTCGGATCTGAGACAAGAGGTATACCCAACTGTTTTGGGTGTCCTATGAAGATGCATTTATCCGCTTTGGGTTCGAGCTTATCAGCCTGAAACTTTTTCACATAAGCGTCGCAGTCCCAAACTTTTAAGAAATGACAGCTTAGGTTTCTCTAAACCATAGTTCATACGGTGTCATCTCATCGGAATTTCGTGGTGCCCTATTTAAAGTGAATGTGGTTGTCTCTAATGCCTAACCCATAAACTATTGTGGTAATTTGATAAGAGACATCATGGTATGCATCATATCCAATAGGGTGCAGTTATGATGTTCGGACACACCATCACACTATGGTGTTCCAGGCTGTATCAGTTGTGAAACAACTCGTAATTCAGATATTCATCTCTATGATGATATCATAGATATTTTATCCTCTTGTCACGACGATCTTTCAACTTCACCCTGAAATTACTTGAACCTTTCAATAATTCAGACACGTGATTCATCAAGTAAATATACACAACATCTACTCAAATCATCTGTGAAGTAAGAACATAACGATATCCACTACATGCCTCAGCACTCATTGGACTGCACACATCAAAAATGTATTACTTCCAACAAGTTGCTTTCTTGTTCCATTTTACTGAAAACGAGGCTTTCAGTCATCTTGCCCATGTGGTATGATTTGCATGTCTCAAGTGATTCAAAATCAAGCGAGTACAAAATGGTCCATTTGCATGGAGTTTCTTCATGCATACATACCAATAGACATGGTTCGCATGTCCCAAACTTTTCAAAAACGAGTGAGCCCAAAGATCCATCAACATGGAGCTTCTTCATGCGTTTTATACCGATATGACTTACGTGGCAGTGCCACAAGTAGGTGGTACTATCATTACTATCTTTTGGCATGAACATGTGTATCACTACGATCGAGATTCAATAAACCATTCATTTTAGGTGTAAGACCATTGAAGGTATTATTCAAATAAACAGAGTGACCATTATTCTCCTTAAATGAATAACCGTATTGCGATAGACATAATCCAATCATGTCTATGCTCAACGCAAACACCAATCTCGATGGTAGAGGGAGCGTGCGATGCTTGATCATATCAACATTGAGAACACTTCCAACACATATCGTCAGCTCACCTTTAGCTAGTCTCCGTTTATTCCGTAGCTTTTACTTCGAGTTACTAACACTTAGCACCCGAACCGGTATCTAATACCCTGGTGCTACTAGGAGTACTAGTAAAGTACACATTAACATAATGTATATCCAATATACTTCTATCGACCTTGCCAGCCTTCTAATCTACCAAGTATCTAGGGTAATTCTGCTCCAGTGGCTGTTCCCTTTATTACAGAAGCACTTAGTCTCGGGTTTGGGTTCAACCTTGGGTTTCTTCACTAGAGCAGCAGCTGAATTGCCGTTTTATGAAGTATCCCTTCGTGCCCTTGCCCTTCTTGAAACTAGTGGTTTCACCAACCATCAACAATTGATGCTCCTTCTTGATTTCTACTTTTGTGGTGTCAAACATCACGAACATCTCAAGGATCATCATACATGTCCCCGATATATTATAGTTCATCATGAAGCTCTAGCAGCTTGGTGGTAATGACTTCGGAGAAACATCACTATCTTATCTGGAAGATCAACTCCCACTTGATTCAAATGATTGTTGTACTCAGACAATCCGAGCACAAGCTCAACAATTGAGCTTTTCTCCTTAGTTTGCAGGTTAAGAAAATCGTCGGAGGTCTTATACCTCTTGACGTGGGCACGAGCCTGAAATCCCAATTTCAGCCCTCAAAACATCTCATATGTTTCGGGACGTTTCAAAAACGTCTTTGGTGCCTCAACTCTAAACCGTTTAACTGAACTATCATGTAGTTATCAAAACGTGTATGTCAGATGTTCGCAACATCCACAGACAACGTTCGAGGTTTAGCACACTGAGCGGTGCATTAAGGACATAAGCCTTCTAAGAAGCAATGAGGACAATCCTCAGTTTACGGACCTAGTCCGCATAATTGCTACTATCAACTTTCAACTAATTTTTTTCTAGGAACATATCTAAACAGTAGAACTATAGCGTGAGCTACGACATAATTTGCAAAATCCTTTTTGACTATGTTCAGGATAATTAAGTTCATCTTATGAACTCCCACTCAGATAGACATCCCTCTAGTCATCTAAGTGATTACATGATCCGAGTCAACTAGGCCGTGTCCGATCAACACGTGAGACGGACTAGTCAACGTCGGTGAACATCTTCATGTTGATCGTATCTTCTATACGACTCATGCTCGACCTTTCGGTCTCTGTGTTCCGAGGCCATGTCTGTACATGCTAGGCTCGTCAAGTTAACCCTAAGTGTTTTTGCATGTGTAAAACTGTCTTACACCCGTTGTATGTGAACGTAAGGATCCATCACACCCGATCAACACGTGGTGCTTAGAAACGACGAACTGTAGCAACGGTGCACAGTTAGGGGAGAACACTTCTTGAAATTGTTGTAAGGGATCATCTTATTTACTACCATCGTTCTAAGCAAATAAGATGTATAAACATGATAAACATCACATGCAATCAAATAATAGTGACATGATATGGCCAATATCATATAGCTCCTTTGATCTCCATCTTGGGGCTCCATGATCATCTTGTCACCGGTATGACACCATGATCTCCATCATCATGATCTCCATCATCGTGTCTTCTTGAAGTTGTCTCGTCATCGACATGCAAGTCGTGATTCCCTTGACAAGAACATGATCAATCTCATACATCACATATATCATTCATCACATCCTTTTGGCCATATCACCTCACATAGCATACCCTGCAAAGACAAGTTAGACGTCCTCTAATTGTTGTTTGCATGTTTTACGTGGCTGCTATGGGTTTCTAGCAAGAACGTTTCTTACCTACGCAAAGACCACAACGTGATATGCCAATTGCTATTTACCCTTCATAAGGACCCTGTTCATCGAATCCGATCCGACTAAAGTGGGAGAGACAGACACCCGCCAGCCACCTTATGCAACTAGTGCATGTTTGTCGGTGGAACCGGTCTCACGTAAGAGTACGTGTAAGGTTGGTCCGGGCCGCTTCATCCCACGATGCCGTCGAATCAAGATAAGACTAGTAACGGCAAGCATATTGAACAAAATCAACGCCCACAACTACTTTGTGTTCTACTCGTGCATAGAATCTACGCAATAGACCTAGCTCTGATGCCACTGTTGGGGAACGTAGAAGAAATTCAAAATTTTCCTACATATCACCAAGATCTATCTATGGAGAAACCAGCAACGAGGGGAAGGAGAGTGCATCTACATACCCTTGTAGATCGCTAAGCAGAAGCGTTCAAGTGAACGGGGTTGATGGAGTCGTACTCGTCCTGATCCAAATCACCGATGATCCTAGTGTCGAACGGACGGCACCTCCACGTTCAACACACGTACAGCCCGGTGACGTCTCCCATGCCTTGATCCAGCAAGGAGAGAGGGAGAGGTTGAGGAAGACTCCATCCAGCAGCAGCACAACGGCGTGGTGGTGATGGAGGAGCGTGGCTATCCTGCAGGGCTTCGCCAAGCACCACAGAAGAGGAGAAGGACTTGGGAGAAGGGGAGGGCTGCACCAGAACATTGGTATGGCTGCCCTCCCACCCCCCACATATATAGGGGCAAGGGAGAGGGGGGAGGCGCAGCCTTGGCCCTTCCTCCAAGGAAGGGTGCGGCTAGGAGGAGTCCCTCCTCCCCAAGGCACCTCGGAGGTGCCTTCCCCCTTTAGGACTCTTCCTTTCCTTATCCTTTGGCGCATGGGCCTCTTGGGGCTGGTGCCCTTGGCCCATATAGGCCAAGGTGCACACCCCTACAGCCCATGTGGCCCCCCGGGGCAGGTGGCCCCACCCGGTGGACCCCCGGGACCCTTTCGGTGGTCCCGGTACAATGCTTTACAGCTTAGAGCCGGGGCTCCAAAAGCGTTTTGAGAGACACGGAGCATATGAGATGTTCGAAGAGCTGAAAATGGTTTTCCAAGCTCATGCCCGGGTCGAGAGATATCAAGTCTCCGACAAGTACTTCAGCTGTAAGATGGAGGAAAACAGTTCTGTCAGTGAGCACATACTCACTATGTCTGGATTGCATAACCGCTTGACTCAGCTGGGAGTTAATCTCCCGGATGACGCGGTCATTGAAAGAATCCTTCAGTCGCTTCCACCGAGCTACAAGAGCTTTGTGATGAACTTCAATATGCAGGGGATGGAAAAGACCATTCCTGAAGTATTTGCAATGCTGAAATCAGCAGAGGTAGAAGTCAAAAAGGAACATCAAGTGTTGATAGTGAATAAAACCACTAAGTTCAAGAAAGGCAAGGGTAAGAAAACCTTCAAGAAGGACGGCAAGGGAGTTGCCGCGCCCGGCAAGCAAGCTGCCGGGAAGAAGCCAAAGAATGGACCCAAGCCCGAGACTGAGTGCTTTTATTGCAAGGAAAGTGGTCACTGGAAGCGGAACTGCCCCAAATACTTAGCGGATAAGAAGGCCGGCAAAACAAAAGGTATATGTGATATACATGTAATTGATGTGTACCTTACCAGTACTCGTAGTAGCTCCTGGGTATTTGATACCGGTGCAGTTGCTCACATTTGTAACTCAAAGCAGGAGCTGCGGAATAAGCGGAGACTGGCGAAGGACGAGGTGACGATGCGCGTCGGGAATGGTTCCAAGGTCGATGTGATCGCCGTCGGCACGCTACCTCTACATTTACCTACGAGATTAGTTTTGAACCTCAATAATTGTTATTTAGTGCCAAGTTTGAGCATGAACATTGTATCAGGATCTCGTTTAATACGAGATGGCTACTCATTTAAATCTGAGAATAATGGTTGTTCTATTTATATGAGAGATATGTTTTATGGTCATGCTCCGATGGTGAATGGTTTATTCTTAATGAATCTCGAGCGTAATGCTACACATATTCGTAGTGTGAATACCAAAAGATGTAAGATTGATAATGATAGTCCCACATACTTGTGGCACTGCCGCCTTGGTCACATAGGTGTCAAACGCATGAAGAAGCTCCATGCAGATGGACTTTTAGAGTCTCTTGATTACGAATCATTTGACACGTGCGAACCATGCCTTATGGGTAAAATGACCAAGACTCCGTTCTCAGGAACAATGGAGCGAGCAACCAACTTATTGGAAATCATACATACTGATGTGTGCGGTCCAATGAGCGTTGAGGCTCGCGGTGGCTATCGTTATGTTCTCACCCTCACTGATGACTTGAGTAGATATGGGTATGTCTACTTAATGAAACACAAGTCTGAGACCTTTGAAAAGTTCAAGGAATTTCAGAGTGAGGTTGAGAATCAACGTGACAGGAAAATCAAGTTCCTGCGATCAGATCGTGGAGGAGAATACTTGAGTCACGAGTTTGGCACACACTTAAGAAAATGTGGAATAGTTTCACAACTCACGCCGCCTGGAACACCTCAGCGTAATGGTGTGTCCGAACGTCGTAATCGCACTCTATTAGATATGGTGCGATCTATGATGTCTCTTGCCGATTTACCGCTATCTTTTTGGGGCTATGCTTTAGAGACTGCCGCATTCACTTTAAATAGGGCTCCGTCGAAATCCGTTGAGACGACACCGTATGAATTATGGTTTGGGAAGAAACCTAAGCTGTCGTTTCTAAAAGTTTGGGGATGCGATGCTTATGTCAAGAAACTTCAACCTGAAAAGCTCAAACCCAAATCAGAAAAATGCGTCTTCATAGGATACCCTAAAGAAACTATTGGGTATACCTTCTACCTCAGATCCGAAGGCAAGATCTTTGTTGCCAAGAATGGGTCCTTTCTAGAGAAAGAGTTTCTCTCGAAAGAAGTAAGTGGGAGGAAAGTAGACCTTGATGAAGTATTACCTCTTGAACCGGAAAATGGCGCAGCTCAAGAAAATGTTTCTGAGGTGCCTGCACCGACAAGAGAGGAAGTTAATGATGATGATCAAGATACTTCTGATCAAGCTCCTACTGAAATTCGAAGGTCCACAAGGACACGTTTCGCACCAGAGTGGTACGGCAACCCTGTCTTGGAAATCATGTTATTAGACAACGGTGAACCTTCGAACTATGAAGAAGCGATGGCGGGCCCGGATTCCGACAAATGGCTAGAAGCCATGAAATCCGAGATAAGATCCATGTATGAAAACGAAGTATGGACTTTGACTGACTTGCCCGTTGAGCGGCGAGCCATAGAAAATAAATGGATCTTTAAGAAGAAGACAGACGCGGATGGTAATGTGACCATCTATAAAGCTCGGCTTGTCGCTAAGGGTTATCGACATGTTCAAGGGGTTGACTACGATGAGACTTTCTCACCGGTAGCGAAGCTAAAGTCCGTCCGAATCATGTTAGCAATTGCCGCATTCTATGATTATGAAATATGGCAAATGGACGTCAAAATGGCATTCCTTAATGGTTTCCTTAAGGAAGAATTGTATATGATGCAGCCTAAAGGTTTTGTCGATCCTAAGAATGCTGACAAGGTGTGCAAGCTCCAACGCTCGATTTATGGGCTGGTGCAAGCATCTCGGAGTTGGAACATTCGCTTTGATGAGATGATCAAAGCATTTGGGTTTACGCAGACTTATGGAGAAGCCTGCGTTTACAAGAAAGTGAGTGGGAGCTCTGTAGCATTTCTCATATTATATGTAGATGACATACTTTTGATGGGAAATGATATAGAACTCTTGGACAGCATTAAGGCCTACTTGAATAAGAGTTTTTCAATGAAGGACCTTGGAGAAGCTGCATATATATTAGGCATCAAGATCTATAGAGATAGATCAAGACGCCTCATAGGTCTTTCACAAAGCACATACCTTGATAAGATATTGAAGAAGTTCAATATGGATCAGTCTAAGAAGGGATTCTTTCCTGTGTTGCAAGGTGTGAAATTGAGCTCAGCTCAATGTCCGACCACGGCAGAAGATATAGAAGAGATGAGTGTCATCCCCTATGCCTCAGCCATAGGTTCTATTATGTATGCCAGCTGTGTACCAGACCTGATGTAAACCTTGCCGTAAGTTTGGTAGGAAGGTACCAAAGTAATCCTGGCAAGGAACACTGGACAGCGGTCAAGAATATCCTGAAGTACCTGAAAAGGACTAAGGAAATGTTTCTTGTTTATGGAGGTGACGAAGAGCTCGTTGTAAAGGGTTACGTCGACGCTAGCTTCGACACAGATCTGGATGACTCTAAGTCACAAACCGGATACGTGTTTATTTTGAATGATGGGGCAGTAAGCTGGTGCAGTTGCAAGCAGAGCGTCGTGGCGGGATCTACATGTGAAGTGGAGTACATGGCAGCCTCGGAGGCAGCGCATGAAGCAATTTGGGTGAAGGAGTTCATCACCGACCTAGGAGTCATACCCAATGCGTCGGGGCCAATCAAGCTCTTCTGTGACAACACTGGAGCTATTGCTCTTGCCAAGGAGCCCAGGTTTCACAAGAAGACAAGGCACATCAAGTGTCGCTTCAACTCCATTCGTGAAAATGTTCAAGATGGAGATATAGATATTTGTAAAGTACATACAGACCTGAATGTAGCAGATCCGTTGACTAAACCTCTCCCTAGAGCAAAACATGATCAACACCAGAATTCCATGGGTGTTCGATTCATCACAATGTAACTAGATTATTGACTCTAGTGCAAGTGGGAGACTGTTGGAAATATGCCCTAGAGGAAATAATAAAAGCATTATTATTATATTTCCTTGTTCATGTTAATTGTCTTTATTCATGCTATAATTGTGTTATCCGGAAATCGTAATACATGTGTGAATAATAGACACCAACATGTCCCTAGTAAGCCTCTAGTTGACTAGCTCGTTGATCAACAGATAGTCATGGTTTCCTGACTATGGACATTGGATGTCATTGATAACGAGATCACATCATTAGGAGAATGATGTGATGGACAAGACCCAATCCTAAACATAGCACAAGATCGTGTAGTTCGTTTGCTAGAGTTTTCCAATGTCAAGTATCTTTTCCTTAGACCATGAGATCGTGTAACTCCCGGATACCGTAGGAGTGCTTTGGGTGTACCAAACGTCACAACGTAACTGGGTGACTATAAAGGTATACTACGGGTATCTCCGAAAGTGTCTGTTGGGTTGACACGGATCAAGACTGGGATTTGTCACTCCGTATGACGGAGAGGTATCACTGGGCCCACTCGGTAATGCATCATCATAATGAGCTCAAAGTGACCAAGTGTCTGGTCACGGGATCATGCATTACGGTACGAGTAAAGTGACTTGCCGGTAACGAGATTGAACGAGGTATTGGGATACCGACGATCGAATCTCGGGCAAGTAACATACCGATTCACGAAGGGAATTGTATACGGGGTTGCTTGAATCCTCGACATCGTGGTTCATCCGATGAGATCATCAAGGAGCATGTGGGAGCCAACATGGGTATCCAGATCCCGCTGTTGGTTATTGACCGGAGAGCGATCTCGGTCATGTCTACATGTCTCCCGAACCCGTAGGGTCTACACACTTAAGGTTCGGTGACGCTAGGGTTGTAGGGATATGTATATGCAGTAACCCGAATGTTGTTCGGAGTCCCAGATGAGATCCCGGACGTCACGAGGAGTTCCGGAATAGTCTGGAGGTAAAGAATTATATATAGGAAGTGCTATTTCGGCCATCGGGACAAGTTTCGGGGTCACCGGTATTGTACCGGGACCACCGGAAGGGTCCCGGGGGTCCACCGGGTGGGGCCACCTGCCCCGGGGGGCCACATGGGCTGTAGGGGGTGCGCCTTGGCCTATATGGGCCAAGGGCACCAGCCCCAAGAGGCCCATGCGCCTAGGGTTCAAGGAAGGGAAGAGTCCCAAAGGGGGAAGGCACCTCCTAGGTGACTTGGGGAGAAGGGATTCCTCCCTTGGCCGCACCCCCCCTAGGAGATTGGATCTCCTAGGGCCGGCACCCCCCCCCTTGGACTCCCTATATATAGTGGGGAAAGGAGGGCCTCTCACACCACGCCTTTGGTGCCTCCCTCTCCCTTTCCAACACATCCTCCTCCTCCATAGTGCTTAGCGAAGCCCTGCCGGAGTACTGCAGCTCCATCACCACCACGCCGTCGTGCTGCTGCTGGAGCCATCTCCCTCAACCTCTCCTTCCCCCTTGCTGGATCAAGAAGAAGGAGACGTTACGCTGACCGTACATGTGTTGAACGCGGAGGTGCCGTCCGTTCGGTGCTAGGATCTCCGGTGATTTGGATCACGTCGAGTACGCCTTCCTCATCCCCGTTCTTTGAACGCTTCCACGCGTGATCTACAAAGGTATGTAGATGCAATCCAATCACTCGTTGCTAGATGAACTCATAGATATATCTTGGTGAAACCGTAGGAAAATTTTTGTTTTCTGCAACGTTCCCCAACAGTGGCATCATGAGCTAGGTCTATGCGTAGTTCTCTTGCACGAGTAGAACACAATTTGTTGTGGGTGTTGATGTTGTCAACTTTCTTGCCGCTACTAGTCTTATCTTGCTTCAACGGTATTGTGGGATGAAGCAGCCCGGACCAACCTTACACGTACGCTTACGTGAGACCGGTTCCACCGACTAACATGCACAAGTTGCATAAGGTGGCTAGCGGGTGTCTGTCTCTCCCATTTTAGTTGGAGCGGATTCGATGAAAAGGGTCCTTATGAAGGGTAAATAGAAGTTGACAAATCACGTTGTGGCTTTCACGTAGGTAAGAAAATGTTCTTGCTAGAACCCTATTTCAGCCACGTAAAACTTGCAACAGCAATTAGTGGACGTCTAACTTGTTTTTGCAGCAAGTGTTCTGTGATGTGATATGGCCAAAGTTGTGATGAATGATGAATGATATATATGTGATGTATGAGATGTTCATGCTATTGTAAAAGGAATCTCGACTTGCATGTCGATGAGTATGACAACCGGCAGGAGCCATAGGAGTTGTCTTTATTTTTTGTATGACCTGCGTGTCATTGAGAAATGCCATGTAAATTACTTTACTTTATTGCTAAACGCATTAGCCATAGTAGTAGAAGTAATAGTTGGCGAGCAACTTCATGGAGACACGATGATGAAGATCATGATGATGGAGATCATGGTGTCATGCCGGTGACAAGATGATCATGGAGCCCCAAGATGGAGATCAAAGGAGCTATGTGATATTGGCCATATCATGTCACTATTATTATTTGATTGCATGTGATGTTTATCATGTTTTTGCATCTTGTTTGCTTAGAACGACGGTAGTAAATAAGATGATCCCTCATAATAATTTCAAGAAAGTGTTTCCCCTAACTGTGCACCGTTGCGACAGTTTGTTGTTTCGAAGCACCACGTGATGATCGGGTGTGATAGAGACCTAATGATATGTATTATCTTAGAAATGTCACAATAATAAATGTTGGGGTGAAGGAGAGAATTAATCAAGAGATGGTCTTTTAGCAACAATATCTTTCGCCGTATATTTATATCTAGTTACAAAAGATTCGATTAAGAGGCAACTCACTGTGCTCTCTTCGATCCATATTACTTGTCTTTGCTTTAGTACATTTTTTAGTATACTCGATGATCATCATAATATTGCGAATTTAAGATGTGTCTTTTTATCAACGTCCCAATTTCCCTTTTAGATGTTGTACATGTCCCAACTACCATAGGAGAGAACATGGCACCACAACATCCATTGCATGTACCTACCACTTGTGCACGTGACTGGAAGCTACGGTACCGCTAATGGTGATAATTTTGCCCTCTTTGAGCTGGTGGTGCTAATCGCTGACAGTTAGGAGGACAGACACAAATAATATCTGAGGTTAGCTAGAGCAGTGCATATACCTCGTGCTGGCTCAAGTAGATGCCGCTGGTGCACGTTGGTTGAGCCAGCTATTAGTATATCATGATGTGCGATGAACAGAACTCATGGCATCGGATCCTACTATTTTCTCGCCGAAACCCCATCTTCTCCGTTCCGAACATCGTCATCCTGTCTGTTTCGTCACCGCCACGATGGATCCACCAAAGCCCATCACGAGGCTCATTGCCCCTTCAAACCCGGAGCACGTCCGCCACGCGTGCCGCACCGGTGAATCCGGAGACTACCAAACAACAAGAGAGCTGCATAAAGCGAAGGGTGAAGAAGAAGATGCAGGCAGCCGTTCAGGCCGGAGCTCCTCCTCCACAACGGACCGCCTTGTCGGTCTAGATGGGGCAATCGCCACCATGGCCCGCCTAGTATAAAGCGTCATACTACTTCGCTGCCCAGAAGTACGGTGAACCTGTCTTGCAACAATCGCGACAACACTCTGTTGCCTCCTTCACCTCCGGCCACCCTCCACCGTACATCGCCGTCGACCTCAACAAGGACTACATGTTCATCGAGTCGCTAACGCTCGTCCGGTCATGATTTTCTTTCGAGTAATTGCTATTTTTGTTGGGCATCTGGTGCTTTTGTTTTGCTTGTTTTTGTTTGCAAGTGTTATATGCGTCGTGAAATTGCTATTGAATGTTGAACATGGAAGAAATTGATTTAGTGAACAAAAAGAAGTGAAGGGGAAGGGACAGATAAGTAGGAGAGTTTTCAGATATAGCCTTATTTGGTCAGCGTCTGACCGACTGTCCGGAGACATAACCGGACGTTTCCACGACATTTGAGGGTGCCCATTTGAGATTTCTCCTCGGAGGTGACCTAAGGGGGTGTACAATGATATGTATTATCTTAGAAATATCACAATAATAAATGTTGGGGTGAAGGAGAGAATTAATCAAGAGATGGTCTTTTAGCAACAATATCTTTCATCGTATATTTATATCTAGTTACAAAAGATTCGATTAAGAGGCAACTCACTGTGCTCTCTTCGATCCATATTACTTGTCTTTGCTTTAGTACATTTTTTAGTATACTCGATGATCATCATAATATTGCGAATTTAAGATGCGTCTCTTTATTAACGTCCTAATTTCCCTTTTAGATGTTGTACATGTCCCAACTACCATAGGAGAGAACGTGGCACCACAACATCCATTGCATGTACCTACCACTTGTGCACGTGACTGGAAGCTACGGTACCGCTAATGGTGATAATTTTGCCCTCTTTGAGCTGGTGGTGCTAATCGCTGACAGTTAGGAGGACAGAGACAAATAATATCTGAGGTTAGCTAGAGCAGTGCATATACCTCGTGCTGGCTCAAGTAGATGCCGCTGGTGCACGTTGGTTGAGCCAGCTATTAGTATATCATGACGTGCGATGAACAGAACTCATGGCGTCGGATCCTACTATTTTCTCACCAAAACCCCATCTTCTTCGTTCCGAACATCGTCATCCTGTCTGTTTCGTCACCGCCACGATGGATCCACTAAAGCCCATCACGAGGTTCATCGCCCCTTTGGACCCGGAGCACGTCTGCCACGCGCGCCGCACCGGTGAATCCGGAGACTACCAAACGACAAGAGAGGTGCATAAAGCGAAGGGTGAAGACGAAGATGCAGGCAGCCGTTCAGGCCGGAGCTCCTCCTCCACAACGGACCGCCTTGTCGGTCTAGCTGGGGCAATCGCCACCATGGCCCGCCTAGTACAAAGCGTCATACTACTTCGCTGCCCAGAAGTACGGTGAACCTGGCATGCAACAATCGCGACAACACTCTGTTGCCTCCTTCACCTCCGGCCACCCCCCACCGTACATCGCCGTCGACCTCAACAAGGACTACATGTTCATTGAGTCGCTAACGCTCGTCCGGTCGTGATTTTCTTTCGAGTAATTGCTATTTTTGTTGGGCATCCGGTGCTTTTGGTTTTGCTTGTTTTTGTTTGCAAGTGTTATATGCGTCGTAAAATTGCTATTGAATGTTGAACATGGAAGAAATTAATTTAGTGAACAAAAAGAAGTGAAGGGGAAGGGACATATAAGTAGGAGAGTTTTCAGATATAGCCTTATTTAGTCAGTGTCTGACCGACTGTCCGAAGACATAACCGGACGTTTCCGCAACATTTGAGGGTGCCCATTTAAGATTTCTCCTCGGAGATGACCTAAGGGGGTGTACAATGATATGTATTATCTTAGAAATGTCACAATAATAAATGTTAGGGTGGAGGAGAGAATTAATCAAGAGATGATCTTTTAGCAACAATATCTTTCGCCGTATATTTATATCTAGTTACAAGAGATTCGATTAAGAGGCAACTCACTGTGCTCTCTTCGATCCATATTACTTGTCTTTGCTTTAGTACATTTTTTAGTATACTTGATAAGACTATATTTTTTTATTGTTATCATCATAATATTGCGAATTTAAGATGCGTCTCTTTATCAATGTCCCAATTTCCTTTTTAGATGTTGTACATGTCCCAACTACCATAGGAGAGGACGTGGCACCACAACATCCATTGCATGTACCTACCACATGTACACGTGACCTGGAAGCTGCGGTACCGCTAATGGTGATAATTTTGCCCTCTTTGAGCTGGTGATGCTAATCGCTGACAGTTAGGAGGACAAAGACAAATAATATCTGAGGTTAGCTAGAGTAATGCATATACCTCGTGCTAGCTCAAGTAGATGCCGCTGGTGTATGTTGGTTGAGCCAGCTATTATATCATGATGACGACGTGCGATGAACATAACTCATGGTGTGAGGCGAGTAACAGGGAGTGCCAACCAATCTTGTCACGATCCCTTTAATTACAGAGATATCCGATCAATCAATGGGGCAATTGATAATAATAGTAGGACTATAAAATGTTTGTATATGGTGGGGGTTGTGTTTGCACCGACACCGACACGGACACGTTGTGCTCTTCCCCGAAAAAAAAAAAGAGCTCCTGGGATATGGGCGCGTAGTGCTTTGCTTTGGAAGGAAGCATCGTGGAAATTGTTTATTTATTCAGGAGTGGTAGACTAGTATAGTCCTCAGTCGGCAGTCGCTTACGAACGTGATGGGGCCGTGTTACCAGCTGGCTAACCAGGCTGGAGTACGATCTACGGCGGCCGTCTGCACCCTTCCTTCGTCGTCAGCCAGTCAGATCAAGCAAAGCAACCGACGTTCAGGATGAATGCCTTCCTAACGACAATTCTCAGAGGACCGTTTTTCCATTCAAAGCACGACCGTTGCAGCCATGGAAGCTCGTGTTTTCCATTCAAAGCATGTTTTTATTCTCAGGTCAGTCCTTGATTTTATTTTTGGCAAACTTGAGCCCTCCCAACGGAGGGCGTCCCGGCATTCATTCATACCAGGAGCCTGAAGGCTCAGTTACAAGACGGACCCAAAAAAAAAGGAAAATTACTACTACCGGGGCCTCAAGATACACGCGGAGAGAAACGCCACGCCTCAAGTCGAACAGCCATATCGACTTCAAAGTGTCGACCACGCGTCAGGATTCGGCAGTGGCCTTTTCGGCTGGCAAAGACGTACGAATCGTGCCAAGACAATCAGCACAAATAGGCAAAGCACCCCATTGCCCACCAAGCAAGCAAGTGATGCGACGACAATCCCCTAAACAACCGACAGCTTAGGGCATTGGGGCTTGTACAATGGAGGCAACACCATGTAGCTGCCTCATCTGCCATGTAGATTGAAACCACGGTATAAATTTTCTCTCCCCAAAGCAGCCATAGCTTGACCGGACCACATCTCCATCATTTTTTAGGACATGGCCATCGCTCCACGCTGGACCGCTGCCTCATGGATCCACGTCGGAGGAGCTGTCGCCGAGGAGGAGAAAAGCAAAAAGATCGTCGCTTGCAGATCCAAACAAGCTCTTGCAGAGGAACCGGCTTCCTCGCTGAAAAAGCAGAAGAAAAGGAGGGAATGGAGGAGAGAGAGCATAGAGCGAGAGGAGGAGGAGTAAAAAGGTGGTGATGCAGAGGGAGATAGGTGGACCACTAGAAGATACTATTTTTGTTGGGTGTGATATATTCATACGGTGGCCTTAATATTATTTTTCTTAGGTGGAGGCTGAGACCACACGGGGGTGATGCCCCCATAGTTCATGCTCTTAGGGTGTGTTTGGTAGGGTGTATGAAGGGTGCATGAGCCCAAGAGTTCCCTTCTCGACTCACTTTTAGGTGTTTGGTAGAGTGTATGGAGGATGCATGAGTCCACACTAGCTTAGCACAAATACACTAGGAGCATGCATGAAAAGGGGTGTTGGGTTGAGCATGCATGAAGAGGGAACAACTATGCTGAGTTGAGAATGCAACCAAACACACCCTTAGTATCTCTCTTACTTTTTCCTTTACACATGCATCACATCTCTCACAACCAGCTCTTCTCTTTTGCTTTATTTTACTTTTTTTGGATGAAGCACCGGGCTCCTTTGCAAGATCCCATTCTTCTCTTCAAGCACTAGCCTTTTTCCCTCTCTCTTCCACATCATCAGCTTTTTCTATGGAGCATCCGTCCAACTTGGAGCGTTGGCCATGCCCTTATGCCGACAGCTGAGATGCTGCATAAAATGGCAACATTGTGCTAGATGTGATTCAGAGGAAGATGATTTGCGCCCATTCTTTGCATGCCCTTTTGCCGAAGGTGCATGGTTTTCAGAACCAGGGCATGTTAGATCTGAATCCCTTTGGCACAATCCCTGCTAGTATTCATACTTTGCTCAATTCTAATCATCCTCAAGCCACTTTGGGTGGCGTGTGCTTTGCCGCACTGTTCCTCGATCGTGAGTCTCAGGCTCTTACGGTCAAAAGTGAGCAATGTTTCACCAAAAAATTAAAGAACCGAACTAAACTGAGTTGACCGGTATTCCCGATTTATTCGGTTTATGATTTTCGGTTCGGTGTTTCCATCACTAATTGTTTGTGTTCGGGCATATCGCCGGTTTTCATCCTACATAAACCGAATTAATCATTAGACCATATACACCGAAACTGACGCCCCTTTCATCTAACTTCCCTACTTAGCTCGCACGTGTAGGCATGACCATCAGACCACACAACTGAATTCGCTCATGTCTCCACCTCTCAAAATCACCCTCATTCCAACTCTTTTGTCCTAAAAAAGACTCCAATATCTCAACCTAGTCGCTCCCCAACCTTGAGGTCAGGCTTACAAAGACCCAGCTACAACGGCGCTCCGATAGGTGTTCATGTTGGTTTGGATCTCCGACGTCTGGTTTTTTCCCGTCCTAGCTCCCCCCCCCCCCCAAAAAACACTAGCACGACGTCGGTCTTTAATCATGAATCCGCCGCCTGAGGTGCCCAACAAGGATGACGGAGAAAGCGGTGACCTGACCACTCATCACAGAACCTGAGAACCAGCAAGCTAGCTTCACACCCTCACAAACACACGAAGTAGAAAACCAGTTCGCCCCTCCCCCTCCCCTGGCGGCGTAATAACTTGCACACATGGGGCATCCTATTAAGCGCATAGTGCACCGAAGGACGACCAAATATGCATGTTCAAGGACGCATGATTCGGTTCGCTCGCAGTTGCCCTAGTGGGTCTCAACCCATCCGGGGAAGCGAAGCAGAAAAACAAAGAGAAAGGAAAACTAAACTAGGTAGAATAATTCATGAATTTAAATGTTTAGGGATTTTAAAAAACATGAATTTAAGAAATGTTACTCCCTCCAATCCAAATTAATTGACGTACACTTAGTATGTGCAAGAGAGAGTAGCGAATTTCAGAAAATGTTATCTGAAATTCAAAAAATGTTTCCAAATTTAAAATATGTTCAGGAATTTAGAAAATGTTCTTAGCTTAAAAATCCCCGTATTTCAAAAATGTTTATGAAAATTTAAAAATATTTATGAATTAAAAAAAGTCCATGAATTTAAAGATTTGTCTATCAATCAACAATCAACGTAGGAGTGCCACATTCATGTGCTAATAAGCCCAACCGCAGCCCAAAACCGAGCCACTCCCTGACATGTAGGGCCACGAAGGCAAAAACCTCCTTGATTCCCCAGGAGGCTCCATTCCTAGGAAGCTTAGTAATTTACTAGAGGCGAACGCGTGCCTTGCCGCGCCGTTTTTTTCATATGTATCAAGTGGAAATGCGCGTTTTACTACATAATCTTTTTCTTGTCGCCCAGACTTCTTGAACCATTCCACCTTTGGCTGCGGTTGTGGTTCCATGATGCATATCAAGTGAATCTTTCGTGTTGTCTGTCTGTTCTACACTTTTTATTGGTCTGTAACTGATCAATACATTTTTATTTGTTGAGGTCTTGTCTACTGTTTCAGATAGGAGTATTAGCACCGTGGCCATAAACTTTCTGTGAAAAAAATATGCCTCTCAAGCTAAATTGCTTCGATTTCAACCACTATAGCTGATAGTCATGGACTCATGGTCATGTGTACTTAGATAGCAGACAAAACACTGGAAAACAAGGAAATCTTGTACAAAAGTATTCTGAATTCATTATTCAGAAGCTTGCATAAATATATTCTTAAAACAAGTAGCATAAACATTCCTCTCTAGCTGGAAAACAAAGAAAAAGCTGGAAAGGGGTAAAACATAAAACCATTGACGAACTAACAGTGAACCATTGCATACATGAAACACTGAATTCTTTGAAGCAAGGAACACTTTTCAAAATTCTCTCACGTGTCTGCAAGTGTACACAGCATTTGTTTAGTAAAAAAAACACCGATGGGAAGTTATCTCACTAATCCAAGAAGACTTTTAATGAATAACACAACTAACCTCAGGTTTCATGTTCATACATAGCAAGAGTTGAAGGTCGCTGGCCATGCTTGCCCAATGGTAGGTATTCCACTGAAATGTAATAAAAACACAACCAAAACATACTTTATCAAATTATAGCGAAGCAGGACCATGCCTTATCAGATATGATATAGATGGGTTTTTTTAATAAAACAACTTATAATATTCTAAATTATGAAATAGTGTCTTAACTTGGATGAAGTGAAATTGCTTGCCTTTAGAAAAGTTTGGAACGCCATTACTTTTCTTGAGCAGTGTGATAAATTGCCTTACCTTTAACATTATCAAATTTCCACCGAACATGTTCTTTCATGGATACTATGGAAGTATGGAGTATTGACATAGTTTGGGGAACATGATGATTCTATAATATCTACGCCTAGTTGTTATCCTCCAGGACAAGCATAAACAAACTGAATCCTTTCATAATTGCACAACTGCTGATGAAAATAACCTTATGCTTCCTTGGGTAAATAGGACTACATATAAAACAAAAAGTGAAGTACTCAAAGAATTAACTTCTAGCAGATCAAAGAGTTCATGATAAAATTATGTTGTGAGACCTCCAAACAGGTTCTCACATATCAGAGGGGTCTTGTAGTTGGTCCTATCATCCGGCCTATCTCAACTGCTGCAGGGGCTGCATCAATACGATTTATTTTTAATGTGTGGCGCAAGGATAAGAATTACTTAATAATCATGCTGGATGTCACTTTATTTTCTGCCGATGACAAATAAATCATATTTTCTCAGTTGTTAGAAGTTGCATCGCTAATTGCTGAAATATGTTTAGAATAATTGCTAAACATTTTCTCAAGCACTTGGCCGGCATACATGCATAAGCTGCAACAATAATCAAGAGCCCAACAAAGTAGCAAGTAGGTGGTCGTGAGAAACAATAAAAATGAACAGAGTTGTGGCTCCATGCGACAATGCAAGAATTAAATCGTTTCTGGAAAAAAAAAACATCAACAAGAGGAGCCACATGCTAGGATGTTGTGTGTGAGTTTGATAGAGCTGGGGGCTGGGACGAACATATATACAGATCGACATAGATGAGGAAAGAGGCACACCTGACGCGGGCATGTCTGAAGGGTGGATCAGCGCCAACGTTTGTTGGAACTAAATTTCTAACAAAGTTGACTATAGGGTGGCACCGGAGTTCGCCATGTTCCAGGCAGTTCACCACGTTCTGGGCGATCCCTCGACCAGCCCCCGCCGTGCGCCATTCTAATGAGAGGACCGAGAAGAGCAGACTCAGGAACAGAGAGGGGCGCCGTGACCTGATTCTGCGGCGCCGCTGAGGATGCGTTCGTCCGCCGCCGCCGCCGCTTCAGAGAGAGGATCTGATCCCCGTCGCCGCTGAGGATGTCTTCATCCACATCCGCCGTTCGAGAGCTCCACCCGCCTACCTTCATGCAGCCCTACGTCGCGCAGCCAGCAAGAACACCGTCGCCCTCCTCTGAGAATAGAAGAAAAGGTCACGCCCCCATAGGCCATAGCCGCCGCCGCCTACTATCGGCAGAGTGAACGCCAAAACAGAGGCACCCAGCGAAGCGTACGCTAAAACAGGCCCCGTTACTCAACAGTTTTTTTCTAGAACGAAGACGCCAGATGCGTCCGGCTTTAAATTAATAAAGCTCCAACGAGTCATACCAATAAGTCTTACATCACCTAAAAGCCCCATCGGGCCACTACCATGATCGAGCGGAGAAGATAAAGTTACTGTCGCGTTACAAGACATCGCCCGTACTGAGCACGCAGGCTCGTCAAGCACTCAAAAGAGACTACGTCGACCACCGTAGTCATGGCTTCCTAGCCGCCGCATACACTTGCAGAATTCGTTGTTGCGCTGTCTTGATCAAATCAGCATCCTTGCGCCTTCCCAACGGACTCCACTGCTGCAAAAGAAGATTGCATTTGAAGATGATATTAGCCGGATGTGTTGGCAAGGTCCCCTCGATCGCGAGTCTATTCCTAGTTAGCCACAAGGACCATAGAAGAGCTCCGACACAGGTCCACACGACTCGTTTCGTTGAGCCTTGCAGCGCACCTAAAATGTGGATAAGCTCTGCAGCTGAGCATGGGTCTCACTGGACACCAGCCGCGGACCGCACTGCGCTCCACGCAAACCGCACTAAGGGGCACCGAAAGAAGGCGTGGTTCGCGTCCTCTGGGTCCCCGCACAACGCACAAGGCCCATTGGCCGGCCCATTCCGTTTGGCCACGTTCAGGGAAGTGGGAAGCTTATCGCGGAACATTTGCCAAAGGAATAGTTTGATCTTCAGTGGCAACCGCGCGGTCCAAAGCCCTGCTACCACCAGCTGCGACGGCCCCTGGCACAGCTTGCGGTATAGAGACTTGACCGAGAACTTCCCAGAGCTGGTGAGCGCCCAGCTCACCGCGTCCGGTTGGTCCGAGAGCACCACCCGGTCAATCAACTGCCGCAGGGCTACAACACTGGCCTGCTCTGTCCCCTGAAGTTCGCGTTTGAAATGAATCTCCGGAGGGGTCGTACGCAGCGCGTCAGCCACCGACATGCCTGGGTCTACGGCAATGTCGTACAGGTCGCGGAATTCTTCCCATAGGGGGCGGGCGCCTATCCAAAGATCTGTCCAGAATCGCGCCGATCGCCCATCTCCAATCAAGAACTTAGCCCCCAAGGCAAAGGCCGACTTGATCGTCTGGAGATCATTCCAAAAAGGCGAGCCCCTTGCTCTACCTTCAAAGAAATTCCCGTTGGGGAAGTACTTGGCCTTAAGGAGATCAACCCAGAGTCCGGACGCCCCCTGGGCAATTTTCCAAATCCACTTACACATCATAGCGATGTTAAGCAATCTAGAGTTGGTGATCCCGAGGCCCCCCAAGTCCTTGGGACGACACACCCAAGCCCATTTGACCATATGGTATTTACGGTTCGGGCTAGTTCCTTCCCAAAAGAATTTAGACCGCGGCGTGTCAAACTTTGCGTGCACCCCCTCTGCAAGCAAAAAAAGGCCCATAGCAAACATAGGCAGGGAAGAGAGGCTTGAGTTCGTGAGAACTAGTCTGGCCGCTTTTGAGAGGAATTTACCCCTCCAAGGGCACACCCTACCCCTCACCTTAGCACATAGAGGTTCCCAATCCTCTATCGTCGGCCTTTTGATGTCAACTGGAAGGCCTAGGTATGTCAGCGGGAATTTACCCACCTTGCAGTTGAGTAAATCCGCTATATGTTTACCTTCCTCCGGCTCAACCCCCATCGTGAGCACCTCGCATTTATGAAAATTTATTTTAAGCCCTGACATGAGCTCAAAACAAATTAGAATCGCTTTGACCGACGCAATGCTGTGGTGGTCAGGGCAAAACAAAAGCAGCGTGTCATCTGCATATTGCAGATGCGTCACTCCCCCTGGAATGAGGTGGCCTACCAACCCTTGGATATGGCCTGCTTCGGCTGCTTTCCAAAGCATTGTGGACAGAGCGTCCACCACGAAGTTGAAAAGGAGAGGTGAGATCGGATCACCCTGCCTGAGCCCGCGTTTGTTCCGGAAGAAATGCCCTATTTCTCCGTTCACCGAGACTGCAGTTTGGCCTCCCGACACCAACTGCAAAATACGGTGGACCCAAACGTCGGAAAAGCCTCTTCCGATAAGCACTTGCCGCAAGAATTCCCAATTCACACGGTCGTATGCCTTCTCGAAATCGAGTTTCAGCAGCACCGCCGCTTCCTTAGTGCGCTTTAGTTCATGAACGATCTCTTGCAGGGCGAGCGATCCCTCTAAAATGTTGCGTCCTCGGATGAAAGCAGATTGGTTTCGATTAATCGAGCGATGAGCTATCGGATCTAGTCTATTGGCGCACGCTTTTGCACAGATTTTAAAAGGCACGTTAATGAGCGCGATCGGTCGGAATTGTCTAATATTGTCTGCCCCTTGGACCTTCGGGATGAGCGTTAAGACGCCATAGTTGAGGCGCGAGATGTCAACCATCCCCCTCATGAAACCGTTGCAGATCTCGAAAATGGGGCCCCTAAGCAAAGGCCAGAAGCGCTTGAACATCGCCACCGGCCAACCGTCTGGTCCCGGCGCCGTGTCCACTTTCATACCGAGGAGAGCGGCGTCGATCTCTTCTGGCAGAAAGGCAAGCCCTAGCGCTTCGTTTTCACAGTCCAACACACGTTGTGAATCCTCCCAAACGTCTTCGCGGAGCCCCGCCCCCTGGGCCTCGCACGAGCCCATCAAATTGATGTAGAACTCGTAAATGTGTCGGGAGATGTCCTCCTGTCGCAACAGAAGCCCCTGCTCTAATTGCAACCTTAAGATGGAACATTTCCAACGACGCCCGTTAGCATAAGCCTGGAAATACTTAGTATTGGCGTCGCCCTTCAAAACCCACTTCAGACCACTTTGTCTACGCCAGTATTCTTCCTCCGCGCGCAGGGACGCTTCTACCTGGCCCTCCAGGGCGTAGCGATGGGCCCATTCCTGCTCTGAGAAGGCCCTAGCATCAGCCAGTGCATCAATCCTTGCGATTTCCGCAAGGATCTCGGCGCGGCGCTCTTTGTCAGACCTCCCTAGGTTTGCGCCCCATCCCTTGAGGCTAGCCCTGAGCCGGCCCCCCACCGCGTTCCAAAATTCCATCGGGCCTCTCTGGGTTCCTAACGAATCAACGCACGCCCGCCATTTCGGCCTGAAAATCTCCTCCAAGCCTGGCACTTCGAACCAGGCTGTTTCGAAGAAGAAGCGCGGGCTGCGTCGCACCCTGTCCTCCCCCGAGGCATAGACGAGCGGTACATGGTCAGAACCTATGCGTGCCTCCGCGACCAATGTACAGAGAGGGAAGCCCATTTCCCATTCCGGCGACATGAACACCCTATCCAGCACTGAGCGCACCGGATCGAGTTGTTTATTAGTCCAAGTGAACCTCGCGCCTGACCTGGTCACCTCCCTTAGGGCCATGGCAGTAATGGCGGAGTTAAACATGGTCACCCTAGGCCAGTTTATATTGATGTTGTTCTTGTCGGCTCCCGATCGGATAAGGTTGAAATCTCCACCCACCAGAACAGGGAGCGTGGCCGCGGACATCGTGGTGACTTTGGCCTGGAGTTCCGCCAAGAACTCCGCCGAACGAGAGTGATCGGCCGGTCCGTAGACTTGTATGATTGCTAACTCGCGAAGCGAGGCACGAATACGGAAATGAGCCGCGATATAAAACGAGCCTACGTCCCAGTCAATAACCTCGTACAGGGCTCGGCTCAAGCCCAGCGCCATGCCACCTGAGTGCCCTACAGCAGGGGCGTGCTGCCACTCAAAGCGCTCCAAGGGGTCGATCGCAAGCAGTTCATGAAAACGAAAATCTGCCTTAATCGTCTCTTGAAGCCCTACGATATCTATGTCCTCTTTGCGCATGTACTCTTTAAGTTGGGTACGCCGCCCCACGTGACCGAAGCCACGGATATTCCAGAACAAAGCTCGCATCTAGATCACGCGATTCTGGAGCCGGACACCCCTGGAGGTGACCGCTTTAGCCACTCGCCTCGTCTTGCCCTTGCAAGTCGTGGGAGAGGGAGCAACCCCTGTTGCCTGTCCCCCCTCTTCGGGCACAGAGATCGCCACGGCGTCCCCTCCCTCGGGTACCCGGGGTCTCTGCTCAGCACGCTCTGCAGCGGCAGCCGCGATCGCGGCCTGCGCTAACTCCTTAGCGCGCACCAGCGAAATCAACTCGCTAACCCCTCCTACACAGGAGGGATCCACACCGCTCGCATCCAACACCTCATGCAAATGATCGTCCGAGAAATCATCTAGAACTGTAAACCGGGGGGGTGGGTTACCTGAGATCTCCATGTTCTTCTGGGCTTGGAGGAGTTGCGCCCTCTGCAAGGACGGCATATTGCCCTTGGCCCCCTTCAAACGCGAGCTGGTGCGCACCGGCGCCGCTGGCACCGTCTTGGTGCGCTTGGCCTTCGAAATCAACACCGTCTTGGAGGCGTCCTGCAGCAGCTGGTCCACTGGAGGCGCTGTCGGGGCCGCCAGCGCCATGACCGACTGCCTCGGAGTGACATGCGCCCCCAGCGGCTCCATCGTGTGCACCGCCTCTGCGCTGACCTTGCGCACCGCCGTCTTCTTCATGAGCTTCACCGAGCCGCTAAGTGTAGAGTCGCGGCCACCAGAGGCAGGAGACCCAGCGGGGCGGGGGCGCGAGGAAGAAGGGGAGCGGCCGTGCGGGAACAGACCACCATCCGCACCCGCAGCCGCCATGGGAGGGGAGGAGACCAACCCCAGGTTGGAGCCATATTGGTTCTGTTGAGGTCTATCCCGTAGAGGTAGTCAAATTGGATCAGTGATCGATTTCTAGCAAAATAGTGAAAAAGTCAAATAAGAGGTGTTAAGCTTTTTATCATTCTGGCATCGAGCTATTTTGCCGCGGGACCTCCTAAGAAAAATCCCAAATTGGATCCAAAATTGACGGGTCGATAGGGCATGAGGTTCAGTATCATAACAGTTTCCTCGTAGTAACGCCAGCGGGTAATTTGGCAAAGAAAAAACTAGTAGGATAACATCTTGATCGGAAAAGAATCAATAGAAGGAGAATCGGACGATATCCTCTTTTCGACTCTGACTCCCCCACTCCAGTCGTTGCTTTTCTTTCTGCATTGCTATTTGACTCTGACCTGTTCTGAAAAAGTCAAGGTATTTCGAAATGGATTCTTATATCAAACTATAGCTATTGCATTAAAGAAGAAAAGAAACTAATAGAAGTCGAAGTTCTTTTACAGACGTCTTTTTTTAGGCGGTCGACTTCTACTTCGATCGCTCGCCTTTACTTTAGGATTTAGATAGCCCCTCTGGTTTGTAAAAAAAATCCTCCTCAGGGAATATAAGATTTTCATGAGGCTGATCCTGAAGGAAGGGAACATCGTCTGCGAGCTCTCTTTCCTAATCCACTTTCTTATTGCAAAGGCTCCAACAGAGCAGAGAAGATCTAACCTCTCTACTTAACACCTCTGAACCAACTTCATTCCTAGCTAAAACAGGCACGCCATGAGGCACCTGAACAAGCCCAGTTAGAACCGACTATTCCAAAACCAGGCCCACTTACCGCCAACAGTTGGTCAAAAAAAATAAATTACCGCTAGCCGACATAGCCCTGACACACTAAATGCTCCCATTTCGTGGGAGCTTAGTATCTGTAGTGATTTAAAAGATTATTATGACATTTTTACTATATATTTGGAAAACCAGGAATGACAACCTCTTTGGCAGGAAATCAAATCTATACTACTATTAAACGATCAAACTAATTCTTTCTTTAAGCCACCCCGCAGATGTACCCAGCCTAATTACCATCGTCAGATTAGTCTCACTAAATAAAATCTAATGAATACAGTTAATTAAATCCCGAGCTATGTGTGCAATTAGCAATTTAGTAGGACTGAACGCACTCCACCCGCGAAGGAATATTCCACGCGCGTCCGCGTACAACGCTTCGTCAACGCAAAGGGCTCTCCATATCTCATCTTCGCAACCACCACGTCGCCTCCATGAGTCTCGGGGGAGAACCCTAGCCGCCACTCCTTCCCTCCCCTATACCTCCTCCCCGTCTCGCCGCCGCCGCCGGAGTGCGCCCCGGGGCGAAGCTAGGGCCAGCGCCTCCATGCGTCTCGGGGGAGAACCCTATCCACCACCCCTTCCCTTCCCTAACTCCTCCCTGTCTCGCCGCCCCCGCCGGAGGGCGTGCCGGGGCGAAGCTACGGCCATCCCCAAGGAGGGCGACGACGGGGCACCTGGTTTGTGTCGGCTTGGCACGGGCGCGCGGCAAACGCTTGGTGCAGCAGCGTTGAGGCACGAACTACGTTGCCGCAGGAGGGTCGCCGACACGAGTTGCTGGCTTGCTGCCTGGCTTAACGGTGACGCGGGCAGGGCACCATGGTGCTATATGACCCCCTGCCTTGCTTCCGCCGGATGCGGGCTCTCTCCACTCCTCATGCATCCACCGTGTTGGTCCAAGCAGAGGACGAAGTCCAGCCCTTGCCAACAAGCTGTACGTCACACGCCCTTCCTCTCTTCAATCAACATTTTTTCTGTTCATCAAATTTCCGAGGAGTCAATTGCATTCCAAATTGTAATATGTGGGAGAAGGAATTGAAGAATAATACATCAGCTAATCTCTGTGAATTTTATATTAAATGGCGACAGATGCATCGATTAGATAAAAGTGAGAACTAATCCATCACAATACAAGATAGCAAGACATGTACTACTTGATGTAGATATGGACAGTATTATAGGATGGACAATGCAAATCCATTGCTCAAGCGATATAGGATTTCACAAAAAAAATTACTGGAATAAACTTTTGGCTCGCTGAACTTTTGAGACCTAACTTACGAATTTATAGTTTGGTAAAGTAGAAGAAATGAACTTTTGGCTTGCTGAACTTGGTGTTTCTTTTTGCAGCATAATGATTTCAGAAGTACGGTCTAATGGAAGGGTGGAGGAAGATTTTTGAAATGGCAAAGTCGTCAGCAAGGACATGAGACAAGAGGTAATAAACATTCTTCTATGTGTTACCATCTGCTATTATATTTCACTATTCTTTTTGCAACATGATGATTTCAGAAGTACAGTCTTTCATTTTGTTTGTTTTGCTCTGGAGATGTTTGAAAATTGGACATATATATGCAGGTCTGACCGAACTACGTCAGTCAACTACGTCAGGTGCACCTTGACCTTCTGCCTGAGCAGATGAACTAGCCACTGCCCTGGATGTTGTGTCGTCCTCCAGTCCCGCTCTGCTGCTTCTGACCAAGCACCTCAAACCAAGACTGATTGCTCTATTATTGTGATCGGTCAATACAATATTGGTATATATGTCTTGTATAGTGCCCTTTTGCATTAGTTTTCTTATATTTGCGGAGTGTGCAAATGAGTTTCTTCTTACCTTTACTCATTAATAATAGTAGTGAGCGATTCTCTGTGTTTTGAGTTATCTATTGGATCAATGTATTTTCTGGATTTATGATGTTCATTTTCAAAGTGATATTTGTACTATGTTCGAATTTTGATGCAAGTTTTAACATGTCAATGGGATCATTATGGCTTGATTTTTTCCACCAAATTATTATAGATGTAATTACCTACAGATCTTGTTCGCATTTAATTCTATCTAGCGGCTCACACATGTTAGTGTTGTGTAGTTAGCTAGCAATCGATACCCAATATCTCATGTACACCAGAAAAGAAAAATTGTTGTAAATAAGTAGTTCACTACCAAGTGCAAACAAGATTTTTGAGACACATGATCTTCATATTGATTCTATTTCAAGGTCGGCAGCTTCCCTCATCTTGGTTCTTATTTTAGGTTCAAGCTGACTGAGTAGTATTTGTGATCCAAATGACTGGTTTCAGGTATCAACTTGACATATGTATGTAGCCCTCTCCATTTCCTCATTCTCTGATTCTTTGGGTCATTTTAGAACTTCTGATGGGTTAAGTTATCTGCAGTATAGTGTCGATACTGCTCTAGGACACCTCCCACATTAGTTCTCCATTGCAATTGTTCACCCAACGGACAAGACAGACGTCTCTATGCTCGCCCACCATTATTTGACTGGATACAGTCACCCATAAGATCAGTATGCCCCAACTTATATTTTTCCAACTTCATTATTTTGGATTATCGGTTGTCCTTACTGCTATCAATCCATGGCAAGAAGTAATGCAACTAAACTACTTCTCTGAGTTTGGTGGGCAGTAATGTAAGAGGATTATCGCCGCATAGTCAATTAGCTAATGAATATTGTGTTTATGGTCAGATAACTCTCTCGCTGGTAATTTGGATAATAAATGTAGAATTACCTACCCATCTTGTTTTAGTTGGACTGATAATTTGGTACTGCAGGGTACATTGAAAAGCATTTTTAAAAGGCATAGGGTGATTGATTTCATGTTAGCAGGAAAATAACCTGCCCTGCTGATGTCATCAGTTTACAAAGTGTGCAACCTGCCCTGCTGATGTCCGGGTTTTTGTATGCTACTACTATGTTATTATCTACCTTGGTGATGAGGCAGGGAAGGTAAGTGGGGCTAACCTGTTTGCTGGAGCAAGAATAATGACCACATTTTTCATTAATGTTTGAGGGGCAAGTGGGGCTAACCTGTTGGCTGGAACAAAAATAATGACCAAGTTTTTCATTAATGTTTGAGGGGCGTATGGTCTTGGTGCTGCTCAAGCTCGGCCATATGACTGTCACTGTAGGTGCTTCTCTGAGTCATTGTCATCTTCTTCGCCACCGGTTTGGTAACCATCTGGGTCTCCTTCTCTGCTCCTGCATATGTGTCATGTTCAAATGAGAAATGGAGAGGAAGTTAGACAAGTTAGTAATTATCGATAATAATAATAATGTGATGTAGAAATACATGTTAGCTGCACATGTGTACCCTGCAAGGAACTATTTTACAATAGAAATGCATATATTGTGGATTGATGACTAAACAAGTTTGCAGGCACATCCCTGAAAATACAGTAGAGCCTTCAATCTTGAGAGTTAAGAATTCTTCCGGTGTTGCTTTGGAAATGTATGTCATATCTGAATGCTTGCTTAATTTAGGTGTATACGTAAAATCTAAAACTGATCAATACTGTTTCTAATAACAGATTTTGGCATATAAAATGGCTCTTAATTATATATATAATTTAAAATGGATGTACGGTAGTAGAATATGTTCAGGTTGAGGGTACTAATTATACCAAACGATGTGCTTTTTCACATATGATTGTAATATTAGTTGAGACGTGCGTTGCACGTGCATATTTACTAGTACTCCCAAGCAGATGGACCAAATGATGCAGAGCAAGACTTGAACAACTTATACAGACTATGCAGGCTCTTCAAGGAACCAAGCTCAACACTATCCTTTGGTTTGCAGGAATGAAGGATAGGAATTTCGTAGGAAAATTTCCTTTGAAGCCCTTTGATATGTAGAAATAGAATCATATTCTTGTATAGGATATGAGGCAATCCTTTGTATTCAAAGGAAAAGAAAACATTAGCCTAGATTCAATGGGGAAAAAATCATATCCTATGAACCAAATCACATCTCTTTTCTTACAGAATTTGACATACATGTCATTTCACTTCATATATTTTTCCTATTCCCATGATAAACCAAAGGAGGCCTGAATCAAGAAACTACAGGGTACAGGATCAAACACAGCAGACATTGGAATAAATATACAAGTAGAAGAAAATGAAGTAAAAGCAAACTTCTTTGTTTCAGCAGGTGGCAAACATGGCATTTCCCGATTACAAGCAGAGGCTATGGCCTTTCAGGTTGCTGCAGAAACAATTTCCAAATTCAGATGCAAGGAGGTCACTCTTCTGGTGGATAATCCGACCCTGGTAAAGGAAGCAGCGCCGCGAAATATTATTCTCACCCCTGGACATTGGGAGAATATTTCTTTGCCACAACAGCAAACATGAATGAAGATACAGATTTATCACATACAGTACCAAGGAACCTTAACTCTGTGTCCCAGAAGCAAGTGTAAATCAGACAAGGTAGTGGGCAAAAAAAATCTGGCATGCTGTAGCTTAGCACATACAGGTGACTGATCAGTGTCCTATGCTTTCAAAGATTGGCAATCAATATGTAAAGGAGTGTCCAATACTGAATGTAAGCTTGATAATGAATAAAAGGTGCCCTTTGCCGCCTCTTTTCCAAAGAAAGGAAATGGGAACAAATAAAGACAAGAAATAGGACCACTTGGCAAGCATCAGAGAAATATCTTGGCAGAAAAAACTTTAATAACAAACCCAAAATGGCACGAACATTGCTATAATTGATTTAGGGAAGTTCATATGCTAAAACATAAGGAGCACAAGTTCCGCAAAAAGCGACGGTAATACAAACAGCCACGCCTTGTATGAAGTTTCTAATAATACAATCTTTCAAGTGAACGACGAAGGTGTAATTGGTTTATTGGAACTCAAATTCCGTAACGAAACGCAGCAACGAATATTG
Organism: Triticum urartu; assembly: GCF_056163025.1. Classification (NCBI taxonomy): domain Eukaryota; kingdom Viridiplantae; phylum Streptophyta; class Magnoliopsida; order Poales; family Poaceae; genus Triticum; species Triticum urartu. The sequence continues at coordinate 465,485,245 of NC_141876.1, forward strand.
ACGAACCCACCCAACTATGAGTATGCTCTGGCAAATTGGTGATGTTGTACGCCAAACGTAGGGAGGGGGATTAGGCCTTGGTCTTCTTGGGCACTGCCAAACGCTCCCTGAAATCGTCCTCCATGAGCACCAAGCCGTCGCGCAGGACGACCTTGGGCTCCCAGTCGAGAACCTCCTTGGCCTTGGTGATGTCAGGCTTCCTCTGGCGAGGGTCATCAGGAGTGTTCTCAGTCATCGTCACTGTCACTTCTGGGTTGATCAACTGTAAGTAAAATCACACATGTTATTATACCATCCAGAATTGTCATGCATTGAAGCTGAATGGAGCACTGCTACTTGAAACAAAAAGGTTGGATGTAATGAGTCGATGAGTATAGAATATCCCACTTACCTCCTTCACATTCTCGGCAAGTTCCAGCATGGTGAATTCACCTACATTTAAAGAAAGTCCAGTTCATCACCACAGGAACGAAAGTGCAGAATTATAAATAATTTACAGATCAAGTTGTTAGCGCGTTGCCAAAGATTTATTATTATTATTATTATTTTTGCAAAAGAAGTTTACCTGGGTTCCCAATGTTAATGGGTCCGGTGTTGTCTCCATTCATCAGCTTCATAAGACCATTGACCTGCATTGAAATGGTACACCACTGGTAAGGTGACCATCCACAGTTTTGACAAGATAGTATTCAATAGTAAGATGATAGTAGAAAACAAACCATATCAGCGACGTAGCAGAAGCTCCTGGTCTGTGTTCCAGGCTTCTGGACAGTCAGTGCTTCACCACTACAAATTACAACAAATAAGCACCAAAACTATCTGGACGCAAGATCAGAAAAAGTCAAGTCAAACAAGAATTACCGAATGGCCTGAGCAATGAAGTTACTAACAACACGGCCATCATCGATGTTCATCCTAGGTCCATAGGTGTTGAAAATCCTGGCAATACGGATCTCTACAGAAATAGACGACATATACTTATTAAGGACAACTCATAACCGAAGACTTACTGAAGGACGAACAAACTAATAGCAAATAGATTAGTTTAAATTTAAGGTCAAAGTATTACCAATGCCGTGCTGCCTGTGGTAGTCGAACATCAGTGTCTCAGCTACACGCTTACCCTCATCGTAGCAGCTCCTGACTCCTGATAAAGAAAATAAATTCAAAACATGAGACTTACGTGGCACAAGTTTAGAAAAGATAACATAACATTTTTGCCAGATGAACAGGCATACCAATTGGGTTAACATTGCCCCAGTACGCCTCCGTCTGAGGATGCTCAAGGGGATCACCATAAACTTCAGAGGTCGAAGTCAACAATATTCTGCAGTTGAACACAAAACCTCAGGTTAATATGGTTTTCATTTCTGCCATGATACTGCCACAATCGATCTAAGTGATAAACACTGACCTAGCTCCAACTCTCTTTGCAAGTCCAAGCATGTTCAAGGTTCCAATGACATTCGTCTTGATGGTCTGTACAAGATATTTACACCCATGCGTGTGTCAGGACAGATAGGAGCAGTTATGACAGAATAAACACAAAAACAGAGCCTACACACACCTTGACAGGGTTGTGCTTGTAGAAGATTGGTGAGGCAGGGCAAGCAAGGTGGTAGATTTGGTCAACCTCCACGAGCAGTGGTTCGGTGACATCTGAAATGCAGCAAAATGTAAAATTAATGTGAAACTCACGCACAAGAATGTAATGACGAAGATATAACACTTGAGCATTGCAGCACAAGTTAACGGCAATTTGGCTTGTTTTCATGGTTGGACAATCACTTAGTCTTGGAATATGGTTGGACTATAACACTTGAGCGAAGTGTATAAATATGCATGGATGTCCTTTCTATCTAGAACAGAAAGTTACCAAAAGAAAGTCACATAAGCATGCCATAGACAAATGAGATACTGAGGTGTAGTTAACTCAAAGGCTTCACTGACTAGTTTAGAATATTGCAGGTTCAATTCAACAGACAACTCAGGACATGGTTTTTGTACGGCCATTGGCTATGACCTTATAAACTTATATGGTTCTCTATTTCTCATGTGTTAAACAATGATCTGTATACTTTAAAGGAACAGTGGAAAGAAACAACTCATTGGTGTCAACTATCTGTGTTCATTACAAAATAGTATAGCCACATGGAAAGGAGATGAATCAAGAATTTACTACAAGATGCCTTCAGCATGCAGTATTACCGTGACGGATGAGTTCAAATCTTGGGTGTCCGATCCACTTCTTCAGGTTGTCTTTTGACCCAGTGAAAAAGTTGTCAGCAACAATGACCTGAACCAAAAAGAAGGCACGATCAGATTGGTCTACATTTGCTAAGTTTGTCTGTACAGAACTGCATAGTAACAACACTGAATTCTACATGATGAGCCGAGCTTCGAATCATGTAGAATTGTAGATAAACAGTACACCCCTCTGTTTTAAAATGTACTGAGAGAGGTGAACATGAGAGAGCTCAGTACCACTAACAGGCACTCTGCATGATTCAGAAGGGAGGTTCCTAGAATAAAATAGTCACAGACTCATAGCAAGATCTCAGAAGCATTGCCACTGGATCTCAGTTGACCTCACATTCTGAAACAGATCAGATAGTTCTCTAAAGCATTGCCACTGGATCTCTGTAGTTCTAAAGAAATTGAGAGTGGAGCAAAGTTTCCAGCTTAAGCTCTAGACAGTAGTGCCCCACAGCATGCAAAAACTAATGCACAAGCTTGCACACTGAGATCTGGCCTGGCACAAAGCAGCTCTCCACTCTGAACGTCGTTTTCACGAAATTCTAGACCCACTCAGTTGGTGACTCTGACTGTGCCACTCAGATCCAAGCGGAAGGGAGTTGACCCCGCACAGGTGAATTTCGCTAACAGCTAGAATGATGCTAGGGGATCTGGTCCTGACCTCGTTCTTCTCGTTCTCCATGAGCTTGTCGACGAGGTGCGAGCCGATGAAGCCAGCTCCGCCGGTGACCAGGATCCGCATGTTGGCCTGCCCAAACCCCCACAGAGTCCCAAAATTAGCGCCAGTCGTGTGACGAGCAGCGAGATCCAGCCGCGATCAGATCCCGAGGCGTACCTGGAAGAACTTGGAGAAGCGGATGGGGGAGGGAGTGGGCGGCGGGCGCGTGGTGGCGCCGTTGCCATTGGCGGCGTCCTTCTGCGCCATCGCGCCGAGCACCTGCACACGCAGATCCAACCGGGCCGAGAGGAGAGATGGTCAGAAGCCACACGACGCAGCAGCCCAACCCAACCCAACCCAAAACCTTCCGAGATTCTGGACACGATCTGATCGACGATCGCGATCGAGGAAGGAAGTTGAGAACGAACGGGCGCTCACCAGCGGCGGTGGTGACGGGATTGGGGCTTAGTTCGGACACGAGGAAGCGGTGCGTTTGAATCGGATTAGACCGTGGGCGGACGACGAGGCGAGGTGGAAAGCCCTCCCAGATCTGAGCCGTATTTATAAGCGCCCCCTGTCCCTCCCCCTCCACCTCGCATGAAACACACACCGACTGCTACCAACCGGCGCCGATCAGCTCAGCTCAGATCCCATCCCACCACACCACACCGCCCGACTTGCTCCAACGACATCAGCTTTTTCCTTAAGGAAAACAATTGCCGAAAGGACGGTGAAAAAACCGGGCGATTAATCAATGCCTACTCCGTGCAGTGCCGCTCGCGCTTCGGTTGGAAGCAAAGTTGCCGCTGATGGTGGCGCCCGGCGAGACCCCAACCGCTGGTGCGTGCGATCGACGGGGACAGCTCAGCGCGCCCGGCCCCGGATCCGAGATTTAGAACCGCGATTAGGCGGGGATTTGGTAGGGGATTCGGCGTCAGTGGGCGTTGTTTACGACTGGGAGGGGGAGTGCTCGCCTCGCTGCCAGGTGGGGCCATTGACTTCACACTTTAGCTGTTGGCGGGTAAGGTTAGCAGGAGGGCGATGGCTTCGCGGGCCGACCGACAAGAGTTCGGGGGCTCCTCGTGTGGGGGTTCGACCCGCTATGGTCTCTGTCGGGTTCGAGACCGCCCCCCTCCTGGTTGCTTGAGACATACACTACTCTGGTGCGTCGTGATCCGTGCATTCAGTAGTGAGCAGCATCATCGGCAAAACGGAAAGTGGGAGGACTAGAAGAACATGGGCACCACGTCATGAACATCACGGCTGCATTATCATATCACTGCCATTTAATAATCCGGGATTGTCAGTCCGAGCTGCTCCAGCGAAAAGTTAACATCTTTTTAGTGCCGTGGTTAGTGGGTGGTTACACAGCTTGCTCAAAAGTTAAGGGATTTAATAGTGCCACGAGGTCCATGACAATCTATAGTGCTAGTGTTATTCTTGCCCATCCCTTGAGGAAAGGAAAGATTAAAATGAAAATTGATGTGGCCGTACTAATATTAAACGGTCATCCGAGCTGTTGCCTCATGTGATTTTGACGGTGGATCTGATTTACCCAAATGATAACGCCCACACATGTGCCACGAAGCAACATGGCCCAAACGTCTTTATTATCATTCATTTTGTCACGTCAAAATAGATGACGTCAGCGGGAATTTTTTTGGTTTTCGGCTTAACAATATTTTATCTCTTAATTAAAAATTTGTTTTCATTATTAAATCCGTCTTGACGATTTTTTTTCGTTTGCCAAAAGTTGCCGTGATGTTTACATTGTAGTTGTCATAGTATTCACACTAAAGTTGTCATGTGGCAATTTTAGTTTATAGATCATGGCAATTTTAGTATTTTGACCATGGCAATTCCAGTACTTTGACATGAAAATTATTTTTTGTATAAACCATGGCAATTTTAAGTGCATGTATCATGACAATTTTAATTTATGATTTATGGCAAGTCTAGTTTCTTAATTCCCCGTTTTATAATATATCAAAATTTACTTTTAAATGTAGAAGAAAAATAGCTGAAATATATCATGACAACTTCAATGTAAACACCATGGCTATTCATGTGTAATGGACATTGCAACTTTTACCCCCAAAAAAAGTCGTCGAAACATATTGATATGAGATCTAATTTCGAAGATCTCGTCGCGATGGATTTAATGATGAAAACAGATCTTTAATCGGATTTTTTATTTAAGAGCTAAAACATTTTAAAACTGAAAATCTAAAAAGTTTCCCACATGCATGCATGCGAAGACGTGGCGCAATCTGTGTGTTATAGGATGTGTGGACGGGTGTTGCTCCCACCACACGTGTGGGCGTTATCAGCTGTAGTGGGAGTAATTGAAGAGTAACATCGATTCCAACTCAACAAATTTGCCTATGTGACATGAGTGAAATGACAAAAAAGGTAAACTAAGTAACTTAACTAGTTATTTGTCACGGCCCACGGGCGTACCGGGCTGCGTCCCGTGACTAGGGCCAGGCCCATGTAATGACTGAGTGAGCGGTGAGCGTGTGTGTGTGGCCTCGTCTCTTAAGGCGTGGCAGGTGAGGAGAGAAAAGGGGGGAGTCTGATTAACTATCCTCTGGTTTGTACCTAACCTTCTGTCTGCTACCTCGATCCCCAATTCCCTCTCCAAGTTCCTTTCCCTGGAGACCTAGTTCGTGACAATTGGTATCAGAGCAACCGATCCTGCCCACTCTGGCGCCGAACAAACAGAACCAGCAGATCGAGGCCATGAGCCAGAGAGTGGAGGAGATGAACGAGCAGAGTCAGACTATGGCCGATCTGATGAAGCAGCTGCTCGCGAAGTTCAAGGATTTGAAGGGGGCGGTGGCGGAGTTGAAAGAGGAGCAAGCCCAGACAAAGGCGGCCATGGAAGCAGCACAGATCAATGGGGGCGGCGGTGCGTCCACGTCGCCAGAGGGGCCGGCCACCGTCGACATCAGGACGGCCTCGACCAGGGGGCCGCCGCCCGCAAGCAACCAGGACGCGGGGCCTGGGGTCGAGCAGCCGGAGATCGACTGCGGAGGAGTGACCGCTCCATCTCCAAGGGCTGCACCGGTGCCGTCCACGCACCTGCCGCGCCCGCATCAGGATCGAGCCGCCGCCGACCACTACCACCTCGGGCGTGCTGGATTCGGGTCAAGTGACCGTCGCGACGCCCATCTCTTCCGGGGTGATGCTCCTGGGCTCTTGGGAGCCGGGATGCGCGCCCCGGTCACAGGTGCGCCCAATCACAGTGTCTCAATTCCGGGTCGCAATTTTGGGGGAGGAGAGCATGGGTATGAAGATGATAGGACATATCGTGAGCATTGGGGGCGTCCACCAGGATCGCACACACCCAAAATGGAATTCCCTAAGTTTGATGGGGAAAATCCTAAGCTCTGGCGGCAGCAATGTGAAGTTTATTTTGAGTTGTTTAGAGTCTGGGAGAGCTTCAAAACTCGCTATGGTATGCTGAACTTTCGGGGTACAGCTGCCTTGTGGTGGCAGAATGTTGAAGCCCAGGGCCGCATAGATAATTGGCCAACTATGTGCAGTTTGGTGCAGGAGAAGTTTGGGAAGAACAAGTATGCCAATTACCATAGACAATTGCATGCTCTTAGGCAAACTGGTAGTGTAGCTGAGTACTATGAGCATTTTGAGCAACTAAGGCCTCAAATTTTGCTCTACAATTCCAACTTAGATGAGAGTTTCTTTGTGGAGGAGTTTGTTTCGGGATTGCGGGATGACATTCGTTCTGCTATTTGGTTACATCGCCCCGAAAATCTCGATACTGCTTGTACTTTGGCAATGTTGCAGGAAGAGGAGCTGGACCCGTACAAGAGGCGTTCATTTTACAAGCACGATCGTGACCAGAACAAGCATGATCGCGATCAGTACAAGCACAATATACGGTCCAAAGTGACTGGCAAATCTGATGAGGCTTGTCCTGCTACCTCCTCCAAGACAGATGACAAGGTGGAGTCTCTCAAGGCCTTCCGTAGGGCAAAAGGGTTATGTTTCACCTGCGGAGACAAATGGAGCAAAACACACAAGTGCCCTGATCACGTGCCTCTCCATGTTATTGAGGAACTGATTGAGGTGCTCCAAGCTGAGGATCCTCCAACAGAAGAGGGCGAGATGGGTGCATCCAGTGATGATAGTGAGATCATGATGCTTCGCTCGCCGGAGGCTGTGTCCAAGAGCTCGACCAAGCGCACACTCCGGCTGCACGGTTTCATCGGCAAGCGACACATATTAATCCTAGTGGACTCAGGCAGTGATTGCTCGTTTGTGAATGAGCAACTGGTCAAGGAGATGGATCTCACCACCGAACCAACGCCTCCATCAACGTTTGTTATTGCAGATGGCAACAGGATGAGGTGTGATTCTTTTGTGCCTCAACTGGAATGGGGAGTGCAAGGACATTCATTCACTCAGGATGTCAAGGTGCTACCGTCGGGCTGTTATGACCTAATTCTGGGAGCCGACTGGCTTTGTGATCATAGCCCCATGTGGGCAAACTGGAGGGGGCATTGTCTCCGGTTCTCTCACAAGGGGAGACGTATCACCCTCCAAGGGATTACTGACAAAGTCGTGAGTTGCAAGAAGATGTCAGCAAGGAAGGTGCGTGGGCTGCTTCGTCATCATGCGGTCACACACATGGTGCAAGTGTCTCCGGCGGCAGTATCCATGGTGTGTTCCCTTGAACAAAGCTCTGAAACAGAGGAACATACTATACCGAGTGAAGTGCAGCCACTGTTGGAGGAGTTCGCTGAACTGTTTGCTACACCTCAAGCCCTGCCGCCACGTCGAGCTGCAGACCATCGCATTCCACTGGTGGCTGGAGCACAACCAGTTAAAGTACGCCCCTATCGCTATACACCACAACAAAAAACAGAGATTGAAAAGCAAGTTAAGGAGATGTTGCGCAACGGCATTATTCAACACAGTGTGAGTCCATTTGCTTCTCCGGTGTTGCTTGTGCGAAAGAAAGATGGCAGCTGGCGTTTCTGTGTTGATTACCGTCATCTCAACGCCCTCACAATCAAGAACAAGCACCCCATGCCAGTGATTGACGAGTTACTCGATGAGTTAGCAGGTGCCCGATTTTTCACCAAATTGGATTTCAGGTCGGGGTACCATCAAATTCGTGTTGCAGCAGAAGATCAATACAAAACTGCATTCCAGACTCATCAAGGCTTGTATGAGTTCCTGGTGATGCCCTTTGGGGTCACTAATGGACCACCAACCTTCCAAGGAGTGGCGAATCAACTCTTTGAACCTGATCTGCGCCACGGTGTGCTTGTGTTTGTTGATGATGTGTTAGTTTACAACAAAACAAAAGAAGAACATTTGCAACAGCTCCGACGGGTCTTTGAGGTACTGAAACAAAATCCATTTTTCTTGAAGCGAAGCAAATGTTCTTTCATGCAACAAGAACTCGAATATTTGGGGCACGTGGTGAGTGAAAAAGGGGTGGCAACCAGTACGACCAAAGTCCAAGCAGTGAAGAATTGGCCTTGCCCGACATCATCCAAGGCATTGCGTGGATTTCTAGGTTTAACTGGGTACTACCGCAAGTTTGTACAGCATTACGGCATCCTGGCACGACCATTGACTCAACTTTTGAAGAAACACGTTCCATTTCAATGGGGTCCCGACCAGCAAACTGCTTTTGAACTGCTCAAGCAAGCTATGATCAAGGCACCAGTTTTAGCCATTCCAGATTTTGGGGTACAGTTTGTGTTGGAAACGGATGCGTGCAACACGGGCATCAGAGCAGTCCTCATGCAGAAAGAGCACCCAGTGGCATATCTCAGTAAGGCCTTGTGCACTCGAAGTCAAGCCCTGTCTACCTATGAGAAGGAGTGTCTTGCCATCATCTACGCCGTAGACAAATGGAGCCCTTACTTGCAACATGCTGAGTTCATCATCCGCACGGATCATCGTAGTCTGTTGCACCTTGCAGAACAACGTTTGCACACTGGTGTCCAACACAAGGCTTTTGTCAAGCTCATGGGTTTGCAATATAAGATTCAGTTCAAACAAGGTGTGGCCAATCAAGCAGCAGATGCACTGTCTCGGCAACACGAGGACACCGGAGTGATGGCTATTTCTTCAGCGACCCCAGCATGGATGGACAATCTTCAACAGGGTTACGCGGATGATCCGCATGCTTCTCAACTCATAGCTGAGTTAAGCGCATCACCGCCAAGCACGGGGAAGGGTGAATTTTCCCTCCGAGATGGTCTTCTTCGCTTCAAAGGCCGTATCTGGGTTGGAGCCAACCCCTTGGCTCAGAACCACATTATGCAAGCTCTGCATTCCAGTGGCATCGGGGGACATTCTGGAATCTATGCCACTTATCATCGTATCAAACAACTGTTTGCATGGACCAAAATGAAGCAGGATGTCAAACGATTTGTGGCGGAATGTCAGACCTTTCAGCGTGCCAAACCTGAACATGTCAAGACACCTGGTTTGCTTTAGCCCTTGCCCATTCCCAAAAGGCCATGGGAGGTGGTCAGCCTTGATTTCATTGAAGGGTTACCCAACCGGCACGACATAATTCTGGTTGTCGTCGACAAGCTTACCAAGTATGGGCATTTCATTCCCTTGGCTCATCCATTCACAGCCCTCCAAGTGGCTCAAGCATATATGACTTCTGTGTACCGTCTTCATGGTTTGCCTGAGGTGATCATCTCTGATCGCGACCGTATCTTCACCAGCAACTTTTGGCAAGCTCTCTTCAAACTCTCTGACACAGTGCTGCACATGAGCTCCGCCTATCATCCGCAGACGGACGGCCAAACTGAGCGGCTGAACCAGTGTTTGGAAACATATCTTCGCTGCACAGTGCATGCTTGTCCTAAGAAATGGTTTGAGTGGCTCCACCTGGCTGAGTACTGGTATAATACTACATATCACTCGGCGTTGGACAAGACACCGTTCGAAGTGCTCTATGGACATGTACCTCGTCATCTTGGAATTGTACCAAGCACCACTAGTTCTGTGGCTGATCTGGATGCGTGGCTTCAAGAGCGCAGTGAGATGCTGCAGCTCCTCCATCAACAATTGCTTCGTGCCCAGCAAAGGATGAAGTCGCAAGCAGACACGCATCGCTCTGAAAGAAGTTTCGAGGTTGGTGACTCGGTTTACCTCAAGCTTCAGCCATATATACAAACGTCATTGGCCGACAGGTTGAACCAGAAACTCTCTTTCCGCTTCTTCGGACCATACAAGATTCTGGCTCGAATTGGTAATGCCGCGTATCGCCTTGATCTGCCCAAGGCAAGTCAGGTGCATCCAGTGGTGCACGTGTCTCAGCTCAAGCGCCATGTTCCAACAGCAGCCAAGGTTAGTGATGAACTGAATTTCCTTGCCTTTACTGTTCCTGAGGCAATCATCAGCTCGGAGACACGCACGCACGGAACAACCACAGCAGGCAGAATTCTCGTCAAGTGGTCAGGCTGACCGGTGTCCTGCGCGACCTGGGAGAAGGAAGGGGATTTGTGTCGTCATTTTCCTCGTGCACCGGTATGGGGACATGCCGAAACTAAGGCGGGGGGAATGTCACGGCCCACGGGCGTACCGGGCTGCGTCCCGTGACTAGGGCCAGGCCCATGTAATGACTGAGTGAGCGGTGAGCGTGTGTGTGTGGCCTCATCTCTTAAGGCGTGGCAGGTGAGGAGAGAAAAGGGGGGAGTCTGATTAACTATCCTCTGGTCTGTACCTAACCTTCTGGCTGCTACCTCGATCCCCAATTCCCTCTCCAAGTTCCTTTCCTTGGAGACCTAGTTCGTGACATTATTGTAACATCATGTATTGAGACTAGATGTAGTGGGAATAATTTCAAGAGTAACATCGAGTTCAACTCAACAAATTTGCCTATGTGACACGAGTGAAATGAAAAAAATAGGTAAATTAAGTAACTTAACTAGTTACGGTGACATCATGTATTCTTAGACAACTAGATCGGCAGCGCGCCTTGGCGCGAGGGTGCCGGTCCCAACGATCTGGCCAAGCAAGTAATGCTCAAGTTAGTAGGAAGTCAGGCTTAGCGTACGTATTCAAATAGGATAACAAACAAACATTCACATGTAATAAGGGCAAGACATCATCGATGGATACCAGAATGATATATAGTACAACACATCTCAAAATGATATATAGTACAACACATCTCCATAGCGACCAGAACGATAGTAAACACATTTAAAGGATGCAAATGTTCATACATGGTAAATTGAAGGATGCAATGTCCATCCATGCAATGTTCGTACAAGGTAGATATTGAGTACAAAAGGATGGATAGACGCGCCAGGCCGTGTTCACAAAAGAAGAGGGAGATCACACGGTTGTTTACATGGTACATCACAAGAGCTGGTGGCATCATATATCATCGGGTACTTGCCAGAGTTAGAATAGGTGATTGGTGACGTCCATCGACGATCAAAGCCATGGCCATGGTGCGAAGAAAGCAATTGGTGCAAACACCTCATGCTTTGTGCCTGAGACGACAAACAATTAAATATGTATAATATATTTGGTAATAGAATGTGCCAGGCCTGCAAGCTCAAAAATAAGAATAACACGATAAGTAAAGAATCAACGGTGGCACAAGCTAATATGTGAATCGGTGGTATTTAGATCATTTAATAGATTCATTAGGTGAGTATTCGACCAAATAAAAATCAATGCCACAACTAAATCACAGTCAATAGATCTGAAGTATTCTATCTAAAATGGGTGTTCTAATGGACCATGAGGCTTTCACAACAATAGAACTGCAGCTACTACTGAAAACCGAACAATATTTTTGTACACGGCCCAAAGAACAGTAAGATTTACTCACATGAATCCTGGATCGACATTACAAAAGTACAGAATTTATAAGTGACCGACAACTCATGTTTACCTTGTTCATTGGTGGCACCGTGGACTGGATTTTCCTTGTTCCTGTCGCCGGTGTGGCGTAGAAGAGCTCCCTCCGTGCGCTCTTGTTCGAGTACAACTGAGACATCAAGTTCAGAAAGGTAGTTCTATAGACCAGGATTAGGAATACATTCCACAGGTTGAAATACCATTCATAATACACATTAGGTAAGAAGGACCATACATAAGGATATCAAGGCCTGTATACGAAAGACCAACATAACCAGGTAGCAATATACACCCTCTGTAAAGAAATATAAGAGCGTGTAGATCATTAAAGATATACACACTCTATAAAGAAATATAAGAGCATTTAGATCACTACTTTAGTGATCTACACGCTCTTATATTTCTTTATGGATAGGTAAGTGTGCAATGCCCCATTGCTCCCCACGGTGAACAAATACATAAAGCTTACTGGCATGACTCGTTAACAATAAAATAATATCAAAAATCCTCCTTGAACTTCTCATGAACTAATAGCATCACCAAACCATTGTTTATCCCAGAATATATACTGGACGAATCCTACACACAAGTAAATTGTTATAACCAATGAATAGGAAATACTAGATACAACTGAGCTGTTATTGTTGGTTAGTATGAGCAGGTTGGGCATAGCCATCATTTTTAAGAAGCCTGGAGAATTAGACATCACCGGTAACCAAAACCAAATAGAACATTACACTTTATACAGAGTAACTGAAAGATAAATGAGCTTCTCCAAACGCATTTTGCTACACAAGCATCTTAAAAGTTTTGGTTTAGCTTCTGAGATGGCACCGGGCTAGCTATGCAGGAGAGATAGACGATGGCCAACAGAGAATTTAGAGAAGCACATAACAAAAACTGCAACACAAGTTCTATCTAATGAGTACTGACAGATGTGAGCCTTTGAAACATTGTGGTGGCATCTCACCTTCGTAACAACACTATCATCATATAGTCATCATCATATTGCAAATATAAGGGAAGGGAAAGGAGTTTGCAACCTAGTACTCCCATTGTCAGGGAGCAAGAATGTGTGGAGGCATTGGGGCTTCGGTTATTCCTCTTTCATCTACTCATGTGCCGCATCCGCGAGCCGCAATACAGCTAGGCAGGCGCACATGGTTCGCACAAGAAACCTAGAGGCGGACATGAGAGCAAAATTAGGAAATGGTGGAGCTTAAGATCCACATGGTAACAACAATCTGTCACCACTTGCATATTTATCATTTTTAGTGATTGTTTCAATAGAAACCTACATCCACAATTGTATCATCTTTAGTGATTGTTAACATGAACACTAAAATTTCAAATAAACCAAGCTACAACACTACATAAAGGTATACAAACTGAAAATAATATTGTACCCTTTTGAAATTAAGGCAGTAGTCCAGATTATGTCTAATAGCATAATGATGGCGACATCTATATAGCTACGATGGATATTATATGCGGTAGCGTGAATAGCTGGAGCTCAGGGAAAGGCAAGCATGATCAACTCCCTCAGAAAATATTCCATTGTGTTCATGTCATATGAGCAAAAATAATCTAGTTTTCAGAGTTTACTGCATCTGCTTCCGATGCAAATTAAGTCCCCAACGAGTAACACATCACTCTGTGACGAATCATCAAGCACTGATGCCTTGCATAGCCATGAACTGGCATCGATGCCATCCTCGTCAAAATAGCATGAATAAATCAACATAGTGAGATGGAAGTATATTAAATTAAGAAAATATGTCACCATTATAAAAAAATATCCAACTTCCTTGTTGTAATTGATCCTAGATAACCGAGACTACATGGATAATATACATGTGTAAGCGACCGTGGAGCTTTGACAGCCAATAATATTTTAGTGTCCTGCAATCAGGTCCTTTTTCCTCTACAAACACAGTACGTGAGAAATTTTGGAATATATATTCACTAAACAAAATACTTTATAAAATAAGACAATTGACAGTAATAATTCGAGACTATAAGCCTTGCTATACAACCCTACAATTTAGTGAGTATTGCATACATGTCATTCTTTCTTGGATCAATCTCATAAAAAAATAAAAATACAAAGTAGAGAATGACCATCAATTTATTACTCTAATCTGCTGAGACAAATAAAAAGTGAGGCATAAATCAGTAGAAAACTGATGTGTTATTTCGTATAGACCACCAGTTTATTTTTTAGGTTGAAGTTTTCCAACTGAAGAAAGTAGAAAATGAAATTGATGAGCGATTAAATAGTACAATCAAACCTTCTCTTTGACACTACTCTGTTTCAAGTCGATAGTGTTTGACATGGATGAACTTGATTGGACAATGGTAAGAGTTGTAGCAGGAAGCTATAAACCATACCAAGATCAATTATACTGTCCAAAAATGTGATCATCAGTGTGCAAAAAATAGGGAATCAATTATACAGTTCAAAAATGTGATCATCAGTGTGCAAAAAATAGGGAATCTTAAAAAAAATGGAGTTCAAATTTGAGAAGGATCTTCAGCTGTCGCCCAACCGCTACCGCCGGAAGAGGTGCAGGACCAGCCAACCCCACATATGGACGCAATGGTCAACAGCCAGACCGCCCAAACGCACCGTTACTTCAATAGAACCATCTCACTTCTCAAGCTCATCGTCTCCTACTGTCAAATGCCAAGATGTCTGTCTGCCTATTTGGTATTGGAGTTGCAGGGAGTGCCTAATTTTTATGTATCTAGCTTGCTTCACTTTTCTTCAGGTTCTAGCTCACAACTAAGTAATCTAATGCAGAAAGTTGATTAGTGTGTTATCTCTGCTCATATGATTTTCATAACCAGACTTTTACATAATGCTACATTTTTGGAATACTGCATGAGATGATTCTTTTGAAGATGTCGGGCACACGGAGCACATCTGCCTTGCCATGGTGCTAAAAAACTGCCGATGGTGCTCTAATCTGCAACACCTCACTACTAACCTTGGAAACAATGCCTCTACTCCTCTACCTAGAAAAAAAACTTCCTAATTAAAATCCCAATCCAGATAAAAAAGGAATATCGTTCTGGATTTGGAACGAAGGAAGGGTTCTTGGATCCAGGAGAACAAAAGGCGGACGAACCACATGTGTTCATTTAGCTGATGAGAAGATCAGATAAAGGGAGTAGTACTTACTGAGCGGAAGCGCGGCGGCCATATGATGGCTCGCTTAGGGAGGCCGGTTCCACCAGCTGTGCCACCAAGTCATGGTGGTATCGGCCGCTCAAGTTCAAGGTTGGGGTAGGAGGGCAAGTTTGTTGCCATGGCACTGGTCTGGGTCGCTAGGAAGTGTAAAGGAAAAAGTTAAAACCCTTGAAATTTATCCACTGAAAATTAATATACATACATACAACAGGGAGTTAAAGTCCAAAAAACTGATAAAAAATGTAATAAAAAATGCATAGTTGAACAGTTTCTGAAATCTCTACCAGTTGATTTGTTCGGACATATGAAAATACATGTTAGTAGAAGACAAAACACACAATGCTTGAACAGAAGGTAAAATTAACACCAAAAATTCAGTAAGCAGATATTGCAAGTCACTTGTGAATGAACTGCCAAACATACCTGCGAAGGGTGTATTTGCTAAGCATTGAACATAATGCCATGGTCTAAACTTTTAGATCACTAAATGCTGACTTGCATAATGTGGCAACCATAGTAGATCCAGCATAATAATATTTTCCAAGGGCACTCATATCTTCCGTAGGCAAGTCACATGACCTAGAGATGCAATATATTGTGTGTGTGCAAGTCATATAACTGAAAGAGGTAATATATTGTACATATAAGTAAAAGTTGACTACATGCTAAATGTGAGGAAAAAAGAATCAATGATTACACATGAGCATAAAATGGAATTTGCCTTCCCTTGCAACCTGCTTGGATTTTCATCGAGCGCCTTGTATGCATGTACACAAAAAAAATCTGCCAGTGCAACACAAAGATGGGAAATTTCAGGTATTATATCAAACAAAGGAATGCATAAGAGAGGAGAGCAGGCTAATCAGGAGGGAGAGAGAGTACCTGAAAGAAAGGGATAGAGGTAGGAAGATTGGGGTGATGAAACAGAGCCCAGCCAGTGGACGGGGCATGGCTTCTCCTTCCTCTCGTCTCCTTCACATCATCCCTCTCTCTATCTGCTGCGGGTACAGGAGGATCTGGCAGCGAGAGTGGATGTAAGAACGAGAACTGGAAGAGAGAGAGAGAGAGAGACCTGAACGGAGTGGATAGATGGGGGCGGGGAGGCGCCAGCTTCTTCCGTTGCGGGTTCGTCGTCATCGCCGGGGAGCACGGCGGCGAGCACCCCGAGCACCAGCGCGGCCTACTCGGCGGGGATCTGCAGCGCCTCCGCCTGCTACTGCTGCTCCTCGCCGCCACCGCTGTCATGCTCCTCGTCCTCCCTCCTCTACTACTGGTCGTCGTGGGGGGGGCGCTCTGCTGTGGCGGATCTGGCCGCCGACAGCGCCGTTCGAGGCGGTGGGTGGAGGCGGCGATGTGGGTGGGAGGGAGGAGGCACGCCGGAGGGGGGAGGGGAGAGGAGGCACGCGGGAGGGGAGAGGAGGCGACGGCGAGGCGGGAGGAGCTGGGTGCGGGGGAGGCGCGGGGCGAAGGCGCGAGCGAGGGAGGAGGGAGGCGGCTGCGTGGGAGGGAGGGAGGGAGGGAGGGAGGGAGGCGGCTGCAGGAGCGAGCAAGGGAGGAAGCGGCTAGGTCTTCGTCAAATGAGCGGCCCCCTTTTATACCCCCACCATGCGAAATGACCAAAATGCCCTGGTGGGGGCATGGTATTTACATTCTGCTGCCATTACTATTCATTCCAGCAGTGTTTCTTCTAGATCTGACGGCCCAGATCCTCCCACCTCTCGATCCAACGGCCCAAAACCCATCAAGCATCATGATCCGACGACCCACGATCGCTGAACTCTAAGGAGCCTTGTAGGAACATCCTTCTCTTATTTCTTGATATAAGGTCTCATTTGGTTCATAGGGTAGGAAAATCAAAAGAATAGGAAAGTCATAAAAAATGAGATGACATGTATCTCAAATCCTATGAGTAGAAATAGAAAAGAAGATGTCCTTTGATTCACATCATAGGATTTTTTTCATTGAGTTTAGCCTAATGTTTATTTTTCTATAAAATGTGGAGGATAGGAAGAATTCCTTCGTAGGAATAGGATTCCATTCCTACCAACCAAAGAGATCTAAAGGATTTTTTTCCTATAAAAATCCTATCCTATAAAATTTCTACAAGATTCCTCTAAACCAAAGGAGGCCTAAATCTATAACCTAATAAATGAAGTTTTGCATAACAACACACATATGTTACTACTCACTACTGAGGTGGTAACATAGCATAGGGTAACGTGCTCTCTGTACTGGTGCATAAGTCATCTTACGAAAATCAAATAATCTCAAAACACTTAGGGCGTGATGCATTAACTCGCACCTTGTCTTTTGTTTCTTAACATGAATAAAGGAATCAACCAATAAGGGTATCTCCAACAACTGTAAGATAGATGTTGGTAAATTTGCCACCTAGGACATAATAATGATGTGACATGTAATAAATGTGGAGAGAGAACAAAGTTGTATGTAAAATAATTAACAACCTTTGCACAAGCTCCAAGGTGCAATAAAGAGCAATCACATTTATTTTCTCATCATTTATTGGATAGCTTAGATACAGCCTATTAGAGTGATTGTATGATAGCGTGTTGGTTGATGACATGGACATTTTACCAATAATATTAACATACAATCTATTGGAGATGCCCTAAGAGACATGCGGCGTGTATGTGTTTAATAACTTAAGAATACCTAGCACGACATGCAGTGGTCAGTTCATTGCATGCAATAATATTAATTACTACATCCGTCCTGGTTTACTAGTGCTCCTCGTATTCTATGTCATTTTTTGACCATGATTTTAACTAAGAAAATGTAAGTCATATGTAACAAAAATAATATAATTAAAAAGTACATTCAAATATGAATCTAGAAGCATTTTTTCTGACATGCATTAACATTTTGCTAGTCAAATCTACGGTCAAAATTTAACACAAAATACAAAGGGAACAATAAATCAGGATGGATGTGGTAGCAAATAAATATTAAGTTCTCTGTTTTCTCTCTGCCTTGGTTGCGATGCACAATGTAAGATATCTTATGCATCGGTACAGGAGTAGTGTAAGTTTCTCTCCACTATGGCTAGTATGAGTTTCTTTTTTCTTGGTTGTTGCGGGAATACACCTTGAACCTATTGTTCTTGCTCTTGTGAGTTACACTTATACACTGGTTGCATAATGCCTAGTCACTGAGTGCTAGCTACAACCATGGACCGATTGACGAATCCATTAGCGCTTATAGTTTTTGCATACTCTATGTTCGTATAAGATTTTTCAGCATATGAAGGGTTTTGGGTTCTTTATCTGTATCTATACCTACTAATAAATGGACGTGCTTTTCTTCTTTTTTGGTTCATCATCTGTATTATAAGTTTTTGTCCGTCAAAAATAATGATTCGTTTTTCTCGGTTGCTATTTTTTCCTTCAAGCGCGCATGCTGATGTCTACCGGGCCTCGCCAGTCGCCCGACTTAGTAGTAGAGAAATCAATTATTGAATTGTTCCAACTTATTATTTTACAACTCATCGCATAAATTATATATGTTTTGAATAAAATCAATAAGACGCCTCAGGGAGATGGTCCCGTTTGGGCTCAAATATGAGCAGAAAAGAAATGGATTAAAAGAATGAGTAAATTCCGCTCTTGTGTGAAGGAAGGACGAAAAAGAACTAAAGAATGAATAAATCCCGCTATTATGAGCCCTTGAGTACGAAGGGAAAGAATTAGAAAGAGGGAAATAAATATCACAAGGCATAAATTAGAAGAACAAAAAATAAATTACGTTCTCTATGCATGGGCTGATGGGAGAGATGGCTATAAACATGAAGAAAGGAAAATAACTAAAAGAAAATAAAATCGCTATTCTTAGTAGTTGAGCATGTAGGAAAGAAATTAATAGAGGGAATAAATTTGGCACGAAAGAATGAAATTATACGAACTTCGAGATGGGAGAGAGAGGACCCATTAAGTAAATGGAGTCATGATACACGCTATACAGAGAGGGCGGGAAAGAAATTAACACAACCATTAAAAGATTTGCTAGGAAACTAGCCGAAGGAAACTCGCGCATCCATGCATGACCAAGGAAAGACGGTAGAAAAGGTGACACCTACTTTGCCATTTCGATGATGATCCGATAAATCTTAAATAAGGAAAATATTGTGGCATGCAAATAGGCTGCCAAATTGATTCGAGATGTGATTAGAAGATCGAGATGTGATGAGAAGAAAGGGGTGGAAAGGGAACGCTAAATGCTTATTCTGTGGGAAGCGTGAAACATCTCAACATCTCTTTTTTGCTTGCCCTGTTGCTAAAGTGACCTAAAGAACTATCGCATTCATGCTTGGCACTGACTTGTGCCCAAACAATTTGTGGTAGGCTTATTCTTGGTGTTATGTTTACTTCCCAGATGGGGAGATCTTTTACACAGTTGGCATAGTTGCGCTTTGCTAGGCTATTTGGATTTGCCACAATAGTGCTACGTTTGAGTTTAAACGTCTAAAACCCCATTTGAATGTAGTTTCTCTACGTGCGCTCACTTCTGTTACTGGGCAGGTTTGCTGAAGCAAGAAGCACTACAAGAAATATGTCAACTTATGACCTTCTGTCAGTGACCCTCGAAGAATTGGTCATAGATTTATGACCATTTGAGACCAATTGGTCAAAAGCTGTTCAGGGGGCTCCAAACCCTAAACCATTGCGACCATTTTGGTCAGAAAGGTCGTAATTTCCTTACACGAAATGGTCATAAAGCAAACAACGTTAGTCCGCTGCCTTATTTCTAGTTGTTAACGACCAATATAGATGGTCATAGCCTTATAAATTGTGGTGGGTTGCTATGACTAGGCGCCACCTCATCAGTTTTGCCTATGTGTCATGTCCATGTGGCAGTTTTTACCCTAGGTTGCGAAGCAACCTATATTTGTGTCATTCCCAAAATTCCCAAAAAAATCTCATAAATTCTTTGGGTCATATCTTAGTCAAATATGTAAAAACCTTCCTTGCCTAGTTAAAAAATAATTCAAAAATATTCATTTTCCTATTCTGTTCAGAACAACAGTTTGTGAAGGAAGTACCACTTTGGCATGTACAAACAGTATCCATTTTCTACAGTGCTTTCCTATGCCCAAATAACCATCCTCCACCAAATTCCAGCTCAATCCATTCATTATTTTGAGTCGAGCTTCAACATTCGTAGTTATGTCCAGTCTGGTAGTTTGCAAAGCAAGTACCACCTAGGCTACTCCTTTTGAGCTGAAAATTTGTGAACACGGTCTTCTTAGTAACTGATCATCCTCAGCCAAAACTCACGCCCATTAGCCATGTACATTTCCCGTACCGCTAATCAAACACTTGGCTGCTAATTCATGTTTGAGCATCGATCGGTCTCCTCGTGAGAATCTTATGTTGTAATTTTCTTCCTAGCACCAACCTGGGGAGTACCCAACCCACTAGACATGCCTAGGCCGCCCAGAACACATGGCAACATTACGGTCACGCGGTGACCACGCGACGGGCATGCGAGTTTACGCGCTCTAGAGTTGGGGCCCTCGGCCACCGCCCAAACCTCGACGTATCGCCACCAAACCATGTATTTATGATTAAATAGGTCCTTATGTAACTAGAAATGATTTTTGGAAAAAATAAATAGCAAACTATGAGGCAGCTGCAGTTCAAATTTGCCCCGCTTCCACCTGAATCGGCGGAAATTTGTCTTTTTCACGAGAGGTGGATCAAAAAAATTTACACCCAACCATTTTGTCAATTGTGCATTAAATATGACCTAGTATTTTATAAAAATGATTTGGTCCAATTTTTCAACAATTATTTGGTAGTTCCTTCACAAAAAAACCTCCTTTCGCGCACTCGAAAAATGGAAAATGGTTTTTTCGTCCAACGAAAATGAAAACTTCCTTAGGAAACATTGTTTGCCATTACAATATGCACCCTTGTGCACAATATGAGATCATTTGAACAAATTATACCATGAATGTGGCCATAAGATTGATCATTTGGCTTGAAAGCCATGAATCTTCACACATGATAGTTCATTTCTGAGAACACTTTTTAAAAATATTTATCGTATTACAAGTTTATTATTTTTCCCAGAAACTTGGTCATATATAATGACACAATGCGAAGGTTTTCCAATTTTCTGATTTTTTTTTGAATTTTTTATGCCTGTTTCAAAATGTGGTCAAAACGGCGGGCTTGACCGTTCCTAGCTAGCGGTTGAATCTTGGAATTTTTTTTGGTGTTTCTCTGATTAAATAGATACTTATGTACCTAGAAATGATTTTTGTAAAAAATGAAGAGCAAACTACGAGGTAGCTACAGTTCAAATTTGACCCGCTTCCAACTGAATCAGCGGGAATTTGTCTTTTTCACCAGAGGTGGATCAAATCTTTTGACACCCAACCATTTGGTCAATTGTGCATTAAATATGGCATAGTATTTTATAAAAATGATTTGGTCCAATTTTGCAACAATTATTTGGTAGGTCCTTCACAAAAAAACCTCATTTGGGGCAATCGAAAAATGGAAAATGGTTTTTCCGTGCAAAGAAAATGAAAACTCCCTTAGGCAACATTGTTTGGAATTACAAGATGCACCATTGTGCACAATATGAGATCATTTGAACAAACTATGCCATGAATGTGGCCATAAGATTGATCATTTGGCTTGAAAGCCATGAATCTTCACACATGATAGCTCATTTCTGAGAACACTTTTTTAAAATAATTATCGTATTATAAGTTTATTATTTTTCCTGGAAACTTGGTCACATATAATGACACAATGCGAAGGTTTTCCAATTTTTTGATTTTTTTGAATTTTTTATGCCCATTTCAAAATATGGTCAAAACAGCGGGCTTGACCGTTCCTTGCTAGCGATTGAATCTTGAAATTTTTTTGGTGTTTATCTTATTAAATAGATACTTATGTACCTAGAAATGATTTTTGGAAAAAATAAATAGCAAACTATGAGACAGCTGCAGTTCAAATTTGACCCGCTTCCAACTGAATCGGCGAAAATTTGTCTTTTTCATGAGAGGTGGATCAAAACTTTTTACACCCAACCATTTTGTCAATTGTGCACTAAATATGGCCTAGTATTTTATAAAAATGATTTGGTCCAATTTTGCAACAATTATTTGGGAGGTCCTTCACAAAAAAACCTTTTTTGGGCACTCGAAAAATGGAAAATGGTTTTTTCGTCCAAAGAAAATGAAAACGTCCTTAGGTAACATTGTTTGTCATTCCAATATGCACTTTTGTGCACAATATGAGATCATTTGAACAAACTATGCCATGAATGTGGCCATAAGATTGATTATTTGGCTTGAAAGCCATTGATCTCCACACGTGATAGCTCGTTTCTGAGAACACTTTTTTAAAATAATTGCCGTATTACAAGTTTGTTATTTTTCCTATGAACTTGGACACATATAATGACACAATGCGAAGGTTTCCCAATTTTTTGATTTTTTTTGAATTTTTTATGCCCGTTTCAAAATGCGGTCAAAACGGCGGGAATGACCGTTCCTAGCTAGTGGTTGAATCTTGGAATTTTTTTGGTGTTTCTCTGATTAAATAGGTACTTATGTACCTAGAAATGATTTTTGGAAAAAAATAAACAGCAAACTATGAGGCACCTGCAGTTCAAATTTGACCCGCTTGCAGCTGAATCGGCGGGAATTTGTCTTTTTCACCAGAGGTGGATCAAAACTTTTGACACCCAACCATTTTGTCAATTGTGCATTAAATATGGCATAATATTTTAGAAAAATGATTTGGTCCAATTTTGAAACAAATATATGGTAGGTCCTTCACAAAAAAACTCATTTTGGGCTCTCGAAAAATGAAAAATGTTTATTTTTGCAAGAAAACTCATTTCTCACTACACCTTTTTGAAGATATTTATATTTTTTCATGTTTGTTATTTTTTCTGAAAACTCGTTCACATTTTGGTGACACAATGAGAAGGTTTTCTATTTTGTTTTTGAATTTCTCAGGTCATAAAATAGCTGACATGATTTTAACATATTATTTTTAGACAACTATGACCAATTTAGATGGTCATAGCATCATACTGCATTCTGATTGGTCTGTAGACATTTCACGCGGATCATGCATCATACGCCGTCGGATGCTCGCGGATCCAACGGCCGTCCTCAACCCTTCCACACCAACCACGAAACCCTAGATGGTCATTTTGCATCCACCCCCCCGCCTCCTTTCTTTCCAGTTTCCACATCCATCCCATTCCAGATCCCCCATCTCCTCGCTATCTCGCCCGATGGAGAGACCTCGCCTCCTCCCTGCCAGATCCATCGCCGCCACCGCCACCTTCCTCCGGCGGAGCTCGCCATCGTTCATGGCCTCCCCTACGCCCCCCTCCTCTCGCCCCTCCCCTTCCCTCACCACCCAACCGAACCAACCAGCCCACCACACGCCCTCACCTTGTTACCAAGCGCCGCCGCCATCCCCCATGAATGGTGCTGTCCCCATGATCTGGATCCCCACGAACCACACGCTGGCGACTGCATCCACTCCGCCGCCGTCGCCACCTCCATCCCCTCCCCCTGCCCTCCGAACACTATCGCCGGCCAGATCCACCGCAACCCCCCTCCCCGCCGCTTCCTCCTCCCGACCCCACCCTCGTCCTCCACCTGCTCCGCGTGCCCAAACCCGTCGTCTCCGATCCCGCCCCTCAGATCCACCCCGCGCCCGCATCCGACCTACTCTAGCTTGCTCGCTCCGCCAGAGAGGAGGGGCGCCGGAGCAGCGGGCATTGGCGGAGATGGAGAGCAAGCGGGTGCTGGTGGTGGGCGGGAGCGGCTACCTCGGCCAGCACCTCCTCGTCGCGCTCGCCGCCGGGTGCGGGGGGCAACGGCGTCTATGTCGACGTGGCCTTCACCCACCACCGCAGGGCCGCGCCGCGGGCACTGCTCAACGCGCTCCCTAGCGTCCACGCCTTCTGCGCCGACCTCCACTCAGGCGAAGGCCTCGAGGCCGTCTTCGCGTCCTTCGGACAGGTACGGCAAGCGCGACGAGGATCGGCAGTATGTCAGCAGACACCGCTCCTGCTATATATGCTAAGCTGCTGCCAATGTTTGTTTGTTTGCGTTGCTTGTCACTCTGCTTGCATGCTCTGGATGAGATTGAGATGAATGAGGTAACTTGGTATGAGACTGGATGCTACATTCAGACGCTAACAGCCATTAGCTAGCGCCAACCAAATCAACCATATTATGATGTATGGCTTCAGTATCATGTTGTGCGCTGTAACAATAGTCTCCAGCTTCATCTAGCTATCTACTGTATCTAGTAGGAGTACATTTGAACACCAACCAACAGCCGTAAGCAGCAGCAACCAAATCAATCAATCAATCTAAAGCAGGCATCATATCCAATAGCTACTGCCTGTAGATGTGCTTGTTGTGGTGTCATGTGCTTCTCCTGAACCTGTTGTACGCTTAGCTAATTAAACGTGCATTTTTTTAGTATTTTGGTCTGACGGCTTCAACGTTTCTTTTTTTGGCTCAAGTGCTTAACTGATGAGCTTATGTTGAACTTTAGTTTCCTCTTGTCCGAGATGTGCATGTCTTTGGCTCATGTGTGGATAGTAATTTATCAATGAGCTCGAGACCATAACAGTGTAGACTGGCGTTGGTTTTGTTTAATCTGGACAGTGTTGTGTTTAAGACTGTTAGTCCAGGGTCTGTGTAGTTGTAGAATGGAACTATTTGATGTCAGAACATTTCATTTACAAGGTCAAATTTATACTTTCTGTATGCTGATCAGTTTGTTACTTAATGTTCGTGCAGTATCGGAGACAACAAGAAGGCCTGGAAGACAGAACACTGCAGGTATGTGCAGTCGCTGCCAAGCTTTCTGATATTATTAGCCTACCAGATAATTTCTGATATTTCCTTTTGGTGATTACAGGGCACTGAAGATAAAGCTTACAGAAAGAAATAAAGATGGCCATATTCTCACATACTCCTAGATTTCATTTACATCAACTTCTCAAGAGAGGAGTACTCCTTTTTAGTAGTCTCATCTCAGTTTAAAGTAAAGTAAATGAAAGGAGTACTCCTTTTCAGTTGTCTCAGTTTAAAGTAAATGAAAGGAGTACTTGCTCCCTGTACTACTACTACTACTACTACTACTACTACTACTACTACTACTACTACTACTACTACTACTACTTATTTTTAGCTGTTTAGTACTACTCTGTAGATCTGTGATACTAGTCTAGTCGCTTGTATAATTTTGTTTATTAGTGTAACCTGAACCATGGAGTAGTACCCTGTTTGCATATGTGTGATTATGTGTGTTCTGTAGTCTCTAGCTCCAGTACATGTGAACTATATGTTGTGGTGTAAATCATTTTCATTCTATCTTATAAACGTGTTTCTTCAATAGCTATTTCTGTTCAAGTCTTGTTGTCACTGATGTTAGCATTTAGTTTGTCTCAAGTAAAAAAAATACTGAAAATACAGTGTACAAATCAACCCAAATATGTGAGCCTCGGTTCTGAAAACTAAAGAGTTCATATATTGGTAGATAGACTGTGATTTAGGATATGCTAAACAGAAAGCTTTATAAGATGGAACTCTCAATATCATGACTTCACTTTGTCCTTTAATTTAATATGGTTAGAACTACCATGGTTTTTTAAGTAGTTGGGGCATTAAGAAACAGTATGCTGGATGTTTGGCCTTGCATCCGTCCTTCCATGAATTCATGCTTGTGCATTGCTAGTTATTGCTTTTTTTTGCAGGTCTTCTTCTTCCTCGATCTGGTGCAGCAGCAACAATTCAAGGTCATGGTCATGGAGCAGCAGCCATATATTTTTCTTCTTATTCTTCCCTGAGATGACATGAGATGAGGTTTGTTTTCCTCAAGGTCAAGGTGCAGCAGCTCGATTTGATTTGATGTGATTGGATTCAGTTTCCTCATGCCTCTCTGTTTGCATTGCAGGCTCTGTTGGTCGGTCTTCAATTCTTCATGCTGCTGCTGCTACTGCTACATGAGGACCCTCTTCAATTCTGCATCCGTTGCGGCCGTCGCAGCTTCCACCTCTACCCGGCCGCATCCGCAAGTGTAAGCTCCCCCTCCCTCCGTCCTAGATCTCTAGGTCTATTGCTGTCATGCGCCATGTTCTTGATGTTGCACGACCTCATGTGGATGCCACGAACGGCGCTGCTCCTGCGTGCAGATTTGATTCGCCGCATTAGTATGCGGTTGTTGTCTCGCCGTGGTTGTTCAAACTGAGATGTACCCAGTTGATTCGTCATCTCGGGTCATAAATTTTTCTGCATTCCCTGTTGCTGTAGCTTGTTGGATGCATAGTTTGATCTCCCAATGGGAATTATTAGTGAATGGTGATGTCTGTGGTCACGAGAATGGTGATGTAGTAGCTGGTATGCTTGATGCATGTATGTCCATCTCTTTACTGTTTTGCTAGAACCATAAATCCTGATGCGCATGATGATCATGGTCTGGTTTGTTAGATCTATTCTGCTGGTGCTTAAAATTTGACATGCCTGGATTCTAAAACAAATTTTACAGCATTCTATGTTGTAGCCAAACACTTGCTCTGTATTTTATATTAAAACCATGGTATTGTGTACCTGCCAACTACGAGTAAATTACTGCAATTTTTAATACTTTGGTTTTTTTGATACTTTGCTGTTCGATTTACTTTTATTTTGTCCCTAAACATTTTGTTCTACAATGTGCAGATGCTAGCATTTCATTCAGGACAAAGAAGTTGGATGAAGCATAGTTTTACCTCATTGAGCTAGTTCTGGGAGTAACGAACTCCTTGTAGCAGAACTTGTACGTGTGCTAGTTCTGGGAGCTGATCCTATTTGCGTGTTATATGATGTAGCAGAACTTGTAGGGCTCCTGTGATAGACTTGGGCTGATACACTTGGGCTGTATGTGTGTTACCTAATTGTAAACTTGATGCTGATCACATTTTTATGTATGTTATATGATGTAGCAGATTGCTTCCTGCTGTTATTTGAAATATTGTGTCTGTTTTCTGTATTTGCATATTGAAATATGAAAGAACATGACCTTGACAGTAGGGTCCCACAAACTAGAACGTCACATTTGGGACCCACTTACCAGAATTTGACAATTGGCATGCATTAAAAAAAGAGAAACAAAGGCTACGGCCCAAAGATAAAAAGGCTATAATGTTGGGCTAGGCCCATGAAATCGACCAAAAATTGACACGAAAAAAATATATAGAAAGGATGAATTAATGGGCTAGGCCCATGTAGAAAATCGAATTGGACCGGGCTGAATCTTGTGCCACGTCAGATTGCCACGCTGGATGCCTACGTGGCCTGGGGAGGTTGCTAGTGACCAAAACGCCACAGTAGACGTATTTTGGTCATAAACGTCTTCGACCATTCCAGAAGAAAGGTCGCTATAGTCAATTTATGACCGCCAGCTTTTGACCTTCTGTTTTTGGTCACAAAAATGTCGCAAATGAAAAATCATGACCTTTCAGTGACCAATAGTGGTGGTCACAAGTTGACATATTTCTTGTAGTGAAGACGCGGTGGATCTGTGAGCCGGGGTGAACATGCTGAAGAATAATGTGTCGAGGATGATGCGCATCTGTGCTGCAACCAAAAGTGAAGAAGCTCGTTGAAAAGAAAAGAAAAGAAGTGATGACAGAAAGAAAAAGGCATGCGTCTCCTGGGGCGTCTTCTCCAGCTTCATTTTCTTATGTCTGTGTGTCATCCTTTGTGTCTTTCCTGTGTGTAACTGGCTTTTGGTGCTCGCTTGTGAGAAGTTTTTTTTGAGGGGGGCGGGGGGGGGGGGGGGAGGTAGCCAAGTCTGAATTACAAACTTATTGGTGTCGTCGGGTTTTCGTCCTACAGCGGGTTATCTCGATGGCGAGTGTTCGTGGTGGGTTTCTCGGTGATGCTTGAACTCGCTCTCCCCTCTCCCGTCTCATTCTGTGGACCTGGTTGTATTTCTGTTATGTCGCAGTAATGGAAAGGGGTTATGCCCGGTTAAGAAAAAGCTGCCAAATTGATGTTTAAAGACCAAGTGAGCCCCTACATTATTAATTCGACTTTGTAAGTCTGCTAATTGAGCATTTTTTTACTTATATATGCATTTCTGTTAGAGCTACGAGTGGGTGTCACCCCTGCATGCCACCATTCAGATGTTGTTGTGCCACGTTGGTGGACATTTTTTTTAGCAAAATGGGCATTTAAGTGGACATGTCAAATTCAGCTCCCATTGCAACGGATGGGCTTTTGTGCTAGTGAAATTAAAACAAAAATGAACTAGTTTCAATCGATTCATCTCTCTATACATGGTTTTCTTCATTTGTAAAAAAATACTTACTCCATCTGATGAATCACCCACAATTAATATGGATTGGAGGGAGTACCTTGTATGCACTTTCGAGCTTCTCATATTAGGGCTCTGAAAAATACCGCTTGCCTTAGTGAAGTTATTATGGAGGGAATGCCACCACCTCGACATGCCTTTACCCTCCCAGACCCTCAACATGATAGCATCACACCACTCCTTCCATCTCTAATGAGGAAAATTGCTACCCGACACAATGTTCGCTTGCTCTACCATTACACATTTTTATTGCCATTTTAGTTACATGCTCTCTATCTATTCTCCGCCGATCTCATCCACACTGATGCATCAACGCCCGTTCCCCTTCCCTTCTTTGTCTCCCTCCCGTCTCCAACCAACCTTGGCTCCATGTCAACGCCATCAAAAGTTGTGAGCATCTTCCTTTTGCCTCTAGTCGCCAAGATCCGCACCTACTGGCCTAACCGAGCTCCCGCGAGCCATGACACTCCGTCTCGTAATCTTGCGATGAGATTGCCACTGATGAGTAAACATAACACGAATAAGTCTTTGATATTTCGTATTTAATCTTATATGTAACAAAACATTACTCCCTCCTTCCTAAAATATAAGCCGCGGTCAACATTTTCTGGACTTTGGCACACAACTTTGACTATGATTTTTGCTCATAGTATATTGATAGAATTGTAAAGGTATATGAAATAGAACTATTTTGCTAGACAAATATGATGACACCATTTATACAAGCTAGATCCATATAATTTTGTTTACATCGGTAGTCAAACTTGTGCATCAAAGACCGTGCAAATTTAAGCGCGCCTTACATTTTTGGGAAGGAGGGAGTACTAAAAAATAACCCAATATCAGTTAACCGAGACAAAATTGAAGGCCATATCATAGACTTTACACACACAAGAAAACTCATACACACGGCTTGATTCAGGAGTACCCAAAGCCAATTTTCTTCTCCTAGCTAAGAACAACTCTAGAGAGTCAGTCATATCGCATATAGAGCGCGCTCCATATGGATTTGGAGGTCGGCAAGCATGTGCGCAAACACAGAGTCGCCAGACGGTTGCCTCCATGATTTTTAATTTGTGTTGTCATTACCTTCAAAATTGTAGGAGCAATTTAAGCTCAGCTTAATCTATGTAAACACATGCTTCATCGTGATAATTATCAACTATATTAGTCATGAACTGCATTACATATATTTGCCAAAATGCGCAGCATTACATATATTTAATTACCGAAATGCGCTGCATTATATATATTTAGCGACTTACAATGTAGTTAATCGACATTTATATGCAACATCATTATTCGATATTGCTACCTAGACAACTCTATCGCTAGTGTCGTCTAGTTATCCTCCAACTCCTCGGGCTCCTCATCCTCTTGCTCCTCATCCAAATTGAGGTTGCCAAGGTAGGCATAGGGGCCAGAGCAACGGCAAACGAGCGCAGGTTGTGGCGCTTCCTCTTAGGCCCGAGTGGGACCAAAGCGCTCAAGGATGTGCTCCTGCTGAGAGTGGCATAGCCAGTCCAATAAGCCAGGGTGGTTCATCAATAAAAATATTTACCTAAGTTTAGTTATTTTCTAAGAAATATTTTTTTACTACACTATATACAAGCTATGGGGAAATTTCAGGATGGTCCATGGATCACCCTGACCACCCCTAGCTACGCCACTGCCTGCTGACGACGATGTAAACCTGCTTTGAACTGGGGGAGCCGCAGCACGGCCGCGAATTTGTCCTTGGGCTTTGGCTCTAGCTCCTCAACATTGAGTGGGGTTGCGTCAATGTAGACGACCTAGTTCACAGGGACGCTGGCGCCAGATCCATCACGCCCGCCACCACGGGAGCCTCCATCTTCCCCACGTCCGCCGCCATGGGAGCCACCATCTTCGTCGCGCCCGCCACCACGTGCGGTGGATGCACTGCGAGGAGAATTCGCCCTGTAGTTGCACGGTGTGTCTACAACGGGAGGTTTTGCTGTGTCGCCAAGTCCAGCCAATTGGTTGTGTTTTTACGCGGTGACACTGTGCTGACAGGGGACGCGTCGCCGACGGTCCTTCATAGTCCCGAACCGATGTTGCGTGGCGACCACCCGAATGACCACCTCAGGAATCCGAAGAAGCGGCCACACCATTAATTGATGGATGATTAGTTGTCATGTAGCCCCACACACCGGTGATTAACCGAAATGCAAAGGTGCGTGTACAAATGGCAAGCTGCTTCAAACCCGGCCATGGTGCGAGAAGGAATAAGATGAAACTTTTCTTCCGGGCTGATGGTTGGGTTTGGCGCGAGCTTTATGTTGACCCTCCGGTGCCTACAAATATGAAATATGTGATTTTCATAAATTATAGTGACTGAAAGCCATATGACGAGTAAATTGCAGGAAACCACCATTTTGAAGGCTAGGTTTGCAGAAAACACTATAATGTATTTTTTTTTGCAGAAAACACCATGTGTTTGGTAATGTTTTTGTAAAATCCACTGATCGGCGGATTTGGCTCTGTTGACCGCGTTTATGACAGATGGGACCCATTTTTTGCCTACATGATGTGATTTCTCATGCCTGTTTAATTTTAGTCTAAATTTATGAAGTAGTCCCCACTGTTTTACACATACACCCCTCCTGTTCTTTGTGTTCCTCTCTATCCCCCTGTTCGTCTTCTAGCTAATGACAGAGGGCAGCGGAGCGGCTGGCTGAGGTGAGCGCGTAGTCCGCACGAGGAGACGCAGCGGCCATGGGGGGCATGATGGTGGCGCGCTGCCGCATCTGAGGGAGGACGCAACGCTGCTCAAGAGAAGCTTCCGGCATCGCCACGGGCGATCGAAGATGTCAGGGAGGCTTGCTCTGTTGCGGCGCCATGGGAGGATCCACCGGTCAACATTGGAAGGCGCGCTCGTAAATGGAGATGTGCTCGGCATCTCCTTCAGAGCGGCCCACTCGTGCAGGCAAGGCGGAGCTCCAGCAGCTACCAGGGCCGCCGATGCAGCGGGATGATGTGCACGGTGTAGGGGCTCACCTAGTCGTCGCTGAGATCTAGATCGGGCTCGGCCCAGTCGTCGTCCTCTCGCGTTGGTCCGACCACGGCTCTGATGGCCCCAGATGGATCCTACACCGGTGAGCATCAGAATGGCTGGATCTTGCTCACCGCAGAAGATACCAACGTTGAGCCGCCGTCGACCCTGCCTCGCCGATGCAAGGCACGTACCGCATTCCGACAGCAAGCGACACCACCAGCAGCGAGCGGCTGCGTCCGGCGGTGGGATCCCGAGCGACGGCGGGCGGCCAAGTGCTTGAGGGCGGTTGGGAGTGCGGGGCGTTGGGGGAAGGCATGTGGCAGCAGGCGGCGGTGGGAGGCCAAGCTCTGTTCTGATTTTGCAGAGAGGGGAGAGAGTTGGAGAAGAAGGGAGGGAGGGTTGTATGTGTAAAATTGCATGGGCTACTTTGTAAATTTAGATTAAATCGAACATGAACAAAAATTTACGCCACGTAGGTAAAAAAGGCCCCATCTGTCATAATCTCACTTATTTGAGCCCAATCCGCCGATCAGTGCTTTCTGCAAAAAAATTACCGAAGACACGGTGTTTTCTGCAAAAAAAATGTATTGTAGTGGTTTTCGCAAACCTTGCTCTCAAAGTGGTGGTTTTCTGCAATTTACTCCCATATGACAATTATGTTAATGTGCCATTTTGTGTTAATTTTTTTATTGTCGATTATTGTGACGTTCAAGACCATATGACATCTTGTTTGAGTTGCTCTAAACCTCGGATAATCCATGACAAGCAAAGACGCGATATATTTCATCTAAGTGTACAAGTGTGCCGGCGAGCATGCACGGCTCTCAGTGCCAACCCACGCGTGGGGCGCCTCTGCCCCTGCTGTTGCTGTGCTCTCCTCGCTCGGCGCTCGCCGGGCTGTCGGTGGAGCCGCTCGCTTGCTGGCGCTAATCAACGTGGAACGGTTCTCAAAAGAAAAACACAACGTGGAGGGAGGACTAAAGTAACAAGCTGTCTGGTAGGAACCCTCCCCCCAACCCGATCCCGATGGACTCGATCTCTTTCTTTTCTTCTGCCGCTAGCAACTTCCCGTGCGCGGTCGCTGTTCCGCCGCGCCTCACGCGCCAAACGCAGCAAGACCGCGCTAGCCGCTAGCACAAGCCGAACACGCCCTGGAGTGGACGGCACTTGCACCCTCGTCGTTTTTCTCACTCCGTCGTCTTCGTCAATGTTTATATGCGTGGCAACGTAGAGCACAGTTCATTCCAATATCATGTTAGTTCGCTTGGCACCCGTGCAACTTGCGGCGTCGTGCTCTTCTGCCGAACCAGAGATTAATATGCATATGGTTTTCCCAATTTATTTTTCCTCCTCCAAATACGGCCACATCACTAACGTAACGTATGTCGCAATCAAAAAAGAAAGGCTAGTCTGGCAGTCTTACTAGTGGCAACTGGCAAGTGCCCGAGCCCGACTGTTTACTGTAGTATGCACGCTCTTGTTGTTCACTGTTCCCTACATTTCACATTTTTGCCAAAGAGAAAAGAAAAGCAACATTCACAATGGCTGTTAGGCTTGTTGAACCTCTTTATTTATCTATAAATGTGGCCGTATGCATCGTTCTGATGCAGAGGCTGGAGAGTCCCCCTTTTTTAAAAAAAAATGTCTTACCCACTCTGTTTTTATTTACTCTGCACATTAGCTTTTTTCTAAGTCAAACTTTTTGAAGCAACCATGTTTATAGAAAATAATACTATGTACATTTACAATAACAAGTATACAATATATGAAAATATATTCCATGATAAATCTAATAATAATGATTTGATATTATAGATGTTAGTTACTTTTTCTATAAATTTGATCAAAATTTACAAACTTTGGCTTGAGTTGAAGCTAACATGCTGAGTAAATAAAATAGGGAGTGTCTTCTCAGCAGCTGATTGTAGAGCTGCAATGATTTTGAAATGACGTTCAAAACGTTTGAGGTATCCATTTTCACGTCTTAGCTTAAGGAAAAGTGTACTGAACACCTCATGTATAGAGAAGATAATTACTGTTCCCTCTGTCTATTTTTCTATTTTGTAAGTATTGCCCCCCCCCCCCCCCCCCCCCTCAAAGCAGCAAAATATAATTAATAAAACTCTCTAAAATAGGTTTGCAAAGCTGTTTTGGTGACGTTGTGCATACAAAAGGTGGTATTGACCACATGTGCATATGACAACCAAGGATTTTAAAAAATATTGTGTAAACCTTTTTTTATGAATATGTAAATTCATGAAGAATAAAAAAAATATTAATAAACTATGAAATACTATAAGCTAAGTAAATCTAGAAATAAATCTGAAGACTTTGATAAAGAAATAAAAATAAACAACTGAATTGTAAACAAGAAAAATAGGGGAAAATGTGCAACTCCAGTTAAGAAAAACTTCTATGCATTTTTTGTATCAATGTTGACAGAATATTAAGTGATTATTTATTATGCCATATTTCACATATTTTCATATTTTATAAAGCTTGGAGTATCTTTTAAAAATAAACTGATTTTAAAAATTATTCAAAAATATTAGTTGCACATTATTTCGCTTATTTTCCATAATTTATCCATGTATTTTTTTATGAAATCATTTATCCATGTAGTTAAAACCGTGTTTCATATGCATCCTATCAGCAAAACCGTCTTTAAAATACACACTAGGGTTGTATAATCTGTTTTTGTTACTTCACAAGTTAGAGGGTAACGAGTTTGTCTGTCGATACCTGACAAAGTTAGGTAGGGGTATGTGATTTCAAATACTTTTCTTAGACGCATATTCTTAAATACTTTATATAGATGATATTCTCAAATACTTGAGTGAAAACGATCTGCCTAGAGAATGGGCTTGAACAGAATGGGATTTATTGCGCCTTATGGATCGACAACCCTAGAAAAAAAGCAACAACAAGCTAAAATGGAAAAGGGCGAATGGGTATTCCCGTCCATGGTTTTATGCTCGGGCCATCTCCATGGTGTTTAGTTGGATTCTTCGCGCCTTGTTTTTCGTCCGCGAACATGGGTATTCTTTATTTGACGGCCAGTGCGTCAAACTGTTGCCAAAACGGACACAGGAGAGAGAAACGAACGAGTTAAATCAGTCAGCCCATTTTAAGCAGATCCGGTTTAAGGATCATGACCGGTTTTGGAACATTCTAAAAGGTTCATGGCTGATTTTTTATTTTTTATTCACAATTTTATAAAATATTCAGCATGTTTTCATGTTTTAAAAAACTGTTACATTATTTGGATAAAAAACTAGTTAAAAGATATCCTCAAAATTTTAAAAATGTTGTCTTTAGTAGCCTATAGTTGCATGGCTCATTCGCAGCTCGCTGTAGTTCGTGCGATGCGTCAGCCCATCCACGACTCCCTTTTTGTGGCAATCCTCTTATTTGACGCAAATAGGAGGTCCCCATGCATGTACTACGAATCGAGCCAACCGCGAGAGCTCCTTTGCGACGCTTATAGCGCCCACTACGGAAGTTGCGCTCACCAATGCACCAGATGGGCTGCGGCCGATGAGACCACTGACCTTCGACTATCGGCCCCGACCGTGGACCGTTGGCCCTTGGCCATAGAACATTGACTTTGACATTTTGGGAAAAATATGAATTTTAAAAGAGTTTACAATATTTTTTATAAAAAATCTGAATTTGAAATAAGCTCACAACTTAAGTTCATAATTTCAAAAAACTTCATGAATTTGCAAAAAAGCAAAAAACTATTCATGAATTATGAAAAATGTCATGACTTTGGAACTTTCATAATTTGAAAAAGTTTGATTTTGTAAAAGGTCACAAAAATTAAAAGTTCACAAAAGTTTAAAAGTTTGTATAACATGAAAAATGTTCACGAATTTGAAAAAAATATTTGGTTTGCAAGAAAACTTTTGGTAACTTTTTCGACGGACCCATCTGGTTTTTTGGTGGTTCTTTCTCTGTTTTTTCTTGCTTTTTTTTCTTTTCTTTTTTTAAAATTATCAACATTTATTTAATTTTGTGAATTTAGGTTTTATTTTAAAATTCATAAAGATTTTTAAATCCATTAACAGTAAATTTAATGATTTTTTATTCATGAGCTTGTTTCAATTTTGTGAATATGTTTTTAATTTTTTTCCTCTAAATGCACTTTAAAAATGTTTTCTATTTACATTGTTTGATTGCATGATTTTTTGATCAATAAAAACTCTAATTTCTTTTTCGAGAACCAGTAGTTTTTTTGAAATACGTTGTTGGTGAGTGAGGGGAAGCTAAAGGCCGCGACCTGTGTAGAATCTGTGTGTGCGCTCGCCTGTGATTCGGCATCTACTTATATTCTCTCTCAATATGCATACTTCCCAACTCATCACACATACTACATCACCAACTCTTAATGGCCGTGATCCATTAGAACAAATGTTTTTTTTCTCAAATACGCACGAATATGCTTATCATATATTATAAAAGAAAGGGAAAAAGCCTTGCGCAGTTATGTTACAAGGAAAGATTACATGGCGTTACGGACGTCCACCTATGAGCTAATCCGACTACTCGCTATGGGCCCACTCCGGCGTTCCTACGGAGAACACATCCAACTCTCCTCGTAGCAGCCCCACCCGCATCCATACATTATTTTCACTCGCCATCCGGCTCAGGACCAACGAGACAGCGGGAGCCAGGCCCTCGCGTCATTGAAGACTGTGGCGTTCCTGTGCTTCCATAGCTCCCACATGGCAAGGAGGCATACGGTACGCATCGTCCTCGATGCCCATGCACACCCTCTCGAGCGCACCTCAGTCCGGTAATGTCTCTCCTGGTTGCGGCACGCCGTGCTGAATGCCTAAGGCCGTGAAGACCTTGGCCCATACTTTGCGTGCAAGAACGCACTCGATGAGCAGATGGCCAATCGTCTCCTCATGCTGATCACAGAAAGGGCATGAATCCTGGTGCAGCCGCCCTCTTCGTGCCAATCTATCCGAGGTCCAGCATCGGTTCATGATCGCAAGTCAAGCAAAGAATTTGCACCGAAGCGGGGTCCGCGATCGCCATGTGAATAACTGAACAAATGTTTTCTACCACCCGACGATAGTATAACTCAACAACTGAGTGTGTCCACTCAAAAAAAAAAAAAAACCTGAGGGTGTGGCTACCCCTCAAAAAGGAAAAATCTGAGGGTGTGTCTTACATATCTTTGATCCATAAAATGCTTGCTCGAAATAACGAGCTTTCTTTTTCAGTTCCGTCTCTGCTCTTTTATTTTTGCGGGTACCGTCTCTGCTCCTTTGAAGCCCCAGGAATCGAATGCGGATTTTCCACAGCGCGTTGCGTCCAGATTGCCTTTTCCACAGGGAGTCAAAACTCATTGGATTCTCACAATCCCTGCCACCCATTACCAAGCCACATCCTCACAAAGACAAGTCAACGAGTCATGAAATGCCGCGAACCAGCTAGCTGTAGCAACTACTCCCTCCGTTCTAAGTTACTCGTCGTAGAAATGGATGTATGTAAAACTAAAATACATCTAAATATATTCATACCCGCAACAAGTAATTCGGAAGGGAGGGAGTAGCAAGTAGCAAGCAGCAAGATATGCAAGATATGCCCATCCCTCTCTGCCCATGTGCATGGACCCTTGGCTGATTCAGCAATAGCTCGGTCCACGGCCTCATTCTAGTGTCGACGTCTGGCATTGTACGCAATCCAATTAAGCAGTCAAAGAAAGGCAGCACGCTCGCACTCGTTATAAGCTCCCACCATTCGCCACACACATGGCAAGCTCAATCGCTAGCACCATGGCACTTTGCAGAGCGCGCAGCGGGCTGCTGCTTCTCGGCATGGCTCTGCTCCCTCTGGGCATGGCCATGGACGCCATTGGCAGTAACTGCGCCGGGACCAGGTACGCTGGCAGCGGCAAGGCCAACATCGACTCCGTCCTGGCGGACCTCGTCGCCAAGGGCTCCTCGGGAGGCTTCGCCACGGCCGTTGCCGGCAAGGGTAATAGGACCGTCGTCTACGGCCTCGCGCAATGCCGCGGCGACGTCTCCGCCAGCGACTGCTCCTCCTGCCTCGCGGACGCCGCCAAGCAGCTCCCCACTGCCTGCAGCTACCTATCCGACGCCAGAATATGGTACCACTTCCTATCCTCTTACAAGTTTAGAACGATCGATGGATATACATGCTTAATCATCTGGCTAAGCTTGGCTGGCCTGTACGTACGCGCGTGCAGGTACGACTTCTGCTTCATGCGGTACGACGACACAGACTTCGCCGGGCAGTCGGACACGGGCGCCGGCGTGATCCTGGTGAACGTGCAGGCGGCGGACGACCCCAAGCCGTTCAAGAAGGCGGTGGGGAAGGTGATGAACAAGGCGACGGCGCAGGCGTCGGCGTCGGGCCGCGCGGGGCTCGGCAGGTCCAAG
This sequence comes from Triticum urartu, assembly GCF_056163025.1. Taxonomy (NCBI): domain Eukaryota; kingdom Viridiplantae; phylum Streptophyta; class Magnoliopsida; order Poales; family Poaceae; genus Triticum; species Triticum urartu. The sequence continues at coordinate 465,523,034 of NC_141876.1, forward strand.
GACCAGTACACGCCGTTCGTCACCATCTACGGCCTGGCGCAGTGCACGCGGGACCTCGCGCCGCTGGCGTGCGCGCAGTGCGTCTCGGTGGCGCTGTCCAAGTTCGGCGACTACTGCGGCGCGCAGCAGGGCTGCCAGATCAACTACAGCAGCTGCAGGGTGCGCTACGAGATCTACCCCTTCTACTTCCCGCTGGACGGCGCCGGCGGCCGCGCCACCACCGATATGACGAAATACACCAAGATCGTCGTGCACGCTTGACGTAGAGGCTCCTTGCACATGTCCGACGTGCTTCATGCCTTTGGTGTTGAGATGCAAGTGAGACGTGATATCTGAGCTGCATGCACTTAATAAGCGGGGGTTATGTAAGCTGTAGCCATCGCGTGCAGCGATTGGGAATAAAATTATGCACCAAATCCAGTGTTTGTAGTCGTTGCTAAGAGCATCTCCAACAGACGTGCAGTAGCGCGGCGCGCTAAAACGGTTTTGCAAAGCTGAAATAGTGTTTTTGCGCGCGGGAGGTTTAACAGACGCACAAAAACACGACGCCCAACCCGGTGGCCCCACATGCAGCAGCCCGCGCGCACAAGCCGGCGTCCCAAATTTGCAGCCCCGCAGCCCGTGTTCACTAAATTTACAGCTTCATCTTTATGCGTGCTCTATTTTACAGCTTCTGTTGGAGCGTTGTTTTTGTCGCACACTCTATATAGGCATCTTTTTCAACGCGCGGCTTATATAGCGCATTTGTTGGAGATGCTCTAAGTGGTTCATGCACATCGTTGTAATTTTTATTACCTTTATTGTTCTTTGTACTGTCATGATCCAAGATAAATAGATTGGAAGTTTTTCATAAAAAGAAGAAGCAAAGTGTGTCATCCCTCTGTTTCTAGATGAGAGAAGTGTATCAGAGGCTGCTTAGGGCGTAAACCATCTCAAAAGAATCATGTTGGCTCTCCCGACCTCAAAAGAGGCTTTCGCTTCGCTTTATATGCAAAGAAACAACCGAATAAAGTGAAGGAAATATGCCATAAAGGCAATAATAAAGTTGTTATTTTTATATTTCCTTATTCATGATAAAGGTTTATTATTCATGCTATATTTGTATTGATCGAAAACCTTAATACATGTGTGAATACATAAACAAACACTGTGTCCCTAGTAAGCCTCTACTAGACTAGCTCGTTGATCAAAGATGGTTAAGGTTTTCTAACCATGGACATGAGTTGTCATTTGATAACGGGATCACATCATTAGGAGAATGATGTGATGGACAAGACCCATCCGTTAGCTTAGCATAATGATTGTTCAATTTATTGCTACTGCTTTCTTCATGTCAAATACTTATTCCATCGACTATGAGATTATGCAACTCCCGGATACCAGAGGAATACCTTGTGTGCTATTAAACGTCACAACACAACTGAGTGATCATAAAGATGCTCAGGTATCTCCGAAGGTGTTTGTTGAGTTGGCATAGATTGAGATTACGATTTGTCACTCCGAGTATCGGAGAGGTATCTCTGGGCCCTCTCGGTAATACACATTATAAGCTTGCAAGCAAACGACTAAGGAGTTAGTCATGAGGTGATGTATTACGGAACGAGTAAATAAACTTGCCGGTAACGAGATTGAACTAGGTATGAAGATACCGACGATCGAATCTCGGGCAAGTAACATACCGATGGACAAAGGGAATTACATATGTTGTCATAATAGTTCGACCGATAAAGATCTTCGTAGAATATGAAGGAGCCAATACGGGCATATAGGTTCCGCTATTGGTTATTGACCGGAGAGGTGTCTCGGTCAAGTCTACATAGTTCTCGAACCCGCAGGGTCCACACACTTAACGTTCGATGACGATATAATATTATATGAGTTATGTGATTTGGTGACCGAATGTTGTTTGGAGTCCCGGATGAGGAGTATCAAAATGGCCGAGAGGTAAAGATTGATATATAGGACGAGGGTATTCGGACATCGAAAGTGTTTCGGGGGGTATCAGATACATATCGGGTCACCGAAAGGGGTTCCGGGCACCCCCGACAAAAGATATGGGCCTTATGGGCGAAGAGGGGAAACACACCAGCCACAAGGGGCTGGTGCGCCTCCATATGGGCCGGCCTAAGGAGGAGAAGGAAAGAGGAGAAGGGAAAGGAAAGTGTGGATTAAGATTCCCACTTCCTTCCCTCTCCCCCTCTTTCCCCCCCCCTTGGTTATATATGGCGGGGGGGGGGGGGGGGGGGGTTGGGAGGGACTCAAAGTAGGATTCCTCCTACTTGGGCGCCTCCTATGGTTGCTCCTCCCTCCCTCCCACCATATATATGTGGGAAGGGGGCGCCTAGCACACACTAGACAATTGCCTAACCGTGTGCGGCGCCCCCGTCCACCGTTTACACCCCCGGTCATATTTTCGTAGTGCTTAGGTGAAGCTCTGCGGAGATGACTTCACCATCACCGTCATCACGCCGTCGTGCTCTCATATACTACCTCGACGTCTTGCTGGATCAAGAAGGCGAGGGACGTCACCGAGTTGAACGTGTGCAGAACGCGGAGGTGCCGTGCGTTTGGTACTTGATCGGTTGAAGCGCGAAGAAATTCGACTACATCAAATGCGTTGTGAAATGCTTCTGCTTACGGTCTACGAGGGTACACAGACACACTCTCCCACTCGTTGCTATGCATCTCCATTGCTAGATCATTGCGTGAGCGTAGATTTTTTTCCATGCAACAATACCCAACAGTGGCATCATGAGTCAGGTCTATGCATATATGATATGCACGAGTAGAACACAAAGAGTTGTGGGCGGTGATAGTCATACTGCTTATCACCAGCGTCTTATTTTGATTCGACGGTATTGTGGGATGAAGTGGCCCGGACCAACCTTACATGTCCACGCACATGAGATCGGTTCCACCAAGAGATATGCGACTAGTTTTGCATAAAGGTGGCTGACGAGTGTCTGTTTCTCCTACTTTAGTTAAATTGAATTTGACTGCGGCCAGTCCTTGAAGAAGGTTAAAACAACAAACTTGACGAAACACCGTTGTGGTTTTATGCGTAGGTAAGAACGGTTCTTGCTAGAAGCCCGTAGCAGCCGCGTAAAACTTGCAACAACAAAGTAGAGGATGTCTAACTTGTTTTTGCAGGGTATGTTGTGATGTGATATGGTCAAGACATGATGTGATAAAAGTTATTGTATGAGATGATCATGTTTTGTAAGTTATCGGCAACCGGTAGGAGCCTTATGGTTGTCTCTTTATTGTGTGAAATGCAAACGCCATGTAATTGCTTTACTTTATCACTATGCGTTAGCAATAGTTGTAGAAGCAATAGTTGATGAGACGACCACAACGCAACGATGGTGATCAAGGTGTTGAGCCGGTGACGATGGAGATCATGACGATGCTTTGGAGATGGAGATCAAAAGCACGAGATGATGATGGCCATATCATGTCACATATTTTAATTGCATGTGATGTTTATCTTTTATGCATCTTATTTTTCTTAGTGCGGTGGTAGCATTATAGGATGATCCCTTCACTAAATTTCAAGGTTAAAGTGTTCTCCCCGAGTATGCACTGTTGCGAAAGTTTGTCGTTTCGAGACACCACGTGATGATTGATACGTCTCCAACGTATCTATAATTTTTGATTGTTCCATGCTATTATATTATCAACCTTGGATGTTTTATATGCATTTATATGCTATTTTATATGATTTTTGGGACTAACCTATTAACCTAGAGCCCAATGCCAGTTTCTGTTTTTTGCTTGTTTTAGAGTATCGTAGAAAAGGAAAATCAAACGGAGTCCAATTGACCTGAAACTTCACGAAACTTATTTTTGGAAGGAAAGAAACCCGGGAGACTTGGAGTCCACGTAAGGGAAGCAACGAGGAAGCCACGAGGCAGGGGGGCAATCCCTCTCTGGTGGCCATCTACATCATCCCGATGCTCTCCATGACGAGGAGGGAGTAGTTCTCCCTCGGGGCTGAGGGTATGTACCAGTAGCTATGTGTTTGATCTCTCTCTCGTGTTCTTGAGGTGGTACGATCTTGATGTATCGCGAGCTTTGCTATTATAGTTGGATCTTATGATGTTTATCCCCCTCTACTCTCTTGTAATGGATTGAGTTTTTCCTTTGAAGTTATTTTATCGGACTGGGTCTTTAAAGATTTGAGAACACTTGATGTATGTCTTGCCGTGCGTATTTGTGGTGACAACGGGATATCACGTGATTCACTTGATGTATGTTTTGGTGATCAACTTGCGGGTTCCGCCCATGAACCTACGCATAGGGGTTGGCACACGTTTTCGTCTTGACTCTCCGGTAGAAACTTTGGGGCACTCTTTGAGGTTCTATGTGTTGGTTGAATAGATGAATCTGAGATTGTGTGATGCATATCATATAATCATACCCACGGATACTTGAGGTGACATTGGAGTATCTAGGTGACATTAGGGTTTTGGTTGATTTGTGCCTTAAGGTGTTATTCTAGTACAAACTCTAGGGCTGTTTGTGACACTTATAGGAATAGCCCAACAGATTGATTGGAAAGAATAACTTTGAGGTGGTTTCGTACCCTACCATAATCTCTTCGTTCGTTCTCCGCTATTAGTGACTTTGGAGTGACTCTTTGTTGCATGTTGAGGGATAGTTATATGATCCAATTATGTTATTATTGTTGAGAGGACTTGCACTAGTGAAAGTATGAACCCTATGCCTTGTTTCAACACATTGCAATACCGTTTACGCTCACTTTTATCATTAGTTACCTTGCTGTTTTTATATTTTCAGATTACAAAAACCTTTATCTACTATCCATATTGCACTTGTATCACCATCTCTTCGCCGAACTAGTGCACCTATACAATTTACCATTGTATTGGGTGTGTTAGGAACACAAGAGACTCTTTGTTATTTGGTTGCAGGGTTGCTTGAGAGAGACCATCTTCATCCTACGCCTCCTACAGATTGATAAACCTTAGGCCATCCACTTGAGGGAAATTTACTACTGTCCTACAAACCTCTGCACTTGGAGGCCCAACAACGTCTACAAGAAGAAGGTTGTGTAGTAGACATCAAGCTCGTTTCTGGCGCCGTTGCCGGGGAGGTTAGTGCTTGAAGGTATATCTTTAGATCTTGCAATTGAGTCTTTTAGTTTCTTGTTTTATCACTAGTTTAGTTTATAAAAGAAAATTAAAAAATGGAATTAAGTTTGCCTCATACGGTTCATCTTTTTAATATCTTTCGTGAGTATGATGGAAAGGAAAATTGTGCCAAAGTGTTAGAAGAAGAATGCATTAAAATGTTTGGCACTAAATATTTGAATGATGAGCATAATTGCAATGTTGTTAGTATGAATTCCTTGAATATCCATGATGCTAATGATATGCAAAGCCACAAGCTTGGGGAAGCTATGTTTGATGAACATGATATTTTTTGTCCCCCAAGTTTTGATGAGAAAATTTATTATGATGAAAGCATGCCTCCTATTTATGATGATTATATTGATGAAAGTGGATTTGGAGAGGTCGTGACTTTATTTTGTGATGAATCCACTATTTCAGAAGAGGTTCCAATTGATTATGAGAACAAAGTTGCTATCTATGATGATTATTGTGATGACTTGTATGCTATAAAGAATAATGATATCCATGAAACTTGTCATCATGATTTTAGTTTTCAATTGGATTATGCCTCACATGATAATTATTTTGTTGAGTTTGCTCCCACTATTATTCATGAGAAGAATTTTGCTTGTGTGGAGAGTAGTAAATTTTCTATGCTTGTAGATCATGAAAAGAATGCTTTAGGTAATGGTTATATTTTTGAATTCATTCATGATGCTACTAAAAATTATTATGAGGGAGGAACATATGCTTGTAGGAATCGCAATAATATCAAGTTTCCTCTCTATGTGCTTAAAGTTTTGATGTTATGCTTGTTTTACCTTCCTATGCAAGTTGATTCTTGTTTCCATAAGTTGTTTGCTCACAAAATCCCTATGCATAGGAAGTGGGTTAGACTTAAATGTGCTAGTCATATTATTCATGATGCTCTCTTTATGTTTCAATTCTTATCTTTTATGTGAGCATGATTGAAATCATCATGCCTAGCTAGGGGCGTTAAACGATAGCGCTTGTTGGAAGGCAACCCAATTTTATTTTTGTTACTTGCTTTTTGTTCCTGTTTAGTAACAAATAATTCATCAAGTCTCTGTTTAGATATGGTTTTATGTTTTAATTAGTGTTTGTGCCAAGTAGAACCTTTGGGAAGACTTGGGTGAAGTCTTTATGATCATGCTGTAAAAAAACAGAAACTTTAGCGCTCACGAGAATTGCTGCCATTTTTTATTGGAGAGTGATATTTAGTTAATTATTTTTGCAGATGATTAACAGATAAATTCCTCACGTCCAGAAATTTATTTTAGAATTTTTGGGGTTCCAGAAGTTTGCGTTAGTTACAGATTACTACAGACTGTTCTGTTTTTGACAGATTCTGTTTTTCGTGTGTTGTTTGCTTATTTTAATGAATCAATGGCTAGTAAAAGAGTTTATAAACCATAGAGAAGTTGGAATACAGTAGGTTAAACACCAATATAAATAAAGAATGAGTTTATTACAGTACTTTGAAGTGGTGTTTTGTTTTCTTTCGCTAACGGAGCTTACGAGTTTTGTGTTAAGTTTTGTGTTGTGAAGTTTTCAAGTTTTGGGTGAAGATTCGATGGACTATGGAATAAGGAGTGGCAAGAGACTAAGCTTGGGGATGACCAAGGCACCCCAAGGTAATATTCAAGGATAAACAAAAGCCTAAGCATGGGGATGCCCCGGAAGGCATCCCCTCTTTCGTCTTCGTTCATCGGTAACTTTACCTGGAGCTATATTTTTATTCACCACATGATATGTGTTTTGCTTGGAGCGTCATTTTAGTTTATTTAGCTTTGCTTGCTGCTTGAATAAAATACCATGATCTGAAATTCTTAAATGTTAGAGAGTCTTCATATAGTTGCATAATTATTCGATTACTCATTGATCTTCACTTATATCTTTCGGAGTAGTTTGTTGTTGCTCTAGTGCTTCACTTATATATTTTTAGAGCACGGCGGTGGTTTTATTTTATAGAAATAGATGAACTCTCATGCTTCACTTATATTATTTTGAGAGTCTTTAGAACAGCATGGTAGTTTGCTTTGGTTATGAAACTAGTCCTAATATGATGGGTATCCAAGAGGGATATAATAAAAACTTTCATATAAAGTGCATTGAATACTATGCGAAGTTTGATACTTGATGATTGTTTTGAGATATGGAGATGGTGATATTAGAGTCATGCTAGTGAGTAGTTGTGAATTTGAGAAATACTTGTGTTAAAGTTTGTGACTCCCGTAGCATGCACGTATGGTGAACCGTTATGTGATGAAGTCGGAGCATGATTTATTTTTTGATTGTCTTCCTTATGAGTGGCGGTCGGGGACGAGCAATGGTCTTTTCCTACCAATCTATCCCCCTAGGAGCATGCGCGTAATAATTTGCTTTGATAACTTGTAGATTTTCGCAATAAGTATATGAGTTCTTTATGACTAATGTTGAGTCCATGGATTATACGCACTTTTCTTCCTTCCACCATTGCTAGCCTCTCTAATACCGCACACCTTTTGCCGGTATCATACACCCACCATATACCTTCCTCAAAACAGCCACCATACCTACCTATTATGGCATTTCCATAGCCATTCCGAGATATATTGCCATGCAATTTTCCACCGTTCTGTTTGCTATGACACGCTCCATCATTGTCATATTGCTTTGCATGATCATGTAGTTGACATTGTATTTGTGGCAAAGCCATCGTTCATAATTCTTCCATACATGTCACTCACGAGTCATTGCACATCCCGGTACACTGCCGGAGGCATTCATATAGAGTCATATTTTGTTCTAAGAATCGAGTTGTAATTCTTGAGTTGTAAGTAAATAAAAGTGTGATGATCATCATTATTAGAGCATTGTCCCAGTGAGGAAAGGATGATGGAGACTATGATTCCCCCACAAGTCGGGATGAGACTCCGGACGAAAATAAATAAATAAAAGAGGCCAAAGAAGCCCAAATAAAAAAAGAGAGAAAAGAGGCCATAAAAAAAGAGAAGTCCCAAATAAAAAAATGAGAGAAAAAGAGAGAAGGGGAAATGCTACTATCCTTTTACCACACTTGTGCTTCAAAGTAGCACCATGATCTTCATGATAGAGAGTCTCCTATGCTGTCACTTTCATATACTAGTGGGAATTTTTCATTATAGAACTTGGCTTGTATATTCCAATGATGGGCTTCCTCAAAACGCCCTAGGTCTTCGTGAGCAAGCGAGTTGGATGCACACCCACTAGTTTCTTTTGTTGAGCTTTCATACACTTATAGCTCTAGTGCATCCGTTGCATGGCAATCCCTACTCACTCACATTGATATCTATTGATGGTCATCTCCATAGCCCGTTGATACGCCTAGTTGATGTGAGACTATCTTCTCCTTTTTGTCTTCTCCACAACCACCATTCTATTCCACCTATAGTGCTATGTCCATGGCTCACGCTCATGTATTGCGTGAAGATTGAAAAAGTTTGAGAACATCAAAAGTATGAAACAATTGCTTGGCTTGTCATCGGGGTTGTGCATGATTTAAATATTTTGTGTGATGAAGATGGAGCATAGCTAGACTATATGATTTTGTAGGGATAGCTTTCTTTGGCCATGTTATTTTGAGAAGACATGATTGCTTAGTTAGTATGCTTGAAGTATTATTATTTTTATGTCAATATTAAACTTTTGTCTTGAATCTTATGGATCTGAACATTCATGCCAAAATGAAGAGAATTACTTAGAGAAATATGTTAGGTAGCATTCCACATCAAAAAAATCTGTTTTTATCATTTACCTACTCGAGGACGAGCAGGAATTAAGCTTGGGGATGCTGATACGTCTCCAACGTATCTATAATTTTTGATTGTTCCATGCTATTATATTATCAACCTTGGATGTTTTATATGCATTTATATGCTATTTTATATGATTTTTGGGACTAACCTATTAACCTAGAGCCCAGTGCCACTTTCTGTTTTTCCTTGTTTTAGAGTATTGAAGAAAAGGAAAATCAAACGGAGTCCAATTGACCTGAAACTTCACGAAACTTATTTTTGAAAGGAAAGCAACCCGGGAGACTTGGAGTCCACGTAAGGGAAGCAACGAGGAAGCCACGAGGCAGGGGGGCGCGCCCTCCACCCTCGTGGGCCCCTCGTGGCTCCCCTGACGTACTTCTTCCTCCTATATATCTCCATATACCCTAAAACGATTGGGGAGCAGAATAGATCGGGAGTTCCGCTGCCATTAGCCTCCATAGCCACCAAAAACCAATCTAGACCCGTTCTGGCACCCTGCCGGAGGGGGCAATCCCTCTCCGGTGGCCATCTACATCATCCCGGTGCTCTCCATGACAAGGAGGGAGTAGTTCTCCCTCGGGGCTGAGGGTATGTACCAGTAGCTCTGTATTTGATCTCTCTCTCTCTCTCGTGTTCTTGAGGTGGTACGATCTTGATGTATCGCGAGCTTTGCTATTATAGTTGGATATTATGATGTTTCTCCCCCTCTACTCTCTTGTAATGGATTGAGTTTTCCCTTTGAAGTTATCTTATCAGATTGAGTCTTTAAAGATTTGATAACACTTGATGTATGTCTTGCCGTGCGTATCTGTGGTGACAATGGGATATCACGTGATTCACTTGATGTATGTTTTGGTGATCAACTTGCGGGTTCCGCCCATGAACCTACGCATAGGGGTTGGCACACGTTTTCGTCTTGACTCTCCGGTAGAAACTTTGGGGCACTCTTTGAGGTTCTATGTGTTGGTTGACTATATGAATCTGAGATTGTGTGATGCATATCGTATAATCATACCCACGGATACTTGAGGTGACATTGGAGTATCTAGGTGACATTAGGGTTTTGGTTGATTTGTGCCTTAAGGTGTTATTCTAGTACGAACTCTAGGGCTGTTTGTGACACTTATAGGAATAGCCCAACGGATTGATTGGAAAGAATAACTTTGAGGTGGTTTCTTACCCTACCATAATCTCTTCGTTCGTTCTCCGCTATTAGTGACTTTGGAGTGACTCTTTGTTGCATGTTGAGGGATAGTTATATGATCCAATTATGTTATTATTGTTGAGAGGACTTGCACTAGTGAAAGTATGAACCCTAGGCCTTGTTTCAACACATTGCAATACCGTTTATGCTCACTTTTATCATTAGTTACCTTGCTGTTTTTATATTTTCAGATTACAAAAACCTTTATCTACTATCCACATTGCACTTGTATCACCATCTCTTCGCCACCTATACAATTTACCATTGTATTGGGTGTGTTGGGGACACAAGAGACTCTTTGTTATTTGGTTGTAGGGTTGCTTGAGAGAGACCATCTTCATCCTACGCCTCCTACGGATTGATAAACCTTAGGTCATCCACTTGAGGGAAATTTGCTACTATCCTACAAACCTCTGCACTTGGAGGCCCAACAACGTCTACAAGAAGAAGGTTGTGTAGTAGACATCAATGATCGGGTGTGATAGACTCTACATTCACATACAACGGGTGTAAGATAGTTTTACTCACGCGGAATACTTTGGTTAAACTTGACGAGCCTAGCATGTACAGACATGGCCTCGGAACACTGGAGACCAAAAGGTCGAAGATGAGTCATATAGTAGACATGATCAACATAGAGATGTTCACCATTGATGACTACCTCATCTCACGTGATGATCAGACATAGGTTAGTTGATATGGATCATGTATCACTTAGACAACATGAGGGATGTTGATTTAAGTGAGAGCTCATTAGTAATTTGGTTACTTGAACTTAATTTATCATGAACTTAGTCCTGATAGTATTTGTAAATCTATGTTGTAGATCAATAGCTCGCGATATAGCTCCCATTATTTTTGATATGTTTTTAGAGAAAAATAAGTTGAAAGATGATAGTAGCAATGATGCGGACTGGGTCTATGATATGAGGTGATACGTCTCCAACGTATCTATAATTTTTGATTGCTCCATGCTATATTATCTACTGTTTTGGACATTATTGGGCTTTATTATCCACTTTTATATTATTTTTGGGACTAACCTATTAACCGGAGGCCCAGCCCAGAATTGATGTTTTTGTTGCCTATTTTAGGGTTTCGAAGAAAAGGAATATCAAACGGAGTCCAAACGGAATGAAACCTTCGGGAACGTGATTTTCTCATCGAACATGATCCAGGAGACTTGGACCCTACGTCAAGAAACAAAGGAGGAGGCCATGAGGTAGGGGGGCGCGCCTACCCCCCAGGCGCGCCCTCCACCCTCGTGGGCCCCCTGTTGCTCCACTGACGTACTCCTTCCTCCTATATATACCTACGTACCCCCAAACGATCAGATACGGAGCCAAAACCCTAATTCCACTGCCGCAACTTTCTGTATCCACGAGATCCCATCTTGGGGCCTGTTCCGGAGCTCCGCCGGAGGGGGTATCCATCACAGAGGGCTTCTACATCATCACCATAGCCCCTCCGATGAAGTGTGAGTAGTTTACCTCAGACCTTCGGATCCATAGTTATTAGCTAGATGGCTTCTTCTCTCTTTTTGGATCTCAATACAATGTTCTCCCCCTCTCTTGTGGAGATCTATTCGATGTAATCTTCTTTTTGCGGTGTGTTTGTTGAGACCGATGAATTGTGGGTTTATGATCAAGTCTATCTATGAACAATATTTGAATCTTCTCTAAATTCTTTTATGTATGATTGGTTATCTTTGCAAGTCTCTTCAAATTATCAGTTTGGTTTGGCCTACTAGATTGATCTTTCTTGCAATGGGAGAAGTGCTTAGCTTTGGGTTCAATCTTGCGGTGTCCTTTCCCAGTGACAGTAGGGGCAGCAAGGCACGTATTGTATTGTTGCCATCGAGGATAACAAGATGGGGTTTTCATCATATTGCATGAGTTTATCCCTCTACATCATGTCATCTTGCTTAAGGCGTTACTCTGTTTTCATGAACTTAATACTCTAGATGCATGCTGGATAGTGGTCGATGAGTGGAGTAATAGTAGTAGATGCAGGCAGGAGTCGGTCTACTTGTCTCGGACGTGATGCCTATATACATGATCATACCTAGATATTCTCATAACTATGCTCAATTCTGTCAATTGCTCAACAGTAATTTGTTCACCCACCGTAAAATACTTATGCTCTTGAGAGAAGCCACTAGTGAAACCTATGGCCCCCGGGTCTATCTTCATCATATTAATCTTCCAATACTTAGTAATTTCCTTTGCTTTTTACTTTGCCTTTTATTTTACTTTGCATCTTTATCATAAAAATACCAAAAATATTATCTTATCATATCTATCATATCTCACTCTCGTAAGTGGCCGTGTAGGGATTGACAACCCCTTATTGTGTTGGTTGCAAGGATTTATTTGTTTTGTGTAGGTGCAAGGGACTCGCGCGTAGCCTCCTACTTGATTGATACCTTGGTTCTCAAAAACTGAGGGAAATACTTATGCTACTTTGCTGCATCATCCCTTCCTCTTCGGGGAAAACCAACGCAGTGCTCAAGAGGTAGCAAGAAGGATTTCTGGCGCTGTTGCCGGGGAGTCTATGCAAAAGTCAATATACCAAGTACCCATCACAATCCTTATCGCTCGCATTACATTAATTGCCATTTGCCTCTCGTTTTCCTCTTCCCCACTTCACCCTTGCCGTTTTGTTCGCCCTCTCTCTCTATCCTCTCTCTCTTTCTCTATTTGCCTTTTTTGCCCGCTTGCTTTTTGTTTGCTTGTGTGTTGGATTGCTTGCTTGTCACGATGGCTCAAGATAACACTAAATTGTGTGACTTTACCAATACCAACAACAATGATTTTATTAGCACTCCGATTGCTCCTCTTACCGATGCTGAATCTTGTGAAATTAATGCTGCCTTGCTGAATCTTGTCATGAAAGATCTGTTTTCCGGCCTTCCTAGTGAAGATGCCGCTACCCATCTAAATAGCTTCGTTGATTTGTGTGATATGCAAAAGAAGAAATATCTGGATAACGATATTGTTAAATTGAAGCTATTTCCTTTTTCGCTTAGAGATCGTGCTAAAGCTTGGTTTTCGTCTTTGCCTAAAAATAGTATTGATTCATGGAATAAGTGCAAAGATGCTTTTATCTCTAAGTATTTTCCTCCCGCTAAGATCATCTCCCTTAGAAACGATATTATGAATTTTAAGCAACTTGATCATGAACATGTTGCACAAGCTTGGGAGAGGATGAAATTAATGATACGTAATTGCCCTACTCATGGTTTGAATTTGTGGATGATTATACACAATTTTTTTGCCGGATTGAATTTTGCTTCTAGAAATCTTTTAGATTCGGCCGCGGGAGGCACTTTTATGGAAATCACTTTAGGAGAAGCTACTAAACTCCTAGATAATATTATGGTTAATTATTCTCAATGGCATACTGAAAGATCTACTAATAAAAAGGTGCATGCGATAGAAGAAATTAATGTTTTGAGTGGAAAGATGGATGAATTTATGAAATTATTTGCTAGTAAGAATGTTTCTTCTGATCCTAATGATATTCCCTTGTCTACTTTGATTGAGAATAATAATGAATCTATGGATGTGAATTTTGTTGGTAGGAACAATTTTGGTAACAACGCGTATAGAGGAAATTTTAATCCTAGGACTTATCCTAGTAATCCCTCTAATAATTATGGTAATTCCAACAACAATTCTTAAGGAAATTATAATAAGATGCCCTCTGATTTTGAATCTAATATTAAAGAATTTATTACTTCGCAAAAGAATTTCAATGCTTCGATTGAAGAAAAATTGCTCAAGATTGATGAGTTGGCTAGGAACGTTGATAGAATTTCTCTTCATGTTGATTCTTTGAAGCTTAGATCTATTCCACCTAAGCATGATATCAATGAGTCTCTCAAAGCCATGAGAATTTCCATTGATGAGTGCAAAGAAAGAACCGCTAGGATGCGTGCTAAGAAAGATGCCTTTATAAGAGCGTGTTCTTCTAGTTCCTATGAAAATAAAGATGAAGATCTAAAAGTTATTGATGTGTCCCCTATTAAATCTTTGTTTTGCAATATGAATCTTAATAATGATGGGACTTAATATGATCCACCTTTACCTAGAAGGCGTTCCAAGCATTCGGAGTTTTTAGATCTTGATGCTAAAATTGATGAAAGTGGGATCGAAGAAATTAAAACCCTAGATGTTGCTAAACCCACTATTTTGGATTTCAAGGAATTTAATTATGAAATTTGCTCTTTGATTGATTGTATTTCCTTGTTGCAATCCGTGCTAAATTCTCCTCACGCTTATAGTCAAAATAAAGCGTTCACTAAACATATCGTTGATGCATTGATGCAATCTTATGAAGAAAAACTTGAGTTGGAAGTTTCTATTCCTAGAAAACTTTATGATGAGTGGGAACCAACTACTAAAATTAACATTAAAGATCATGATTTCTATGCTTTATGTGATTTCGGTGCTAGTGTTTCCATGATTCCAAAGACTTTGTGTGATTTGTTTGGTTTCCGTGATTTTGATTATTGCTCTCTAAACTTGCACCTTGCGGATTCCACTATTAAGAAACCTATGGGAAGAATTAATGATGTTCTTATTGTTGAAAATAGGAATTATGTACCCATAGATTTTATTGTTCTTGACATAGATTGCAATCCTTCATGTCCTATTATTCTTGGTAGACCTTTCCTTAGAACGATTGGTGCAATTATTGATATGAAGGAAGGAAATATTAGATTCCAATTTCCGATAAGGAAAGGCATGGAACACTTTCATAGAAATTAAATTAAATTACCTTATGAATATATTATGAGAGCCACTTATGGATTGCCTACCAAAGATGGCAATACCTAGATCTATCCTTGCTTTTTATGCCTAGCTAGGGGCGTTAAACGATAGCGCTTGTTGGGAGGCAACCCAATTTTATTTTTATTACTTGCCTTTTGCTCCTGTTTAGTAATGAATAATTTATCTATCCTCTGTTTAGGTTGTGTTTTTTGTGTTTAATTAGAGTTTGTGCCAAGTAGAACCGTTGGGAAGACTTGGGGAAAGTCTTGATATCTTGCTGTAAAAAACAGAAACTTTAGCGCTCACGAGAACTGCTGCCATTTTTATTTGGAATTCGCTATTTAGTTAATTATTTTTTAATATTATTAATAGATAAATTACTCACGTCCAGCAATTTATTTTAGAATTTTTGGGGTTCCATATCTTGTGCTAGCTACAGATTACTACAGACTGTTCTGTTTTTGACAGATTCTGTTTTTCGTGTGTTGTTTGCTTATTTTGATGAATCTATGGCTAGTAAAATAGTTTATAAACTATATAGAAGTTGTAATACAGTAGGTTTAACACCAATACAAATAAAGAATGAGTTCATTACAGTACCTTGAAGTGGTCTTTTGTTATCTTTCGCTAACGGAGCTCACGAGATTTTCTACTTTAAGTTTTGTGTTGTGAAGTTTTCAAGTTTTGGGTAAAGATTTGATGGATTATGGAACAAGGAGTGGCAAGAGCCTAAGCTTGGGGATGCCCATGGCACCCCCAAGATAATCTAAGGACACCTAAAAGCCAAAGCTTGGGGATGCCCCGGAAGGCATCCCCTCTTTTCGTCTACTTCTATCGGTAACTTTACTTGGAGCTATATTTTTATTCACCACATGAGATGTGTTTTGCTTGGAGCGTCTTGTATGATTTGAATCTTTACTTTTTAGTTTACCACAATCATCCTTGCTGTACACACCTTTTTAGAGAGCCATACATGATTTGGAATTTGTTAGAATACTCTATGTGCTTCGCTTATATCTTTTTGAGTTATATAGTTTTGCTCTAGTACTTCACTTATATCTTTTAGAGCACGGTGGTAGATTTGTTTTATAGAAACTATTGATCTCTCATGCTTCACTTAGATTATTTTGAGAGTCTTAAATAGCATGGTAATTTGCTTAAATAATCCTAATATGCTAGGTATTCAAGATTGGTAAAATTTTTCTTATGAGTGTTTTGAATACTAAGAGAAGTTTGATGCTTGATGATTGTTTTGAGATATGGAGGTAATAATATCAAAGTCATGCTTGCCGAGTAGTTGTGAATTTTAGAAATGCTTGTGTTGAAGTTTGCAAGTCCCGTAGCATGCACATATGTTAAACGTTATGTAACAAATTTGAAACATGAGGTGTTATTTGATTGTCTTCCTTATGAGTGGCGGTCGGGGACGAGCAATGGTCTTTTCCTACCAATATATCCCCCTAGGAGCATGCGCGTAGTGCTTGGTTTTTGATGATAGATTTTTGCAATAAGTATGTGAGTTCTTTATGACTAATGTTGAGTCCATGGATTATACACACTCTCACCCTTCCATCATTGCTAGCCTCTTCGGTACCGTGCATTGCCCTTTCTCACATTGAGAGTTGGTGCAAACTTCGCCGGTGCATCCAAACCCCGTGATATGATACGCTCTTTCACACTTAAACCTCCTTATATCTTTCTCAAAACAGCCACCATACCTACCTATTATGGCATTTCCATAGCCATTCCGAGATATATTGCCATGCAACTTTCCACCATTCCGTTTATCATGACACATTCATCATTGTCATATTGCTTAGCATGATCATGTAGTTGACATAGTATTTATGGCAAAGCCACCGTTCATAATTATTTCATACATGTCACTCTTGGTTCATTGCATATCCCGGTACACCGCCGAAGGCATTCATATAGAGTCATATCTTGTTCTAAGTATCAAGTTGTAATTCTTGAGTTGTAAGTAAATAGAAGTGTGATGACCATCATTCATAGAGCATTGTCCTAAAAAAAGAGGAGAAAGGCCAAAAAATAGAGGCCAAATAAAAAAGAAAAAAATATATATAAGGGACAATGCTACTATCCTTTGCCACACTTGTGCTTCAAAGTAGCACCATATTCTTCATGATAGAGAGTCTTTTGTTTTGTCACTTTCATATACTAGTGGGAATTTTTCATTATAGAACTTGGCTTGTATATTGCAACAATGGGCCTCCTCAAGTGCCCTAGGTCTTCGTGAGCAAGCAAGTTGGATGCACACCCACTTAGTTTCTTTTGTTGAGCTTTCATACATTTATAGCTCTAGTGCATCCGTTGCATAGCAATCCCTACTCCTTGCATTAACATCAACCGATGGGCATCTCCATAGCCCATTGATTAGCCTCGTTGATGTGAGACTTTCTCTTTTTTGTCTTCTCCACATAACCCCCATCATCATATTCTATTCTACCCATAGTGCTATATCCATGGCTCGCGCTCATATATTGCGTGAAAGTTTATAGGTTTGAGATTACTAAAGTATGAAACAATTGCTTGGCTTGTCATCGGGGTTGTGCATGATGAGAGCATTCTTGTGTGACAAAAATGGAGCATGACTAAACTATATGATTTTGTAGGCATGAACTTTCTTTGGCCATGTTATTTTGAGAGGACATAATTGCTTAGTTAGTATGCTTGAAGTATTATTATTTTTATGTTAATACGAACTTTTATATTGAATCTTTCGGATCTGAATATTCATACCACAATTAAGAAGAATTACATTAAAATTATGCCAAGTAGCACTCCGCATCAAAAATTCCGTTTTTATCATTTACCTACTCGAGGACGAGCAGGAATTAAGCTTGGGGATGCTTGATACGTCTCCAACGTATCTATAATTTTTGATTGCTCCATGCTATATTATCTACTGTTTTGGACATTATTGGGCTTTATTATCCACTTTTATATTATTTTTGGGACTAACCTATTAACCGGAGGCCCAACCCAGAATTGCTGTTTTTTTTGCCTATTTTAGGGTTTCGAAGAAAAGGAATATCAAACGGAGTCCAAACGGAATGAAACCTTCGGGAACGTGATTTTCTCACCGAACATGATCCAGGAGACTTGGACCCTACATCAAGAAACAAAGGAGGAGGCCACGAGGTAGGGGGCGCGCCTACCCCCCAGGCGCGCCCTCCAGCCTCGTGGGCCCCCTGTTGCTCCACCGACGTACTCCTTCCTCCTATATATACCTACGTACCCCCAAACGATCAGATATGGAGCCAAAACCCTAATTCGACCGCCGCAACTTTTTGTATCCACGAGATCCCATCTTGGGGCCTGTTCCGGAGCTCCGCCGGAGGGGGTATCCATCACAGAGGGCTTCTACATCATCACCATGGCCCCTCCGATGAAGTGTGAGTAGTTTACCTCAGACCTTCAGGTCCATAGTTATTAGCTAGATGGCTTCTTCTCTCTTTTTGGATCTCAATACAATGTTCTCCCCCTCTCTTTTGGAGATCTATTCGATGTAATCTTCTTTTTGCGGTGTGTTTGTTGAGACCGATGAATTGTGGGTTTATGATCAAGTCTATCTATGAACTATATTTGAATCTTCTCTAAATTCTTTTATGTATGATTGGTTATCTTTGCAAGTCTCTTCGAATTATCAGTTTGGTTTGGCCTACTAGATTGATCTTTCTTGCAATGGGAGAAGTGCTTAGCTTTGGGTTCAATCTTGCGGTGTCCTTCCCAGTGACAGTAGGGGTAGCAAGGCACGTATTGTATTGTTGCCATCGAGGATAACAAGATGGGGTTTTCATCATATTGCATGAGTTTATCCCTCTACATCATGTCATCTTGCTTAAGGTGTTACTCTGTTTTCATGAACTTAATACTCTAGATGCGTGCTGGATAGCGGTCGATGAGTGGAGTAATAGTAGTAGATGCAGGCAGGAGTCGGTCTACTTGTCTCGAACGTGATGCCTATATACTTGATCATACCTAGATATTCTCATAACTATGCTCAATTCTGTCAATTTCTCAACGGTAATTTGTTCATCCACCGTAAAATACTTATGCTCTTGAGAGAATCCACTAGTGAAACCTATGCCCCCGGGTCTATCTTCATCATATTAATCTTCCAATACTTAGTAATTTCCTTTGCTTTTTTACTTTGCCTTTTATTTTACTTTGCATCTTTATCATAAAAATACCAAAAATATTATCTTATCATATCTATTAGATCTCACTCTCGTAAGTGGCCGTGTAGGGATTGACAACCCCTTATCGAGTTGGTTGCGAGGATTTATTTGTTTTGTGAAGGTGCGAGGGACTCACACGTAGCCTCCTACTGGATTGATACCTTGGTTCTCAAAAACTGAGGGAAATACTTACGCTACTTTGCTGCATCATCCCTTCCTCTTCGGGAAAAACCAACGCAGTGCTCAAGAGGTAGAGGATTATCCTCATTTGCTGCACAGAAGAATTATATCCTTGATGCACCGCTAGGTGACAAACCTATTGCAGGAGCAGATGCGGATGTTATGAACATTTGGCAAGCTCGATATGATGTCTACTTGATAGTTTAGTGCACCATGCTTTACGACTTAGAACCGTGACTTCAAAAACATTTGGAACGCCACAGAGCATATGAGATCTTCCAAGAGTTGAAATTGGTATTTCAGACTCATGCCCGTGTCGAGAGGTATGAGACCCCTGACAAGTACTTTGCCTACAACATGGAGGAGAATAGCTCAACCAGTGAGTATGTGCTCAGAATGTCTGGGTACTACAGTCGCTTAATCAAGTGGGAGTTAATCTCCAAGATAAGATAGTGATTGACAAAGTTCTTTAGTCACTATCACCGAGGTACAAGAACTTCGTGATGAACTATAATATGTAAGGGATGACGAAAATGATTCCCGAGCTCTTCGCGATGCTGAAATCGGCGATGGTAGAAATCAAGAAGGAGCATCAAGTGTTGATGGTTAACAAGACCACTAGTTTCAAGAAAAAGGGCAAGGGAAAGAGAGGAAACTTCAATAAGAATGGCAAGCAAGTTGCCGCTCCCATGAAGAAGCCCAAAGCTGGACCCAAGCCTGAAACTGAGTGCCTCTACTGCAAAGGAAATGGTTACTGAAAATGGAACTGCCCCAAATACTTGGCGGATAAGAAGGATGGCAAAGTGAACAAAGGTATATTTTATATACATGTTATTGATGTGTACCTTACTAGTATTAATAGTAGCCCCTGGTATTTGCTACCGGTTCAGTTGCTAAGATTAGTAACTCGAAACAGGAGTTGCAGAATAAATAGAGACTAGTTAAGGGAGAGGTGATGATATGTGTTGGAAGTGATTCCAAGGTTGATACGATCACCATCGCACACTCCCTCTACCTTCGGGATTAGTGTTGAACCTAAATAAATGTTATTTGGTGTTTGCGTTGAGCATGAATGTGTTTTGATCATGTTTATCGCAATATGGTTATTCATTTAAGTCAAAGAATAATTGCTGTTCTATTTACATGAATAAAACCTTCTATGGTCATACACCCAATGTGAATGGTATATTGAATCTCGATAGTAGTGATATACATATTCATAATATTTATGCCAAAAGATGCAAAGTTGATAATGATAGTGCAACATATTTGTGGCACTGCCGTTTAGGTCATATTGGTGTAAAGCGCATGAAGAAACTCCATGGAAATGGACTTTTGGAATCACTTGATTATGAATCATTTGATACTTTGCGAACCATGCCTCATGGGCAAGATGACTAAAACTCCATTCTTCAGAACAATGGAGCGAGCTAATGACTTATTGGAAATAATATATACCGATGTATGCGGTCTGATGAGTATTGAAGCACGCGGCAGGTATCATTATTTTCTGACCATCACAGATGATTTGAGTAGGTATGGGTATATCTACTTAATGAAACACAAGTCTGAAACATTTGAAACATTAAAAGAATTTCAGAGTGAAGTGGAGAATTATCGTCATAAGAAAATAAAGTTTCTATGATTTGATCGCAGAGGAAAATATTTGAGTTACGAGTTTGTCCTTCATTTAACAATGTGGAATTGTTTCACAACTCACGCCACCTAGAACACCACAACGTAATGGTGTGTCCGAACGTCGTAACCGTACTTTATTGGATATAGTGCGATCTATGATGTCTCTTACTGATTTACCACTATTGTTTTGGGATTATGCATTAGAGACAGTCGCATTCAGAATTAATAGGGCACCATCTAAATCCGTTGAGATGACACCGTATGAATTGTGGTTTGGCAAGAAACCTAAGCTATCGTTTCTTAAAGTTTTGGGTTGTGACGCTTATGTCGAAAGGCTTCAGCTTGATAAGCTCGAACCCAAATCGGAGAAGTGCGTCTTCATATTATACCCTAAGAAAACAATTGGGTACACCTTCTGTGGGAGTCCTGGATTAGGGGGTCTTCGGACAGCCGGACTATATCCTTTGGCCGGACTGTTGGACTATGAAGATACAAGATTGAAGACATCGTCTCGTGTCCGGATAGGACTCTACTTGGCGTGGAAGGCAAGCTAGGCAATACGGATATGTATATCTCCTCCTTTGTAACCGACCTTGTGTAACCCTAGCCCCCTCCGGTGTCTATATAAACCGGAGGGTTTTAGTCCGTAGGACAACATACAGTCATACCATAGGCTAGCTTCTAGGATTTAGCCTCTCCGATCTCGTGGTAGATCAACTCTTGTAATACTCATACCATCAAGAATAAATCAAGCAGGACGTAGGGTTTTACCTCCATCAAGAGGGCCCGAACCTGGGTAAAACATCGTGTCCCCTGCCTCCTGTTACCATCCGCCTTAGATGCACAGTTCGAGACCCCCTACCCGAGATCCATCGGTTTTGACACCGACATTGGTGCTTTCATTGAGAGTTCCTCTGTGTTGTCGCCGTTAGGCTTGATGGCTCCCACGATCATAGATAGCGATGCAGTCCAGGGTGAGACTTTTCTCCCCGGGCAGATCTCTGTGTTCGGCTGCTTCGCACCGTGGGCCAACTCGCTTGGCCATCTGGAGCAGATCGAAAGTTACGCCCCTGGCCACCAGGTCAGGTTTGGAAGCTTAAACTACATGGCCAATATCCGCGGAGACTTGCTCTTCGACGGATTCGAGCCCCTGCCTTGTGCGCCATGCGGTCACGATGAGTACGATCTAGCTCTACCATCGGACAGTGTTCAAGAAATCGCACCGGCAGCCGCTCCGACGCTCAATTCGGAGCCAGTTGCGCCATCCATGGACGGGTGGATAGACCCCGCCACGGAGGCAGTATCCTCTGCGGCGATCGGGCCGAATATCGACCTCACCCTTCTCGAGAGCCGTGTTGCCAAACTACCAGATCCTTCTCCGGCCACGGACTCCGAACCGCCTGCGCCCGTTCCTGTCGAATCCGATTGGGCGCCGATCAGGGAGTTTACCTCCGCGGATATTTTTCAGCACTCGCCCTTTGGCGACATACTGAACTCATTAAGGTCTCTCTCCTTGTTAGGAGAGTCCTGGCCGAACTACATCCGGCAGGATTGGGATGCGGATGACGAAGAAATTCGCCGCCCACCCACCACCCACTTAGTAGCTACTATCGATGACTTAACCGACATGCTCGACTTCGACTCCGAAGACATCGACGGTATGGACGACGATGCAGGAGACGAACAGGAACCACTACCCACAGGGCACTGGACGCCCACTTTATCACATGACGTATACATGGTGGACACACCCAAAGAAAAAAACGACGAGGAACGGAAGGACGCAGCGAAGGGTTGTTCCCTCGAGAAGCAGTCAAAGAAGTGGCGTAAACGCCGCTCCAAATCTCGCCTCGGCAGAAATAACGATCACATAGTGTAACATCCCAAAATTTCAATTTGGAATGTTATACACTAGATCATCATTGCATATCATATTTATTGCATTTTGGTTGATCCTAGAAATTTTTCACAACTCAAGGACCCTCGGAGAGAGTTGGGGATTTCGTTATTTTCATATTTGAGTTGTCTCAAATTTTGAAAATAGGATCTTTTGATTTTATTTATTTTATCTTCAATTATTTCTGTTACAAAAATATGAGAGAGGGAATAAAATGACTTTCCCAAAATAAAGAAATATTGAGGATTTAATAAAAAAATCAAACAAGATTTTATTTGGTTTTATTTGCTATTTTATTTGAATTTAGGAAAAATGCGCATTTTTCAAAATTGCATTTAGGCCCCAAATAAATGTTCATCCTGTGCGGCTTGATTTCAGAAGCCGGGGAAAATTTATTTCAGGATTTTTGGAGTCTGTTTAGTAGTTCTTTTGTTTTTTTTTGAGCGTAACTATTTATAAAAAAACGCAACCGACCTACGGGCCGTGTCCGACCCGGACACTAGGCCCGTCCGGCTTTATAAGCCGGGGAGGCCCAGCCGGAACCCCTCCCAAACCCTAGCCGCGCCCGTGCCGCCGCCGCCGACCGTCGCCCCGCGCCGCCGACCGCTGCCGCCGCCGCCAGAGCACCGCCGCTGCCGCAGGGTTAGTCGCCGGAGTTGCCTGAGGTAGTTCTTTTTAGTCGCTGGTTTTTCCCGAAAAACCGTTCGGTTTTCTGATGGTTTTGTTCGTTTTTTTAGTTTCGGTTTTTTTAATAGATCGGTTTTCCGGTTTATTTAAATAGCGAGCGTTCGTCCGTTCATTCGTTTTAACGAACGTTCGTCGTTTTTCTTTTTCTCGGATTAAATCTGTGATTTTTCTGATCGCGATTTCTGATCTGATTTTCGTTTTAGTCTAAATTTTCGCTCGTTTATCGGAATCAGGCGATTCAAGCGCCTGGAGTTTTGTCTCGAAACTCTCTTTCCGATTAACCAACTCAAACAAGTTTTTGTCACTATAAAATTTGCCCTAGATCCAGAATAGTAAACAAAGCCTGTTTCTTTTGCCGTTTGTCTTTCGTTGCTTCGTTCGATTTGATTCTTTTTGCCAACCGGAGTTCTTAAGTTGAACCTTCTGGTTAGATCTCTTATTTGAGTTTTAACTGTGCATTAGTTGAGTACTTATTGTATGCTTATTTGTTTGCGATAGAGTACCCGGAGTGCGCCGCTTGTTACTTCAAATCGCTAGGTTCCCCGGATCATCAGCAAGGCAAGTAACACTTTGATCATACCTCCTACTACCCAGTTTTATTGCATTAGATCAATCCTTACAAATTGCATGATTAGGATCTAATTAAATTGTGGGTTTGGGATGTAGTTGAGGTAGTACCTATTACCTGTTTATTATCAAACCTTTGGGAGTTACTTCTACGTTTGCTCATATTGCCATGCTATGCTAGTAGACGTGGATTGGGTGAGTGTATCCATGACAGATGTGAGATTGTTAATTAATGGTTTATTTAAGGTGGAAACTTAAACACACATCTGGGTGGATTGAGGTACCTAGGTATTCTAGGATTGCCTATTTTTCTTTATGGACCGCCACCCAGGCTCAAAGGGATCATGAGATTATTCATACTAGAAACCTCCGTGTGCAGCCACAAGCTATTATGGGCTCTAGCATAGTTGATTAAGTCATGTGAACTCTTACAGTGGTAGACTAGCAGATGTAGGGGTTGTAGGTGGTACGGTCTACTGATCGTAAGGTGCAAATGCTTCTGAAAGACTATGTCTCGGTCATCCGTTTCTCAAACACCGTGTAGTGCGAGAAACCAAACGGAGGCGATTGAGTCTTGTGGGGAAAAAATGCGCAAACCTCTGCAGAGTGTATAAACTAGTCATGGTTAGCCGTGTCCCCGGTTATGGACATCTTGAGTATCTAGTACCCGGATTATCATGTGAATCTCAACATGTTACTATAAAATTAAATTTTGATGGGTTTGTATAATGATGATGCTTAATTGGGATTGAGAATGCTGTCAACCATTCTCAATGTTTAACAACCACCATGATAGTTAAATAAATTATTCCTTTGCAGTAGGGAAAAATTGGCTTTACACAAAACTGTAACCATAGAGATTTCTACCAGCCAAATATGCATATAGAATAGCTGTTTCTTTCCATTACTCTCTATGTGTTATTTTGCCAGCATATTCCATGTGCTGACCCGTTTCGGGCTGCAACGTTAATGTTGCAGACTTTTCAGATGACGATTAAGGTGTTTTAGGTCGTGGTTCTATACTCAGTGATGCCGTTGGAGTTGATGGACTCACTTATCTTCCAAGCCTTCCGCTGTTATCGTTATTAGATGGCCTTAAGCCATATTTATTGTAATAAGTTCTCTTTTGGAGACACTCGATGTAATAAGTGTGTGATTGCTACTCTGTTATAAATCCTTCAAGTACTGTGTGGTGTTAGGATTACTGATCCAGGGATGACACCTGAGCATAGAGATTTGACCGTTTGAGGTCTGGTCGCTACAAGATGGTATCAGAGCACACACTGACTGTTGGACACGACCACTAAGCTAAAGACCTAGATCACTACTCACTCTCTTCTCTTTTCTGACTCCTTATCTTTTCTACTCTTTTAGGATGGCGGATGCAAGGAACAAGTTCACGCAACCGGATGAAGATACACCCTTTGGACGTCACTTGAAGGAAGTCACTAGATATCTGAACATAGGAGTACCAAGCTTCACCGGCACCTACAACGCCACTTTACTTGAAGAAGATCGCTGGATGATTCAAGTTCAAGTTCCAGGAAGGACGTTCATGCCAGTCACTGAGCCCATAGAGTTTTCTTTTGATGCACCAACTTGGAGTCTAGGAAAGAGCATGGCAGCTCACATCGCCATGGGACGCATTGGAGAAGTCTACCGCATGATCTCAAGGATACTATTTACCAGATTTGTGGGCGCCGAGATGAGCACTGGGGGATGATCAGCACCAGAAAGGATAGATCAATTGCAGCTTTTATCCAGAAGTTAAACCAGCACATTCGATGTCAGGAGAACCAGATGTGCGCCGACATGATAGACTTGAAGAAGGCAAAGACAAGAATCAAGGAACTGGAGGAAGAACTCAAGGCTACTCGTGAAGATTATGAAGAAGAAATTGAAGTATTAGTGGATAAGAATGCCGACCTAACAATGAAGATCGGAATATTTATGGGAGGCCCTACACCGGTAGAAGAAGACGAAGAACCCAAGGAGATTCGCCCGGAAGACTACATCATCATCGACGACACCGACTCGGATCCCGATGATAGCGATGATGACTATGTTGATGAAGCCGGAGCAGATATCATGGAGTCTGCAACCGAAGAATATTTCTAGTAGACCACCTCATCAGTAGTAGTAGTCCACCATGTAAATATTATAGTCCGAGCACTTTTGCGATAGTTAGATCGATTGTATGCCCTTGTTTGATTGATTGAATGAAGTGAATTGTTTGCTTTTGCCTCATGTGCATATGGGTAGTGTTTTCTCTTTAGACCCCCTCTATTCTTAAATCTCATCTTTTCTAAACCCTCAGATGCCTCCGAGACGTGACTCCGGATTTACCTTTCCACCAGAGCTCACCCAGTTGATCCAGCAGCAGAACACATTAATGCAGTTACTAGTCCAGAATCAGAATCAAGGGAACAACAACAACAACCCACCACCACCACCACCACCTGTTGATCACTTAGCCCGTTTTCTTAGGCTGAATCCGCCGGTGTTTTGCAGTAGCACCGAGCCGATAGTAGCAGATGATTGGCTTCGCAAGACAGCTAGAGAGTTGACCACAGCAGGATGCACGGATGCGGAAAAGGTGAAGTTTGCCACACATCAGCTTGAAGGACCCGCAGCATCATGGTGGGAGAATTTCACAGCCACTTTCCCTGTCGACACTGTCTCGTGGGACCAGTTTCAGCAGGCTTTTCGAACTGCCCATGTTTCAGCAGGAGCTATGGCCATGAAGAAGCGAGAGTTTCGCAACTTGCGCCAAGGAGGACGGACAGTTGGCCAGTATGTGGAGGACTTTAGTAAATTAGCACGTTATGCCCCAGATGACGTTGCTAGAGATGCAGCAAAGCAGGAGAAGTTTCTGGAAGGACTGAATGATGAATTGAGCATGTAGTTGATGGTAGCAACCTTCAACAACTACCAGGAGTTGGTAGATCGTGCTCTTATGCTTGAAGGGAAGCTGCAGCAAATTGAGAATCGCAAGAGGAAGTATGGACAAGGAAAGTACAATTCAGGAGCTCAACAGAAGCCACGTTTTACCCCTAGACCGAGAGGACATTTCTAGCATACCCATGGAGGAGGAAGCTCGCACAATCACAATGGCCCCAAGAATGGTAATGGGAATGGAGGAAGCAACGGCCAGAACCGCACCAACCCATCAGCCCCAGCCAAGAAAGACCTAAGCCAAGTCACTTGCTTTAAGTGCCAGAAGATCGGACATTATGCCAATGAATGTCCTGAATCACAGAATGGAAATGGCAATGGAAGCTCTGGGAAGAAGCCGAACCCTTTCAACAGGGGACAGGTGAACCACGTTAACGTGGAGGAGGTTGAAGAGCAGCCGGATGCAGTAATCGGTAAGTTTTTGGTTAAGTCATTTACTGCACTCGTTCTTTTTGATACTGGTGCATCGCATTCATACATATCAAGGGGATTTGTGGATAAGTATAAACTGCCAACCCAAGCCCTTAGGTCACCCATGTTAGTAACCTCGCCTGGAGCAGAATATATGGCTAGCCTATGGTGTGATTGGTTACCATTAAGGATTGGTAACTATGTATTTCCATCAGACCTAATAGTGTTGGAATCTCAAGGATTGGATGTGATATTAGGCATGGATTGGTTGTCAAAGTATGAAGGGAATATTGAATGTGCCAGTAAGTCAATTTTTCTTACCACCCCAGAAGGGAGAAGGATCAAGTATGTATCCCGACATGTGCCAAAGAGGACTCAAGTAAATTGTTTAACAGGAGTTGTGCAGGAGGAAGTACCAGTAGTGAAGGATTTCCCTGAAGTATTTCCAGAAGAGTTGCCAGGCATGCCACCGGATAGAGATATTGAGTTTTTGATTGAGCTTTTGCCAGACACAGGGCCAATATCAAAGAGACCATATAGGATGCCTGCAAAGGATTTGGTGGAAATTAAGAAGCAAATTAAGGAGTTACTGGATAAAGGATATATTCGCCCAAGTTCTTCACCTTGGGGATCGCCAGTACTTCTAGTAGAAAAGAAGGATGGATCGTTAAGGATGGTTGTCGATTATCGAGGATTGAATGAAGTAACCGTCAAGAACAAGTACCCACTACCGATGATCAATGATCTGTTTGATCGATTGCAAGGAGCTAAGGTGTTTTCCAAGATCTATCTGCGATCAGGATACCACCAGTTGAAGATTCGGGAACAGGATATACCCAAGACGGCTTTTACCACCAGGTATGGGTTGTACGAGTATACCGTTATGTCATTTGGTCTGACTAACGCACCTGCATATTTTATGAACATGATGAACAAAGTGTTTATGGAGTTCTTGGATAAGTTCGTCGTAGTGTTCATTGATGATATCCTGGTTTACTCGAAGAATGAAGAGGAGCATAAGGAGCATTTGCATTTGGTTCTTGGAAAGCTCAGAGAACATCAGTTATATGCCAAGTTTAGCAAATGTGAGTTTTGGTTGAAAGAAGTTGGATTTCTGGGACACGTTATATCCGGAGAAGGTATAGCAGTAGATCCCGCTAAAGTTGATACCGTGACCAAGTGGGAAGCACCAACCACAGCTGGAGAGATCCGGAGTTTTCTTGGACTCGCAGGATACTACCGGAGGTTTATTGAGAATTTCTCAAAGATTGCGAAGCCCATGATGGAGTTGTTGAAGAAGGATACCAAGTTCATATGGACGGAGGAATGTGAGGCTAGTTTTCAGGAGTTGAAGAAACGTTTGGTTACCTCACCAGTGTTGATTTGGCCGGATCAGACCAAGGATTATGAGGTGTATTGTGACGCTTCACGTCGAGGACTTGGAGCAGTGCTTATGGAGGAAGGAAGAGTTGTTTCATATGCCTCACGACAGCTTAAGCCTCATGAGTTGAACTATGCTAAGCATGATTTGGAGTTAGCAGCCATAGTGCATGCACTGAAGACTTGGAGACATTTTCTGATTGGAAACCATTGCGAAGTGTATACGGATCATAAGAGTTTGAAGTATATGTTCACACAGAAGGAGTTGAATCTCAGACAAAGGATATGGTTGGAGCTCATCAAGGATTATGATATGAGATTGCATTATCACCCTGGAAAGGCTAACGTAGTAGCTGACGCGTTGAGCCGTAAGAGCCACGTCAACACCTTAATGACGGGAGATTTACCAAGGGAGTTAGCCGAAAATCTTCGAGAGCTATGTTTGGAAATAGTCCCGAGAGGCTATGTAGCAGCATTGGAGATTCAGTCTACGTTGATGGATAAAATCATAGAAGCTCAAAATACTGACAAGGAGATTGCTTCTATTAAGGAGAAAATGAGCAAAGGAAAAGCTAAGGGATTTCGTGAGGATGAGCACGATACCCTATGGTTTGAATACCGTGTTTATGTGCCAAACAATTCGGAGATCAGGAAGCTAATTCTGCAAGAGGCCCATGATTCACCATACTCGATTCACCTAGGAAATACCAAGATGTATTTGGATTTGAAGGATATTTTCTGGTGGACTGGAATGAAGAAGGATATTGCGGAGTATGTAGCAGTTTGTGATGTATGTCAGAGAGTGAAGGTAGAGCATCAGAAGCCAGCAGGATTGCTACAACCATTGCCGATACCCGAATGGAAGTGGGATAAGCTAGGCATGGATGTTATTACAGGATTGCCCAGAACACGTTCAGGCTATGACTCGACATGGGTTGTAGTCGATCGTTTGACAAAGGTAGCTAATTTCATTCCAGTGAAGACTACCTATACCAGTGCAAAGTTGGCAAAGATATACATGACCAGGATCGTATGTCTGCATGGAGTTCCAAGGAGCATTGTATCAGATAGAGGAACCCAGTTTACCTCAAAGTTCTGGAATCAGTTGCATGAGACTTTGGGAACCAGACTGGAGTTTAGCACAGCTTTCCACCCGCAGACAGATGGACAGACTGAGAGAGTCAATCAGATTTTGGAGGATATGCTAAGAGCTTGTGCGTTAGATTACGGATCTAGTTGGGACGAGAATTTGCCGTATGCAGAGTTCTCTCACAACAACAGCTATCAATCCAGTTTAAGGATGGCCCCTTTTGAAGCCTTGTACGGAAGGAGGTGCAGGACCCCATTGTCCTGGGATGAAGTTGGAGACCGCCAGTTGTTTGGACCGGATCTGATAAAGGAGTCTGAACAAAAGGTGAAATTGATTCGCGATAGGCTCAAGGTAGCTCAATCCAGGCGGAAGAGTTATGCAGATTCTAAACGCAAGGAGACAGTTTACGAAGTCGGAGACCGAGTCTATCTTTGAGTATCACCACTTTGAGGAGTTAAGCGCTTTGGAGTTAAGGGAAAACTAGCGCCACATTTTGTAGGCCCATACAAAGTTTTGGAGCGTATGGGAGAAGTAGCCTACAAGTTGGAATTACCCGAAGGATTGTCGGGAGTTCACGACGTGTTCCATGTATCCCAGTTGAAGAAGTGCCACGCAGAGATGGCTGACATACCGCTGAGAGATACGGTACCACTGGAAGCAATTCAGTTGGACAGTGATTTGACCTATGAGGAGAAACCAGTTAAGATTTTAGAGTATGCCAGTCGAGTCACCCGCAGCAAGGTTATCAAGTTTTGCAAGGTTCAGTGGAGCCACCACACGGAGGATGAAGCCACCTGGGAATGAGAGGAAGATTTGCTAAAGGACCACCCTCACCTATTTTCTAGCCAACCCGAATCTCGAGGGCGAGATTCATCTTAAGGGGGGTAGGTTTGTAACATCCCAAAATTTCAATTTGGAATGTTATACACTAGATCATCATTGCATATCATATTTATTGCATTTTGGTTGATCCTAGAAATTTTTTGCAACTCAAGGACCCTCGGAGAGAGTTGGGGATTTCGTTATTTTCCTATTTGAGTTGTCTCAAAATTTGAAAATAGGATCTTTTGATTTTATTTATTTTATCTTCAATTATTTTTGTTACAAAAATATGAGAGAGGGA
Organism: Triticum urartu; assembly: GCF_056163025.1. Classification (NCBI taxonomy): domain Eukaryota; kingdom Viridiplantae; phylum Streptophyta; class Magnoliopsida; order Poales; family Poaceae; genus Triticum; species Triticum urartu. The sequence continues at coordinate 465,554,075 of NC_141876.1, forward strand.
ATAAAATGACTTTCCCAAAATAAATAAATATTGAGGATTTAATAAAAAATCAAACACGATTTTATTTGGTTTTATTTACTATTTTATTTGAATTTAGGAAAAATGCGCGTTTTTCAAAATTGCATTTAGGCCCCAAATAAATGTTCATCCTGTGCGGCTTGATTTTAGAAGCCGGGGAAAATTTATTTCGGGATTTTTGGAGTCCGTTTAGTAGTCCTTTTGTTTTTTTCTGAGCGTAACTATTTATATAAAAAAAACGCAACCGATCTATGGGCCGTGTCCGACCCGGACACTAGGCCCGTCCGGCTTTATAAGCCGGGGAGGCCCAGCCGGAACCCCTCCCAAACCCTAGCCGTGCCCGCGCCGCCCTAGCCCCGCGCCGCCGCCTAGCGCCGCCCCGCGCCGCCGCCGCCCCGCCGCCCCGTGCCGCCGACCGCCGCCGCCGCCGACCGCCGCCGCCGCCGGATTAGTCGCCGGAGTTGCCGGAGGTAGTTTTTTTTAGTCGCCGGTTTTTCCCGAAAAACCGTTCGGTTTTCCGATGGTTTTGTTCATTTTTTTAGTTTCGATTTTTTTAAATAGATCGGTTTTCCGCTTTATTTAAATAGCGAGTGTTTGTCCATTTGTTCGTTTTAACGAACGTTCGTCGTTTTTCTTTTTCTCGGATTAAATCCGTGATTTTTCTGATTGCGATTTCTGATCCGATTTTCGTTTTAGTCTAACTTTTCGCTCGTTTATCGGAATCAGGCGATTCAAGCGCCTGGAGTTTCGTCTCAAAACCCTCTTTCTGATTAACCAACTCAAACAGGTTTTTGCCACTATAAAATTTGCCCTAGATCCAGAACAGTAAACGAAGCCTGTTTCTTTTGCCGTTTGTCTTTCATTGGTTCGTTCGATTTGATTCTTTTTGCCAACCGGAGTTCTTAAGTTGAACCTTCTGGTTAGATCTCTTATTTGAGTTTTAACTATGTATTAGTTGAGTACTTATTGTATGCTTGTTTGTTTGCGATAGAGTACCCGGAGTGCGCCGCTTGTTACTTCGAATCGCTAGGTTCCCCGGATCATCAGCAAGGCAAGTAACACTTTGATCATACCTCCTACTACCCAGTTTTATTGCATTAGGTCAATCCTTACACATTGCATGATTAGGATCTAATTAAATTGTGGGTTTGGGATGTAGTTGAGGTAGTACCTATTACCTGTTTATTATCAAACCTTTGGGAGTTACTTCTACGTTTGCTCATATTGCCATGCTATGCTAGTAGACGTGGATTGGGTGAGTGTATCCATGACAGATGTGAGATTGTTAATTAATGGTTTATTTAAGGTGGCAACTTAAACACACATCTGGGTGGATTGAGGTACCTGGGTATTCTAGGATTGCTTGTTTTTCTTTATGGACCGCCACCCAGGCTCAAAGGGATCATGAGATTATTCATACTAGAAACCTCCGTGTGCAGCCACAAGCTATTATGGGCACTAGCATAGTTGATTAAGTCGTGTGAACTCTTACAGTGGTAGACTAGCAGATGTAGGGGTTGTAGGTGGTACGGTCTACCGATCGTAAGGTGCAAACGCTTCTGAAAGACTATGTCTCGGTCATCCGTTTCTCAAACACCGTGTAGTGCGAGAAACCAAACGGAGGCGATTGAGTCTTGTGGGGAAAAGTGCGCAAACCTCTGTAGAGTGTATAAACTAATCATGGTTAGCCGTGTCCCCGGTTATGGACATCTTGAGTATCTAGTACCTGGGTTATCATGTGAATCTCAACATGTTACTATAAAATTAAATTTTGATGGGTTTGTATAATGATGATGCTTAATTGGGATTGAGAATGCTGTCAACCATTCTCAATGTTTAACAACCACCATGATAGTTAAATAAATTATTCCTTTGCAGTAGGGAAAAATTGGCTTTACGCAAAACTGTAACCATAGAGATTTCCACCAGCAAAATATGCATATAGAATAGCTGTTTCTTTCCATTACTCTCTATGTGTTATTTTGCCAGCATATTCCATGTGCTGACCCATTTCGGGCTGCAACGTTAATGTTGCAGACTTTTCAGACGACGATTAAGGTGTTTTAGGTCGTGGTTCTATACTCAGTGATGCCGTTGGAGTTGATGGACTCACTTATCTTCCAAGACTTCCGCTGTAATCGTTATTAGATGACCTTAAGCCATATTTATTGTAATAAGTTCTCTTTTGGAGACACTCGATGTAATAAGTGTGTGGTTGCTACTCTGTTATAGATCCTTCAAGTACTGTTTGGTGTCAACATTACTGATCCAGGGATGACACCTGAGCACAGAGATTGAACCGTTTGAGGTCTGGTCGCTACACATAGACCCAGCGATAGAGCAGGGTGAACCATCGCCCGACCAGGCCAACACGGGGAATCAAACTGAGCAACCCGACTCCGTCAAAAATAACAGTCCGGACGACACCACACCGGACAGGCGCCAGGAGCAACATAACGCCCACCAAAGGCTTGTTGCCACGGCGAGGAGCCTGAAAAAACAGAAGCAAAGGCTCAAGGCTGCACAAGACACACTCAAAATCAAATGGAGTGAAGTACTCAACACTGCAGCGAAGTACGACAGTAATCGCCACACCAAGAGCTATCCGAAGCGAAAATTGCTACCTAAATTTGATGAGGAGGCCTTAGATCCTCCACAATTAAAAAATAAAACGGCCATCCGGTCGGATAGACGACCTCATAGCCAACATAAAGCGGCAAACGATGCCACACATAAACCAGTATGCGATCCGCTTAAGGGCTCGCATCAAAAGGACGGCGCAACCAAATCCATCTATGGAGCACGCAAGTGCGCTCCAACATGCAATGCAACACAACAAACATACGAACAACATGGTACACCCAAATACAGGGGTGCTGCACACCCTCTATGTTTCACCGACGAGGTGCTGGATCATGAATTTCCAGAGGGATTCAAACCCGTAAACATAGAGGCGTACGACGGAACAACAGACCCTGGGGTCTGGATTGAGGACTACATCCTCCATATCCATATGGCTCGAGGAGATGATCTCCACGCCATCAAGTACTTACCCCTCAAGCTCAAAGGGCCAGCTCGGCACTGGTTTAAAAGCCTCCCCGAAAACTCCATTGGAAGCTGGGAAGAGCTCGAAGACGCCTTTCGGGCAAATTTTCAAGGGATATATGTCCGACCACCGGATGCAGACGATTTAAGTCATATAACTCAACAGCCCGGTGAGTCAGCCCAAAAACTTTGGAACAAGTTCCTCACTAAAAAGAACCAAATAGTCAACTGTCCGGACGCCGAAGCCTTAGCAGCTTTCAAGCATAGCGTTCGAGACGAATGGCTTGCCAGACACCTCGGTCAAGAAAAGCCAAGAACAATGGAAGCATTAACAAGCCTCATGACCCATTTTTGCGCGAGCGAGGACAGCTAGTTAGCCCGATGCAGCACCAGCGACCCAAGTACATCCGAAGTCAGGGATGGAAATGGGAAATCACGATGCAGCAAGAATAAGCACCAGAATAAAGAAGACATCTCGAAGAGCACGTCGGTAAACGTCGGATTTAGAAGCTCACGTCCAGGCCAGCAGAAGCCGCCCTCCAAAGGCAACAGAGACAAACTGTCCAGCCTAAACAAAATTCTGGACCAAATATGTCAGGTCCATAGCACCCCTGATAAACCTGCAAATCATACCCACAGAGAATGTTGGGTCTTCAAACAGTCCGACAAGCTCAACGCCGAACACAAGGGGCAGGATACACCAAGTGAAGACGAGGACGAGCCTCGCAAGCAAAGCACAGGGGAACAGAAGAAATTCCCACCAGAAGTCAAAACAGTCAACGTGTTACACGTGATAAAAGGGAGAAACAAAGCGGCACCTTTAGAGAAACATGACCCAGGGCCTATCACCGCGGAGCTCTGCCACTGGTCGTCCCAACCGATCACCTTCGACCATCGGGGTTACTCGGCAAGTATCCGGCGGGCAGGATGGGCTGCCTTGGTATTAGATCCAATAATTGACAGATACCACTTCACACGAGTCCTGATGGACGGCGACAACAGTTTAAATCTGATATATCAGGACACAGTCTGCAAAATGGGGATAGACCCAACGAAAATTTGCTGCAACATTGCTACCTTTAAAGGAGTAACGCCAGGCCCGGAGGCTCACTGCAGGGGCTCCCTGCTACTAGAGGTTATATTCAGCTTCCCCGATAACTTCCACAGCGAAAATTTAACTTTCCACGTCGCTCCGTTCGAAAGTGGCTATCAAGCACTACTCGGACGCGAAGCTTTCGCTCGCTTTAATGCAATACTGCATTACGCTTCCCTCAAACTCAAGATGCCCGGTCCACGCGGCATCATCACTGTAAATGGAAATATTTAGCGCTCCTTGCGCACCAAAGACGGTGCGGTCGCCTTGGCCGCCGCACATTAAACGGCCTCACTAACTCAAGCATTTGACAGGTCGTTAAGACCACGGACGCGGTTAGACGAGTCCGGCGCAGCTATACGTAATTAATACAGGTTTGACGGCTATACCCCTATTACAGTACAAGGGGCTCAACGCGCGCGCAAAAGTGGCAATAAGGCTCACCTTTACTCAATCTCAACTATATATTGTTTATTTAGTATAACTTAATTTTTGCACAACAATTAAGTTCCTCTCTTTTTCAGATGACCATCGTGCTACACCCGTCCAGGATACGGCACAACAGAGACACAAGCGCAGACGTGCAGCAGGGACCCGTTCCAAGGATTCTTTGTAGATTAAGACCCTGCGTAAACCTTTTTTACTGTCTCTTGTAGATTTACATCCCTCGATTTCTCAGTAAAATCGAGAAGGATGCTGACGTCTTGGCATGTGGGCACGCTAGAATAATGCACGTACCTGGACACCAGGGGCTTATTACAAAGGGTACTGTTTTAGACCTGGTTTACACCATAAAGACCGAATACCTTAGGGAGTGTTCGGCGTCGCGAGTTTGGCCTTATATGCATCAGCTCCGAATCATGTCTTTGGTCAAATGTTGGGTTTGCCCGGCTCCTGTGTTTTGCTGCCTTACGTTCCGCTCTATCGGCTAAGGCGGCACCAGGAGAACTACTGCGATTGTGCCCTGGTTCATCCGGACGAGCACCTCAGTAGAGAAAGCCAAAAACTGACTGTCATGATATAGCGTGAGACTGGTCAACCACTCGATGACTTATTCGAATCTTCGGGATTCCTCCGCATTAACGAAGGGCCGTTTCCCGGCCAGGCATGTACGCACCCGAATCCGGACGAGTGTGGAGCCACCAGGGGCTATCTAGTAGCCCCACTGTCAAACTCCTATGGCTAAGTGAAAGTGTTAAAGTATTATAGTCCGGTTTCCTAGTTCGCTGCGCTATCACCTCCTTAATAGGACCAAGACGTTGGATTAAGTGTGAATACGCGTCTTCCGCGAACACCCCCGCATTATATGCGTGGGGGCTGAAGCCGACGACTGCAATCTTTCAGGTTATATACATGTATACATAAACGGCCGCACAGGTGGCATCACAATACTTTTGGGCAAAAGTATAAATATAGCCTTGATAAAATCAATAAAACGTTGTTTTTACAATAGGAATACATATCACTCAAACATAACATTCTTCGAGCACTGGGCCTCTATCGCACGAGCGCCCTCAAGAACTTCTTCAAAATAGTGCTCGGCAGTCACTCGGCCTATGGCCGAACCCTGCGCCACGACAGTGGTGGCATCCATCTCCGCCCAGTATGTTTTGACACGGGCAAGGGCCATCCGCGAGCCTTCTATGCACGCCGACCTCTTCATCGCATTAATGTGTGGCACCGCACCAAGGAACTGCCGCACCAAGCTAAAATAGATGTTCGACTTTGGCCTTTCCGGCCACAGATGATCCATGACAGACCTCATGGCGAGTCCGGACAATCTATTGAGTTCGGCCCATTCGGCAAGTTGATCAGTCAATGGAAGCGGACGCTCTTGAACGTTAAATTGCGACCAGAACAGCTTGTCCACTTCACGATCTGTTTGATCTCTGAAGTATTCGGCCGCATCGACAGCGCTTGCCGCTAAGTCCATATATGCGTCGGCCTAACTCCACAGCCGATCCAGAGGAGCATACCGTGGATCGCCGAACTTCTTCCGCAGCATAAAGGGCTTCCCAGCCATAATGTCCCCGGCTTCACGCAGTTCCTCCTTCTTCGCTCTCATTGCAGAGCGGGTGTCTTTGGTCGCCATTGTGGCCTTTTCAAGGTCCATAGCCTTCGCCCGGTTTTCTTCTTCAAGAAACTGGCAGCGGTCGGCAGTGTCTTTTAACTTTGCATCCATAGTGGCCATTTTCTCTTTGGTCTCGCTATGAGCGGCCTTCTCGGCTCTCAACTCTTAGGCCGCCTTCAAAGTGGCCGCATTACTACTCCTTGCTTGCTCCTTGGCCCGGGCAAGCTCCGCCCGCAAGGCCTCCACGGCGGCAGCTCCATCTGCAGTCACAACATATTAAAGATACTGGCATCACACTGCTCTTACTATGTGACATCCACTATAAATATCACCTACCCCGTGCCCCGTCAAGCCGCTTGTTAACAAGCTTGATGTCGGCATCCGCCGCATCCAGTTGCCGCTTTAGTTCGGCAACCCCATCAGCCCGGCTAGCCCCCGGAGCTTCAGACACCTGCACATAAAGGCGGTCTGGTTATTACCTGGGACTATGATCCTTCGTTCACCGCCGTTCTCGATGACAACCAGAGTCTCAGGGGCTACTATCTACACAGGGCACACATAAAATGCGCGGTACCATCACAAATGTATATCATTTTATGTACCTCAAAGCCCGTTAGTAGACTCATAAAGTCTTCATGCAACCCGTTTTCGGCGAACGAAATCCTTTCAATCACTGTACACATTAATGTACGGTGCCCTTCTGAGATAGTCGCTCGCTCTAGCAGACCCTTCAGTACGTCCGACCGCATACCAGGTAGTGCTGGACTCTTTTGATTGCTCTCTTCAAGAGCTAGATACTGAGGGCTTCGGGTGACCATGGGATTACCTTCTGGACTTGCCGGATATGGAGAAACTCTGCGATGACACTTCAAGGTCGCCCGCTTCTTGAGCCAGGGAGTCCGGGGGAGGCGTTTCGCTCTCCATCATCTCCGGAAGAAGATCCCCCGAAGACGAGCTCTGCTGAGAAGGGCTCTGATCCGAACTGCAAGATAGATGCTTCGGTTATCTTCCTCAGAAGTAAGGTAGTATATCTTCACTATTAAGTACTTTTTGATTACTTACAGCTCGTTAGAGGGCTGATCCCCGCACGGACTTTGTGCGGCAAGAGCACCCTCCGAGGCGGGACCCTCTAGTGGAGTTTTCTTCTCCTGTTTGGAAACCTTGGTTTCCGGATCATCAGAGGTAGTCCTCTTCCTCCCCCGGGGCGAGGGAATGTCAGATTCCTTCCCTTGGTTATCCTCCCTCACGGAGGCGCTCGTTCCCTCGGTTGGAATAGGTAGCGGTGGGGGCCCGCTTTCGCCCTCTTTATTCCCCCTTCATCTTCCTTTGAGGGCACCGGGCAAGGTGCTGGCTCGAGCATCTTTTCCAGCACCGGATTGTCCAAGCCTTCGAGAAAGGGGGCCGAACACCGGATCATCTTCACTTTTGTTATCCAGTCCTGGTCAAAAAGCGATTCTTCAGAATGACGTCATGATGAATGAAAGACAGTGTGTTCGGCTAGAGGATTACTTACTTGGGCCGTGGTGCGGTTGCTGCTCAGGCCCATGTCCTCGGAGGTGTCCGGACACTCTATTTGGGGTCCAAAGAACGACTTGTACATCTCCTCGTGCGTCAGGCCGAGGAAATTCTGAATAGCGCGTGGTCCTTCTAGGTTGAATTCCCACAAGCGGAGGGGCCGGCGTTTGCAAGGCTGGACTCGATGAACCAGCATGACTTGCACTACCATAACCAAACTAAAATCTCCCTCAAAGAGATCTCGGATGCGGCTCTGCAGTATGGGCACATCCTTGGCAGGACCCTAGCTCAGCCCCCCGCTGATCCATGACATCGGTTGTGGTGGAGGGCCCGAGCGAAAGGCGGGGGAAGCTACCCACTTGGCACTTCTGGGAGCGATGACGTAGAACCACTCCCGTTGCCATAATCCGGACATCTCTGGAAAGGAAGCCTTTGGCCACGAAGCTCCAGCGATCTTGCTTATTAATGCCCCTCCACACGCTGCATGCTGCCCCTCAACCGTCTTCGGCTTCACATCAAAGGTCTTGAGCCACAGGCCGAAGTGAGGGGTAATGCGGAGGAAGGCCTCACATACAACAATAAATGCCGAGATGTGGAGAAAGGAATCCGGGGCTAGATCGTGGAAATCAAGCCCGTAATAGAACATCAAACCCCTTACGAAGGGATCCAGAGTGAGGCCTAGTCCTCAGAGGAAGTGGGAGATAAATACGACGTCTTCATTGGGTTCAGGAGTAGGGACGACCTGCCCTCGGGCAGGCAGCCGATGTGAGACTTCGGCGGTCAAGTATCTTGCCTCCCTCAACTTCTTGATATCCTCTTCCGTGATGGAGGAGGGCATCCATCGACCCTAGAGGCTGGATCCGGACATGATTGAAGGTCCGAAGCACCTGACCTGGGCTTTGGGTGTTAGAACTCGAGGCGGGGGAAGGATTCGATTGAGCACGGGAGGAAAAAGTAAAAGCCTTGACCCTTTATAAAGAGGGTGAATATCAAGCGTCCTCCTTGTGGCCATTTGGGACTTGCCTAAAATCTAGAGTCCTAGGCGCGGTTGGGTTACCCACGACCGTATTGATGAGAATCCCGTAATAAGGGGGACACGATCTCTGCTTTGATAAGACGTGTCAAGAAACTGCCTCGCGTTATGTGCGGGGCTAGTTAAAATAAATGGTTCGAATAATCACCGGGCCATGACATGATGTCATGTTGCCGAAACATGTCAGCAGATTAGATTTGTGGAAATATTATTCTCTCTATGGTGGTATGTGGAACTTATTTTGCAGTGTCGGACACTATCCTTGTATTCAAATTCTTTCGTGGTGTATTCGGAGGAGGAACCCGCCTTGCAATGCCGAAGACAACACTGCGCGCCGGACTCATCGTCATTGAAGCCTGGTTCACGAGCTACTGTGGGAGTCCTGGATTAGGGGGTCTCCGGACAGCCGGACTATATCCTTTGGCCGGACTGTTGGACTATGAAGATACAAGATTGAAGACTTCGTCTCGTGTCCGGATAGGACTCTACTTGGCGTGGAAGGCAAGCTAGGCAATACGGATATGTATATCTCCTCCTTTGTAACCGACCTTGTGTACCCTAGCCCCCTTCGGTGTCTATATAAACCGGAGGGTTTTAGTCCGTAGGACAACATACAGTCATACCATAGGCTAGCTTCTAGGGTTTAGCCTCTCCGATCTCGTGGTAGATCAACTCTTGTAATACTCATATCATCAAGAATAAATCAAGCAGGACGTAGGGTTTTACCTCCATCAAGAGGGCCCGAACCTGGGTAAAACATCGTGTCCCATGCCTCCTGTTACCATCCGCCTTAGACGCACAGTTCGGGACCCCCTACCCGAGATCCGCCGGTTTTGACACCGACACCTTCTATCACAGATCTGAAGGCAAGATCTTTGTTGCTAAGAATGGATCCTTTCTAGAGAAGGAGTTTCTCTCCAAAGAAGTTAGTGAGAGGAAAGTAGAACTTGATGAGGTAATTGTACCTTCTCTCGAATTGGAAAGTAGCAAATCAGAGAAATATGTTCCTGTGATGCCTACACTAACTAGAGAGGAAGCTAATGATGATGATCATGAAACTTTAGATCAATTTACTACTGGACCTCGTAGGTCGAACATAGCATGTTCCGCACCAGAGTGGTATGGTAATCCTGTCCTGGAAGTCATGTTATTAGACCATGACAAACCTATGAACTATGAAGAAGCTATGATGAGCCGAGATTCCGACAGATGGCTTGAGGCCATGAAATCCAAGATAGGATCCATGTATGAGAACAAAGTGTGGAATTTTGTGGACTTGCCCGATGATCGGAAAGCCATTGAGAATAAATGGATCTTCAAGAGGAAGACATACGCTGATGGTAATATCATTGTCTACAAAGCTCAACTTGCCACAAAAAGTTTTCGACAGGTTCAAGGAGTTGACTACAATGAGACTTTCTCACCCGTAGCGATGCTTAAGTCTGTCCAAATCATGTTAGCAATTGCCGCATTTTATGATTATGAAATCTGGAAAATGGACGTCAAAACTGCATTCCTTAATGGATTTCTTAAAGAAGAGTTGTATATGATGCAACCGGAAGGTTTTGTCGATCCTAAAGGTGCTAACAAAGTGAGCAAGCTCCAGCGATCCATCTATGGACTGGTGTAAGCATCTTAGAGTTGGAATATACGCTTTGATGAGGTGATCAAAGCATATGGTTTTATACAGACTTACGGTGAAGCCTGTATTTACAAGAAAGTGAGTGGGAGCTCTGTAGCATTTCTGATATTATATGTGGATGACATATTGTTGATCGAAAATGATATAGAATTTCTGGATAGCATAAAAGGATACTTGAATAAGAACTTTTCAATGAAAGACCTCGGTGAAGCTGCTTATATATTGGGCATCAAGATCTATAGAGATAGATCAAGACGCTTGGTAGGACTTTCACAAAGCACATACCTTGATAAAGTTTTGAAGAAGTTCAAAATGGATCAGTCAAATAAAGGGTTCTTGCCTACTTTACAAGGTGTGAAGTTGAGTAAGACTCAAAACCCGACCATGGCAGGATATAAAGAGAGAATGAAAGTCATTCCCTATGCCTCAGTCATAGGTTCTATAAAGTATGCCATGCCGTGTACCGGACCTGTTGTGTGACTTGCCATGAGTTTAGCAAGGGGGTACAATAGTGATCCAGGAGTAGATCACTGGACATCGGTCAAAATTATCCTTATGTACCTAAAGAGGACTACGGAAATATTTGTTGGTTATGGAGGTAATAAAGAGTTCGTCGTAAAGAGTTACGTTGATGCAAGCTTTGACACCGATCCAGATGACTCTGAGTCATCGATTTGGATACATATTGAAAGTGGGAGCAATTAGCTAGAGTAGCTCCATGCAGAGCATTGTAGACATAAAAATTTGCAAAATACATACGGACCTGAATATGACAGACCCGTTGACTAAACCTCTCTCACAAGCAAAACATGATCACACCTTAGTACTCTTTGGGTGTTAAATCACATGGCGATGTGAACTATATTATTTGGCTCTAGTAAAATCTTTGGGTATTGGTCACATGGCAATGTGAACTATGGGGGTTAATCACATGGCGATGTGAACTAGATTATTGACTCTAGTGCAAGTGGGAGACTGAAGGAAATATGCCCTAGAGGCAATCATAAAGTTGTTATTTTATATTTCCTTATTCGTGATAAGGGTTTATTATTTATGCTAGAATTCTATTGATTGGAAACCTTAATACATGTGTGAATACATAAACAAACACTGTGTCCCTAGTGAGCCTCTACTAGACTAGCCTGTTGATCAAAGATGGTTAAGGTTTCCTAACCATGGAGATGAGTTGTCATTTGATAACGGGATCAGATCACTAGGATAATGGTGTGATGGATAAGACCCATCTATTAGCTTAGCATAATGATCGTTTAGTTTATTGCTACTGTTTTCTTCATGCCAAATACTTATTCCTTCGACTATGAGATTAGGCAACTCCCAGATACCGGAGGAATACCTTGTGTGCTATCAAACATCACAACGTAACTGGGTGATCATAAAGATGCTTTACAGGTATCACCGAAGGTGTTTGTTGAGTTGGCATAGATCGAGATTAGGATTTGTCACTCCGAGTATCGGAGAGGTATCTCTGGGCCCTCTCGATAATACACATCATAAGTTTGCAAGCAAATGACTAAGGAGTTAGTCACGAGGTGATGTATTACGGAACGAGTAAAGAGACTTGCCGGTAACGAGATTGAACTAGGTATGAAGATACCGACGGCCGAATCTTGGGCAAGTAACATACCGATGGACAAAGGGAATTACGTATGTTGTCATAACAGTTCGACCGATAAAGATCTTCATAGAATATGTAGGAGCCAATATGGGCATCTAGTTTCCGCTATTGGTTATTGACCGGAGAGGTGTCTCGGTCATGTCTACATAGTTCTCGAACCCGTAGGGTCCGCACGCTTAACGTTCGATGACGATATAGTATTATATGAGTTATGTGATTTGGTGACCGAATATTGTTTAGTTTCCCGGATGAGATCACAGACATTACGAGGAATCTCAAAATGGTCAAGAGGTAAAGATTGATATATAGGACGAGGGTATTCATACACCAGAAGTGTTTCGGGGGGTACCAGGTACTTATCGGGTCACCGGAAGGGGTTCCGGGCACCCCGATAAAAGATATGGGCCTTATGGGCCAAGAGGGGGAAACACACCAACCACATGGGGCTGGTGTGCCCCCATATAGTCCGGCCTAAGGAGGAGAAGGAAAGGGGAGAAGGGAAAAGAAAGTGTGGATTTGGATTCCCATTTCCTTCCCTCCCACCCTCTTTCCTCCCCCCTCGGTTATATATGGTAGGGGACGCCTTGGGAGGGACTCCAAGTAGGATTCCTCCTACTTGGGCGCCTCCTATGGCTGCTCCTCCCTCCCTCCCACCTATATATATGTGGCAACGGTGCACCTAGCACACACCAGACAATTGCCTAGCCGTGTGTGGCGCCCCCTCCACCGTTTACACATGCGGTCATATTTTTGTAGGAGATATGCCCTATAGGCAATAATAAATGCTATTACTTATCTCCATGTTCATAATTATGTTTATGTTCCATGCTATAACTGCTATGGTTATCGAGTATGCAATAACACGAGGCTCGGAGGAAGACTCATATGCACGTGTGGAATAATAAACGGTAAGAAGTATTTCTAGTCTGGCCTCTAAGACTAGCTCAAGTGTTGCATGATGATTCTGTTTTCCTGGTCATGGGCATGTCAATGCCAGAAACTTTGAGGGCACAATGTTAAGAGAACATTTGTGTTGAATCGACCTGGATTGATGTTATGCTATGAGATTCGTTTGTCACAAGTTAATGGTACATAACACAGAGATGGTTAATGTTTGCATAATTCCTTAGACCATGAGAGTATCGAGTTTCTTCATACTTGCTTCATGAACTTTAGGGTTTGTTAAACATCATCCGTAAATGGGTGGCTATTCCGGCGGCTTACGGGTTCATGGAAAAGTGTGTCAAGTAACTTGATAGCTCAAGATTGGGATTTGCTCCTCCGACGATGGAGAGATATTCTCGGGCCCTCTCGGTGTTACGGTATCCATCATCGTCTGGCCGGACACAGTGTGATTTGATCACAGGGATGCCGCAACACGGAAACGAGAAAAGAGAACAAAGCCGGTAACAAGGTAACTAGCATAGTGGACAAGTCGTTGATCCACGGGGATGCAAGTAAATCTCACCTCGGGTATTTGTAACATATCACGAAGCAACAGGAATAGCACACGGCAACTGGAGGTTCACTCGAATATTCATTCGTGTGGGTATAGGGGTCAATATGGGTGTCCACGGCTCCGATGTTGATCATTGATCGGAAGGGGTTCCAGGTTATGTATATACTTCACCGAACCTATAGGGTCACATGCTTAAGGGTCATCTATCTGCTGAATACTAGACAGGGAGTCTGAGAGAAAGTCACCAGAAAAGTTTCAGAGACAACGGAAGAGTTCCGGAGAGAGAACACCGAAAGAGTTTCGGTAAAAATGAAAAGTTGTTTCGGAATATATTATTAGGTCAAAATGGTGTTGGTACTCGCCTGGAAATTCTTAGAGGGTCCCAGAATTGGTCCGGGAACTTTTGGAAATTTTCGGAGAGAAAAAACTGAAAATGTTCCGGAGCTGCCGTAACCGCCGTTGTTGCTTTTCGCTGATAAAAATCACCACACCGGAAATGTTTCGGATCATGCCCAGAATAATTTTAGAGGGTGCCGGAAATGTTCTGGGACCTTCCGAAACTTTTCAAAAAAAATGTTTCGCGGAAAACATCTTGTCTCAGCACGAGGGGACAAGATCCCACGAATCGGGGGTTACATGTTTGGTGGCTTTTTGTCTAGGGAGCACCCATGTTTCTAGGAGACATGTTGGTGGCTTGTTGCCCCCCCATGGGAGGGGGCAAGGTTGTGGCTGGCCAAGGGGGTGCCTCCATGGTGCCCCACTTGAGTTACCATTTCACCCTTCATGTGGGACATGTAGCATGGGTGTTTTGGTATTTCCTCCACCACCCCACCCCTTGCCTTGGCCTATAAAAGGAGAAGGGGCTGCCATTCTCCTCATCCCTTCTCACATACAAGTGCCATGCAATGATCTGGCTTCTCTCTCTCCCTCCCTCCCCAGGAAATAGTTTTGTAGAGCCGAAAGGCTGTCTGGGTTCCGGCAGGAACTAGTTCTGGATGGCGAAGCCCTACCGGATAGATGACACCGTATGTGTGCAACTTTGTAGAGAGATCGTAGTTTCGGTCTTAGTTCGTGAGTGCCTCCCGAAGGGCTGTCCGTGTGACCGTCTGAGTTTCGAAGGTCCTCCCGAAGGGCTGTCCGAGTGACCATTTGAGTTTCGAAGGTCCCCCCGAAGGGCTTTCCGTGACACCGTCCGAGGGGGCTATTTGACCGCCTCCCGGAGGGCTGTCTGAAGTGCAGATGAGGGTATGCATCCTCGCGGTTGGGAGGTTGTAAATCCTAGCTGCGGGGATCTGCACCGCCGATCGCCATCGACTCTACCTCCCGCTGCGCTACGAGTCGGTAACGAAAAAGATCAAACCATGTATGCGGTCTCCATAGTGGTCATGGGCTGGTGCGTAGGTCGGAAATTTTTTGTTTTCTGTTGCGTTACCCTACAATTTTCATTATGCTTAGGCGAAGCCCTGCAGAGATCACCTCACCATCACCGTCACCACGCTGCCGTGATGACGGAACTCATCTACTACCTCGACGTCTTGCTGGATCAAGAAGGCGAGGGACGTCACCGAGTTGAACGTGTGTAGAATGCGGAGGTGCCATGCATTCGGTACTTGATCGGTTGAAGCGTGAATAAGTTCGACTACATCAACCGCATTGTGAAACGCTTCCGCTTACGGTCTACGAGGGTGCGTAGAAACACTCTCCCCCACATTGCTATGCATCTCCATGGCTAGATCGTTGCGTGTGCGTAGATTTTTTTCCATGCAACGATACCCAACACCAAGTACATGGCTGAACGATACAAGATGGCGAGTTAACTCTTGTACAATGCCGATCCCATGATGATCGGATCATACATAACACAAGCGACTATGATGCCAAAAGAGAACATAGGTAGAGCTGGATACAACACCACACAACGCCCTAAAAACCTAAGCTTCACGACAACGCCCCAGGAGAGAAAACGATGCAAAGCATCGCCATTCCTGAGTCCAAAAGGGACAAGGGTCTTCTCCCGGTACTCGACACGAAGAGGAGCACAAAGGACATCTTTAGGAAGAGAGTGACACCCACGAGCATCACCGTCATCTGCGACAAAGCGCAAGGCTTTCGCTCGGCAACTCCCCAGTGACACCACGAAGTCTTCAGGACATGTGAGATGAGATTAGATCCCCAGGTCTGGTTCGGGGGATTGATGTCTACTATGCAACTTTATTCTTGTAGACACGTGTTGGGCCTCCAAGCGTAGAGTTTTGTAGGTCAGTAGCAATTTTCCCTCAAGTGGATGACCTAAGGTTTATCAATCCGCGGGAGGTGTAGGATGAAGATGGTCTCTCTCAAACGACCCTACAACCAAATACAAGAAATCTCTCGTATCCCCAACACACCTAATACAATGGCAAATTGTATAGGTGCACTAGTTCGGTGAAGAGATGGTGATAAAAGTGTAATATGGATGGTAGAAATATATTTTTATAATCTGAATAAATAAAAACAGCAAGGTAGCAAATAGTAAACAGGCACAAAAACGGTATTGCAATGCTTGAAAATGAGGCCTAGGGTCCTTACTTTCGCTAGTGCAATCTCTCAACAGTGCTAATATAATTGGATCATATAACCACCCCTCAAAGTGCGATGAAGAATCACTCCAAAGTTCCTATCTAGCGGAGAACATAAGAAGCAATTATTTGTAGGGTACGAAACCACCTCGAAGCTATTCTTTTCGATCGATCTATCCAAGAGTTTGTACTAAAATAACACCAAATAATTTCAGATTCATAATACTCAATCCAACACAAAGAACTTCAAAGAGTGCCCAAGATTTCTATGGGAGAAGCAAAGACAAGAACGTGCATCAACCCATATGCGTATATTACCCCAATGTCACCTCGGGAATCCGCGAGTTGAGTGCCAAAACATATATCAAGTGAATCAAAATAATACCCTATTGTCACCACGAGTATTCATTTGCAAGACATATATCAAGTGCTCTCAAATCCATAAAAGTATTCAATCCGATAAAATGAAATCTCAAAGGGAAAACTCAATTCATCACAAGATAGAGAGGGGAAAATACCATATGATCCAACTATATTAACAAAGCCCGCGATACATCAAGATCGCGACATCTCAAGAACAAGAGGGAGAGAGAGAGAGATATTAAACACATAGCTACTGGTACAAATGCTCAGCCCCGAGGGTGGACTAGTCCCTCCTCATCGTGGTGGCCGCCGGGATGATGAAGATGGCCACCGGAGATGATTCCCCCCTCCGGTAGGGTCCCGGAACGGGGTCTAGATTGGTTTTCGATGGTACAGAGCCTTGTAGCGGCGGAACTTCGAATCTAGGTTTATTTCTGATGGTTTCTCTATTTATAGGATTTTTTGGAGTTGGTTTCACACTAAGATGGGCCTCGAGGTGAGCACAACCCACCGGGGCAAGCCAGGCCCACCAGGCGCGCCCCGGTGTCTTGTGCCCTACTCCTTTACCTTCTGGTCCTTCCACGAAGCTTCGGGGGTCTCTTTTGTTCCAAAAAAAATCGTCAAAAAGTTTCAGCTCATTTGGAGAACTTTCATTTTGGCACAAAAAACAACACCATGGTAGTTCTGCTGAAAACAACGTCAGTCCGGGTTAGTTCCTTGCAAATCATACCAAAACCATATAAAATTGTTGTAAACATGGCATGAATACTTCATAAATTATAGATATGTTGGAGACGTATCAGCATCCCCAAGCTTAATTCATACTCGTCCTTGAGTAGGTAAATGATAAAAGAAATAATTTATGAAGTGTCAATGCTAGCAAAGTGCACAAATTTGATCGATGATAATTTCAATCACTTTTCCTAGCATCATAACAACAACTCTTTCTCATAAAACTTATCATGATAAAGTAGCAATTTAAAACGGAATTTTTTTTTGAAGCCTGTGATAGTGGGAGAGGCTCCCACTGTGATATATATTACCTTTCAAACATTTACATTACATTGTACAAGGTGTTTACAAGGGGCAACCCTGGCCACTTTGTGGCAAGGGGTGGCAAGACTAGCAAAAGCAGACTAGTCAGAAGGAAGGGAGTCTAACAAAAGGAAAATGAAGTCCTTCATATTTTCTTTGACCCTATATTGAAGAAGACCAAAGTCTGTTTTAAATCTATCTAGCCAAGAGTTATAGGAGGGGTTGATTTGTCTGAATAGTTTGTCATTCCTCTACTTCCAAATACTCCAAGATGCTTGAATGAATGCCTCCATGAACATAGGTTTATTCCAGTTTTTCTTGGCCGTTTCCAACCAGGGTAGTCGCGTGGTATGTTGTTCTGGATTCATCCCAAGTCTGGACTAGCAATGTTTACTAAATGGACAGTTGAGGATCATGTGATCAACATCCTCTTGGGCATGACCACAGAGGAGGCAGCTTAGATCATCTCCAACATTATAGTGCCTTCGCTTGAGCATGTCTCTAGTATTGAGGCGATCAGAGAGGAGAAGCCAGCCAAAGACTTTTATCTTGACTGTAACTTTTGATTTCCACAACCAATGGTACGTTTTGTGAGCTTTGACATTTCTGAAGCAGAATTTATAGAACCTTCTAGCAGCGTATTCAGTTGTCCCCCAGATATAAGACCAAACATCCTTTATGTTGTGACCATTGTCTAAGGTGACGTGGGCAACAAGGTGTTGAATATTTCTGACCTCATCACGCGCTTGCATGGATAAAGGAAGGTGGAACGCCTCGTCGAGGGAGGTGACAGTGAGAAATTGTTGCACGGATATATCTTCATTTCGAGCAAAGGAGAAGGCCCTTGGGTGAGAGTCAGATAAGATATGTTCAAGCCATAAATCCTTCCACATGAGTACTTTGTCGCCACGGTAAATCTCCACTTTGGATATGCCACGATAGATTGGAGTTAATTTAAGAACATCTCGCCACCAAAATGAGCCACAAGGGTCGGAAGCATGTGGTATCTTGTCTGAGTAGTAATAGACCAAATGAGGTCAACCCAAGGTAGGTCATGATGGTTGTAAAATTTTTGTAAGTATTTGAGTAGGAGGGCATCACTTTGGATCTTTAAATTGATGATCCCAAGGCCTCCACTTTCTTTTGGGCGACAAATCCTATCCCAGGCAACCAAGGAGTTGCATTTCTCCCCTTGCTCAGTTTTCTTAGTCCAGAGGCATTTCCGACGAATCTTATCAAGTAGCTCCAAAATTTTGGGGGGAAACTTCAACGTGCATAAGGCGAAGATAGTAAGTGAGGTGATGACTGTGTTTACCAAAGACAGCTTTGCTCCGTACGACATCATCGCCAAAGTAGAAGTCATTCTTCGTTCAACAGAGCACACCAGTGGCATTAAGTCTTGAATGGAGGGTTTATTAGTGCCAAGGGGTAGGCCAAGGTAAGTGAAAGTCATGTTTCCAATTGTACATTCAAAAATACCAGCTAGCTCACTTGTAAGATCATCATCGCAGTTTATTGGTATAAGTGTTGATTTATGAAAGTTTATTTTGAGTCCAATGGAGATGGCAAAATCATTGAGGACCCCTTTCATAGTGTGTGTTTGGTTGGGGCACACCGGCATGATAATTATTGTGTCGTCAGCGTATTGAATAACTGGGTAATCATGCTGACCCTGCCTATCAAAAGGCAGTCTGATCTTCCCCTGTCGGAACGCGTCATTAATGGCAGCTTGAAGCAGATCCGCGGCGATGACAAAGATGAGGGGGGACAGGGGGTCTCCTTGTCGGACACCACTTTTGCAAATAAACTGTCTGCCTAGGACACCATTAAGAAGTACTGAGGGTTTCCTAGTGGAGAATATGTTTTTGATCCAAGACAGCCATTTATCGATGAATCCCATATGTTTCACAATTTGAAGCATAGCACCGTGTTGTTTTGTATCAAAAGCTTTAGTGAAATCAAGCTTGAGAAGTACGATTTTTTGCTTGGAGGTTTGACACTGGTGGATATATTCAAAGGCCCAAGCGAGACAGTCTTGTATAGTTCTTCGCTTAATGAAACCATATTGATTGTGATGAACTATTTTTAGAATGATCTTCTGTAGACGGTTGGCAAGAAGCTTAGTTATCACTTTGAGACAGCAATTTAAAAGAGTGATAGGCCGAAAATCATTTACTGTTTCAGGTGAAGAAACCTTAGGTATGAGAGTGATGAAGCCTTCATTGATGCTTTCCAAATTTAGAGTCCCTTCATGGAACTGGTCACACAGTCTATAGAAGTCCTCCTTAATAATGTGCCAGCAAGATTTAATGAAATGCCCCATGAAACCGTCCGGGCCAGGCGCTCTATTAGCTGGCATTTCTTTTATGACATCGTCAATTTCTTGCCTTGAGAAAGGTGCCATGAGTTGATCCAAATCTTCTCTTCTTTTGATGATGTTGGGAAGGTCAAATTTCATTTGGTAATTACCAGAGGTCCCAAGCCTTTTCTTTGTATGTGTGATAAATTAGGGCCTCTTTTCCTGCATGGTCTTCCATAGTTGTACCATTATCAAGCCTAAGAGAAGTGATTGCATTTCTTCTATATATCTCGGATGCAAGTGCTTTAAGGAATTTTGGGTCTTCATCCCCAAATTTAACCCAACGGATGGTACATCGCTTCTTCCAATATTGTTTCTGATAATTTAATAACCGAAGGATGTGCTTCTTTAGGATTTTCCTTAAATTGCTTTCTGGAATAGTTAATGATCTTTTGTTTTCTCGAGCATCAAGATCTGCCAAAGTGGAGTTACAATTCTGTATGGCTGTGTTAAGCTTTGAAGTATTTTTACTCCAGTGCTTGAGTTCATATCTTAGCATTTTGAATTTTTGGCAGAGAATTGTGGCAGCATTTGTGGAGTTAACTGGTCTAGTCCAAACATCAGAAACCAATTCCATAAACCCAGGATGTTGCACCCAGAAAGATTCAAACCTGAACAAGTTACTTTTTGGTATAGATGTTTCTATAGTGATCACACAAGGAATGTGATCGGAAACATGTTTTCCTAGGGGTTTAACCATGGTGTTTGGGTATGAAAGAGTCCAATTATTAGAGGTGAGGAACCAATCAAGTTGTTCTAACAAGGGCTCATCCTGCATATTACTCCAAGTATATGCTTTGCCTTTTATTGGAAGTTCAATGAGGCTTTGAGATCTAATGAAATCATTGAACGTTATCATGACATTAATGTTACCTCCTGGTTTATTACGATTTGTAGGGCTTCGAATATAATTGAAGTCACCAATGAGTAGCCAATCTTCAGTAGTGGGGATATTTAGGTTTAAAAGCCAGTTTGTACAATCCACACGTAAATCGCCTTGACAAGGCCCATAGATATTCACAAGAGTCCATTCTTGGGCCGACTGAGTGGACTTGAATTTGATAACCAGTGCAAATTCTTCTTCAATAATTACTGTACCAGTAAAACTGGAGCTGTTCCAAATGGTCACAATACCTCAGAGGCCCCTCGAGAGGGTATGTAAGCAAATTTATCAAACCTTATAGGACAACAAGATTTAAGGAACATATTATCAAAGGAGGGCTTTTTAGTTTCTTGCAAGCAAATCACAGCACAGCCACTAGATGAAATAGCGTTCGAAAGTGCCAAAAGCTTAGGATCGGAGTTTAGGCCCCGGACGTTCCAACAGAGGACGTTCCAATTTGAAAGGAGTACCATTACAAGCTAAAATGAAAAGCAGGAAAACTTAAGCATTAGAGGGACCACCCGCCTGATCATCCAGGAGCATTTCTTCAGTAAGCTCTTCAGGAGGGATTGCACACTGGTGGGATCCAATCGTCTGAATCTCCGAGATTTACAGTGGTGGTGGCACATCAGCATCCTGATCCTCAGACAGTTCAGTGATAACAACCGCAGATGTCACATTGGGGATGATCCTAGGTTTAACTTTTGATGTCTTGGCCTTGCTGTCAGTGATGAGAGGCACTTTAAATCCATCGTACTTGTTGGATCGGCTACTGCGTCGAACTTGTGAGACAGAAATTGGGGCTTTGGATTTGCTGCGTCTGCTCCTAGGCACTCCGGCCGAGGATCCACCGCACACCAGGACAAAGCCAGAGTGATCCACGCCATCAGAAGGAACCAGCGAGGCAGTAGAGATGTCAGCAGAGGACTGAATCTCAGGAAGTTCAGTTATAGTCACATTGTTGTTCTGAGCATTGGAGGACACATTATTGTCAATGAGCCAAACCTGAGTGGAAGAACTATAAGTACGTGTAGCATCAATGCAGTAGACAGTAGCAGAAGCATCAATCTGTCCACTGTCAGTTGTGGTCATCACAAGCTGGATATTCAGACTAGCCGTCCTTATACCACAACCCTGTGCCCAAGGCCCAAAAGTGGCCAAAGTGGGCATGATTCTGCTTGACAAGAAGTTGGTGACATGAACATATGACAAGGGTTCATTCAATAGCATAGAGTTGATCAAGTCATTATCAGCAGAAAAATTGATGTTAATACCAACATTTGAAACCTGTATGTTGAACTGGAGATTGTGCGATTGAGTTTCAGAGACAGTAGCTGTGTCAGTGAAGCCTTGAGGAGCCACCAGGTCTTGAGAAGAAGCAGGACTAAAAACAAGAGAGCTGTTTCTCTACAGGGCTTGCATGATGGAAACAGGGACAAGGACCAAGTCCTCAGACCCCGAGCTGGATTCAGAACTGTTGTGAAGAGAAATAGAATCATTCCATGCAGTAGCTGGGCTGTCCAGTATGTTATCAGTAGGGTGAATACCATCCTGAACCTGCAGTCCCTCATTTGCCAGCCACTCCTGGAAGTTGTACAGAGCAGGCGGATCTTGTGGTGGAGGGGCTGGCCATTCACCCCAGTTGGGCTGAAACTCCACCTCCACATTCTGCACATCCACCCCCTCATTGGCTATTGGAGCATTGTTTGCTGCCCCT
Source organism: Triticum urartu (assembly GCF_056163025.1). NCBI lineage: Eukaryota > Viridiplantae > Streptophyta > Magnoliopsida > Poales > Poaceae > Triticum > Triticum urartu. The sequence continues at coordinate 465,576,502 of NC_141876.1, forward strand.
TGCTGTGCAATCCAGTTATTGAGATGGAGCTGATATAGTTGTTCGGCGGTGAGTTCATCACCATAGAGAGGATGAGGTATACCATTCTCAGGTGGCAGATCTTCTCCGGCGGGCGGCACCTCAGGCATATGGGCATTCCAGTCGCTGCTCCACAGCATGGTGACACAGACAGTCCAACTGCGTCTGTCTCCTCCCAACTGACGGACCACAAGACTTTTTGGAACCAGACGAAGACTGATTACCTTGGCTCTAATCAGAACGAACTTTCTGTCTCATTTGGGGTTATGCCAATGAATCAAACTACCAAAGCTATCAACGGATCTGTGCAGGTAGTGGTATGTCTGGTAGTCATAGAGAAATCCCACATAAAGAATCCAAACAGAAGGACCATAAGATGTAAGCCTCATATTTAGAGCTTCATCATGCGGCACGAATGAGACAACAGTGTTCATATCACCCTCAACATCAGCATCAATCTCAAAGGTAGTGCCCACAACATTATCTTGTACCAAGGGGTTTGCAAAACCATAGATAGCGATGCCCAGCGGATGATCATCAACCTCAGAAGGGAAGAAGTGGGATTCATGCAATAGTCCAGTGATTACCTCCCGGAGGGCAGCCTTCTGATGAAACGGAACATGTCGATTGACCTCCGCAATGGCGAGGAAGTCGTGGTTGAGAGGAGCAGTGGGGTGCACCGCCATGTCTCCACGAACAACACGGTTTTCCAGCCCGAGCTCGATCGTCATCCCCGTTGGGAGGTAGGGGACGATATTGACAAGGTAGTTCGCCATTGTTTCTGGTGGAGGAGAGCTAGAGCTGGGGGAAATAGAGGAGGAGGAGGAATGCGGAACGACAGGGGTCTTGGGCTGCCAAACTAGTCTCGTCGCCCCCGTCCTCTTCCATCAGAATTGCGCCAGGTGTCCAACCAAGCCGCAGGCAGCACAATTAAGGATTGGGATTGATTTCTTTACTTGTTTTTTGCGGTACCTCGGTCTATGGTTCATCACAGTAAGGCAAGTGGGGATATTATTCTTACTGACTAGCGATTTGACAGGGCATTGGGTTGCATCAGAAGTAATGAGCTGGTCAGTAGAAGGAAAACAAGCAGCCATAGCGGATTCTTTGGAGATATTTTCCGATATTGAGTTTGAGGTATAGTCAATCCTGAGCGAGTCACTTTTATCCCGATCTTTAGGTTGCCACCATAGGTAGTTACAATCCGGATTGCCACATTTAGAATAAAAGTGTCCCAACAATTTACAGTAGTTGCAAAATAATTTGGAAGGACACAAAGCAGATAAATGATGATCCGAACAACAAATAGCGCAAGATGGTCCAACAGAAGACACTGGCCCAGAGCCCGATTGTGTCAAAGGAACTTATTCTGGTAGGCCAACCGAAAGAGTGCAATCACGACCCAGGTGGCCCAAGGATTTGCAGTTGGAGCAGATGTTCATTTTATTATAAATAAAGGTTGAAGGTGGGACCGAGGCAATATCCCAAGCTTTTACAATCTCCAAATTAGAATAACCAGCCTGCCTATAATCCAGAATGTGCAGCAGAATGAAACCCGGGATGGAATTCCAGCATTCATTACAAAAATGATTACCAATAAATACAGATTCCTTGCATGCCTCATCAGTAATAATGACAGATTCGAATTTACCAAAACGAATGTCCGTTGCTGCCACTGAATCACTTATCGGCCCACTGATTGTGCTTGATGCAAAAGAGCGAAAATTAAGCTTTGCCCGAGATTGAGAGACATCTCGATCCTTGTGGATCAAAGGAATCACTAGATCATCACCAAGATTGAGCCGTGATGGTTCACAATAGGATGAGCAACCAAATTTTTTCAACTCCAATAACGTGTTATCATCCTTAGAACGATTAGCATGTAGGAAACCAAGCTTTGATTTAATGGCCATAGGGGAAAGTAGAGATATCTCATTGAGCTCTTTATCCGAATGCCAAGAGGAATTCACAAAAGAGTGGTTCCAAGAATTGTGGCGATAAAGATTAAAATGACAGATGAAATCAGGCCAAATACGGTCCTTAAGTCCATAGATGAAATGCCCCACTTTATTGGATGCCAACGAAAAATGAAAGTGTCTACCAGCCAAATGCTTGACACGGAAACCAACAGATGATCCACCAATGCAACATTGAAGAGCAAGCCCAACTGATTCTTCAGAGAGAGGGAATGAGGCAGAGGAGAAAGCCACAACCAAAAAGAATTCCTTGGCCGTTGCATGGGGAGAGAAATGGACTGTGGATCCAAACCTAGCACGCACTTGTGCCTCCACCGCCTGTCCGGGGGAGAAATCCCAGTGTAGTAATCCCTCCATGGATCTAGATCAGAGATCGCCATAGGTAGAGGTGGGAGAGGTGGTGGGAGAGGAGGGAGAGAACATGGTGGTAGAGGGAGAGGGTAGCAAACGGGATTTTTGTTGTGGAATGCTACCTATCATATTCATCATATACTCTTTTCTTTTGTAGCATGGACATTTGGACTTGAATGATTCAAAGTAATAGTCTATAATTTGACATGAGGACATCAATACTCAAGCATATCACCAAGAAACCATGTCTTTCAAAATATCAACGCTAAAATAAGTTATCCCTAGACCATCATGCTCAATCATTGATCCATTCAAGAAACACACTCGCATATTAACTACACCCAATGCTCAAGTACGACCATAGTGCCCCTAGTTGGTGCTTTATAAGAGAAGATGGAGACTCAAATTAAAAATAAAAATTTCATAAAGTAAAAGAAAGGCCCTTGGCAGAGGGAATTAGGGATTTGTAGAGGTGCCAGAGCTCAAAGAGAAAATTGAGAGATAAAAACATTTTGAGAGGCATACTTTTCCCACCAACGAAAACGACTTAGAGCTCCCAACACTTTCCATGCTAGATATATCATAGGCGGTTCCCAAACAAAAAATAAAGTTTATTCCTTTTTCCACCATACTTTCACTTTCCATGGCTAACCGTATCCACGGGTGCCCTCCATACCAACACTTTCCAAGGAATTTATTATTTGACAACATAAAGTAAATTCATTTTTAATTTCAGGACTCGGCATCCCTAATACCTTTGCCTTACTCTCGTGCAATGACAAGTGAATAAACACTCATCATGAGAATAACACATCTAGCATGGAAAATATTGGCCACCCCTCACCGCCTCGCGAGCGGTACGAGCACACAAAAGAGAAATTTATTTTGAAAATTGGAGATGGCACATACAAATTTGCTTAGAACGACAAAAGAATACTGCATATAGGTAGGTATAGTGGACTCATGTGGCAAAACTGGTTTAAAGGATTTTGGATGCACAAGTAGTGGTCATACTTAGTGCAAAATGAAGGCTAGCAAAAGAATGGGAAGTGACCAACCAAGAAACGAATAATCTCATAAGCGAGCATTGAGCATAATTAACACCGAATAATGCACCACAAGTAGGATTTAATTTCATTACACAACTATTGACTTTCATGCTTGCATAGGGAATCACAAACCTTAATACCAATATTCTTACTAAAGCATGATTACTCACCAACATGACTCACATATCACTATCATCATATCTCAAAACTATTACAAAGAATCAAGTTTATCTTGTCCAATGATCTTCATGAAAGTTTTTATTATATCCTTCTTGGATATCTATCACTTTGGAACTAATTTTCATGTGTTGCTTTTGATAAGCTCAAACAAATATAAGTGAAGATCATGATCATAATATTTATTTCTCTCAAATTAATTTAAGTTAAGCAAGAGAGAATTTCTTCAAAAATACAAAAGCACACCGTGCTAAAAAAGATATAAGTGAAGCACTAGAGCAAATGACAAGCTACTCCAAAAAAGATATAAGTGAAGATCAAGCGAGTAGTTAAGTAAACATGTAGCTATTTGAGGACTCTCTCTTATCCAAAAACTTCCATATCTAAGCATTTTATTAAAACAGCAAGCAAAACAAAATAAAATGACATTCCAAGATAGCACACATCATGTGAAGAAGCAAAAACTTAGGCTCAACCGATACTAACCGACAATTGTTGAAGAAGAAAGGTGGGATGCCTACCAGGGCATCCCCAAGCTTAGATGCTTGAGACTTCTTGAAATTTTATCTTGGGATGCCTTGGGCATCCCCAAGCTTGAGCTTTTGTGTCTCCTTAATTCTTCTCATATCACGGTTTTCCTAAATCTCAAAAGGTTCATCAACACAAAACTCAACAAGAACTCGCGAGATAAGTTAGTATAAACCAATGCAAAACCTTATCATTCTCTACTGTAGAAAATCACTAAAATTATCATTCAACATTGTATACTAAATGCCTCTGCATATTTAATACTCCTATCATCAAATAGAATCATTAAACAAGCAAACATATGCAAACAATGCAAACATAACAGCAATCTGCCAAACCATTACAGTCTGTAAAGAATCTAAGAGTATCAATACTTCTTAAACTCCAAAAGTTATGAAAGTTTGCCACACTGTATAAAATATATCAGAGCTTATTTTGCAAAAAAATAAACATTTTATAACATTCTGACTTTTCTAGGGAATTTTTACAACATCGATAAACTTTCTGTTTTCAAACAGCAACATGTAGACTTGCAAAACAAGCATGGCGAAGGCTATACTTGACATTTTTATTGAAATAAAATATGCAAAACATTATTCTAAATAACAGCAAGAAAATTCTAACAAAATAAAATGATGCTCCAAGCAAAACACATATCATGTGACGAATGAAAACATAGCTCCAAGTGTGGTTACCGATAATGTTGGAGACGAAAGAGGGGATGCCTTCTGGGGCATCCCCAAGCTTAGTTGCTTGGATCTTCCTTGAATATTACCTTGGGGTGCCTTGGGCATCCCCAAGATTATGGTCTCGTCACTCCTTATTCTCCTCATATCAACATATCACCAAAAACTTGAAAACTTCAATTGCACAAAACTTAACGGAACTTTGTGAGATAGGTTAGTATGATAAAGAGCAAACATTTCACTTTTGGTACTGTCAAAGACAAGATTCACAATTGTTCTCACACAATTCCTACTGTAGCATAACATTTCCACAATTTATATTGAGCAATATAAGCCATGGAAACTAGAAAACAAGCAAACTATGCATTGAAAACATAATCTGTCAAAAACAGAACAGTCTGTAGTAATCTATACTCCAACCATACTTATGGTACTCGCAAAATTATGAAAAATTAGTAAAACCTGGGAAATTTGTCTATAAATATTCTTCAAAAAGAATCAGCATTTTATCACGCTTCTGTTAAAAATGAGAATTGTTTTCCTGAGTGCAAAAGTTTCTGTTTTTCAGCAAGATCAAATCAACTATCACGGTAAGCCATCCCAAAGGTCTTACTTGGCACTTTATAGAAACGAAAGCAATAAAACATGATTACTAAAGTAGCTTAATCATGTGAACACATAAAAACAGTAGATAAAAGTGTTGGGTTGTCTCCCAACAAGCGCTTTTCTTTAATGCCTTTTAGCTAGGCATGATGATTTCAATGATGCCCGCATAAAAGATAAGCATTGAAACATAAAGAGAGCATCATGAATCATAAGTTCCTCTATCATAATAATTTTCCATAGCATCATGAATAGATTCATTAATATAACCATCACATAAAGCATTCTTTTCATGATCTAAAAGCATAGAAAATTTATTACTCTCCATATAAGCAATTTTATTCTCATTCATAATAGTGGGAGTGTCATAGGAAACTTGAATACTATAAATTGTTCCCACATTAAAAGAGTATTGTTCAGTAAAAGGATATTCAAAATTATGACAATAATTATCACTACTTTTCATAACATAAGTGTCATCACAATAATCATCATATGTGGGAGGCATGCAATCATCATAGCAAATTTGATCATTCAAGGTAAGGGGACTAAAAAGATCATCTTCGTTAAGCACAGCATCCCCAAGCTTCGGACAAACATTAATTAAAGCAAATAAATTCTCAAACATGTCACTCTCATAAAACATAACATCCCTAAGCTTGTGGCTTTGCATATCATAAGCATAATCATTCTCATCATTAATGGTATGAATAGCACCAACGATATAACAATTACTATCATTATAATTTCCCAAGTTGGTGACAAAAAGATTTCCAAGATAATAAGAAGTATCATTATCTTCCCAATCGTAATCATCACAACAAGCAATAGGCATAACAAAATCATCATCAAGTGCATCATCTTCCACAATTATTTTTGATTCATTTTCATGAGGCACAACAATAATAGGAGCAACATTATTTGGGAGAGATACCTTTTTTACCTCTATTCTTTCTTCTTTTCTTCTTCTTCACCACATCATGTGTGGGTTTAATTAATCTTTTCAAGCTTCTTATTGATGAGATTGGTTGGATAGGAAGCTCCTCCTCGTTACCTGATTCATCATAATAAATACTAGGAGGGTATTGGGAAATATTTTCCCTTTCATTAGTACTCTATTCATATTCTATTTGTTTTCTTGACTTTAGATAGTTGGCAATATAAGGATTCTCAATGCAATTTATTGCATGAGGGAGTCCTGGATTAGGGGGTGTCCGGATAGCCGGACTATACCTTCGGCCGGACTCCTGGACTATGAAGATACAAGATTAAAGACTTCGTCCCGTGTCCGGAAGGGACTTTCCTTGGCGTGGAAGGCAAGCTTGGCGATATGGATATGTAGATCTCCTACCATTGTAACCGACTCTGTGTAACCCTAGCCCTCTCCGGTGTCTATATAAACCGGAGGGTTTTAGTCCGTAGGACGAACAACAATCAGACCATAGGCTAGCTTCTAGGGTTTAGTCTCTTTGATCTCGTGGTAGATCTACTCTTGTACTACCCATATCATCAATATCAATCAAGCAGGACGTAGGGTTTTACCTCCATCAAGAGGACCCGAACCTGGGTAAAACATCGTGTCCCTTGTCTCCTGTTACCATCCGCCTAGACGCACAGTTCGGGACCCCCTACCCGAGATCCGCCGGTTTTGACACCGACATTGGTGCTTTCATTGAGAGTTCCTTTGTGTCGTCACCTTTAGGCCCGATGGCTTCTCCGATCATCAACAGCGATGCAATCCAAGGTGAGACCTTTCTCCCTGGACAGATCTTCGCATTCGGCGGCTTTGCACTGCGGGCCAATTCGCTTGGCCATCTGGAGCAGATCGAAAGCTACGCCCCTGGCCATCAGGTCAGATTTGGAAGTTTGAGCTACACGGCCGACCTCCACAGAGACTTGATCTTCGACGGATTCGAGCCGCAGCCGAGCGCGCCGCACTGTCACGATGGGCATGATCTAGCTCTGCCGCCGAACAGTGCCCTGGAGGCCGCACCCGCATCAGCTCCGACCCTTAATTCGGAGCCAACTGCGCCAATCGAGGATGGGTGGTTGGACACCGCCTCGGGGGCTGCAATCTCTACGGCGATCGAGCCGAACACCAGCCCTATTCTCTGTGAAGCCCGTGACTCCAAGGAGCCGGACTCCTCTCCAGACTCCGAGCCCTCCGCGCCCCTACCGATCGAACCCGATTGGGCGCCGATCATGGAGTTCACCACCGCGGACATCTTTCAGCACTCGCCCTTCGGCGATATTCTGAATTCACTAAAGTCTCTCTCTTTATCAGGAGAGCCCTGGCCGGACTATGGTCAGCAAGGTTGGGATGCGGATGATGAAGAAATTCAAAGCCCACCCACCACCCACTTCGTAGCCACTGTCGATGATTTAACCGACATGCTCGACTTCAACTCCGAAGACATCGACGGTATGGACGTCGATGCAGGAGACGATCAAGAACCAGCGCCTATAGGGCACTGGAAAGCCACCTCGTCATATGATATATACATGGTGGACACCCCGAAAGAAGGCAATGGTGATGGAACAGCGGAGGATGACCCCTCCAAGAAGCAGCCTAAGCGCCGGCGTCAGCGGCCCGCTCTAAATCCCACCAAAGCAAAAACGGTGATTCTGGCACGGGAGATAATAACACCCCGGACAGTGCCGAAGACAACCACCTCCAGCAAGATTTAGCACAGGAGGATGGAGAAGCCAGCCCTCATGAGAGAGCGGCAGACAGAGAGGTCGAGGACGATAATTATATGCCTCCCTCCGAAGACGAGGCAAGCCTCAACGACGACGAATTTGTCGTGCCGGAGGATCCCGTCGAACAAGAGCGTTTCAAATGCAGGCTTATGGCCACGGTGATGTAAGGACATATTTATCCCTAAGTGTTTTGGTGATTGATGACAACGCATTTGCGGACTAATCGTGTGCCATGAGTATTCCAGTCAGTTCTTTGCTAGGCACAAGACGATTGGGTGCCCCTCGAAGACTGGCGAAGACGGCGTCTTTTCTACGTTTCTTTTTGGTGGATTTGAGTCGTAGGAAAGCCGTACTATTAAGAGGGGGTCCGCGTTGGAAAGGTTTGGGTGGAATCATCACGTACACGTCTCCTTCTTTTCCCCTCCTTTTTCCTTGGAGCTTCCTTCGTTGTCTTGCCTCCCTTGTCTGGCTGCCGTTGTTGGTTGCGGTAGTACTGCTCCCAGGTCAACGGTAGTACCGCAGGCATCCGCGGTAGTACCGCGCGGTGGCGCGGTAGTACCGCAGGTGCCCACGGTAGTACCGCTCCCCTGGAGCCGCACTACCGCTTCCCACCAGGCTAGTGCCACCCCTTTGCGGTAGTAGGAGCGGATGTAATTTTTTACATCCGCACCTACTGTGGTAGTACCGTTTTCGCCGAGCGGTAGTACCGTGCTATGCAGTCAGGCAGTAGTACCGCCCCTCGGCAGTACTACTGTGTTGGGTTTTTGCTAATTCTGTTTCTTTGCGGAAGTAGGCACGGAAGTTTCTCTTCTCCCCTGGCTGGGATTTTTGCCTCGCGGTAGTAACGCATGGGGGGGGGGCGCGGTAGTACCGTGCGTGCGGAAGTACTGCCCCCAGCTTCTGTGCGTCTGTTTATCGGTTCTGTGCTGGGGTTGCGGCAGTACCGTGGGTCGGTACGGTAGTACCGCATAGCCATGCGGTAGTACCGCTTGGTTGCAAGCAGTAGTACCGCGCGGCCTTGCGGTAGTACCGCTGGCCGCGGGCTGGTTGGTGGGTAACGGTTGGATCTTTTCCACACACTATATAAGGGGTCCCCTTCTTCCCCGTTGACTCACCTCTTCCATTACTAAGCTCCATTACTTGCTCCAAGCTCCATTTTCGCCCGATCTCACTCCCTAGCCAACCAAACTTGTTGATTTGCTCAGGAGTGGTTGAGAAGGCCCCGATCTACACTTCCACCAAGAGATATTTGATTCCCCCCACTAATCCCTTGCGGATCTTGTTACTCTTGGGTGTTTGAGCATCCTAGACGGTTGAGGTCACCGCGAAGCCATAGTACATTGTGGTGAAGCTTCGTGGTGTCGTTGGGAGCCTCCAATTGAGTTGTGGAGATTGCCCCAACCTCGTTTGTAAAGGTTCGGTCGCCGCCTCCAAGGGCACCAATAGTGGAATCACGGCATCTCGCATTGTGTGAGGGCGTGAGGAGATTACGGTGGCCCTAGTGGCTTCTTGGGGAGCATTGTGCCTCCACACCGCTCCAACGGAGACGTACTTCCTCTCAAAGGGAAGGAACTTCGGCAACACATCCTCGTCTCCACCGTCTCCACTCTTGGTTATCTCGTGCCTTTACTTGTGGAAGCTTATTTGTTTCATATATCTTGCTTGCTTGTGTTCCTATCCGTGTTGCATCATATAGGTTGCTCACCTAGTTGCATATCTAGACAACCTACTTTGATGCAAAGTTTAAATTGCTAAAGAAAAGCTAAAAATTGTTAGTTGCCTATTCACCCCCCTCTAGTCAACCATATCGATCCTTTAAATTGGTATCAGAGTCTCATCTCTTTATTAAGGACTTTACCATCCAAAGAGTATGGTTGATACCGTAGACGGTGTGGAGGAACACTCCGGTGTGAATCCTATCTCGTCTACGGGCGATGGGGGAACCTCGGTCTCTCGTGAGGAGTTCAATGTGGCCTTGGAGACATTGAAAACCTCCATGACGACCGAAGTTGAGAGCATGTTTACTAAATTTCTTGAGGGGCTTAAACTATCCATCGCACCGTTGAAAGTGGGTGATCCCGCCAACAAGGTGACGGATGCTATCCCCGACAAGGGGGAAGCTAGTAGTGAAAAGGCTCCTTTTTCTAGTGGTAAGAATGGCACCGACATCTTTGCCCATGTGGAACCACCACTTGTTTATGGTGGACCAATTCCTTCCACTCATTTGAATCATGCCGGTCCTCCTCCTAAGATTGTGAAAAATGAGGACTTTGATTCTTGGGTTTACCGCTTTAAACGTCATTTAAATCATGTGAACACTAACCTTTGGAGAATCATTGAAGAAGGTTTTTATCCGCATGATCCAAGCAACTTCACTCCTCGAGAAGCCGCGGATAATCAATTCAATGAGAATGCTCTCTTCATCATTCAAGATGCAATTCCACCCGAAGACCTACCTCATCTTCGTCCCTTCGCCTTGGCCAAAGATGCATGGCATTGTGTTGTCTCTCTCTACCGGGGAAGCGCAAGCATTCAACGCTCCAATTATGAAGTGGTACAAGATGAGGCCGATGAGTTTGCAATGAAAGAAGATGAAGAACCTCGCGAGCTTTATCGGAGAGTGACCAAACTCGCGGTCTCACTACGAGATCACGGGAGCAAGGACACGGATGACAATTGGATCAAGCGCAAATTCCTCAAGGCAATGATGCCCTATCACAAGGCCATGTCCTCCGTCATTCGTCAAAGACCGGACTTCCACACTTTGACCTCAAGCGAAGTGTTGGATGAGTTTGTGGCCATGAACATTTTGGACAAGACCGCCGACAATGCAGTTCTCTGTTCTCAACGGGCAAAGAAGCCTAACCTTGCATTGAAGGCCAAGCTCACCGTGGAAGAAGAAGAAGAGGAAGAAGAGGAGAGCAACCCCGAAGATACGAAGTATGCATATCATGAACACATGGCACTTGCTTCAAGGCAATTTTGGAGCAAGAAAAACTCGAGGCCAAACTTTAGCAAAAGCAACTCGAGTTGCACAAGGGGCAAGCAACGTGTAAGGACTTTCTACAATTGCGGCAACGTGAGTCATTTTGTTGCGGAATGCCCGTATGAGAAGAGGGAAGACAATGGTGGCAAGCTCATCCGAAAGGACAAGGCCAAGTCGTTCCCCAACAAGAACAACTTCACCAAGAAGACTCCTCCCAAGGCTTTGGTTGTGCAAGAAGAGTACAATGAGGATGATGACGATGATGAAGATGGTGAGTCGGTTGCCATGGCCTCTGTTGCCATTGCAACAATGTCACGGGTGTCTCTCTTCGACTCACCCAACGAGAGCATCACCGCCAAGTGCCTCATGGCTAAAGCCACCAACAAGGTAACCTCCAACATCAAAACTACCATCATTAATCATCCTTCCCCGACGGATAGCATTAATGAACTTGAGGGAGCTAATGTGAAGGCTAACGAGTTTGAGGCCTTTATGGGCAAACTCAAGGGAAAGTCCAAGAAGCACTTTGTTGCTCTCTTGGAACAACTTGGTGAAGACAATGACATGATCGAGGCTCACGAAGACACCATCTCTAAGATGGAAGGGCATAGTCGTGACTATGCCGATGAGATTTCGGATCTTTCCAATGCTCTTGAGGAAGAGCGTGGTCTTCGTTTGGATCTTGAGGAGTCACAGAACGTTGATCATGCTAAGTTAAAGAAAGATTATGATCATGTCCTCATTGTTTCTCGTGTGCTAAATTCCGAGAAGGCCAAACTCGGGGTTGATCTTGCTAGACTCAAAGAGGAGTTTGATATACTTGACAAGGCCCACAAGGCCTTGAAGGGTATTCACGCTAGTCTCAAGGAGTCTCATGATCAACTCCAAGTGAAGCTAACTAAGGAGAAAGCAACTTTTCCTCATATGGTTCTAATTGATAATGCAAATGCTACTAAACCGTGTTGTGAGCATATACATCTTGTTGAGGAAAATGCTAAGTTGAAGGAGCAACTTGAGAGAGGTGTTGCGACGTGCATACAAGGCAAGAAGAACCTCAACGATCTCTTGATCAACCAAAAGGGAAGTGTGGCCAAGGAAGGGGTTAGGTACGTGCCCGACTCCAAGAACAAGAAGAAGAATGACAAGACCAAACGACCTCCTCCCCTCATGCAAACCTTTGTGAGGGAGGGAGAGAGTGCCCCCGAGGGGAAGAAGAAGAAAAAAGTCAAGAAGGGCAATGTCACCCCTCATAACAAAGCCGGCGATTTTAACCCTTCTTATGTGTCATGTCGTGCTAGTGATGGGCATGTTTATGCCAAATTTGTTGGTTCTCTTCATGAGTACATTGAATGGTCTATTTGGGTTCCTAAGACCCTTGTTACTAACATCAAAGGACCCATTACAAAATGGGTACCTAAAACCAAGCATTGATCTCTTGTAGGTGTTTGCTTCCGGTGGTGGATCATGGTTGCTCGATAGCGGAGCTACAAATCATATGACCGGAAGCAAGGACTTGGTGGTGGACGTGCACAAAGTCCATCTATGCCCACCAATGTCGAGTGGGGTGACGCCTCATCTTCTAAGGTATTGGGACTTGGCAAGGTGGTCATCTCTCATGATCTCACGATCGAGAAGGTCATGCTTGTTGAGTCCCTTGCATACAATTTACTTTCCGTTCGTCAACTTGCTATCATGGGCTTTGCCACTTTCTTTGATATCGATACCGTGGCCCTCTTGTGGAGCAAGACTCTTAAAGTAGCTTTTGTTGGGCATGTCGAGAACGGTCTCTATGTGATTAACTTTTCGGAGTGACCCACTAAGACCGCGACATGCCTAATGGCTAAAGTTGATGTGGGATGGCTTTGGCATCGCCGTTTAGCCCATGTCAATATGAGATCTTTGCAAAGTCTCCTCAAGGGGGACCATGTCCGTGGACTAACGAATGTTAGTTTTGCTAAAGATCGTGCTTGCAGTGCCTGTATCAAAGGAAAGCTACATGAGAAGGCTCACCCTCCCACGACTATCATTTATTCAAAGAGGCCTTTGGAGCTCCTTCACATGGATCTCTTTGGCCTCCATCCTTCGATAGTCTTGGAGGTAGGGAGTATTGCTTGGTGATTGTGGATGACTACTCAAGGTACACGTGGGTGTATTTCTTCAAGAGGAAGAGCAAGACCCAACAAACTATCATTGACTTTGCAAATGAAGCACAACGTCAACACCATGCAAAGATCTTGACAATAAGAAGTGAAAACGGCACCGAGTTCAAGAACTACACCTTGGATGAGTTTCTTAGTGATGAGGGAATCAAACATCAATATTCCGCACCCTACACCCCTCAACAAAATGGTGTTGCGGAGAGGAAGAACCGGACGTTGATGGATGCAGCAAGGACCATGATGGCGGAGTTCAAGTCTCCGTACAACTTTTGGGCCGAAGCCATCAACACCGCGTGTCATGCATCCAATCGGCTCTACCTCTGCAAGGGCTTGAACAAGACTCCATATGAGATACTCACCGGTAACAAGCCCAACCTCAAGTACTTCCGGGTATTCGGGTGTAAGTGTTTCATTCTCAAGAAAGGTGTTTGGTTGTCTAAATTTGAAACTAGAGCTTATGAGGGCATATTTGTTGGCTATGCTACAAACTCTCATGCTTACTGTGTCCTCAATAAATCCACGGGACTTATTGAGGAGACGTGTAACGTGGAGTTTGATGACAATAATGGCTCCCAAGTGGAGCAAAGTGGCACCTGTGATGTAGGTGATGAAATTCCTCCTCAAGCCATAAGAAGAATGGGTGTTGGTTTTATCCTACCCATTGAGGAACCCCTTGTGGCCGAAGGAGAAGGACAATGCTCCACTCAAGTGGAGCCATCACCAACCCAAGGCCCACACGCTTCTAAAGAACAAAGTGAAGGCCCTAAACCTCTTGAACAAGACGAAGGGCAAGATCATACTCAAGACGGTGTGGACACACCAAGTGATGCCCAAGGTCAAGTTCTCTCCCCCGAGCAAGTTCAAGATCAAGAACAAGTTCATGACGACGCTCAAGATGATCAAGTCACCGCTCCTCAACTCACCACCGAGGAGGAATTAGAGCGTCGTGCCGCCAAGGTTGCTTCCAAGCTCTCCACCAAGGATCATCTCATGACGAATGTGCTTGGAAGCTTAAGAAAGGGGGTAAGCACTCGTAGACAATTAGCAAATTATTGTGAGCATCACGCGTTTGTCTCTTGTGTGGAACCCCACAAGGTCTATGAGGCGCTAGAAGATCCGGATTGGCTCAATGCCATGCATGAAGAACTCAACAACTTCGAGCGCAACAAAGTGTGGAGATTGGTGCCAAGACCGACCGGGAATCACAATGCCATAGGAACCAAGTGGATATTTAAGAACAAGCAAGATGCCCATGGGATCATCATTCGCAACAAGGCTCGTTTGGTAGCACAAGGCTACTCCCATGTCGAGGGTATCGACTACGGTGAAACCTTTGCTCCCGTTGCTCGTCTTGAATCCATTCGCATGTTGATTGCATATGCTTCTCATCACAACTTTAAGTTACAACAAATGGATGTGAAGAGTGCTTTTCTTAATGGCCCTATTAATGAATTGGTTTACGTCAAGCAACCCCCGAGTTCGAGGATCCCTACTTTCCCGATCATGTGTATCAACTCGATAAGGCACTCTATGGCCTTAAACAAGCCCCACGTGCGTGGTATGACCACCTTACCGAGTTGTTACAAGACCGTGGTTTTGAAGTTGGGCTAATCGACCCCACTCTTTTTACTAAGAAGGTCAAAGGGGAGTTGTTTGTGTGCCAATTATATGTTGATGATATTATCTTTGGTTCTCCTAACAAAGCTTTCAATGAGGAATTTGCCGCTCTCATGACCTCAAAGTTCGAGATGTCCTCCATGGGAGAGTTGAAGTTCTTTCTAGGGTTCGAAGTGAAGCAAAGAAGAGAAGGAACCTTCATCAATCAATCCAAATACACTCAAGACATGCTCAAGAGATTCAAGCTAAGTGACGTCAAGCCGACTTCCACTCCAATGCCCACCAAATGCCAACTTGACTTAGATCCCAATGGTAAAGTGGTGGATCAAAAGGTATATCGTTCCATGATTGGATCCTTGCTTTACCTTTGTGCATCTAGACCGGACATCATGTTGAGTGTGGGAATTTGTGCACGGTTTCAAGCCGCACCTAAGGAAAGTCACTATGTGGCGGTCAAACAAATCTTTCGATATTTGGCTCATACCCGAAACTTTGGCTTATGGTACCCAAGAGGATCAAACTTCAAGCTTGTAGGGTACTCGGATTCCGATTGGGCGGGAGACAAAGTGGATAGGAAGTCCACTTCCGGAGGGTGCCAATTCCTTGTTTGCTCTTTGGTAAGTTGGTCTTCCAAAAAGCAAAGTTGTGTGTCCCTCTCGTCCACCGAAGCGGAGTATGTGGCGGCCGGTAGTTGTTGTGCACAACTCTTATGGATGAGGCAAACTTTAAAGGATTACGGTGTCACTTGTGACAAAGTGCCTCTTTGGTGTGACAATGAAAGTGCCATCAAGATCTCTCTCAACCCGGTGCAACACTTCAAGACGAAGCATATTGAGATCCGGTATCACTTCATCCGGGATCACATTAGGCGAGGAGAGATCAAGCTCAACTACGTCAACACTCATGATAACCTTGCAGATATCTTCACGAAGCCCTTGGATGAAGCAAGATTTCGCGAGTTAAGGCATGAGCTAAATATCATCGATTCGAGCAATGTTGCTTGAACCCTTGCACACCCCACCATACTCAACGTGTTGTCCTATTTAGATGTAGGCATGGACATAGGGGGAGTGATGTTCTCTCAATGAACTCTCCCTCCCCCCATTATGCATAAATCAATCAAGTCTTTCACATTAGCCATGTTTGATGGTACTTGTGCTTCAAAGACGAGTTTTGGTCATGGACCCAAGGATAATTCTTCGCGGTGCCATACCAATTGACTCAAACATAGGTGGCTACGGCCACCGCCCTCTCTTTTGGAGAGGTGGTGTCTCGTGGTTGGTTCGTTTGTCGTGTGCCTTTCTGGTTTTGTGTGTTGCGTGGTCTTGTGGTGTCGTGTTGGCTCGGAGTGTTTTGTGCAAAGATCCAGTTTTTCGTGTGCTCGAAACATGCATCTTCTTGAGCTGACGGTACTACCGCGTCTGGCCGCGGTACTACCGCTTTGGGAGGCACGGTACTACTGCGCCACAGCACGGTACTACCGCTCTGGTGCGATACTTCGGAAGTACCGCGCCGGGCAGTACTACCATGTCTGGGCACGGTACTACCGCGCCGTCGAGGGCGCGTGGGGGTTATGACTCGGGCAGGGGAGTTCCAACTCCCCATACCCATTCGTTTGTCTCTCTCTCCACGTCTCTCTCTCTCAAGAACGGCGCCGGAGGCCCTCACCGGATCTCCGTCTCCGGCCACTCTCCTCGGATTCCGACCGGTGGGATCGTTCCCCACCACTTCCTCTTGCCATGGACCAAGGTTTTTCCCCAAATCCCTCTTTTTCTTGGCTGTTCTCTTGCTTCTAGGTTTTTGGGGAGAAACTTGTCATTCTTGAGATTTTAGGCCAAATCTGTGCAAGAGTAGGATGTAGGAGAGTCGTGATGCGTAGGAAACATACTTGATATGCTGTCTTGTGGTAGATTTGTCCAACCGTAGTACCGCCGTGGTTTCGCGGGCTTTTTCAGATTTGAACTTGTTCAGATCTGACGCGGTGCGGTACTACCGTGCCTAATGTGCGGTACTACCGCTCTTGCGGTACTACCGCCCGTCAGGTGCGGTACTACCGTACTGTGCGGTACTACCGCTCTGCAGTCGCGGTACTACCACGCCAGCCGCGGTGCTAAGGTCGTACTACCGCTCCTACACCCGGTACTACCGTGATCTCGCACGGTACTACCACGTCTAAGAGCCATACTACTATCTTAGCTCCGCAGCACTTGGCAGTACTACCGTAGGGATCAAATCTCTCTCTAGGCATTTATCATGTGTGCTTTCTGCTTGTTTCACTTGCGTTGTTGTGATCTTTGCATTAATCTCTCTTGGCTATTGTGGGTGTTTTTGCGTTCTGTGTCTCAGGTGGTGGCTCTCGCCTTTCCAATCCCAGTCGTGACACCGGCTCCAAGCGTCTGCGCAACCCCCAAGATGAAGCCCCAGAGGGCTCCAATGCCCCCAAGCGCAATGTCGAGACCACTGCCAGCAAGCAAAAGGAACCTGCTAAGGGCATGGACGAGATTTCTGTCATTGAGTATGTCGAACGCCGGAAGGTCAATCCCTATGTGACTCCTCGGGCTATGCTCAGAGGCACTGAGATGTTCTAGAACAAGCAACGGGTTCTCATCTATCTGGATGTAATCAAGAGCAACCAGAATACATTCGTGGAGGTCAAGTGGATAGACATGCATCACATGCAGAAGGACAAGTTTCGTGACTATTTTGGAGAGGCTCTGGACTTGGTGGAGCAGTTTGCTATTGAGCCGGTGATCTGTTTTCACCTTGACCAATGGCCCTCAGCTGTCTGCTACATGGAAAGAGTTCATGGATATGCTGCACATTCCTGATGACGGGCTTCACACCCCCGTTGGCGTTTGCCCCCATGCCAACTCTGAGTCTGCCAACAAGAACCTGCTTCAGCCCTTCCTTGTTGAGAAGGTACTCCCCAATGGCAAGTCATCTTGGGTGTTAAACTCCTTTCTGGATATCATGCATCGCATCTTCCGCAACACTCTGTTCCCACACATTGGTGACAAGGACAAGGTACATGCATATCTAGTGGACATGTTGCTCTTGTGTGCAGAGGCACGTTCTTCTCAGACTCAGCCACTTGATGTCTCACACATCATGTGGTGTGAGCTTCGGTTTGCGGTGTTCACTCGCAAGGTACCTATCTATGGACCGTACCTGTTTCTGTTGCTCTCCACCACTTGGGAGAAGATGTACCCAGGTGATGAGTTCCTTGCTCCAGACTGGATTCGCCATGAGTCCATCAGCCTCTGCGTCAAGCCCAACTGGGCCAACACCACTACCCGTGCTGAGGCCTCTTCTGCTAGGAGGGCTGCTGGTGAGGGGGAGGCTGCTGCTGCTGAGAATGTTGTTGAGGACCGTGCTGCTAGGTCCACCACTTCTTCCTCTGAGCCGTCATGGGCCAAGAAGCTAAAGGACAAGATGAAGACTCTCTTCTGCATGCAGGCGAAGGGACAGTACAGGGCTCACGTGGCTGACAAGGAGAGTCGCCGCCGTGACAAGAAGGTTATGAGGCTCTTTGGAGAGGATGTGTCTGGCGGGTCTGAGGACGTCATCACACCTGAGGCTGCCTGGATGTCAAAGCAGGGATACAAGTGGACCAGTTCAGAGGATGACCTCAAGGAGACTATCCCCGCCGCTGAGTCTGACGAGGAGCACGAGGAGCAGTGGGACGACTTCTCTGCCCGAGCCACCCCTGTGTGTAGGTGTCCTCTCTGCCTTTTTGGTGTCTTGATGCCAAAGGGGGAGAGAGTGTAGGGATTTTCCTTGTGTTGTGCTTGGTGTGTTTGTCTGCTTTGTCGTTTGGACCTCGTTTGCCTCATTTGATTTTGTTTGGTTTGTGCCTTCGAGACCTATCCTACATATGGTGTAAGACATATGCACTCTATCCATCTTAGTTAACTTATGTTTGTACTATCTTGTCTAGTGGTAGATATGCCTTGTCTCTATAATATAGGGGGAGCTCTGTTCCTAGTATTCGTGTGCCGTGCAGTCCATAGCACTCATCTAGGTGGCACACATCTAGGGGGAGCCCGTCTATATTATAGAGAGGAGAGGTTTGCATTTACTTAATAGTATTTTCTTTGTGCAAATCCTGTTTTGTCATCAATCCACCAAAAAGGGGGAGATTGTAAGGACATATTTATCCCTAAGTGTTTTGGTGATTGATGACAATGCATTTGCGGACTAATCGTGTGCCATGAGTATTCCAGTCACTTCTTTTCTAGGCACAAGACGATTGGGTGCCCCTCGAAGACTGGCGAAGACGGCGTCTTTTCTACGTTTCTTTTTGGTGGATTTGAGTCGTAGGAAAGCCGTACTATTAAGAGGGGGTCCGCGTTGGAAAGGTGTAACGCCCCAGACACACCCGCCGGTGGTCGTTACTCCTGGCGGGATCTAGACTGGCCCCACAGATCAATACTGGTCTTTTCTGCGCACTTTGTCCTCACTCATGCGCACCCGGGAGCAACTTCCCAGTCGGTCACCCATCCTGACACTACTCCAAGCTGAGCACGCTTAACTTTGGAGTTCTGTCCGAATGGGCTACCGGAAAAGAAGGAATTCCTTATAGATATGAGTAGTCTATCATCCCTAATAAGCCAGGCTATCTCATACACCCCCACTCAGAGGAACCGACGTCCTCGTCGGGCCACAGGAACGTTCCCTCTTGGCACAACCGTCTGTGCATCCAGTCCGGTACATGTGCCATGCCGTGTGCCATGACGGGTCACAAACGTCATGAACAACATGACCGCGCACCTATCCACAACCATCCGTGTAACCGCGAGGGTCGGCTCTGATACCAACTTGTAACACCCTCGATGCGACTATAGCTCCCACGTGTCGAGGCACGACTTAGAGACATAATCGCATTGAAGGCATATGTCGCAAGTTAGGCAATCTTCACAACATCCCATGTAATATGATAATAAAAGGGAGATAACATAGTTGGCTTACACTCGCCACGTCAATCAAGTACATAAATAACATTACATCATCCAAACACTCATGGCCCGACTACGTCGCCAAAATAAAAGAGAACCCAACATGCGACAACGGTCCCAATCACCCCCAACTGGGCACCACTACTGATCATCGGGAAAGGAAACATAGTATCGTTGAGAGTCTTCGTCGAACTCCCACTTGAGCTCATACGCGTTTCCTGGAGCAGAATCATTAGGCCCTGCATCTGGTGTAATAGTAATCTGTGAGCCACGGGGACTCAGCAATCTCGCACCCTCGCAATCAAGACTATTTAAGCTTATAGGAATGGCAAGGTAAAATATGAGTGGAGCTGTAGCAAGCGACTAGCAAGTATGGTGGCTAACTTATTCGCAAAAGAGAGCGAGAAGAGGAGGCAAAGCACGAGTGAGAAGCTAGAGAACAACCTGCGCAAACATTACTCCAACACCGTGTCCACTTCCCGGACTCCGCCGAGAAGAGGCCATCACGGTAACACACTCAGTTGATTCATTTTAATTAATTAAGGTTCAAGTTGTCTACAACCGGACATTAACAAATTTCCATCTGCCCATAACCGCGGGCACGGCTTTCGAAAGTTCAATCCCTGCAGGGGAGTCCCAACTTAGCCCATGACAAGCTCTCACGGTCAACGAAGGAATAGACCTCCTCCCAAGACGTTCTGATCAGACTCGGTATCTCGGTAACTCAAGACACTTCGACAGGTTAAAATAAGACCAGCAACACCGCCCGAATGTGCCGACAAATCCCGATAGGAGCTGCACATATCTCTTTCTCAGGGCACACTCAGATGAGCGCTCCATACAACTAAAACCAAACCTCGAGTTTCCCCAAGGGGGCGCTGCACAGGACTCTAGTTTGGACCAACACTCAGAGGAGCACTGGCCCGGGGGGGGGGGTTTAAATAAGATGACCCGCGGGCTCCGGAAACCTGAGGGAAAAAGAGGCTAGGTGGCAAATGGTAAGACCAAGGTTGGGCATTGCTGGAAAAGCTTTAATCAAGGCGAACTATCAAGGGGTTCCCATTATAACCCAACCGCGTAAGGAACGCAAAATCCGGGAACATAACACCGATATGACGGAAACTAGGGCGGCAAGAGTGGAACAAAACACTAGGCGAGAGGCCGAGCCTTCCACCCTTTACCAAGTATATAGATGCATTAAGATAACATGGCAATATAATGATATCCCAACAAATACATAAATGTTCCAACAAGGAACGGCCTCCAATCTTCACCTGCAACTAGCAACGCTATAAGAGGGGCTGAGCAAAGCGGTAACATAGCCAATCAACGGTTTGCTAGGACAATGGTGGGTTAGAGGTTTGACATGGCAATTGGGAGGCTAACAAGAAAAAGGTAGGCATCGTAGCATTGGCATAGCAAAGATAGTAGTGATTTCGAGGGTATGATCATCTTGCCTGCACAGCTGTCAGAGTTGACTGGATCCTCAAAAGCAAACTCAACGGGCGCCTCGTTAGCGAACTCGTCTCCCGGATCTACCCAACAAGACAAACAAGAAACAAGGATACAATCAACCACGTGCAAGACCAAGCAATATGATGAAATGATGATATGCTATGTGGGATGCGATGCGGGATGCAAAAATGCAAAATATGACAGGAAATGCATGAACCTGGCCTCAACTTGGAATTCCAAGGGTGCCACTGGAAAGATGAGATGAAATCGCTTGAAAATGATATAAAGAACGCCGGAATCGGAGTTACGGTTTGGAAATGGCAAGCGATTCAAAAATGACACCGGTCTGCGATTTACAGCAAGTAGGCATCTAAATGCAATGAGATGAACATGCTACAGCCACCAAACATGGCATCCAAATACATGTCAGGGATGCACACAAGATGCTTAACAAAAGTCTAGCACTGAGCTATGGCCAAATCATCCATTAACAGGTTCAAACAAGCATGGCAAAAACGCAAATGGTAAACAGATCTCAGACTTAGTGAAATTAACACTTGTCTGGAATTTCAGATCATGAAGCCCTCTTTGGAGCAAAAAAACAACATGCTACAGGACCTGAACATGATAAAGCAAGACATGGCATGGAGCTACTCAACAAGCTTAACAAAAGTCCCTTAGTGACCTTGGGCCAAAAGGGATCACAAAATATACTAACAAGCACACGAACATACCAAAAACATAATCAGTTTTCAGACTTAGTGAAAACTGGGACATGCTGAAATATAACTCACGAAGGCATGTTTACGAGCTCGATGCACTCACCACGGTGCAAGTCATGGCAATACAAGCATACACCCATAAATAAGGCACAAAATTATAGCTAGACATGGCAAGAACAATGGCATAGCATGCACGGATCAACTACAATAACATCGGCAAAATCGCAAACAAGTTGACGATCTGCCCAGATTCACAACGAAGCAAAAGTAGAGCTCGATTGACTCAAGCTAGTGTGCTCCATAATTGCAAGTAAAGATATGGATGGATAGAGCACTACAAGGTTAACAAAACTCCTTTACTGATCATCCTCAAAAGAGGCACGCATCACTAGGAAACAGCAAGAACATATGGCATCATGAACTAAATAATCCCATACTTAGTGAAAACTACTAAGTCCCTGAAAACAGATTTACCGGGTGCCTCACAATGCAAGCTTGCACAAGTCACCACACACATCCTAAAAATGCATGGGTTGCACCTCTGGAAAGATAACAAGATGCTTAACAAAACATATGAAGGACTCACATGCATATCATGCACACGACAATCATGGCAAAAATGACAAAAATCTAAGATGAACTAGCAGATCTGACAATTAACTCACGAAGCCTCCTTCTAACAGCATTTCGGGCATCAAGATGAACTCAAATGAAAATGATGCAATGGAATGAAATGATGTACTCATCGAGGCGAACATTTTGATATGCTATATGCCCAAATCGGAGCTACAGATGTGGAGATATCACAGGTCAAAGTTTGCATAAAAAATTAGGGTTCCAGGGAGGAAAAGTCAACTAAGGGGATTTTCCAGATCCAGATCCAACGCGGTTCCCGATGCACTCGCCGGAGTCTCGCCGGAGTCCGGCCGGAGTAGGGCGTGGAGGAGGCGGCTGAGCTCTCCGGAGCCGGATCCGGCCACGGGAACTCGGGGCGGCGAGGTGGGACGAGACGGCGGCGGCGGACAGAGGCGAGCGGCGGCGGACGGAGGCGAGCGGCGCTCCTCTCCGGCGAGGTCGCGCGGCGACCGGAGCAGGCGCGGCAGAGGGCGACGCGGTACGGCGGCGTCGGGCGCGAGGGAGGCGTGGAGTCGGGCGGCGGCGGATCGATGTGGGCCGCGGGGGCCTGAGGCGGGCCGGCCGGGCCTCGGGCGGCGCGGCGAACTGGGGACCCGCTCGGGACACGTGGCGCGCCCAGGTTCGTCGCGGGCGGCGGCGACTTGTCCGGCCGGCACGGACGTGTCCGGCGCGGCGCGGAGATCTTTTTTTTAGGGTTTGAGGAAGGGGGATTCGCGAATTTTGGAGGGGGGTGTATATATAGGCATAGGGGGAGCTAGGAGAGTCCAAATGAGGTGCGGTTTTCGGCCACGCGATCGTGATCGAACGCTCTAGGACATGGAGCAGAGTTTGGTGGGTTTTGGGCCAAATTGGAGGGGTGTTGGGCTGCAACACACACGAGGCCTTTTCGGTCCCTCGGTTAACCGTTGGAGTATCAAACGAAGTCCAAATGATACGAAACTTGACAGGCGGTCTACCGGTAGTAAACCAAGGCCGCTTGGCAAGTCTCGGTCCAATCCGGAAATGTTTAAACCCCACACACAAAAGAAAGCTAGAAATGACCACCGGAGGAGAACGAAGCGCCGGAATGCAAAACGGACAACGGGGAAAATGCTCGAATGCATGAGATGAACACGTATGCGAATGCAATGCACATGATGACATGATATGAGATGCATGACAACGACAACAACACACGGAGACAAAACCCGAACCCGAGGAAATAAATATAACTTAACGCCGGAAACGGCAAGAGTTGGAGTACAAATTGGGAAAGTTACATCCGAGGTGTTACAAAAGGTTTGGGTGGAATCATCACATACACGTCTCCTTCTTTTCCCCTCCTTCTTCCTTGGAGCTTCCTCCGTTGTCTTGCCTCCCTTGTCTGGCTGCCGTTGTTAGTTGCGGTAGTACTGCTCCCAGGTCAACGGTAGTACCGCAGGCATCCGCGGTAGTACCGCGTGGTGGCGCGGTAGTACCGCAGGTGCCCACGGTAGTACCGCTCCCCTGGAGCCGCACTACCGCTGCCCACCAGGCTAGTGCCGCCCCTTTGCAGTAGTAGGAGCGGATGTAATTTTTTACATCCGCACCTACCGCGGTAGTACCGTTTTCACCGAGCGGTAGTACCACGCTATGCAGTCAGGCAGTAGTTCCGCCCCTCGGCAGTACTATTGTGTCGGGTTTTTGCTACTTCCATTTCTTTGCGGAAGTAGGCACGGAAGTTTCTCTTCTCCCCTGGCTGGGATTTTTGCCTCGCGGTAGTACCGCATGGGGGGGGGGGGGCGGTAGTACCGCGCGTGCGGAAGTACCGCCCCCAGCTTCTGTGCGTCTGTTTATCGGTTCTGTGCTGGGGTTGCGGCAGTACCGTGGGTCGGTACGCTAGTACCACACAGCCGTGCGGTAGTACCGCTTGGTTGGAAGCAGTAGTACCGCGCGGCCTTGCGGTAGTACCGCTGGCCAGGCGCGGTAGTACCGCTGGCCACGGGCTGGTTGGTGGGTAACGGTTGGATCTTTTCCACACACTATATAAGGGGTCCCCTTCTTCCCCGTTGACTCACCTCTTCCATTACTAAGCTCCATTACTTGCTCCAAGCTCCATTTTCGCCCAATCTCACTCCCTAGCCAACCAAACTTGTTGATTTGCTCGGGAGTGGTTGAGAAGGCCCTAATCTACACTTCCACCAAGAGATATTTGATTCCCCCCCACTAATCCCTTGCGGATCTTGTTACTCTTGGGTGTTTGAGCATCCTAGACGGTTGAGGTCACCGCGAAGCCATAGTCCATTGTGGTGAAGCTTCGTGGTGTCGTTGGGAGCCTCCAATTGAGTTGTGGAGATTGCCCCAACCTCGTTTGTAAAGGTTCGGTCGCCGCCTCCAAGGGCACCAATAGTGGAATCACGGCATCTCGCATTGTGTGAGGGCGTGAGGAGATTACGGTGGCCCTAGTGGCTTCTTGGGGAGCATTGTGCCTCCACACCGCTCCAACGGAGACGTACTTCCTCTCAAATGGAAGGAACTTCGGCAACACATCCTCGTCTCCACCGTCTCCACTCTTGGTTATCTCGTGCCTTTACTTGTGGAAGCTTATTTGTTTCATATATCTTGCTTGCTTGTGTTCCTATCCGTGTTGCATCATATAGGTTGCTCACCTAGTTGCATATCTAGACAACCTACTTTGATGCAAAGTTTAAATTGCTAAAGAAAAGCTAAAAATTGTTAGTTGCCTATTCACCCCCCCTGTAGTCAACCATATCGATCCTCTCAGGCGAGCAGCCTCAAGAAAAAACTGCAACAGCTTAGAGCTGATCAAGATTTGCTAGCCGACAGATGGACTGAAGTCCTTGCGGCCGAAGAGTATGAACTCGAACGCCCCTCCAAGAGCTACCCAAAGCGCAGGTTGCTACCCCGATTAGAGGAGGAAGCACCTAAACCTACATCACCAGCGCATGATGCGGCCGACTGGCCACCCTGTGGCCGCGACAGCGAGGCCTGTTGGCCCTCCACTGAAGCCGCACCCCGGCGCCGCTCAAAAAGTACCAAGGCACGGGAAAATGCGCTAGACCTGCGAGATATATTGGAGGACAAGGCAAGGCAAACAAGATCGATCTACGGATCGCATGGGCGCCCCACGGCACGAGACGGTAATCGTCACTCCGGATACAGTAAATCCGGTCGGGCCGAACACAGTAGACAAAGCTCGTTTGAGCTGCGTCATGATATAGCCCAATAACAGAGGCTCTGCACACCCACTATGCTTCACAGATGAAGTAATGGATCATCAAATCCCCGAGGGTTTCAAACCCGTGAACATCAAATCATACGATGGCACAACAGATCCTGCGGTATGGATCGAGGACTATCTCCTTCATATCCACATGGCCCGCGGTGATGACCTACACGCCATCAAATACCTCCCACTCAAGCTTAAAGGACCAGCTCGGCATTGGCTTAACAGCTTGCCAGCAGAATCAATTGGTTGTTGGGAGGACCTGGAAACCGCATTCCTCGACAATTTCTAGGGCACTTATGTGTGACCATCAGACGCCGATGACCTTAGCCACATAATTCAGCAGCCAAAGGAATCAGCCATACAATTCTGGACACGGTTCCTAACCAAGAAAAATCAAATTGTCGACTGTCCGGACACAGAGGCCCTAGCAGCCTTCAAGCATAACATCCGCGATGAGTGGCTTGCATGGCACCTAGGACAGGAAAAGCCGAAATCTATGGCAGCCCTCACGACACTTATGACCTGCTTTTGCGCGGGAGAAGACAGCTGGCTAGCTCGCAGCAATAACATGACCAAGAGCCCTGGTAATTCGGATACCAAGGACAGCAGTGGCAGGTCGTGTTGCAATAAGCAAAAGCGCCGCATTAACGGCGACAATGCTGAGGATACGGCAGGTAATGCCGGATTCAGAGGCTCTAAACCCGGTTAGCGGAAAAAGCCATTCAAAAGAAATACTCCGGGCCCGTCCAGTTTGGACCGAATACTCGACCACTCATGCCAGATACATGGCACCCCCAAAAAACCAGCCAATCACACCAACAAGGATTGTTGGGTGTTCAAGCAGGCATGCAAGTTAAATGCTGAAAACAGAGACAAGGGGCTGCATAGCGATGACGAGGAGGAGCCCCGGCCGCCGAACAATAGTGGACAGAAAGGTTTTCCCCCACAAGTGCGGACTGTGAACATGATATACGCAATCCACGTCCCCAAGAGGGAGCAGAAGCATGCGCTAAGGGACGTATACGCGATGGAGCCAGTCGCCCCAAAGGTCAACACATGGTCTTCCTACCTGATCACTTTTGATCGAAGGGACCACCCCACTAGCATTCGTCATGGCGGATTCGCCGCATTGGTTCTAGACCCAATTATTGACGGATTTCACCTCACTAGAGTCCTTATGGACGGCGGCAGCAGCCTGAACCTGCTTTACCAGGATACAGTGCGGAAAATGGGCATCGATCCCTCGAGGATTAAACCCACTAAAACGACCTTTAAAGGCGTCATACCAGGTGTAGAGGCCAACTGTACAGGCTCAGTTACACTTGAAGTGGTCTTCGGATCTCCGGATAATTTCCGAAGGGAGGAGTTAATCTTCGACATAGTCCCGCTCCGCAGTGGCTATCACGCACTGTTCGGGCGAACCGCATTTGCCAAGTTCAATGCGGTTCCGCACTACACATACCTTAAGCTCAAGATGCCAGGCCCTCGAGGAGTCATTACGGTCAATGGAAACACCGAACGCTCTCTCCGAACGGAGGAGCATACGGCGGCTATCGCAGCGGAAGTACAAAGCAGCCTCTCAAGGAAATTCTCCAGTCTGGCCATTAAACGTCTGGACACGGTCAAGCGCACCCGGAGTAACCTACAACAAGACCGCCTGGCACGTTCCGAGCAAGCATGGCAATGAGGCCCCAACCCCAGCCCTCGCGAACTTGTGAAACCAGTGTTGCGCGTACATAACTACGCTCTGGAAATACCATGGGCACAGGGGGAGGGGCACCATCACGGCACGCCCGAAACGCGGCTTAAACCGCACTAGGGGCTGCCGATTTCTTAATTTTCTCTTATTTTCAGGACTCCATTCTTCGAAAGGCTTGTCCGGCAGTACAATTGCCGCACAAACGATACAACAACTAGGGGAGCAGAAAGCTACGCCGCACTATGGAACTCTAAGGTGGTCTCTATAACGAGCAGTATACCTGTTTCACATACCATTCCGCAGCTCGCCCTGGAAAGGACATGTTAAATAGTCCCATCTTTTGCTTATTGCACTATTTGTATCGTTCTGCTTTGATCGCAGCTTTTTTAAATAAACAATGCATAGCTTCCATCTATTATTGCATTACTCTTTTTTACGAATATATGTTCATTAATGACATGTTGCACCCGTACACTTTGGTACGGCCAATACGCCAGGGCCTTAAGTACCCCACAATACGGTGTGAGAAGTCCGAACACTTTCACAAGTGTGGCACCCCGAACTTATAGCATTATATGCATCGGCTCCGAATCATGTCTTGGGTCAATAGTTGGGTTTGCCCGGCTCATATGTTTTGGTACCTTACGTTCCGTTATATCGGCTAAGGTAGCACTAGGAGAACTACTGCGATTGTGCCCCAGTTGAGCTGGGCTAAGCACCTCAGTAGAGAAAGCTAAAACCAACCGTCATGATGAGGCGAGAGTTGGTCGCTGTTCGAGAGGTTTTCGAGTCCCTAAAGACTTATGCCGCTTGGAGCGAGGAGTCGGCTTTGTCCGGCCTAGGCGTGGATAGCGCCCCGAACTCGGTCTTCCGAACACTAGGGGCTTTGCCAAAATTTGAAATTAAAGAATTCTATGGCTAAGTGAGAGTGTTCAAGCATTATAGTCCGATTGCCTTGTTCGTTGTGTTGAGCGCCTCCCTCGAAGGACCCAAGAATGGGAAAAAGAGCGCTCATGTTTATCCTGAACACCCCAGCACTCGTGGCATGGGGGCAGAAGCCGATGACTCGCCATCTCTCAAATTTGATAAACGGCTGCACAGAAGGTAATATTTTAAATTCAAAAGCGTTGCTTAGCGCATATGAACAAGTTTTCAACGTACAGGATCACAAATGCGAGTTTACTCAAAAATTACATCTTTGGAGCATTCATCCGCTATAAGGCGGGCACCCTTTAGGACGCCCTCATAATACACTTCCGGGACGTGATGCTCCTTGCCCGGCGGCGGCCCGTCCTTCACCAGCTTCTCCGCATCCATCTTGCCCCAGTGCACTTTAGCACGGGCAAGTGCCCTACGGGCACCTTCGATGCCGACGGAGCGCTTGATTACTTCAAGCCGTGGACAGGCATCCACCAGCCGCCTCACCAGCCCGAAGTAGCTCCCAGGCAGAGCCTCTCCAGGCCAAAGCCGAACTATGAGGCCCCTTATGGCCTGTTCGGCCACCTTGTGGAGCTCGACCATTCGCTTCAGCTGGTCGCTCAAAGGCACCAGGTGTCCGGCCTCAGCATACTGAGACCAGAACACCTTTTCCGTCGAGCTCCCCTCTTCGGTTCGGTAGTAGGCGGCGGCATCAGACGCACTGTGGGGCAAATCTGTGAATGCTCCTGGAGAGTTCCGGACTCGGGTAAGTATCAACTAATTCACTTTCACGTGCTTGCTTTGCATAATGAATGCCTTACCCGCCGCTATCTTCTTCATCGCTTCAATTTCTTGGAGGGCTTTCTGGGCTTCGGCCTTGGCAGACTTCGCGCTCTTGAGGGCTGCCGCAAGCTCGGACGCTTGCGTCTTTGAGTCAAGCTCCAAACTCTCGTGTTTTTTCACGAGAGCTTGGAGCTCTTTCTGCACCTCCTCCACCCGCGCCTCCTGCTTCCCTCTCTCTGTGCGCTCCACGACCGCTCTGTTTTCGGCCTCGGACAGCGCTTTCTTAAGGGTTGCCACCTCGGTCGTGGCCCCTATAATAGCACGTTGATCCTATCATTTTTTGCAACCACATCTTCTCTATATACTTGCGCAAGGTATTACTTACCTTCCTTCTCCTCGAGTTGTCTCTTGGCATGGTCAAGCTCGTTCTCGGACCGCGCGAGGTTTTGCTTCAGCGTATCCACCTCCGCAGTCAGTGCGGCGGAGGCCAGCAGCGAAGCCTGCATACGCATATTGACTTGATTATGTTAGACTCCTGCGAATGTTATTAGATCCTCTATTCGGCTTTTCTTTCCGAACGCCGAACAGAGCATCAGGGGCTACTGTCTATGCGGTAATATTTTTACATATTCTTTACTTATCTCAAAGCCTGTTAGAAGGCTGGCACATGCTTCAGTCAGTCCGCTCTTGTCGGACTGAACCTTCTGGATCACCGCACTCATAATAGTGCGGTGCTCCTCGTCGATGGAGGCGCCGTTAAGCACCTCCAGCAAATTTTCCGGTGCCTCCGGTTGGACGGAGGTCACCGGCTCGGTAGGCTTGCTCCTCTTGGAAGGAGGCTGCCTACCGGAGTCCGGAACCGTTGAAGGTTCCGGCGTGGTATCCGGCTCAAGGACGAACTTGGAGCCCTTGGGGGTTCTATCCCCTTTACGCCTGGAGTCTGGGAGGTCGCCTTGCGGCGCCTCCAGGACCACCTCCTCCTGGCTTGGAACCTGTTGGGACGCCACATCGGCGTCGTCCTTAGGGTGGGGGGAGGTAGCCGTCGGAAGCGAATTCACATCTGACAAATCCAGGGAGTCACTCTATGATTCGTCGAGCCCGGCCTTGGGCAGACTGCATAGTCATATTCGGCGTAAGGAGGAGCTGTGCAAGAAAGGAACACTATGAATTGCTCTGGTGTCCGAATACTTACGATCTCGCCAGGGGCTTGGCCCTGTGCGGCCACTCCTCTTCGCCGTCGTCGGCGTTGGTGGAGTAGTCCGGAGGAAGGGTCTTCCCCTTCTTGGACCCTTCGGCCTCCCCAGTTGGGGCGGCCTTCCTTTTCTTCCCTCCCCCCGCTGGAGGGGGGAGGTCTCTTCTTCCTCCTCCTCGTCTTCATGGGAGGAGTGCGCCTTGGAGTCGTTGGATGATGAATCCGACACCTCCTGGCGCCGGGCACTCTTTCGAGTCCCCGTGGCCTTCTTCTTGGCCTTCTTCTCCGGCACCACATAGGGTGCCGGAACCAGCAGCTTCGCTAAGCGAGCGTCCGCTGGGCCTTCGGGCAAAGGAGCCGGACAGTTGATCTGTCCGGACATCTCCTGCCAATCCTGTCAAAGGTAAGGGAGCTTAGATCCCGCATGGAGTCAAACTATGAAAAACTAATACCCTGTAAAAGGTAAAAACAGCTTACCGCACTAGCATGACGCTGCATGCTGAATCCGCGATCCTCGGTAGCAGATGCGGGGGCCTCGGCGCCCTTGAAAAGCACCTTCCAGGCATCTTCGTACGTCGTGTCAAAGAGCCTGCTCAGAGTTCGGTGCTGCGCCGGGTCGAACTCCCACAGGTTGAAAGCCCGTTGTTGACACGGGAGGATCCGGCGGATGAGCATAACCTGGACTACGTAGACAAGTTTGAGCTTCTTGTCCACCAGGGTTTGGACGCATGTTTGGAGTCCGGTCAGCTCTCCTTTTTTACCCCACGACAGGCCCGTCTCTTTCCAGGAGGTGAGCTGCGTAGGGGGTCTGGATCGGAACTCGGGGGCTGCGACCCATTTAGGGTCGCGCGGCTCGGTGATGTAAAACCACCCCGATTGCCACCCCTTTAGGGTCTCCACGAAGGAGCCCTCGAGCCATAGGATGTTGGGAGTCTTGCCCACCATGGCGCCTCCGCACTCCGCCTGGGTGCCGTGCACCACCTTCGGCTTGACATTGAAATTCTTGAGCCATAGGCCGAAATGAGGGCGGATGCAGAGGAAAGCCTCGCACACGATGATAAACGCCAAGATGTTGAGGACAAAGTTCGGGGCCAGATCGTGGAAATCCAGGCCATAGTAGAACATGAGCCCCCGGACAAATGGGTGGAGAGGGAAGCCCAGTCCGCGGAGGAAATGGGGGAGGAACACCACCCTCTCATGGGGCCTAGGGGTGGGGATGAGCTGCCCCTCTTCGGGAAGCCAGTGTGCAATGTCGTTAGACAAGTATCCGGCCTTCCTCAGTTTTTTGATGTGTCCCTCCGTGACGGAGGAGACCATCCACTTGCCTCCCGCTCCGGACATGGCTGGAGAAGGTTGAGGTGGGGTGCGCGGTCTTGGGCGCTGGAGCTCGAGTACGCGGAAATGGATAGGCAAAGGAGGAAGAAGGCGTGGATGAAAAGGTGGATCCTTATCCCCTTATATGGGCGGATGCGACTATGCGTCCCCACCAGCCTGGTAAAACTCACTTATCCCCCAAGCGCCATCATCAATGGTGCGGTTGGGTTACCCACGCCCGTATTGATGAGAATCCCGGAATAAGGGGACACGATCTCTGCTTCGACAAGACGTGCCAAGGAAACCGCCTCGCTAAACGCGCTGAGGTGGGACAGTAAAACAATTCGAATAGAGACTTGGCCGTGGTGTGATGTCATGCTACGAAATACTTCAGCAGATTAGATTTGTGTAAATATTATTCTCTCTATGGCAATATGTGGAAACTTATTTTGCAGAGCCGGACACTACCTTTGTGTTCAAAATCTTCTATGAAGTACTTGGAGGAGGAACCCGCGTTGCAATGCCGAAGACAATCTGCGCGCCGGACTCGTCGTCATTGAAGCCTGGTTCAGGGGCTACTGAGGGAGTCCTAGATTAGGGGGTGTCCGGATAGCCGGACTATACCTTCGGCCGGACTCCTGGACTATGAAGATACAAGATTAAAGACTTCGTCCCGTGTCCGGAAGGGACTTCCTTGGCGTGGAAGGCAAGCTTGGCGATACAAATATGTAGATCTCCTACCATTGTAACCGACTCTGTGTAACCCTAGCCCTCTCCGGTGTCTATATAAACCGGAGGGTTTTAGTCCGTAGGACGAACAACAATCAGACCATAGGCTAGCTTTTAGGGTTTAGCCTCTTTGATCTCATGGTAGATCTACTCTTGTACTACCCATATCATCAATATCAATCAAGCAGGACGTAGGGTTTTACCTCCATCAAGAGGGCCCGAACCTGGGTAAAACATCGTGTCCCTTGTCTCCTGTTACCATCCGCCTAGACGCACAGTTCAGGACCCCCTAGCCGAGATCCGCCGGTTTTGACACCAACACCGCACAAAACATATAAATTTCCTCTAGATCAAAATCAAGAAATCTCTCGAGATTAAATTTTTGAATACCCTTAGTTATACGTTTCATTTATTCATACCCCAAAAGAAGACTAAGCTCTTTATGATGCTCAAGGGTAATCAAGTTATCACAATTTTTGGACACAATTTGATCATGAAAGAATTTGCATTGGAGATTTAAATGACCACGTTAATTTCAAAGTTCACAAGGATGGCGAAAAAATAAATCTTTCAGCACAATCATCTAGCCTCTCTTGCAAATTTTTCGTTTCTAAATATTTATGATTCTTACAAAAACTATATTCCCTTTTTGGTGTGCAAATGAACTCCCAATTCACTTCGCAAAAATTGACATGCTTATAAGAAACATTTTTCTCATGACTAGTGCAATAATCATTAGCATTTTGGATATTCAAAGAATTTTTTTGAGAGCACGCAATCGCGTACCTTAGCTTTATAGAAGGCAGATATATGTACAAGAATGTGATACAAAGAGCCCAGGCGCCACACACTAGGCCACCCTCCAGCCCAAAGACTCCACTCCTAGCACTAAACTCGACTACTCACAAAATACATTGACTCCGGTACCTCCCACCCTAACCCAAGTTTGCAGCTCATCGAACACTTGAGAGGTGAAAGTTGCTAAAGTAGACACTTCTCTCCTAGGGCCGAAGACCATTCCGTTGCGATGCTTCCAAAGGTGCCAACAAACAATCATAATAAGTGAGTCAAACCCCTTTCTGATCTCCTTCGGCATCCTCTTGCGGGTCTCCATCCACCAAGATATAATGGAAGAATTCATACTAACAACATTGCAATCATGCTCATCATTCAAATATTGTGTGCCAAACATTTTATTGACTTCTTCTTCTAACAATTTAGCATAATTTTCCGAACCATCATTTTCAAGAAAGATATTATAAAGATGATAAACAATATGATGCAACCTCAATTCCATTTTATGTAGTTTTCTTTTATAAACCAAACTAGTGATAAAACAAGAAACTAAAAGATTCAATTGCAAGATCTAAAGATATACCTTCATGCACTCACCTCCTCGACAACGGCGCCAGAAAAGAGCTTAGTTGACGAGTTGTGAGTGCCGCTTACCTAACCTCCCCGACAACAGCGCCGGAAAAGAGCTTGATGTCTACTACGCAACTTTATTCTTGTAGACATGTGTTGGGCCTACAAGCGCATAGTTTTGTAGGTCAGTAGCAATTTTCCCTCAAGTGGATGACCTAAGGTTTATCAATCCACGGGAGGTGCAGGATGAAGATGGTCTCTCTCAAACGACCCTGCAACCAAATATAAGAAATCTCTTGTGTCCCCAACACACCTAATACAATGGCAAATTGTATAGGTGCACTAGTTCGGCGAAGAGATGGTGATAAAAGTGTAATATGGATGGTAGAAATATATTTTTATAATCTAAATAAATAAAAACAGCAAGGTAGCAAATAATAAACGTGCACAAAAACGGTGTTGCAATGCTTGAAAATGAGGCCTAGGGCCCGTACTTTCGCTAGTGCAATCTCTAAACAATGCTAATATAATTGGGTCATATAACCACCCCTCAAAGTGCGATGAAGAATCACTCCAAAGTTCCTATCTAGCGGAGAACATAAGAAGAAATTATTTGTAGGGTACGACCCCACCTCGAAGCTATTATTTCCGATCGATCTATCCAAGAGTTCATAATAAAATAAAAACAAATAATTTCAGATTCATAATACCCAATCCAAGACAAAGAACTTCAAAGAGTGCCCCAAGATTTCTACGGGAGAAACAAAGACAAGAATGTGCATCAACCCCTATGCGTAGATTACCCCAATGTCACCTCAGGAATCCGCGAGTTAAGTGCCAAAACATATATCAAGTGAATCAAAATAACACCCCATTGTCACCACGAGTATTCATTCGCAAGACATATATCAAGTGCTCTCAAATCCATAAAAGTATTCAATCCAATAAAATGAAATCTCAAAGGGAAAACTTAATTCATCACAAGATAGAGAGGGGAAAACACCATATGATCCGACTATATTAACAAAGCCCGCGATATATCAAGATCGTGACATATCAAGAACACGAGAGTGAGAGATTAAACACATAGCTACTGGTACAAACCCTCAGCCCCGAGGGTGGACTAATCCCTCTTCATCGTGGTGGCCACCGGGATGATGAAGATGGCCACCGGAGATGATTTCCCCCTCTGGTAGGGTGCCAGAACGGGGTCTAGATTGGTTTTCGGTGGCTACAGAGCCTTGCGGCAGCGGAACTTCGAATCTAGGTTTATTTCCGCCGGTTTCTCTATTTATAGGATTTTTTGGCGTTGGTTTCACGCTAAGATGGGCCTCGAGGTGAGCACAATCCACCGGGGCAAGCCATGCCCACCAGGCGCGCCCTGGTGTCTTGTGCCCTACTCCTTCACCTTCTGGTTCTTCCACGAATCTTCAGGGGTCTCGTTTGTTCCAAAAAAAAACCATCAAAAAGTTTCAGCTCATTTGGAGAACTTTCATTTCTGCACAAAAAACAACACCACGGTAGTTCTGCTGAAAACAACGTCAGTCCAGATTAATTCCTTGCAAATTATACCAAAACCATATAAAATTGTTGTAAACATGGCATGAATACTTCATAAATTATAGATACGTTGGAGACGTATCAGGGATCACCGCTGCTAAAGATAGAAGGCATTCCCGAGTCACGCCCGCTATACCTCCTGTCGTCCACACGGCCAAGAGGAAAAGCCACCACCGTCATGATGCCCACTGGAAATCCAACCATAAGGACCACCCTACAGAGCCGCCGCCCCGACATCCATCTCCAAGTCACCACCAATCGTCCACATGACGGTGCGCCAACCACAGAGGAAGAGTAGAATGCAGCTCCTTTCACTCCTAGCCCGGCATCAGTCTCGGAGTCTGGGTTTATGCCTCCACGGTAGGAGTCATCCACAGTTGCATCCCCAGCCAGTCCCGGTGGACTGGGGGGACACAACCCCATCACTACCGACGGCCGTCGTCGATCAGTCTCACACGATGCCATGCCCATGGTCATCGACGCCGATCTGCTAACAGATAGGTGGAGACCCGACCATCACCAACGACCACTGCATCCGCGAGAGGAGAGACCACCCAATGACACCACCAAGATGGAGCCCACCATCACCTACCCGGAGTGAGAGCAACGATCCGCCTCGGGACGATCTGCCCGAGAACGAGCCCCAGGCACTGTCTATCTCTGCAACACGAACAACCTCGCCACTGACCCAGACCTAGGAGAATAGATAGGCTACCACCACCCACACCTCACCGCCAAGCACCAACCGCTACTATCGAAGCGGATGAGGATGCATCACTGACCAGTGCACCACCCCTGGCCATCCCTAGCCACCCGAGGCACCCGAGGCATTAGACGAACCGGATCTGGGCCAAGACCTAGCCGACCACCGTCGCCACATAGCTGGGGCCCTAGAGTGCCCTGGCCATCGCTCCCATCACCCTATAGAGGCCTAGCCAGGCCTCCGGTCAGCACCCACACCGTGAATAGGCCCCTGGTGAAAGAGCATGGTACCTGATGTCTACTACGCAACTTTATTCTTGTAGACACGTGTTGGGCCTCCAAGCGCAGAGTTTTGTAGGACAATAGCAATTTTCCCTCAAGTGGATGACCTAAGGTTTATCAATCCGTGAGAGGTGTAGGATGAACATGGTCTCTCTCAAACGACCCTGCAACCAAATACAAGAAATCTCTTGTGCCCCCAACACACCCAATACAATGGCAAATTGTATAGGTGCACTAGTTCGGCGAAGAGATGGTGATAAAAGTGTAATATTGATGGTAGAAATATATTTTTATAATCTGAAGAAATAAAAACGGTCGGGCCCAAAAACAGTATTGCAATGCTTGAAAATGAGGCCTAGGGTCCGTACTTTCGCTAGTACAATCTCTCAACAATGCTAATATAATTGGATCATGTAACCATCCCTCAACGTGCAATTAAGAATCACTCCAAAGTTCCTATCTAGCGGAGAACATACGAAGAAATTGTTTGTAGGGTACGAAACCACCTCAAAGCTATTCTTTTCGATTGATCTATCCTAGAGTTTGTACTAAAATAACAAAAAGCTTTTTTTTCCGATCGATCTAACCAAGAGTTCGTACTAAAATAACACCAAAGCAAATTCAGATTTGTAATACTCAATCCGACACAAAGAACTTCAAAGAGTGCACTAAGATTTCTACCAGAGAAACAAAGACAAGAACGTGCATCAACCCCTATGCATAGATTACCCCAATGTCACCTCGGGAATCCACGAGTTGAGTGTCAAAACATATATCAAGTGAATCAATACGATACCCCACTGTCACCAAGAGTATTCAATCGCAAGACATATATCAAGTGTTCTCAAATCCATAAAAGTATTCAATCCGATAACAACGAAATCGCAAAGGGAAAAAACTCAATTCATCACAACAAGATAGAGAGGGGAAAACACCATATGATCCGACTATATTAACAAAGCCCGCGATACATCAAGATTGTGACATCTCAAGAACACGAGAGAGAGAGAGAGAGATTAAACACATAGCTACTGGTACAAACCCTCAACCCTGAGGGTGGACTACTCCCTCCTCATCTTGGTGGCCGCCGGGACGATGAAAATGGCCACAGGAGATGATTCCCCCCTCTGGCAGGGTGTCGAAACGGGATCTAGATTGGTTTTCGGTGGCTACAGAGCCTTGCGGCGGCGGAACTTAGAATCTACGTTTATTTCTGATCTAGGTTAACCCTGAGGGTTTTTGGAATATTTGTGAATTTATAGGGTAAAGAGGGGTGCGTGAGGCCACCGAGGTGGGCAGAACCCACCAGGGCGCGCCAGGGGGCCCAGGCGTCCCTGGTGGGTTGTGCCCCCCTCGGGGCACCCCCCAGGTGCAGCTTTGGCCCATTGGGTGTCTTTTGGTCCATCAAAATTCTCCAAAAAGTTTCATGGCGTTTGGACTCCGTTTGATATTGATTTTCCGCGATGTAAAAAACAAGCAAAAAACAACAACTGGCACTGGGCACTAGGTCAATAGGTTAGTACCAAAAATGATATAAAGTTACTATAAAATGATTGTAAAACATCCAAGAATGATAATATAACGACATGAATACTTCATAAATTATAGATACGTTGGAGACGTATCAGCATCCCCAAGCTTAATTCCTACTCATCCTCGAGTAGGTAAATGATAAAAGAAATAATTTATGAAGTGTGAATGCTAGCAAAGTGCACAAGTTTGATCAATGATAATTTCAATCACTTTTCCTAGCATCATAACAGCAATTCTTTCTTTATAAAACTTCTCATGTTAAAGTAGCAGCCAACTCACATGTTAAGGTTCAAACAATGAACTCTCTTGAAACTCAATAACCTATGTTCTCAGTCACCAAGCAATTGCAATTCAACTTATTCAACGGAGTCTAAGTAAGAGCTCCACATACTCAACCATCATATAGTCTTCTATGATTGCTAACACTCACCGCATACACATGAGCAAAACATTTCAACCGGACACATAGAAAGATAGGGGCTTACTGTTTTGCCTCCCAACGTATTCACCTCAAGGGTGATGTCAACAATAATAACTCATGCTACCCATATCCAACTGGATATGTGTGCCTAGATTTTTCCTCACCACATGATGCTTGCCAAAAGAGAAAATAAAAAGGAATAAAGAGAAATACTTTGACTCTTTGCACACAAGTAAAAGATAGGCCCTTCGCAGAGGGAAGCAGAGGTTTTCTTGCGCTTATTTGTTTGTATGCTCAATCCCTTAGTGCAAAAGAACGTCACATTACATTGCCCCTTGTGATAGAGACCTTTATTATGAAGTATGTCGCTTTTATTCTTCACCATCACAAGTTCGTGCAACGCTCAATTTTCTCTTGCACTAAATGATCTCACACTTTTAGAAGCAATTTTTATTGCCTTTTTGCACCGATGACAACTTACTTGAAGGATTTTGCTCAATCCTTAGGTAGGTATGGTGGACTCTTGAAAATAAGATAGGGTTTAAGGGTTTTTGGATGCACAAGTAGTATCTCTACTTGGTGCGGAATATTTGGCTAGCAAAGATGGGGGGCAAGCACCACATGTTGAAGGATCTATGACAATATAACTTCTATATGAATATGAACAAACATAAACCATTACGTTGTCTTCCTTGTCCAACGTCAACAATTTTGGCATATAATATTTTGATGGGGGCTCACAATCACAAAAGATTTACATGATAGTGTATTTATATGTGAAAATTCTCTTCCTTATACTAGTTATTCGTGAATTGCTTCTATGACCAATATTGTGATTGTCAAGCCTCAAAAGATTTCACTTTCTAAACCCAATGTGAAGCTACCACTAGGCATGATATGGTTTCAACTTCATGACATTCAATTTATTCAACAATTTACTCATAGGATATAAGTGAAGCACAAGAGTAAATGACATAGAAAAGAGCTTCGTTGACGAGGTGTGAATGGCGCTTACTTAGCCTCCCTGGTAACTATTTGAGGACTCTATTTTATTTTAAAAACTTTCAGATCTAAGTATTTTATTAAAACAGATCATTCGCACACACCTCAATAAACAATTGCGTGCATTCTAAAGTTGGAGAAACGACCATGTAGTCATCTACTTCTTGTGACGCTCCCGCTGCTGCTATGTGGCGCGATTCCTCGTCTGGGCCAGGAAGAAGACAGTTCCTCATGTCAATGATCCGCCTATACATCTCGTAGCTTGTGTATGCGTCCATGGCCGCGTACTTGACATGTTGTTCATCCAGTCTCTTATGCCACACACTATGCTAGGCATTCTTGTCCTTATTGCTCTCATTCTTCATCTTCATGTAGTAGGGGTCGATGATGGCCGAGGCGAGGTCAACCAGGGAGTTCAGTTTGTTTTTGTCGCTGCCCCAGACCTTGTAGTGGCTTTGGATGTTGACAAGATTCGGGCATTTCTTGAGCGCTTTTAGATCGTTGGTGGTGTCCACCGCAGCGAAACTGTAGTCGGAGCTGTTGATAAACCTGGAGAAACGCTCGCAAGGCGTTGTGCCCAGGTGGTAGTGGTAGACGAGGACGTCATGTCGCACGCACAACTGGGAGATGACAACCTTTTGATCGTGCCCGACACGACCCATGGTGTACTCGAGGTCGAAGCCGACCACTTGGTACTTGTCCTCGGCAAGGAACTGCTCCATAGTTTGGATGGAGCTCTCCATCGAGACCGGATCATTCGTGTACACTACCGAGAGAGCCTTCCCCCTCACGTGGGTGTCCACAACGTGTTGCGTGGTGAACTGCCCACCGTTGTCGTCGTCAACCGCTGGGAGCGCCATTGGAACCGCTGGATGTCCTCTCTGTATGTGTCCTCGTGTGTCTGCTTACTGTGTTGTGTGAGATGAGAGATGAAGGTAAATGACCGCAGGAATAAAAGGGGGCCATGCGGCGTGGATTCTCGGCGCGTCCGCATGGCAGTTTTTGCAATGGGTAACTGCATCGTCGCGTTGCGCCCGGCGCAACCGCATGCACACGAACGTGCGTGATCATGCGCCGGCCCCAAACACTGGCTGCACGCATGGAGGGACGAGGGCAGAGCACTCGGAGGGATGCGAGAGCAGAGCGCGCCGCGGCCGCCTGAACCGCAAGCGCGCAACCACACACATAGAGCAGTTGAACACGCAGGAAATGGTCGCCTACAAGCCGGCCGACAGTTGCGTCGCTGCGTAGAGAGCGGCCGTGTGCTACCACCTCCGTCTAGTCTATAGTCACCTTTATATTCTGTGCCATACTTTGCCCTCAAATTTAACCAACAAAATGTTAATGCATGTTATAAAAATTATATAATTGGAAACTATGTTCAAATACGAATCCAACTATATAATCTTTGGCGACATGCATTCGTATTTTATTAGTTAAATCATACTTATAAACGAGGATAGGGGTATAGTAGGTAATTAAATCGCAAACGTTTTTTATTAACCGTATGTGAACGTGGCCTTTCGTCCTCCTCTCGCACGTCTTGTCACCCCGCTGCCACAGACGGCTTACAGCGCAAGCTTGCGCAGCGCGCGGGGCGTTCTTTTGGCCAAATGGTGGCGCTAATGAATTGTCGGTGAGCCTATTCCCGCGTAACCTCGCAGGTTCCCGCGCAAGCTTCCCGCCCGACTCAGTGAAATCCCCCAAAATCCCAATACTTACTGGCCTGCTATGAAAACCCTCACGGCCGGCGAGTCCTGTGTCGCATTTTCCGCTCCCTTCCTGTAGCTTATCTCATCTGCTTCTCCCACAATCTCCAATGGCACCGGTCCGTTGTCGTCGCTCAGCCACTCCGCCGTCATCAGAGAATAGCTCCAACTAGGAGGCTACACCGCGGCGGCGGCGCAGTCCCTAGCATAGTATAGTGTGCGTGGCATCCCTGTTGGGTGTGCGTGGAACACCCACCACACGCTCCGCCGCTGGTGCCCGTCGGCAGCTGTTGCCGGCCGCCATTGCCGCCACACCACCGTTGAAAGCCAGGGCCATCACCTGCTCCGCCGCCGCGGCCTGAAGGCGGGAGGTGGCTGTCGTGGCCGCCACCCCACTGCCAGCCACCGTGGCCATCACCGCCCTGCCACCGCGGCCCGAAGGTGGGAGGTGGTGGTCGCGGCCGCCACCCCATTGTCGGCCGACGTGGCTGCCAGCCCACCATCGACCTCCGGGGTCATCACCCGCTCCGCCACCGCCGCCGGAAGGCGGGAGGCAGAGGTAGATGCCCGCACGTGCGTCAGCGACCTTGTGCGCTACACCGAGTTCCTGCGAGAGGAGGATGAGTGCCTTGTCGAGCATGCAAAGAGCCTTACCGTCGCCGTGGCCGCGGCACACGCCGCCTCAGAGGCGAGGAATCAGGAGATCTACGAGGAGAACCACCGCTTCGAGAGGGGTCGTCTGGAGCGGCAGAGGGCGTTCGAGGTGAGCGTCGCTGAAGCCGCAACAGTGGCAGGCACCATATTGCGGTTGCCCAGCTTGTTGGTAGGCTCCTCCTCCTTCGCCTCTTACTAAGCGCGCTTGGCAGAGGAGAGGGTCCGTAACATGAGGATTATCCTCATTGCTGCATAGAAGAATTACGTCCTAGAAGCACTGCTGGGTGACAAGCCTGCTGCAGATGCCGCTAACGACGTTAAGAACGTCTGGCAGAGCAAAGCTGATGACTACTCGATAGTTCAGTGTGCCATGCTTTATGGCTTAGAACCGGGACTTCAATGACATTTTGAACGTCATGGAGCATATGAGATGTTCCAGGAGTTGAAGTTAATATTTCAAGCAAATGCCCGGATTGAGAGATATGAAGTATCCAATAAGTTCTACAGCTGCAAAATGGAGGAGAATAGTTCTGTTAGTGAACATATACTCAGAATGTCTGGGTACCACAACCACTTGACTCAGCTAGGAGTTAATCTTCTTGATGATAGTGTCATTGACAGAGTTCTTCAATCACTGCCACCAAGCCACAAGGGCTTCGTGATGAACCATAATATGCAAGGGATGGATAAGACAATTCCTGAGCTCTTCGCAATGCTAAAGGCCGCGGAGGTAGAAATCAAGAAGGAGCATCAAGTGTTGATGGTCAACAAGACCACCAGTTTCAAGAAAAAGGGCAAAAGGGAAGAAGGGGAACTTCAAGGACAACAAGCAAGTTGCTGCTTAAGTGAAGAAGCCCAAGTCTGGACCTAAGCCTGAGACTGAGTGCTTCTACTGCAAAGGGACTGGTCACTGGAAGCGGAACTGCCCCAAGTATTTGGCGGATAAGAAGGATGGAAACGTGAAAGGTATATTTGATATACATGTTATTGATGTGTACCTTACTAATGCTCGCAGTAGCGCCTGTGTATTTGATACTGGTTCTGTTGCTAATATTTGCAACTCGAAACATGGGATACAGATTAAGCGAAGATTGGCTAAGGACGAGGTGACAATGCGCGTGGGAAATGGTTCCAAAGTCGATGTGATCGTCGTCGGCACGCTACCTCTACATGTACCTTCGGGATTAGTTTTAGACCTGAATAATTGTTATTTGGTGCCAGCGTTAAGCATGAACATCATATCTGGATCTTGTTTGATGCGAGACGATTATTCATTTAAATCAGAGAATAATGGTTGTTCTATTTAAATGAGTAATATCTTTTATGGTCATGCACCCTTGATGAGTGGTCTATTTTTACTAAATCTTGATAGTAGTGATACACATATTCATAGTATTGAAGCCAAAAGATATAAGTTTAATAATGATAGTGCAACTTATTTGTGGCACTACCGTTTAGGTCATATTGGTGTAAAGCGCATGAAGAAACTCCATGCTGATGGGCTTTTGGAATCACTTGATTATGAATCACTTCATGCTTGCGAACCATGCCTCATGGGCAAGATCACTAAGACTCCATTCTCTGGAACAAGCAACAAACTTATGGGAAATTATACATACTGATGTATGCGGTCCGATGAGTGTTGATGCTCGTGGTGGGTATCGTTATTTTATTTTCTGACCTTCAT
The DNA here is from genome assembly GCF_056163025.1 of Triticum urartu. Classification (NCBI taxonomy): domain Eukaryota; kingdom Viridiplantae; phylum Streptophyta; class Magnoliopsida; order Poales; family Poaceae; genus Triticum; species Triticum urartu. The sequence goes on from NC_141876.1 coordinate 465,619,878, forward strand.
AGATGATTTGAGCAGATATGGGCATATCTACTTGATGAAACATAAGTCTGAAACATTTGAAAAATTCAAAGAATTTCAGAGTGAAGTGGAAAATCACCGTAACAAGAAAATTAAGTTTCTACGATCTGATCGTGGAGGAGAATATTTGAGTTATGAGTTTGGTCTACATTTGAAATAATGCAGAATAGTTTGACAACTCACGCCACCTGGAACACCACAGCGTAATGGTGTGTCCGAATGTCGTAACAGCACTTTATTATATATGGTGCGATCTATGATGTCTCTTACTGATTTACCGCTATCGTTTTGGGGTTATGCTTTAGAGATGGCTGCATTCACGTTAAATAGGGCACCATCGAAATCTGTTGAGACGACACCTTATGAACTGTGGTTTGGCAAGAAACCCAAGTTGCCGTTTCTTAAAGTTTGGGGCTGCGATGCTTATGTGAAAAAGCTTCAACCGGATAAGCTCGAACCCAAATCGAAGAAATGTGTCTGCATATGATACCCAAAAGAGACTATTGGTTACACCTTCTATCATGGATCCAAAGGCAAGATATTCGTTGCTAAGAATGGATCCTTTCTAGAGAAGGAGTTTCTCTCGAAAGAAGTGGGTGGGAGGAAAGTAGAACTTGATGAGGTAACTGTACCTGCTCCCTTATTGGAAAGTAGTTTATCACAGAAACCAGTTCCAGTGATTCCTACACCAGTAAGTGAGGAAGCTAATGATGATGATCATGAAACTTCTGATCTAGCTAGTACCGAACCTCGTAGGTCAACCAGAGTAAGATCTGCAACAGAGTGGTATGGTAATCCTGTTCTGGAAGTCATGTTACTTGACCATGACGAACCTACGAACTATGAGGAAGCGATGATGAGCCCAGATTCCGCAAAATGGCTTGAGGCCATGAAATCAGAGATGGGATCCATGTATGAGAACAAAGTGTGAACTTTGGTTGACTTGCCCGATGATCGGCAAGCCATAGAGAATAAATGGATCTTCAAGAAGAAGACTGACGCTGGCGGTAATATTACTGTCTACAAAGCTCGACTTGTTGCAAAAGGTTTTTGACAAGTTCAAGGAGTTGACTACGATGAGACCTTCTCACCCGTAGCGATGCTTAAGTCCGCAAATGGATGTGAAAACTGCATTCCTTAATGGATATCTTAAACAAGAGTTTTATATGATGCAACCGGAAGGTTTTGTGGATCCAAAAGGTGCTAACAAGGTGTGCAAGCTCCAACGATCCATTTATGGACTGGTGCAAGCCTCTCGGAGTTGGAATATACGCTTTGATAGTGTGATCAAAGCATATGGTTTTATACAGACTTTTGGAGAAGCTTGTATTTACAAGAAAGTGAGTGGGAGCTCTATAGCATTTTTGATATTATATGTGGATGATATATTGTTAATCAAAAATGATACTGAATTTCTGAATAGCATAAAAGGATACTTGAATAAGAATTTTTCAATGAAAGACCTCGGTGAAGCTGCTTATATATTGGGCATCAAGATCTATAGAGATAGATCAAGACGCTTAATTGGACTTTCACAAAGCACATACCTTGATAAAGTTTTGAAGAAGTTCAAAATGGATCAAGCAAAGAAAGGGTTCTTGCATGTGTTACAAGGTGTGAAGTTGAGTCAGACTCAATGCCCAACCACTGCAGAAGATAGAGAGAAAATGAAAGTCATTCCCTATGCTTCAGCCATAGGTTCTATCATGTATGCAATGTTGTGTACAAGACCTGATGTGTGCCTTGCATGAGTTAGCTACAGGATGTTGCATTACGGAACGAGTAAAGAGACTTGCCGGTAACGAGGTTGAACTAGGTATTAATATACCGACGATCGAATCTCGGGCAAGATACATACCAATGACAAAGGGAACAACATATGTTGTTATGCGGTTTGACCGATAAAGATCTTTGTAGAATATGTAGGAACCAATATGAGCATCCAGGTTCCGCTATTGGTTATTGACCAGAACTAAGTCTCGGTCATGTCTACATAGTTCTCGAACCTGTAGGGTCCGCACGCTTAACATTCAATGACGATCAGTATTATGAGTTTATGTGTTTTGATTTACCGAAGGTAGTTCGGAGTCCCGGATGTGATCACAGACATGACGAGGAGTCTCGAAATGGTTGAGACATAAAGATCGATATATTGGAAGGCTATGTTTAGACATCGAAATGGTTCCGAATGAGTTCGGGCATTTACCGAAGAACCGGGGGGTTACCGGAACCCCCGGGGAGTCAATGGGCCTTATTGGGCCTTAGTGGGAGAGAGGAGGAGGCAGCTAGATGGAGGGCGCCCCCAAGCCCAATCCGAATTGGGTGGGGGCCGCCCCCCTTTCCTTCCCCCTCTCTCCCTCTTCCTTCTTCTCCTTCTCCAACTAAGGAAAGGGGAGAAACCTACTCCTACTGGGAGTAGGACTCCCCCTTGGGCGCGCCATAGAGAGGGACGACCCTCCCCTCCTCCACTCCTTTATATACGGGGGAGGGGGGCACCCCATAGGCACACAACTTGATTGTTTAGCCGTGCGCGATGCCCCCCTCCACAGAATTCCAGCTCAGTCATATTGTTGTAGTGCTTAGGCGAAGCCCTGCGTCGGTAACTTCATCATCACCATCATCACGCCGTCGTGCTGAAGAAAATCTCCCTCGGCCTCAGCTGGATCAAGAGTACGAGGGACGTCACCGAGCTGAACGTGTGCAGATCGCGGAGGTGCCGTGCGTTCGGTACTTGATCGGTTGGATCGCGAAAACGTTCGACTACATCAACCACGTTTCATAACGCTTCTGCTTTCGATCTACGAGGGTACGTAGACATGCTCTCCCTCTCTCGTTCTATGCATCTCCTAGATAGATCTTGCGTGATCGTAGGAATTTTTTTGAAATACCGCGTTCCCCAATGATAACCCACAAGTATAGGGGATCAATTGTAGCCTCTTTCGATAAGTAAGAGTGTCGAACCCAACGAGGAGCTAAAGGTAGAACAAATATTCCCTCAAGTTCTATCGACCACCGATACAATTCTACGCACGCTTAACGTTCGCTTTACCTAGAACAAGTATGAAACTAGAGGTACTTTGTGGGTGTTTTAGGCTAGGTTTGCAAGATAATAAAGAACGCGTAAATAAAAATTAGGGGCTGTTTAGATGAAGACACAACTAAGTTAGTTTTAGTAGAGAGCTTTTTGTCACAAGAAAGTTATTTGTCCCTAGGCAATCGATAACTAGACCGGTAATCATTATTGCAATTTTATTTGAGGGAGAGGCATAAGCTAACACACTTTCTCTTCTTGGATCATGTGCACTTATGATTGGAACTCTAGCAAGCATCCACAACTACTAAAGATCATTAAGGTAAAACCCAACCAAAGCATTAAAGCATCAAGTCCCCTTTATCCCATACGCAAACAACCTACTTACTCGGGTCTGTGCTTCTGTCACTCACGCCACCCACCATAAGAAAATCATGAACATATTGCAAAACGTACAGCAGGGATCCCTCATGCTCGCGCGACACGGAGAGCACCATAGGACAACACCAATAATAAAACATGCAACTCAAACCAATCACGATCATCAATTAACCCATAGGACAAAACAGATCTACTCAAACATCATCGGGAAATAATATATAGCATCGACCACCATGTTTAAGTAGAGATTAAAGCGGGTAAAAGAGGGGTTACACCGCTGCAGCAGCGGGAGGAAGAGTTGGTGATGATGGCGGTGAAGTTGTTGGCGTAGATTGCAGTGATGATGATGGCCCCGGCGGCGTTCCAGCGCCACCGGGAGAGAGGGGGAGAGAGCCCCCCTTCTTCTTCTTCTTCTTCTTCTTCCTTGACCTTCCCTCTATATGGGAGAAGGGTTTCCCCTCTGGTCCATGGCCTCCAAGGCGGCGGAGGGGCGAGAGCCCCTCTGAGATTGGATCTGTCTCTCTCTGTTTCTGCGTTCCAGATTCTGCCCTTTCACCGTTTCTTATATTCCCGGAGATCCGTAATTCCGATTGGGCTGAAATTTGGATACGATTTTTATCCAGATATTAGCTTTCTTGCGGCGAAAGAAGGGCACCAACCGCCTTATGGGGTGGCCATGAGGGCCTAGGGCGCGCCTGCCCCCCTGGGGCGCGCCCCCTGCCTCGTGGTCCCCTCGGGCATCGTCTCGCGTTGATTCCACTTCCCAAAATTCACATATATTCCAAAAAATCTCCGTCAGTTTTTATCCCGTTTGGACTCCGTTTGATATGGATTTTCTGCGAAACAAAAAACATGTAACAAACAGGAACTGGCACTGGGCACTGGATCAATATGTTAGTCCCAAAAATAGTATAAAAAGTTGCCAAAAGTGTATGAAAGTTGTATAATATTGGCATGAAACAATCAAAAATTATAGATACGACGGAGACGTATCAGCATCCCCAAGCTTAATTCCTGCTCGTCCTCGAGTAGGTAAATGATAAAAAAATTGATGTGGAATGCTACCTAGCATAATATTGATCATGTAATCTAATCATGGCATGAATATTAAGACACAAGTGATTCAAAGAAATAGTCTATCATTTAACATTAAGACAATAATACTTCAAGCATACTAATAAAGCAATCATGTCTTTTCAAAATAACATGGCCAAAGAAAGTTATCCCTACAAAATCATATGGTCTGGCTATGCTCCATCTTCACCACATAAAATATTCAAATCATGCACAACCCCGATGACAAGCCAAGCAATTGTTTCATACTTTTGACGTTCTCAAACCTTTTCAACTTTCACGCAATACATGAGTGTGAGCCATGGGTATAGCACTATAGGTGGAATAGAATATGATGATGGAGGTTGTGTGGAGAAGACAAAAAGGAGAAAGTCTCACATCGACGCTGGTAATGAACGGGCTATGGAGATGCCCATCAATTGATGTCAATGTGAGGAGTAGGGATTGCCATGCAACGGATGCACTACCAGCTATACGTGTATGAAAGCTCAAACTGGAAACTAAGTGGGTGTGCATCCAACTTGCTTGCTCATGAAGACCTTGGGCATTTGAGGAAGCCCATCATCGGAATATACAAGCCAAGTTCTAAAATGAAAATTCCCACTAGTATATGAAAGTGATAACTCAAGAGACTCTCTATATGAAGAACATGGTGCTACTCTGAAGCACAAGTGTGGTAAAAGGATAGTAACATTGTCCCTTCTCTCTTTTCTCTCATTTTTTTATTTTTTTCTTTTTTTCTTTTTTTGTAGGCTTCTTTGGCCTCTCTTTTGGGGGGGGGGTGTTCTTTGGCCACTTTTATTCTGATAACCTCACATGGGACAATGTTCTATTAATGATGATCATCACACTTTTATTTACTTACAACTCGATACTAGAACAAAGATATGACTCTATATGGATGCCTCCGGCGGTGTACCGGGATGTGCAATGATCTAGCGTAGCAATGACATCAAAAAATAGACAAGCCATGAAAACATCATGCTAGCTATCTTACGATCATGCAAAGCAATGTGACAATGATGCTCAAGTCATGTATATGATGATGATGGAAGTTGCATGGCAATATATCTCGGAATGGCTATGGAAATGCCATGATAGGTAGGTATGGTGGCTGTTTTGAGGAAGATATAAGGAGGCTTATGTGTTATAGAGCGTATCATATCACGAGGTTTGGATGCACCGGCAGAGTCTGCACCAACTCTCGAGGTGAGAAAGGGCAATGCACGGTACCGAAGAGGCTAGCAATGATGGAAGGGTGAGAGTGCGTATAATCCATGGAATCAACATTAGTAATATAGAACTCACATACTTATTGCAAAAATCTATTAGCCATCGAAACAAAGTACTATGTGTATGCTCCTAGGGGATAGATTGGTAGGAAAAGACCATCGCTCGTCCCCGACCGCCACTCATAAGGAAGACAATCAATAAATAAACCATGCTCCGACTTCATCACATAACGGTTCACCATACGTGCATGCTACGAGAATCACAAACTTCAACACAAGTATTTCTAAAATCCACAACTACCCACTAGCATGACTCTAATATCACCATCTTTATATTGCAAAACTATTGCAAGGAATCAAACATATCATATTCAATGATCTACAAGTTTTATGTAGGATTTTATGACTAACCATGTGAATGACCAGTTCTTGTCATCTCTCTAAATAGATATAAGTGAAGCAAGATAGTTTAACCCTTTCTAAAAAAGATATGCCCACTCTCTAACAAATATAAGTGAAGCAAAAGAGCATTCTACAAATGGCGGTTTTCTATGTGAAGAGAAACAGGCAATCCAAACTTCAAAAGATATAAGTGAAGCACATGAAGCATTCTATAAAGCCATACTCAAAAGATATAAGTGAAGTGAATGAGCATTCTATAAATCAACCAAGGACTATCTCATACCAGCATGGTGCATCAAAGAAAAGTGAAAACTAAATGCAAAAGACGCTCCAAGATTTGCACATATCACATGAACGAAACGAATCCGAAAACATACCGATATTTGTTAAAGAAAGATGAGATGCCTTCCAAGGCATACCCAAGATTCGACGCTTGAGTCTCCTTGAATATTTACTTGGGGTGCCTTGCACATCCCCAAGCTTGAACTCTTGCCTCTCCTCCTTCTCCTCACATCGAGACCTCCTCGATCTTCGAACACTTCATCCACACAAAACTCAACAGAAAACTCGGTAAGATCCGTTAGTATAATAAAACAAATCACTATTCTAAGTACTATTGAAAACCAATTCATATTTTGTTTTTGCATTGTAGATACAGTAATATAACTTTTCCATGGCTTACTCCATTGATAGAAATCGACAGTTTCATCAAAACAAGCAAACTATGCATCAAAAACAGAATCTGTCTTAAACAGGACAGTCTGTAGTAATCTGAACAATCACCATACCTCTGGTACTCCAGAAATTCTGCCAAAATTAGGAAACATAAACAACTTGTATATAATGACATTGCAAAAAGTTTCAGAACTGTTTAACGTTCCAGTAAAAAATGTAAAATCGCGCACTACAGCCAAAGTTTCTATCTTGCACCGCACAAACCAACAAGCAATGTAAACATCCTAAAGGCAAATCTTGACACATTATTTTTATAATACAATGGAATTGTACAAGGGGATAATTATTTTTGTTTATAAGTTTCTGTAATCAAGATTCACAAAGTTTCCGTGAGCATGAACAAAGTTCAAGGAGCTCCCCCACTTCAACAATGCTTGTCTCTCTCACTTTCACTATCCTTTTTGAAAAGTTTTGGGTTCCCCTATTTATTTTTTGTTTTTAAACTATATAAAAGCACTCAACAGAAATAAATAACTCTCTAAAACTTACGGGTTGTCTCCCTGGCAGCTCTTTCTTTAAATCCATTAAGCTAGGCATAAGGTGCTCAAGTAATGAATCCACCCGGATCCCAAGGTATATCAAAGCCAATTTTAATTAACAATGATTTGTGATTTAGTAGTGAGCACAAAGCAACATATATCATGTAATGACGAATTCTAACTCTCTTCCTATGCATCGGAATGTCATAAAAGAACAATTCATGCACACATAGGAAAGGCCAATGCATAGTATAAACAGATTCTTGCAATTTTATCATATTGGAAACATGGAGAGGCGGAGATGTAGTTCCTCTCTCATAATAATTGCAAGTAGGAGCAGAAAGCACATGCATATTATATCTATCAAAATCATCATGTGTAGTAGTAAAACGCAACCCATCAATATAATCCTTAATAAGGGCAAACTTCTCCGATATAGTGTAGTCGGGAGAATTCAAAAAGATAATAGGTGCTACCTCTTGAGCACTGCATTGGTTTTCCCTTGAAGAGGAAAGGGTGATGCAGCAAAGTAGAGTAAGTATTTCCCTCAGTTTTTGAGAACCAAGGTATCAATCCAAAAGGAGGCCTGCCACCTCTTGAGCACTGCGTTGGTTTTCCCTTAAAGAGGAAAGGGTGATGCAGCAAAGTAGCGTAAGTATTTCCCTCAATTTTTGAGAACCAAGGTATCAATCCAGTAGGAGGGTACGCGCGAGTCCCTCGCACCTGCAAAAAACAAATAAATCCTTGCAACCAACGCGATAAGGGGTTGTCAATCCCTACATGGTCACTTCCGAGAGTGAGATCTGATAGATATGATAAGATAATATTTTTGGTATTTTTATGATAAAGATGCAAAGTAAAATAAAAGGCAATGAAAAAAACTAAGTATTGGAAGATTTAATATGATGAAGATAGACCCGGGGGCCATAGGTTTCACTAGTGGCTTCTCTCAAGAGCATAGGTATTTTACGGTGGGTGAACAAATTACTGTTGAGCAATTGACAGAATTGAGCATAGTTATGAGAATATCTAGGTATGATCATGTATATAGGAATCACGTCCGAGACAAGTAGACCGACTCCTGCCTGCATCAACTACTATTACTCCACACATCGATCGCTATCCAGCATGCATCTTGAGTATTAAGTTCATAAGAACAGAGTAACGCCTTAAGCAAGATGACATGATGTAGAGGGATAAATTCATGAAATATGATAAAAACCCCATCTTGTTATCCTCGATGGCAACAATACAATACATGCCTTGCTGCCCCTACTCTCAGTGGGAAAGGACACCGCAAGATTGAACCCAAAGCTAAGCACTTCTCCCATTGCAAGAAAGATCAATCTAGTAGGCCAAATCAAACTAAAATATTGTTCATAGATAAACTTGATCATAAACCCACAATTCATCGGTCTCAACAAACACACCGCAAAAGAAGATTACATCGAATAGATCTCCACAAGAGAGGGGAGAACTTTGTATTGAGATCCAAAAAGAGAGAAGAAGCCATCTAGCTAATAACTATGGATCCATAGGTCTGAGGTAAACTACTCACACTTCATCGGAGAGGCTATGGTGTTGACGTAGAAGCCCTTCGTGATCGACGCCCCCCTCCAGCAGAGCTTCGGAACAGGCCCCAACATGGGATCTCGTGGATACAGAAATTTACGGCGGTGGAATTAGGGTTTTGGCTCTGTACCTGATCGTTTGGGGGTACGTAGGTATATATAGGAGGAAGAAGTACGTCGGTGGAGCAACAGGGGGCCCACGAGGGTGGAGGGCACACCTGGGGGGGGGGGGGGGTAGGCGCGCCCCCTACCTCGCGGCCTCCCTGTTGGTTGCTTGACGTAGGGTCCAAGTCTCCTGGATCTTGTTCGTTCCAAAAATCACGTTCCCGAAGGTTTCATTCCGTTTGGACTCCGTTTGATATTCCTTTTCTTCAAAACCGAAAAATAGGCAAAAAAAACAGCAATCCAGGGCTGGGCCTCCGGTTAATAGGTTAGTCCCAAAAATAATATAAAAGTGTATAATAAAGCCCAATAATGTCCAAAACAGTAGATAATATAGCATGGAGCAATCAAAAATTATAGATACGTTGGAGACGTATCAAGAATCCCCAAGCTGAATTCCTGCTCGTCCTCGAGTAGGTAAATGATAAAAACAGAATTTTTGATGTGGAATGCTACTAGGCATAATTTAAATGTGATACTTCTTAATTTTGGCATGAAAATTCAGATCCGAAAGATTCAAGATAAAAGTTTAATATTGATATAGAAATAATAATACTTCAAGCATACTAACTAAGGAATTATGTCTTCTCAAAATAACATGGCCAAAGAAAGTTCATCCCTACAAAATCATATAGTTTAGTCATGCTCCATTTTCGTCACACAAGAATGCTCTCATCATGCACAACCCCGATGACAAGCCAATCAATTGTTTCATACTTTAGTAATCTCAAACTTTATAAACCTTCACACATGGATATAGCACTATGGGTGGAATAGAGTATAATGATGGGGGTTATGTGGAGAAGACAAAAAGGAGAAAGTCTCACATCAACGAGGCTAATCAATGAGCTATGGAGATGCTCATCGATTGATGTTAATGCAAGGAGTAGGGATTGCCATGCAACGGATGCACTAGAGCTATAAATGTATGAAAGCTCAACAAAAGAAACTAGTGGGTGTGCATCCAACTTGCTTGCTCATGAAGACCTAGGGAACTTGAGAAGGCCCATTGTTGGAATATACAAGCCAAGTTCTATAATGAAAAATTCCCACTAGTATATGAAAGTGACAAAACAAGAGACTCTCTATCATGAAGATCATGGTGCTACTTTGAAGCACAAGTGTGGAAAAAGGATAGTAGCATTGTCCCATTTTATTTCTTTTTTTTGGGCCTTCATTTTTTATTTGGCCTTTCTCTTTTTTTTATTGGGACAATGCTCTATTAAATGATGATCATCACACTTCTATTTATTTACAACTCAATGATTACGACTCGATACTAGAACAAGGTATGACTCTATATGAATGCCTCCGGCGGTGTACCGGGATATGCAATGAATCAAGTGTGACATGTATGAAAAATTATGAACGGTGGCTTTGCCACAAATACGATGTCAACTACATGATCATGCAAAGCAATATGACAATGATGAACGTGTCATGATAAACAAGATGGTGGAAAGTTGCATGGCAATATATCTCGGAATGGCTATGGAAATGCCATAATAGGTAGGTATGGTGGCTGTTTTGAGGAATATATAAGGAGGTTTATGTGTGAAAGAGCGTATCATATCACGGGGTTTGGATGCACCGGCGAAGTTTGCACCAACTCTCAATGTGAGAAAGGGCAATGCACGGTACCGAATAGGCTAGCAATGCTGGAAGGGTGAGAGTGCGTATAATCCATGGACTCAACATTAGTTATAAAGAACTCACATACTTATTGCAAAAATCTACAAGTCATGAAAAACCAAGCACTACGCGCATGCTCCTAGGGGGGTAGATTGGTAGGAAAAGACCATCGCTCGTCCCCGACCGCCACTCATAAGGAGGACAATCAAAGAACACCTCATGTTTCAAATTTGTTACATAACGTTTACCATACGTGCTTGCTACAAGACTTGCAAACGTCAACACAAGTATTTATCAATTTCACAACTACTCAACTAGCACAACTTTAATATCACTACCTCCATATCTCAAAACTATCATCAAGAATCAAACTTCTCTTAGTATTCAACACACTCATAAGAGAATTTTATTATTAATCTTGTATACCTAGCATATTAGGATTATTTAAGCAAATTACCATGCTATTTAAGACTCTCAAAATAATCTAAGTGAAGCATGATAGATCAATAGTTTCTATAAAACAAATCCACCACCGTGCTGTAAAAGATATAAGTGAAGTACTAGAGCAAAACTATATAACTTAAAAGATATAAGTGAAGCACATAGAGTATTCTGATAATTTCCGAGTCATGTGTGTTTCTCTCAAAAGGTGTGTACATAAAAGATGATTGTGGTAAACTAAAAAGCAAAGACTCAAATCATACAAGACGCTCCAAGCAAAACACATATCATGTGGTGATTAAAAATATAGCTCCAAGTAAAGTTACCGATAGAAGTAGACGAAAGAGGGGATGCCTTCCGGGGAATCCCCAAGCTTTGGCTTTTAGGTGTCCTTAGATTATCTTGGGGGTGCCATGGGCATCCCCAAGCTTAGGCTCCTGCCACTCCTTGTTCCATAATCCATCAAATCTTTACCCAAAACTTGAAAACTTCACAACACAAAACTTAAAGTAGAAAATCCCGTGAGCTCCGTTAGCGAGAGAAAATAAAAGACCACTTCAAGGTACTGTAATGAACTCATTATTTATTTGTATTGGTGTTAAACCTACTTTATTCCAACTTTTCTATGGTTTATAAACTATTTTACTAGCCATAGAATCATCAAAATAAGCAAACAACACATGAAAAAACAGAATCTGTCAAAAACAGAACAGTCTGTAGTAATCTGTAGCTAGCGCACGATCTGGAACCCCAAAAATTGTAAAATAAATTTCTGGACGTGAGGAATTTATCTATTAATTATCTACAAAAATAATTAACTAAATATCACTTTCCAAATAAAAATGGCAGGACTTCTCGTGAGCGCTGAAGTTTCTGTTTTTTACAGCAAGATTAACAAGACTTTCCCCAAGTCTTCCCAACGGTTCTACTTGGCACAAACACTAATTAAACACAAAAAAAACAACCAAAACAGAGGATAGATAAATTATTTATTACTAAACAGGAGGAAAAAGCAAGGAATATAAATAAAATTGGGTTGCCTCCCAACAAGCGCTATCGTTTAAGGCCCCTAACTAGGCATAAAAAGCGAGGATAGATCTAGGTATTATCATCTTGATTCTTAATTCTTTTAGCGGAGTTATGCTCGAATCCGGGAGGTTCTTTATGTTTCCCTTCATATTCGGAAATCTTGAGATATAAAGAGTCCAACCACTTATTGCAAAGGGTAATCAACATATTCATGCGGTGGAGATTCCCGCTAACGCTCTTAAGAGGTTCAAGAGACTTTTGTAAAATCTTAGTTCACAAATTTTCTCAAAAACTTGTGTTTCCTCTTGGGTATGATGAGGCCCCTTTTGTTGAGGTAGAGTTCCTACTATACCTTCTATAATTTCATGCGCAATACTGGGATCAATTTCAATAATATTGCCTTTGGCAACACAATCCAAAAGTTGTCTATGAGACATATTTAGTCCAACATAAAAGTTGCGAAGCAAAATTCTAAAACTCACCTCTAGGGTACAATTACGATAAGATTCCATCATTCTAAACCAAGCATCTTTTAAATTTTCTCCTTGCCTTTGTTTGAAGTGAAGAACCTCAAACTCGGCAGACAAAGGAGCAGATAAGGGACTAGCCATAAAGACAAGCAAACGGAAAAGAGGCGAACGGGAAAGAGAGGGAGGATAGAGAGAGAGGGAGAATAAAACAGCAAGGGTGAAGTGGGGGAGAGGAAAACGAGAGGCAAATGGCAAATAATGTAATGCGGGAGATAAGGTTTTGTGATGGGTACTTGGTGTGTTTGACTTTTGCGTAGACCTCCCCGGCAACGGCGCCAGAAATCCTTCTTGCTACGTCTTGAGCACTGCATTGGTTTTCCCTTGAAGAGGAAAGGGTGATGCAGCAAAGTAGCGTAAGTATTTCCCTCAGTTTTTGAGAACCAAGGTATCAATCTAGTAGGAGGCTACGCGCGAGTCCCTCGCACCTGCACAAAACAAATAAATCCTCGCAACCAATGCGATAAGGGGTTGTCAATCCCTACACGGTCACTTACGAGAGTGAGATCTGATAGATACGATAAGATAATATTTTTGGTATTTTTATGATAAAGATGCAAAGTAAAATAAAAGGCAATGGAAATAACTAAGTATTGGAAGATTTAATATGATGAAGATAGACCCGGGGCCATAGGTTTCACTAGTGGTTTCTCTCAAGAGCATAGGTATTTTACGGTGGGTGAACAAATTACTGTTGAGCAATTGATAGAATTGAGCATAGTTATGAGAATATCTAGGTATGATCATGTATATAGGCATCACGTCCAAGACAACTAGACCGACTCCTGCCTGCATCTACTACTATTACTCCACACATCGACCGCTATCCAGCATGCATCTAGAGTATTAAGTTCAAGAGAAGAGAGTAACGCTTTAAGCAAGATGACATGATGTAGAGGGATAAACTCATGCAATATGATATAAACCCCATTTTGTTATCCACGATGGCAACAATACAATACGTGCCTTGCTGCCCCTACTGTCACTGGGAAAGGACACCGCAAGATTGAACCCAAAGCTAAGCAGTTCTCCCATTGCAAGAAAGATCAATCTAGTAGGCCAAACCAAACTGATAATTCGAAGAGACTTGCAAAGATAACCAATCATACATAAAAGAATTCAGAGAAGATTCAAATATTGTTCATACATAAACTTGATCATAAACCCACAATTCATCGGTCTCAACAAACACACCGCAAAAAGAAGATTACATCGAATAGATCTCCACAAGAGTGGGGCAGAACTTTGTATTGAGATCCAAAAAGAGAGAAGAGGCCATCTAGCTAATAATTATGGACCCGAAGGTCTGAATTAAACTACTCACACTTCATCAGAGAGGCTATAGTGTTGATGTAGAAGCCCTCCGTGATGGATGCCCCCTTCGGCGGGGCTCCGGAAAAGGCCCCAAGATGGGATCTCACGGATACAGAAAGTTACGGTGGTGGAATTAGGGTTTTGGCTCCGTATCTGGTAGTTTGGGGGTACGTAGGTATATATAGGAGGAAGAAGTACGTCGGTGGAGCAACATGGGCCCCATGAGGGTGGACGGCGCACATGGGGGTAGGCGCACCCCCCTACCTCGTGCCTTCCTGGTTGATGTCTTGACATAGGGTCCAAGTCCTCTAGATCATGTTCGTTCCGAAAATCACGTTCCCGAAGGTTTCATTCCTTTGGACTCCGTTTGATATTCTTTTTCTGCCAAACTCTGAAATAGGCAAAAAATATCAATTCTGGGCTGGGCCTCCGGTTAATAGGTTGGTCCCAAAAATAATATAAAAGTGTATAATAAAGCCCAATAATGTCCAAAACAAGATATAATATAGCATGGGACAGTCAAAAATTATAGATACGCTGGAGACGTATCAATAGGACTGTCATGCATGGGTGCAATAGCAACAATTTCATGTTTAACATAAGGAACTATAGAAAGTTCATCTCCATAAGCATAATTCATATTGGCATATTGGCTACAAGCATAGCAAGCATCATCAAAAAGGGATATTTCAAAAGAATCAACGGGATCATAAATATCATCATAGCAATCATCCTTCGGTAAGCACGAAGGGAAATTAAACAAGGGATTTGTATTTCTGTGCCCCTGGTTCCTTAGCTCTACTCATTCATCCCCACTCTGTTAAGTTTTTCTCACTTTTCCCCACTCCCTTACCCGAAACCCTCAGAAAAGGTTATAACGGACGTTGCCGTCGAGTAAATGCCTTTGACTGTTAGCTGACGAGTGGGGCCGCGTATATGTGGGCGCATGCAAGACCGCAGTCGTGGGGTAGCACATGTCCATGGACATGCCCGAAATGTCACATCATATAAAGAGGGCAACCACCTCCATCGCCCCAACCATTTCCCCCCAAATCCCCTCCCTGCTGCATCGTCTTCCTCTCCCCCACCGGCGTCGTCTCGCTCTCCTCCACTGCCTCCACCGCACCGTCTCGCTCTCCACCACTGCATCCTCTTCCTCACCTTCACCGCCTCCATCCATCAGATGGCCGACGCTCATGGCGACGCCGCCGCAGCAGCTGGAGATGTGGTGGAGCTGCAGGGTCCAGGCGCGGTGACCGCGGATGTCGGCGGTGCCCATGGTGGTGCGGGGAAACTCGCAACCGCTGCGGATGTGGCGGGCTCCGCCTCATTGCTGTAGAAGGTGAAGGCGTCGAGCGGCGCAGTCCATCCAGATGCCCCCATTGCACCGCCTGCCGCGGAGGAGGAGGTATTTGCACTTGCTTAGCTTGTAGAGTTAATTGCTCCCTAGGTGCATTGGTTAGATTGTGATTCATACAGTAGTTTAGATGGTTAGAGTAGTTGGTTTGATGGATGGTCCAGGTTTTTTTGTAGGGTATGGGTTGGGGGACGAGGGTTTTTGGACTAGAGTTTGTTGAATAGATTCGTTGCAAAAATGCTATGTTGTGAACTATGATTTTAGGTGCTGCAATGATTGGGGTTTTTAGAATTGGGATTTGGATAAATTCGTTGCAAAAAATGCTAGATGTTGTGAACAGATTGGTATTTTTAATGCTATGATGCTTATTAGATTTGTTTTTAGTGCTCACAGATTGGGGTTTTAATGCTACTCAGTTTTGTTACCTTAGATTGGGCCCCTATTAGATTTTTCTGAATGCTACTCAGATTGGGGTTTTGAATGTCATATGCCCAAATGGAATCCATTGATTAAGAAGTTATAAATTTGATTCAATGTGTGTCAATTTGTCATATTGGGGTTTTTGATTCATTAGTATATAAATTTTATTCAATGTGTGTGCATGACCAATGATCAATGTGTTATTTGAATGTCATATTGGGGTTTTTGATCAATGTGTGTACAAATCTAATACATTGATATACTAGTGATGGATATGGTTTTTGAATGCATAGAGCTAAGGGGCGCAGAAATAAAAAATCCCACTTCTAAAACATTTCTGATATTGGGAGTATATTAGCCCTATGATCAATGTGTCATGTGTGCATATCTAAATTTTCAATTGGCTACTAGTGATGGATGTAATTGTATATTCAGGAGGATGATGGTTGGGGGGGGGGAAGAGGAAGCTGGACGACTACAACCCGTACGAGGGGGCGTGTAGTGACGATTGTGAATATGAGGTAAGCCTATCCCTTGTTCATTTAGTTCCTTTGACATGGTGTATATGAATCTATAATGTATTAATGCAATTCATTCATGTGTGCAGTATGATTCTAGAGATGATATGTACAAGGGAAACGTCGCATCCTTCACAGCCAAGGAGGTGCATAAGATCAAGGCCAAGGGAGTTGCTTCCTTCTACAATCGCAAGTTCAAGAAGTGGCACTGCCCGTACTGCACCACCAAGCCAAAGCCCAAGGATGGCCGCTTCAATCACCTTCTGTCTCATGCGGAGGATGTAGCGATCCGCGAGGAGGACTACATGATCAGGGGCAGCATGCTGCGCTCGCGAAGGCCCTGACTCCGGCATGAAGTGATGTGATGATGTTGTGATGGTGTGATGATGTGAACTGAGTCTTAATCTTTTGGGTACTTAGGGTCCGGTTACTTATGGTAAACTTAATGTGGCAGTTTATGGTGTGAACTTAATCTATGGTGATGCTAGTAACATATTATTCTATCTATATTTGTGTGTCCTTATATTTGTGTATGGTGTATGGTTAGTTTTGTTTAGATGTTGCGAACTAGAGTTTAGGTGCTGCAATGATCAAACATGTTGTTTCAGTGTTGCTTCACTGACCAGACATGTTGTTTCAGTGTTGCTTCACTGATCACACATGTTGTTTCAGTGTTGCTTCACTGATCACACATGTTATTGGTCTCATGTTTATTAATCAAATCAAATGCATGCTTTTTCCCACCAGCAAATTATCTATGTATGTTTGTGTAAATTCAAGAAAATGCAAAAAAAAACTTGGCAAACTATCTATGTTTGTGTAGGAGATCCTGTGTGCAAAATTTGAGGTGATTTAGAGGAGGTCACAAAAATTTGAATTTGAGAAATATGCTCCAAATGAGCTCCCATGCTAGGGTAAACAACCCATTTGTAATCAAGTTTTTTTGGACCTACTCTAAATGAGGCAAATGTTTTGTATTAACACCTAATCAATCTATATAGTGTAGATTCGAAGTCTCACTATTTTTTAAATTAATCTTCATATTTTTACATTTTCTTTTGAAAAATATGCTTTAATATAAAAACTATTAAAAACACGTTTAAAATATGAAAGTGTAAAACTAAGTTCAGATCCTTCTTATTCACTTTGAAATAAAGATTTGGTGATTTTTTTTATTTTTTTGAAGTTTTCAAAAATAGAAGGTAACCCTACCTCATCTCCTTGAACTCTATGAAATCTTGTAGGTGATAGCTCATATGTGTGAAGGTTTTCTCATGAAAATGACCATAGACCAAGTTTATGATTTTTGGTTGGTAACATGTCACATAAGACAACATTGTGCGCAGCTTTCATATTTTTGGATTTTTTTTAAATTAATGGTGCTCATTTGACCTCGATCGTGCCAGCTAGGGTTTCTTCATGAAAATGACCATAGACCAAGTTTGGTATTTTTCCTCGTTAGTGTGTCTTATAAAACAATGAACGGCGAAGGTTTCATATTTTTTCATTTTTTTTAAATTAGTTATGCTCAGTCAAAGCTTTCGTAACCCCGTTGACCAGCTCAAAACCCCTCTAAACCCCGCGGGGTTTTGCCTAACCCTAGCTCCGAACGTCAGCCGTCCGATCATACCCTGGCGCCAAATGACAGCCCTCGGATGTGGTCTTCTAGAAGGAATTCGGTGGGCAGGCTGCGTGCAGGCTCCGGGCCGTTGGATGGTATGTCTACAACGTATCTATAATTTTTTATTGCTCCATGCTATTATATATTCCGTTTTGGATGTTTAATGGGCTTATGTATACACTTTTATACTATTTTTGGGACTAACCTATTAACCGGAGGCCTAGCCCAAATTGCTATTTTTTTGCCTATTTCAGTGTTTCGCGGAAAAAGAATATCAAACGGAGTCCAAACGGAATGAAACCTTCGGGAGCATTATTTTTGGAACAAACGTGATCCAGAGGACTTGGAGTGGATGTCAAGCAACCAATGAGGCGGCCACGAGGCAGCGGGCGTGCCTACCCCCCTGGGCGCGCCCTCCACCGAACTACTTCTTCCTCCTATATATATTCCCATACCCCGAAAACATCCAGGAGCACCACGAAACCCTATTTCCACCACTGCAACCTTCTGTACCCAAGAGATCCCATCTCGAGGCCTTTTCCGGAGCTCCGCCGGAGGGGGTATTGATCACGGAGGGCCTCAACATCAACTCCATGGCCCCTCCGATGATGTGTGAGTATTTGTCCTCAGACCTTAGGGTCCATAGTTATTAGCTAGATGGCTTCTCTCTCTTTGGATCTCAATACAAAGTTCTCCTCGATTCTCTTGGAGATCTATTAGATGTAATCTTCTTTTGCGGTGTGTTTGTCGAGATCCGATGAATTGTGGGTTTATGATCAAGTTTATCTATGAACAATATTTGAATCTTCTCTAAATTCTTTTATGTATGATTGTTTATCTTTGCAAGTCTCTTCGAATTATCAGTTTGGTTTGGCCTACTAGATTGATCTTTCTTGCAATGGGAGAAGTGCTTAGCTTTGGGTTCAATCTTGCGGTGCTCGATCCCAGTGAAAGAAAGGGAAACGAAACGTATTGTATTGTTGCCATCGGGGATAAAAAGATGGGGTTTATATCATATTGCATGAGTTTATCCCTCCACATCATGTCATCTTGTTAAGGCGTTACTCTATTCTTATGAACTTAATACTCTAGATGCATGCTGGATAGCGGTCGATGTGTGGAGTAATAGTAGTAGATGCAGGCAGGAGTCGGTCTACTTGTCATGGACGTGATGCCTATATACATGATCATACCTAGATATTCTCATAATTATTCGCTTTTCTATCAATTGCTCGACAATAATTTGTTCACCCACCGTAATACTTATGCTATCTTGAGAGAAGCCACTAGTGAAACCTATGGCCCCCTGGTCTATTTTCCATCATACAAGTTTCCAATCTATTTTATTTTGCAATCTTTACTTTCAATCTATATCATAAAAATACCAAAAATATTTATCTTATTATTATCTCTATCAGATCTCACCCTTGCAAGTGGTCGTGAAGGGATTGACAACCCCTTTATCGCGTTGGTTGCGAGGTTCTTATTTGTTTGTGTAGGTATGAGGTGACTCGCGCGTGGTCTCCTACTGGATTGGTACCTTGGTTCTCAAAAACTGAGGGAAATACTTACGCTGCTTTGCTGCATCACCCTTTCCTCTTCAAGGGAAAACCAACACATGCTCAAGAGGTAGCAAGAAGGATTTCTGGCGCCGTTGCCGGGGAGATCTACGCCAAGTCAAGACATACCAAGTACCCATCACAACTCTTATCCTTCGCATTACATTATTTGCCATTTGCCTCTCGTTTTCCTCTCCCCCACTCCACCCTTGCCGTTTTATTCGCCCTCTTTTCCTTTCGCCCTCTCTTTCCGTTCGCTTTTTCTTCGCTTGTTTGCTTGTGTGTTGGATTACTTGCTTGTCACGATGGCTCAAGATAATACTAACTTGTGTGACTTTGCTAATACCAACAATAATAATTTTATGAGCACTCTGATTGCTCCTCTTACCGATGCTGAATCTTGTCATGAAAGATCCGTTTTCTGGCCTTCCTAGTGAAGATGCCGCTACCCATCTAAACAACTTTGTTGATTTGTGTGATATGCAAAAGAAGAAAGATGTGGATAATGATATTGTTAAACTTAAGCTATTTCCGTTTTCACTTAGAGATCGTGCTAAAGCTTGGTTTTCATCCTTGCCTAAAAATAGTATTGATTCATGGAATAAGTGCAAAGATGCTTTTATCTCTAAGTATTTTCCTCCCACTAAGATCATCTCTCTTAGAAATGATATTATGAATTTTAAGCAACTTGATCATGTTGCACAATCTTGGGAGAGGATGAAATTAATGATACGTAATTGCCCTACACATGGTTTGAATTTATGGATGATTATACGAAATTTTTATGCCGGATTGAATTTTGCTTCTAGAAATCTTTTAGATTCGGCCGAGGGAGGCATGATACGTCTCCAACGTATCTATAATTTTTGATTGCTCCATGCTATATTATCTACTATTTTAGACATTATTGGGCTTTATTTTCCACTTTTATATTATTTTTGGGACTAACCTATTAGCCGGAGGCCCAGCCCAGAATTGATGTTTTTTGCCTGTTTTAGGGTTTCAAAGAAAAGGAATATCAAACGGAATCCAAACGGAATGAAACCTTCGGAAATGTGATTTTCTCATCAGATAAGATCCAGGAGACTTGGACCCTCCGTCAAGAAAGCCACGAGGTGGTCACGAGGGTAGGGGCGCCCCCCTAGGGCCCGCCCCCTGCCTCGTGGGCCCCTCGAAGCTCCACCGACGTACTTGTTCCTCCTATATATATCCACGTACCCCCAAATGACCGGGGACGGAGCCAAAAACCTAATTCCACCGCCGCAACTTTCTGTATCCACGAGATCCCATCTTGGGGCCTGTTCCAGAGCTCCGCCGGAGGGGGCATCGATCACAGAGGGCTTCTACATCATCATCCAAACTCCTTCGATGAAGTGTGAGTAGTTTACTTCAGACCTACGGGTCCATAGCTAGTAGCTAGATGGCTTCTTCTCTCTTTTTGGATCTCAATACAATGTTCTCCCTCTCTCTTGTGGAGATCTATTAGATGTAGTCTTCTTTTTGCGGTGTGTTTGTTGAGACCGACGAATTGTGGGTTTATGATCAAGTCTATCTATGAATAATATTTGAATCTTCTCTGAATTCTTTTATGTATGATTGGTTATCTTTGCAAGTCTCTTCGAATTATCAGTTTGGTTTGGCCTACTAGATTGGTTGTTCTTGCCATGGGAGAAGTGCTTAGCTCTGGGTTCAATCTTGCGGTGTCCTTTCCCAATGACAGAAGGGGTAGCAAGGCATGTATTGTATTGTTGCCATCTAGGATAACAAGATGGGGTTTTTATCATATTGCATGAAATTATCCCTCTACATCATGTCATCTTGCTTAAGGTGTTACTCTGTTTTTAACTTAATACTCTAGATGCATGCTGGATAGCGGTTGATGAGTGGAGTAATATACTAGATGCAGAATCGTTTCGGTCTACTTGTCTCGGACGTGATGCCTATATACATGATCATACCTAGATATTCTCATAACTATGCTCAATTATGTCAATTGCTCAACAGTAATTTGTTCACCCACCGTAGAATACTTATGCTCTTGAGAGAAGCCACTAGTGAAACCTATGGCCCCCGGGTCTCTTTCTCATCATATCAATCTCCATCACTTTATTATTGATTTGCTTTTACTTTATTTACTTTACCAAAAATACCAAAAAATATTATTTATCATCTTTAGAGAGCAATCTTATGAAGAAAAACTTGAATTGGAAGTTTCTATCCCTAGAAAACTTTCTGATGAGTGGGAACCAACTATTAAGATTAAAATTAAAAATTATGAGTTTTATGCTTTGTGTGATTTGGGTGCTAGTGGCTCTACTATTCCCAAAACTTTGTGTGATTTACTAGATTTCCGTGATTTTGATGATTGCTCTCTAAACTTACATTTTGCGGATTCCACTATTAAGAAACCTATGGGAAGAATTAATGATGTTCTTATTGTTGCAAATAGGAATTATGTTCCCGTAGATTTTATCGTTCTTGATATAGATTGCAATCCTTCTTGCCCTATTATTCTAGGTAGACCTTTCCTTAGAACGGTTGGTGCAATTATTGATATGAAGGAAGGGAATATTAGATTTCAATTTCCATTAAAAAAGGGCATGGAACACTTTCCTAGAAAGAAAATAAAATTACCATATGAATCTATCATGACAGCCATGTGACGCCCCCGATTCAATCATACACTAATCATACACGCAAACGTGTACGATCAAGATTAGGGACTCACGGGAAGATATCACAACACAACTCTACAAATAAAATAAGTCATACAAGCATCATATTACAAGCCAGGGGCCTCGAGGGCTCGAATACAAGAGCTCGATCATAGACGAGTCAGCGGAAGCAACAATATCTGAGTACAGACATAAGTTAAACAAGTTTTCCTTAAGAAGGCTAGCACAAACTGGGATACAGATCGAAAGAGGCGCAGGCCTCCTGCCTGGGATCCTCCTAAACTACTCCTGGTCGTCGTCAGCGGGCTACACGTAGTAGTAGGCACCTCCCGAGTAGTAGTAGTAGTAGTAGTAGTAGTAGTAGTAGTAGTAGTAGTCGACAGTGGTGTGGCTCCTGGGCTCCAACGTCTGGTCGCAACAATCGAGTATAGAAAGGGAAAAAATGGGGGAGCAAAGCAACCGTGAGTACTCATCCAAAGTACTCACAAGCAAGGAGCTACACTACATATGTATGCATTGGTATCAAATGGAAAAGGGGGTAACATATGTGGACTGAACTGCAGAATGCCGGAATAAGAGGGGGATAACTAGTCCTGTCGAAGACTACGCTTCTGGTAACCTCCATCTTGCAGCAGGAGAAGAGAGTAGTTGGTAAGTTGACCAAGTAGCATCGTGTAGCACAATCCTAACCGATGATCCTCCCCTCGTCACCCTATGAGAGAGCGATCACTGGTTGTATCTGGCACTTGGAAGGGTGTGTTTTATTAAGTATCCAGTTCTAGTTGTCATAAGGTCAAGGTACAACTCTGGGTCGTCCTTTTACCGAGGGACATGGCTATTCGAATAGATCAACTTCCCTGCAGGGGTGCACCACATTTCCCAACACGCTCGATCCCCTTTGTCCGGACACACTTTTCTGGGTCATGCCCGGCCTCGGAAGATCAACACGTCGCAGCCCTACCTAGGCACAACAAAGAGATCAGCACGCCGGTCTAAATCCTATGGCGCAGGGGTCTGGGCCCATCGCCCATTGCACACCTGCATGTTGCGTACGCGGCCGGAGAACAGACTTAGCAACCTCCATTACAAAGGAAGTTGCGTTACGCGGTCCAACCCGGCGCGCGCCGCTCAGTCGCTGACGTCACGAAGGCTTCGGCTGATACCACGACATCGAGTGCCCATAACTGTCCCCGCGTAGATGGTTAGTGCGTATAGGCCAGTAGCCAGACTCAGATCAAATACCAAGATCTCGTTAAGCATGTTATTTTGATATAACCACGGACGCCGACCAGGGCTAGGCCCACCTCTGTCCTAGGTGGTCTCAACCTGCCCTGTCGCTCCGCCACCTGCCCCTTCAGCCCCCAACATCGGAATCACTCGCGGGTACTCCTACGAGCTGACCCGACTTAATCACCACAAGTATCATATATTATGTATAAGTATATACCGGTGATCACCTCCCGAGTGATCACGGCCCGATAGTATAGCATGGCAGACGGACAAGAATGTAGGTCCATGGATGATAAACTAGCATCCTATACTAAGCATTAGGATTACAGTTAAAGGTAACAACAGTAGTAGCAAGGACGGGCTATGCATCAGAATAGGATTAACGGAAAGCAGTAACATGCTACACTACTCTAATGCAAGCAGTATAGAGGAGAGTAGGCGATATCTGGTGATCAAGGGGGGGGCTTGCCTGGTTGCTCTGGCAAGAGAGAGGGGTCGTCAACACCGTAGTCGTACTAGGTAGCAACGACATCGGTCTCGGTGTCTAGCGAGAGAAGAGGGGAAGAAATAATAAATACAATGCAAACAAATGCATGACGATGCATGACATGACAAAGTGTGATGCTAGGCATGCCGTAACGCGGTACGAGATGGTACCGGTGAAGGGGGAAAACATCCGGGAAAGTATTTCCGGTGTTTCGCATTTTCGGACAGACGAACCGGAGGGGGAAAGTTGCGTGTTTGCTATGCTAGGGATGCGTGGCGGACGAACGGGCTGCGTATCCAGATTCGTTTCGTCGTTCTGAGCAACTTTCATGTACAAAGTTTTTCCATCCGAGCTACGGTTTATTTTATATTAATTTTAAAAGATTTAATCAATTTTAGTATTTATTTAATTATTTTAAATCAACATTATCCAGAATAGTGCATGCTGACATCGGCAGTCAACAGTGCAGTTGACTAGGTCAAAACTGATCTGTGGGTCCAGTGGGACCCATGTGTCATACACTGTTAGGTTAATTAGGGTTTAGGTTAAACTAATTACTATTTATTTAAACTAACAGGTTAATAATTGGATTAATTAACTTAATTAATTAAATTAATTAAATTTATTTTATTATTTTTTAATTCCTATTTTATTTTTATTTTTCTAAAACATTTTGGGATGGGCCCCGACTGTCATTGGGCCAGGGGCCCTAACGGGCGGTGGGTCACGGGCGCGACATGCGGTTGCCCGCAGGGGGGTGCGACGGGGCGAGGCCACCGGCTGATGGCCAGCGTGCGCCGGCGAGGCCACGACGGGACGGGGCCGTAGCGAAGCGGGCGGTCGCCGGAGGAGGCCAGAGGCGGTGTAGGGGCGGCAGGGCGCCGGCGGACGCACGATGAGTGGCGGCGTGCGGCGGCTTGGCCAGAGCAGAGCCGCGGCAGGGGACGGGCAGCGGCGGCCACGCGCGGCCATGGGCGCGTGCGGGGGCGAGGGTGCGGGGTCGCGGCACGGTCGAGGCGCGCGAGAGTGCAATCGGCGCAGGGGGCGACAGGCAGCAGTGGCGCGAGGGAGCAGCGGGGAGGCAGCGGTGGCCGCGGACGTAGCAGTCGTAGGCAGAGGCGGCGTCGTGCGCGCGCATGGCGGGGCAGCAGTGGCATGGAGGAGCCAGTGCGGCGAGCGGTGGAGCAGGAAGGTGTGGCGGGGCTGCAGGGCAAGTGCGGGCGTGAGGTGTGGTGCGAGCGCCTGTGCGGGAGGCGAGCGCGTGCGCGAGTCGGGCGGTAGCGCAGGCAGCAGGGGGTGATGGGGTGGTGCAGTCGGGCCGGTGAGTGGCCATGCGGGCGCGGGGCAGCACGCGAGCGGGGCTGCGGGACGGCACAAGCGGCGTGGCAAGGCGGTGGCCGGAGCGGGCGAGCCTCACCGCGGATGCAGGGAACGAGGCAGTGGGGCGCGGGGAGGAGACGAAGACGGCGTGACGGAGAGGAGGCAGGCCAGCGATGGCGTCCGGCGAGGTCCAGGCGGCGGCGCGGGCTCCGGACGGCGTCAGCGCGACGACGAGGACGGTCGAGCCCCTGATCCAATCGGGGGGGAGGGTGGGAGGAGTGGGGGTCGCGGGGTTAGGGTTTGCGGGGGTGAGGGAATAAGCTGTGGCCGGCTGGGCCTGGTGGGTTGGCCCAGTGGGGTTGATGGCTTGCTGGGCCGGAGCCTAGGGGGGTCCTTTTCCTTTTCTTTTTTTTGGTTAGTTTTCTTTTCTGTTTTGTGCTTTCTTTTCCTTTTGTTTATAATTTTCTATTTATTTTAGCTGCCAAGTGAACTTTGTTAATTATGAAACTTTGCACATAATTCCTAGCCAACACTATAAGGTTGTGCGAAAAGTTTGAGGCCAATTGGAACTGTTCTAATTTATAGTTGAATTAAAATGCTCTTATTTAATCTTGTTATTCCACTAAATGAATTCCAGGGGCAATTAGGGAAACCAAATGAGGTTGGTTCCAACATGTTCATTACTTAGTGAATATTTGCCACTCATCGAAATTTTTTATTTGATAGTTTAAAGAAATACTAATTTGACTTGTTATTTGTATTTGAATTTGATCTCGGTTTGAAACAAGTGAGGTTTAGCAAAAGTTTAATTATGATGACTTGGCATGATTAGCAAGGGTTTACTGTAGCTTAACTATCGGGGTGTCACAATTCTCCTCCACTACAAGAAATCTCGTCCTGAGATTTAGGAGGGGAGTAAGGGGGGAGGGATTGGGTTACGAAAATCTAACGGATCTTCTCAGTCTTGGTTGCTCTTCTCGAACAGGTCGATCCATTACATTGACGTCTTCATTTCTCTGCTCCAGGTCATCATGGTGAAGTCGTCCTTTTCTTCGGGAACTCCAACGTACTTACGAATAGGTAAGGGGCAGCTCAGCTACGACAGAATGCTTTTGAGGGAAACAATCTGGGGTTAACCTATGAAATGAGCATAAGATTATCTCTCGAGTTGAACATATAAAGTACATCGAGAGTAAGGTACGAAGGTACAATAAGAGGTTCCAAGCGGATAGATAGTTGCTCAAAGTCTGAACCATAGTGTGAAAGGGTTCAGAGCAGCGAGAGTAAGTATTGTGTCTGATACCAGAATGGAGCACTAGGAAGGTGGCTCATGAATTACCTACGAAACCAAGAGCAAGGGATAACTTTGTTAACAAGGTGTACAGGAGAGTCAGGTTTCGATCCTATGGAACTATGGGTTATGGTCCCACCATGTGGTTAAAAGTAGGAAGGTCGGTGACATCTTGCACGATCATGTAAGCAAGGCATGTCATAGGATAGTCTGTCAGTCATGTCGGCAACACATCAGTACCAAGGGCGAGGGAAGAAGAGAACCATCTTCCTGCTCGTTGAATGATGTGGACCAGTAGGCAAGATTCTCGTCTGTCGGTGGTTACCGGAATGCCATCAACAAAAGTAACAGGGTCTTTCCAACAGAGTGGTACAATGAGGTGTTTACATAAGCAGGGATATATTACTACTTATACAATATAGATCACAAGAAGGTTTAAACAAACCAATGGAAAGGAAAAGTGATTATCAGGTTTAAATAGAACAATGGAAAGGAAAATGTGTTTAAACACATATTTCAAGGGTATATTCTTCCCAAGGACAAGCAGAACATATTATCCATGACAGGATATAATGTAGAAAACTCTTTAGGTAAGGGGAGAAAAATTTCATGACATCAACCATACAACGGTGTTTGGACAATAGAGCAAGAAACATTTAGCACGGGGCTTCAAATGTTCTCGTTGAAAATTAGAGTACCACAGACATGCTTCGAGATAGCATTGCATGGTCTTCAATCAAAGGCCAGACTCTGGATACACGAAGGGATTCACCATTAAGCCAAGGAGAGGATGAGGAGGTGGCTGATGGACTCAACGATAATTATCCAAAAAGATGGATTTCCACAGTTATGTGAACAAGGAGATAAGATTTGTCGGATCAAATGATATAATGATGTATGCTCAAGGAAAAACATACACAATTAAACATTAGTGGAAAAGGGTGCCCAAAGTAGGGCCTTAGGTAGCATGATCAAATGTTAGAATGGTGATTCAGTGATCAATAGTCTAAGAATGAACGTTCAACCATTAACTTCAAAGCAATAGGGTTGCTAGAAGGGAAGAATCCAATCAGCACCATTCACCTTTTGGTATCCCGGTTAGATCCGACACGGGGACCAAGAAAGAAAGGTGATGGTGATAAGTATTACCTGTATCAAGAATTCTTAGGAGGTGGTGAAATTCTCACGACATTCTTGACATAAAAGATGGTAATACTCCAAGGTATCGAAGAATAATTGCTGGGTAGCACGGGTCTCCAGGTATAACACCAAACACGAACAAGTTTGTGTTGGAGGGAAAGCAATAGTGTTCTCGGTGATAACACAAATCATCAAGGGACAAGGATGGTTACTTGTCATCATCCATTTGGTTGATATTCTGGAAGGAATCAAAATGTTGTTTGACGACCACGACAAATTTTGTCGAGAGGCTCCACGAAGATGTAAGCGATCGGTGATGACATGAAGTCAAAGGAATGATGAAGCGAAAGGTTATTGGAACCATGGGTATGATACAAACTCAAAATCAAGTTTGCTGTTCAGGGAGAAATGATATGACGAGGAAGACCGACGCAAGATTAGCTCACCGTCGAAATTTGTGCTCCGGGAAAAAGGACCAGGTAGCACAGTTAAAATTTTAGCACAATAATGATATAGCCGGTCAGGCTAGGAATGACTTGAAGGATTATTAAACTCTTAAGCAACGAAAATTACTTAGAGTTATTGAATCGGAGTGTGGACTCGGTTCAGTTATCGGTGTCCTTGAGTGTTTAATAACTCAGAGCCCATGAAAAACTGTAATCAGTGAGAATGTAGTACTTGATGAAGAACTCATAGGAAGTTATGCAGTTCCAAGATAATCTCGAGATACTAGGGGGTAATACTCGAAGACAGATCAAAGTAGAGGTTGGACTGGGGTATTGCTCTGCAGAAGACAAGTACTTCAACTTGTCCGAGAAATGGGATCCAAGAAGAACATATGGTCGGAACCACGATTGCAAAGGATCAATTCACCGATACCAAAGGATATTATATCAAGGAGTTAGTTATTATTACAAGAAGCTACCATGATAGGATCTACATTGTGTCCATGGGCATGAACACAAAGTTCAAGGTCGGCTCCCACTTCTCCAATGCATAACCTTTCATTCACTGCTCTAGTTAAAAATGATTTCAGTGTCAAAACCTACCTGGTGAATTACCAAAGGAGTATGACCCGTGAAAACTTTCGGGTTCACACAGATTAAGAAAGGCATAGGTTCAACCCGTCAGGGTATCGTGGAATCATATACCACAAGCTTCAATCGTAAATACCACTAGCTCGAAAACAGAGCATGGTTGAGAAAACAGAGGATACAATTCACCAAAAGCATTATGTATCCGAGGAAAGGCTCACAAGGTTATTGAATAAGGAGGACACTGTCGAATAATAATCCAATAAAGGATCTGACGGTCCATAGCGGAGCTGATGTGAGCATCGGCACACAATCAGTTGAAGACAGGATGCAAGGGCATCAGATTATAGAACACCTAAATGATTCGATGCTTAGTTATCAAAGGAATTATGATTTCCAAATAGAAGGATCAGAAGCAGACGCTATGATCAAGGGTGGATAAGTTCAATAGACCTAAGGGTACAATTGACGGCAAACAGATTGGTCGAGAACAAGCTCATGTTCAAAAATGACGTCTGAGCCAGAAAGATAATTTAAAAGGATCAACTGATAATTGCGTGCATTCGCACTCATGTTGAATCATTAGGATCAAAATTACGGTGTCTAAGGATACTAACGAATATTGCCAGACATATGGAAAGCATCCAAACTGCAAGCAGACAAGTATTGCAGAGCAATAAGCTACTAAGGATTCTTGGAGGATCGAATAGTATTTCGAAGACCATTGTGAAACACATGAACAACTGGGGGGTGAGCGGACACTCGATAAGTGCGAGAATAATCCGTAGGGGTATTCAGGTGACAAAGAACAACAAGGCAGTAAGCTCAAAGGATTCTCGAAACAACGGCGAGTATTTCGGGGTATCTTGTAATAACAAGACCAACTGGGGATGAATGTAAGAATAACAACTGCAAGTAGTTATCCATAAGGGTTGACGGTGGAAGGGGAATTGCAAACGCGATGAACACAAGTTCTCGGGTTAATAGCGGAGAGTATCTTCAGGGTCTTCACGTGCAGCAGACGATCATCAGTAATTAGGGGCTCTCCGGGTGAAAGTGATAACGAGCTCCTAATGTTAGATTTAGCAAAATTCATTTAACCGGAATAGAAGAGAGATCAGAGTCCCAGAGTATAGACAAGGAGTAAAAGATCCTAATACCACCCAATGGCGACGTGGGCCCGTAAGGCGCACAACCATGTTAGTAAAAGTTCTGTAACGACTAGACTCAACTTCAGCCAAGTAGTGTGGAAGGGGGATTCCTACAGGCAGTCGGCTCTGATACCAACTTGTGACGCCCCCGATTCAATCATACACTAATCATACACGCAAACGTGTACGATCAAGATCAGGGACTCACGGGAAGATATCACAACACAACTCTACAAATAAAATAAGTCATACAAGCATCATATTACAAGCCAGGGGCCTCGAGGGCTTGAATACAAGAGCTCGATCATAGACGAGTCAGCGGAAGCAACAATATCTGAGTACAGACATAAGTTAAACAAGTTTGCCTTAAGAAGGCTAGCACAAACTTGGATACAGATCGAAAGAGGCGCAGGCCTCCTGCCTGGGATCCTCCTAAACTACTCCTGGTCGTCGTCAGCGGGCTACACGTAGTAGTAGGCACCTCCCGAGTAGTAGTAGTCGTAGTCGTCGACGGTGGCGTCTGGCTCCTGGGCTCCAACGTCTGGTCGCAACAATCGAGTATAGAAAGGGAAAAAGGGGGAGCAAAGCAACCGTGAGTACTCATCCAAAGTACTCGCAAGCAAGGAGCTACACTACATATGTATGCATTGGTATCAAATGGAAAAGGGGGTAACATATGTGGACTGAACTGCAGAATGCCGGAATAAGAGGGGGATAACTAGTCCTGTCGAAGACTACGCTTCTGGTAACCTCCATCTTGCAGCAGGAGAAGATAGTAGATGGTAAGTTCACCAAGTAGCATTGTGTAGCATAATCCTAACCGATGATCCTCCCCTCGTCGCCCTGTGAGAGAGCGATCACCGGTTGTATCTGGCACTTGGAAGGGTGTGTTTTATTAAGTATCCAGTTCTAGTTGTCATAAGGTCAAGGTACAACTCTGGGTCGTCCTTTTACCGAGGGACATGGCTATTCGAATAGATCAACTTCCCTGCAGGGGTGCACCACATTTCCCAACACGCTCGATCCCCTTTGTCCGGACACACTTTTCTGGGTCATGCCCGGCCTCGGAAGATCAACACGTCGCAGCCCTACCTAGGCACAACAAAGAGATCAGCACGCCGGTCTAAATCCTATGGCGCAGGGGTCTGGGCCCATCGCCCATTGCACACCTGCACGTTGCGTACGCGGCCGGAGAGCAGACCGAACAACCTCCATTACAAAGGAAGTTGCGTTACGCGGTCCAACCCGGTGCGCGCCGCTCAGTCGCTGACGTCATGAAGGCTTCGGCTGATACCACGACGTCGAGTGCCCATAACTGTCCCTGCGTAGATGGTTAGTGCGTATAGGCCAGTAGCCAGACTCAGATCAAATACCAAGATCTCGTTAAGCGTGTTATTTTGATATAACCATGGACGCCGACCAGGGCTAGGCCCACCTCTCTCCTAGGTGGTCTCAACCTGCCCTGTCGCTCCGCCACCTGCCCCTTCAGCCCCCAACATCGGAATCACTCGCGGGTACTCCTATGAGCCAACCCGACTTTAATCACCACAAGTATCATATATTATGTATAAGTATATACCCGTGATCACCTCCCGAGTGATCACGGCCCGATAGTATAGCATGGCAGACGGACAAGAATGTAGGGCCACGGATGATAAACTAGCATCCTATACTAAGCATTAGGATTGCAGTTAAAGGTAACAACAGTAGTAGCAAGGACAGGCTATGCATTAGAATAGGATTAACGGAAAGCAGTAACATGCTACACTACTCTAATGCAAGCAGTATAGAGGAGAGTAGGCGATATCTGGTGATCAATGGGGTGGGGCTTGCCAGGTTGCTCTGGCAAGAGAGAGGGGTCATCAACACCGTAGTCGTACTCGGTAGCAGCGCCGTCGGTCTCGGTGTCTAGCGAGAGAAGAGGGGGAAGGAACAATAAATACAATGCAAACAAATGCATGACGATGCATGACATGACAAAGCGTGGTGCTAGGCGTGCCCTAACGCGGTACGAGGTGGTACCGGTGAAGGGGGAAAACATCCGGGAAAGTATTCCCGGTGTTCCGTGTTTTTGGACAGACGAACCGAAGGGGGAAAGTTACGTGTTTGCTATGCTAGGGATGCGTGGCGGACGAACGGGCTGCGTATCCGGATTCGTCTCGTCGTTCTGAGCAACTTTCATGTACAGAGTTTTTCCATCCGAGCTACGGTTTATTTTATATTATTTTTAAAAGATTTAATCATTTTTAGTATTTATTTAATTATTTTAAATCAACATTATCCAGAATAGTGCATGCTGATGTCATCATGATGTCAGCGTGACATCGGCAGTCAACAGTACAGTTGACTAGGTCAAAACTGATCTCTGGGTCCAGTGGGACCCACGTGTCATACACTGTTAGGTTAATTAGGGTTTAGGTTAAACTAATTACTGTTTATTTAAACTAACATGTTAATAATTGGATTAATTAACTTAATTAATTTAATTAATTAATTAATTAAATTTATTATTATTATTTTTAATTCCTATTTTATTTTTATTTTTCTAAAACATTCTGGGATGGGCCCCGGCTGTCATTGGGCCAGGGGCCCTAACGGGCAGTGGGTCACGGGCGCGACGTGCGGTTGCCCGCAGGGGGGTGCGGCGGGGCGAGGCCACCGGGTGATGGCCAGCGTGCGCCGGCGAGGCCACGACGGGACGGGGCCGTAGCGAAGCGGGCGGTCGCCGGAGGAGGCCGGAGGCGGTGCAGGGCGGCAGGGCGCCGGCGGACGCGCGACGAGTGGCGGCGTGCGGCGGCTCGGCCGGAGCAGAGCCGCGGCAGGGGACGGGCAGCGGCGGCCACGCGCGGCCATGAGCGCGTGCGGGGGCGAGGGTGCGGGGCCGCGGCACGGTCGAGGCGCGCGAGAGCGCAAGCGGCGCAGGGGGCGACAGGCAGCAGTGGCGCGAGGGAGCAGCGGGAAGGCAGCGGTGACCGCGGACGTAGCAGTCGTAGGCAGGGGCGGCGTCGTGCGCGCGCGCATGGCGGGGCAGCAGTAGCCTGGAGGAGCCAGTGTGGCGAGCGGCGGAGCAGGAAGGTGTGACGGGGCTTCAGGGCAAGTGCGGGCGCGAGGTGCGGTGCGAGCACGCGGCGCGAGCGCATGCGTGAGTCGGGCGGCAGCGCAGGCAGCAGGGGGTGACGCGGTGGCGCGGTCGGGCCGATGAGTGGCCATGCGGGTGCGGGGCAGCACGCGAGCGGGGCTGCGAGACGGCACGAGCGGCGTGGCAAGGCGGTGGCCGGAGCGGGCGAGCCTCACCGCGGGTGCAGGGTACGAGGCAATGGGGCGCGGGGAGGAGACGAAGACGGCGTGACGGAGAGGAGGCAGGCCAGCGATGGCGTCGGACGAGGTCCAGGCGGCGGTGCGGGCTCCGGACGGCGTCGGGCCGGCGACGAGGCAGGTCGAGCCCCCGATCCAATCGGGGGGGAGAGTGGGAGGAGTGGGGGTCGCGGGGTTAGGGTTTGCGGGGGTGAGGGGATAAGGTGTGGCCGGCTGGGCCTGGTGGGTTGGTCCAGTGGGGTTGATGGCCTGTTGGGCCGGAGCCCGGGGGGGTCCTTTTCCTTTTCTTTTTTTGGTTGGTTTTCTTTTCCTTTTGTTTATACTTTTCTAGTTATTTTAGCTGCCAAGTGAATTTTGTTAATTATGAAACTTTGCACATAATTCCTAACCAACACTATAAGGTTGCGCGAAAAGTTTGAGGCCAATTGGAACTGTTCTAATTTATAGTTGAATTAAAATGCTCTTATTTAATCTTGCTATTCCACTAAATGAATTCCAGGGGCAATTAGGGAAACCAAATGAGGTTGGTTCCAACATGTTCATTACTTAGTGAATATTTGCCACTCATCGAACATTTTTATTTGATAGTTTAAAGAAATACGAATTTGACTTGTTATTTGTATTTGAATTTGATCTCGGTTTGAAACAAGTGAGGTTTAGCAAAATTTTAATTATGATGACCTGGCATGATTAGCAAGGGTTTACTATAGCTTAACTATCAGGGTGTCACAAGCCACTTATGGATTGCCTACCAAAGATGGCAATACCTAGATCTATTCTTGCTTGTTATGCCTAGCTAGGGGCGTTAAACGATAGCGCTTGTTGGGAGGCAACCCAATTTTACTTTTATTCCTTGATTTTTGCTCCTGTTTAGTAATAAATAAATTATTTAGCCTCTGTTTTGGTTGTGTTTTTTGTGTTTAATTAGTGTTTGTGCCAAGTAGAACCGTTGGGAAGACTTGGGAAAAGTCTTCTTAAACTTGCTGTAAAAAATAGAAACTTTAGCGCTCACGAGAACTGCTGCCATTTTTATTTGGAAAGTGATATTTAGTTAATTATTATTGAAGATGATTAATATATAAATTCCTCACGTCCAGCAATTCATTTTAGAATTTTTGGGGTTCCAGATCTTGCGCTAGCTATAGATTACTACAGACCGTTCTGTTTTTGACAGATTCTGGTTTTCGTGTGTTGTTTGCTTATTTTGATGAATCTATGGCTAGTAAAATAGTTTATAATCCATAGAGAAGTTGGAATACAGTAGGTATAACACCAATATAAATAAAGAATGAGTTCATTACAGTACCTTGAAGTGGTCTTTTGTTTTCTTTCGCTAACGGAGCTCATGAGTTTTCTACTTTAAGTTTTGGGTTGTGAAGTTTTCAAGTTTTGGGTAAAGATTTGATGGATTATGGAACAAGAAGTGGCAAGAAACCTAAGCTTGGGGATGCCCATGGCACCCCAAAGATAATCTAAGGACACCTAAAAGCCAAAGCTTGGGGATGCCCCGGAAGGCATCCCCTTTTTCGTCTACTTCTATCGGTAACTTTACTTGGAGCTATATTTTTATTCACCACATGATATGTGTTTTGCTTGGAGCGTCTTTTACGATTTGAGTCTTTGCTTGTTAGTCTACCACAATCATCCTTTCTGTACACACCTTTTGAGAGAGCCATACATGATTTGGAATTTGATAGAATACTCTATGTGCTTCACTTATATCTTTTGAGCTTTATAGTTTTGCTCTAGTGCTTCACTTATATCGTTTAGAGCACGGTGGTGGATTTTTTTTATAGAAACTATTGTTCTCTCATGCTTCACTTAGATTATTTTGAGAGTCTTAATAGCATGGTAATTTGCTTAAAATCCTAATATGCTTGGTATGCAAGATTAATAATAAAACTTTCGTATGAGTGTGTTGAATACTAAGAAAAGTTTGATGCTTGATGATTGTTTTGAGATATGGAGGTAATAATATCAAAGTCATGCTAGCTGAGTAGTTGTGAAATTGAGAAATACTTGTGTTGAGGTTTGCAAGTCCCGTAGCATGCACGTATCGTAAACGTTATGCAACAAATTTGAAACATGAGGTGTTATTTGATTGTCTTCCTTATGAGTGGCGGCCGGGGACGAGCGATGTTCTTTTCCTACCAATATATCCCCCTAGGAGCATGCGCGTAGTGCCGAGGTTTTTGATGACTTGTAGATTTTTGCAATAAGTATGTGAGTTCTTTATGACTAATGTTGAGTCCATGGATTATACGCACTCCCACCCTTCCATCCTTGCTAGCCTCTTCGGTACCGTGCATTGCCCTTTCTCACATTGAGAGTTGGCGCAAACTTCGCCGGTGCATCCAAACCCCGTGATATGATATGCTCTTTAACACATAAACCTCCTTATATCTTCCTCAAAACAACCACCATACCTACCTATTATGGCATTTCCATAGCCATTCCGAGATATATTGCCATGGAACTTTCCATCATTCCGTTCATCATGACACATTCATCATTGTCATATTGCTTAGCATGATCATGTAGTTGACATAGTATTTGTGGCAAAGCCATCGTTCATAATTCTTTCATACATGTCACTCTTGGTTCATAGCATATCCCGGTACACCGCCGGAGGCATTCATATAGAGTCATCTTTGTTCTAGTATCGAGTTGTAATCACTGAGTTGTAAATAAATAGAAGTGTGATGATCATCATTATTAGAGCATTGTCCTAAGTGAGGAATAAATAAATAAAAAAGAGAAAGACCATAAAAAAAGAGAAGGCCCCCAAAAAAAGAGAAAGGCCATAAAAAAAGAAAAGTCCCAAAAAATGAGAGAAAAAGAGAGAAGGGACAATGTTACTATCCTTTTACCACACTTGTGCTTCAAAGTAGCACCATGATCTTCATAGTAGAGAGTCTCTCATGTTATCACTTTCATATACTAGTGGGAATTTTTCATTATAGAACTTGGCTTGTATATTCCAACAATGGGCCTCCTCAAGTGACCTAGGTCTTCGTGAGCAAGCAAGTTGGATGCACACCCACTAGTTTCTTTTTTTGAGCTTTCATACATTTATAGCTCTAGTGCATCCGTTGCATGGCAATCCCTACTCCTTGCATTAACATCAATCGGTGGGAATCTCCATAGCCCATTGATTAGCCTCGTTGATGTGAGACTTTCTCCTTTTTGTCTTCTCCACATAACCCCCCTCATTATATTCTATTCCACCCATAGTGCTATGTCCATGGCTCGCGCTCATATATTGCGTGAAAGTTTATAGGTTTGAGATTACTAAAGTATGAAACAATGGCTTGGCTTGTCATCGGGGTTGTCCATGATGATAGCATTCTTGTGTGACGAAAATGAAACATGACTAAACTATATGATTTTGTCGGGATGAACTTTCTTTGGCCATGTTATTTTGAGAAGACATAATTGCTTAGTTAGTATGCTTGAAGTATTATCATTTTTATGCCAATATGAACTTTTGTCTTGAATCTTTCGGATCTGAATATTCATACCACAATTAAGAAGAATTACATTAAAATTATGCCAAGTAGCACTCCGCATCAAAAATTCTATTTTTATCATTTACCTACTTGAGGACGAGCAGGAATTAAGCTTGGGGATGCTTGATACGTCTCCAACGTATCTATAATTTTTGATTGCTCCATGCTATATTATCTACTGTTTTAGACATTATTGGGCTTTATTTTCCACTTCTATATTATTTTTGGGACTAACCTATTAACCGGAGGCCCAGCCCAGAATTGCTGTTTTTTTGCCTATTTTAGGGTTTCGAAGAAAAGGAATATCAAACGGAGTCCAAACGGAATGAAACCTTTGGAAACGTGATTTTCTCATCAGATAAGATCCAGGAGACTTGGACCCTCCGTCAAGAAAGCCACGAGGTGGTCACGAGGGTAGGGGGCGCCCCCCCCCCCAGGGCGTGCCCCCTGCCTCGTGGGCCCCTCGAAGATCCACCGACGTACTTCTTCCGCCTTTGTATATCCACGTACCCCCAAACGATCAGGGACGGAACCAAAAACCTAATTCCACCGCCGCAAATTTCTGTATCCACGAGATCCCATCTTGGGGCCTGTTCCGGAGCTCTGCCGGAGGGGGCATCGATCACGGAGGGCTTCTACATCATCATCCAAGCCCCTCCGATGAAGTGTGAGTAGTTTACTTCAGACCTACGGGTCCATAGCTAGTAGGTAGATGGCTTCTTCTCTCTTTTTGGATCTCAATACAATGTTCTTCCCCTCTCTTGTGGATATCTATTCGATGTAATCTTCTTTTTGTGGTGTGTTTGTTGAGACCGATGAATTGTGGGTTTATGATCAAGTCTATCTATGAATAATATTTGAATCTTCTCTGAATTCTTTTATGTATGATTGCTTATCTTTGCAAGTCTCTTCGAATTATCAGTTTGGTTTGGCCTACTAGATTGGTTGTTCTTGCCATGGGAGAAGTGCTTAGCTTTGGGTTCAATTTTGCGGTGTCCTTTCCCAGTGACAGAAGGGCAACAAGGCACGTATTGTATTGTTGCCATCGAGGATAACAAGATGGGGTTTTTATCATATTGCATGAAATTATCCCTCTACATCATGTCATCTTGCTTAAGGCGTTACTCTGTTTCTAACTTAATACTCTAGATGCATGCTGGATAGCGGTCGATGAGTGGAGTAATAGTAGTAGATGCAGAATCGTTTCGGTCTACTTGTCTCGGACGTGATGCCTATATACATGATTATACCTAGATATTTTCATAACTATGCTCAATTCTGTCAATTGCTCAACAGTAATTTGTTCACCCACCGTAGAATACTTATGCTCTTGAGAGAAGCCACTAGTGAAACCTATGGCCCCCGGGTCTCTTTCTCATCATATCAATCTCCATCACTTTATTATTGCTTTGCTTTTACTTTGCTTTTACTTTATTTACTTTGCATCTTTATACCAAAAATACCAAAAAATATTATTTATCATCTCTATCAGATCTCACTTTAGTAAGTGACCGTGAAGGGGTTGACAACCCCTAAGCGCGTTGGTTGCGTTGAGCTATTGTTTTTGTGTAGGTACGAGGGACTCGAGCGTAGCCTCCTACTGGATTGATACCTTGGTTCTCAAGAACTGAGGGAAATACTTACGCTACTTTGCTGCATCATCCCTTCCTCTTCGGCGAAATCCAACGCAGTGCTCAAGAGGTAGCAAGGCACTTTTATGGAAATAACGTTAGGATAAGCTACCAAAATCCTAGATAATATTATGCTTAATTATTCTCAATGGCACACTGAAAGATCTACTAGTAAAAAGGTGCATGCAATTGAAGAGATTAATGTTTTGAGTGGAAAGATGGATGAACTTATGAAATTGTTTGCTAATAAGAGTGCTCCTACTGATCCTAATGATATGCCTTTGTCTACTTTGATTGAGAATAATAATGAATCTATGGATGTGAATTTTGTTGGTAGGAACAATTTTGGTAACAATGCGTATAGAGGTAATTTAATTCTAGGCCATTTCCTAGCAATTCCTCTAATAATTATGGTAATTCCTACAACAATTCTTATGGAAATTATAATAAGATGCCCTCTGATTTTGAATCTAGTATTAAAAAGAATTTATTAGTTCGCAAAATAGTTTCAATGCTTTGATTGAAGAAATATTGCTTAAGATCGATGAGTTGGCTAGGAACATGGATAGAATTTCTCTTGATGTTGATTCTTTGAAACTTAGATCTATTCCACCTAAGCATGATATCAATGAGTCTCTCAAAGCCATGGGAATTTCCATTGATGAGTGCAAATAAAGAGCCGCTAGGATGCGTGCTAAGAAAGATTGCTTTGTGAAGGCGTGTTCTTCTAGTTTTCATGATAATAAAGATGAAGATCTAAAAGTGATTGATGTGTCCCCTATTAAATCCTTGTTTTGCAATATGAATCTTGATAATGATGGGATTGGAGATGAGTCAAGTTTAGTTAGAAGACGTCCCAAAAATTTGGAGTTTTTAGATCTTGATGCAAAAATTGGTAAAAGTGGGATTGAAGAGGTTAGAACTTTAGATAGAAACGTACCCACTATCTTGGATTTCAAGGAATTTAATTATGATAATTTCTCATTGATAGATTGTATTTCCTTGTTGCAATCTGTGCTAAATTCTCCTCATGCTTATAGTTAAAATAAAGCTTTTACTAAACATATCGTTGATGCTTTGATGCAATCTCACGAAGAAAAACTTGAGTTGGAAGTTTCTATCCCTAGAAAACTTTATGATGAGTGGGAACCTAATATTAAAATAAAAATTAAAGATCATGAATGATATGCTTTGTGTGATTGGGTGCTAGTGTTTCCACGATCCCAAAAACTTTGTGTGATTTGCTAGGTTTCCGTGAATTTGATGATTGTTCTTTAAACTTGCACCTTGCGGATTCTAATATTAAGAAACCTATGGGAAAGATTAATGATGTTCTTATTGTTGCAAATAGGAATTATGTGCCCGTAGATTTCATTGTTCTTGATATAGATTGCAATCCTTCATGTCCTATTATTCTTGGTAGACCTTTCCTGTTTAGTAATAAATAATTTATCTAGCCTCTGTTTTGTTTGTGCTTTTTGTGTTTAATTAGTGTTTGTGCCAAGTAGAACCGTTGGGAAGACTTGGGGAAAGTCCTTTTGATCTTGCTGTAAAAGACAGAAACTTCAGCGCTCGCGAGAATTGCTGCCATTTTTTATTGGAGAGTGCTATTTAGTTAATTATTTTTGAATATGATTAATAGATAAATTCCTCACGTCAAGAAATTTATTTTAGAATTTTTGGGGTTCCAGAAGTTTGCGTTAGTTACAAATTACTAGAGACTGTTCTGTTTTTGACAGATTCTGTTTTTCGTGTGTTGTTTGCTTATTTTGATGAATCTATGGCTAGTAATGGAGTTTATAAACCATAGAGTAGTTGGAATACATTATGTTTAACACAAATATAAATAAATAATGACTTCATTACAGTACCTTGAAGTGGTGTTTTGTTTTCTTTCGCCAACGGAGCTCACGAGATTTTCTGTTAAGTTTTGTGTTGTGAAGTTTTCAAGTTTTGGGTAAAGATTTGATGGATTATGGAACAAGGAGTGGCAAGAGCCTAAGCTTGGGGATGCCCAAGGAACCCCAAGGTAAAATCCAAGGACACCATAAAGACTAAGCTTGGGGATGCCCCGAAAGGCATCCTCTCTTTTGTCTTCGTTCATCGGTAACTTCACTTGGAGCTCTATTTTTATTCACCACATGATATGTGTTTTGCTTGGAGCGTCTTGTATGATTTGAGTCTTTGATTTTTATTTTACCACAATCATCCTTGCTGTACCCACCTTTTGAGAGAGACACACATGAATCGGAATTTATTAGAATACTCTATGTGCTTCACTTATATCTTTTGAGCTATATAGTTTTTGCTCTAGTGCTTCACTTATATCTTTTAGAGCACGGTGGTGGTTTCATTTTATAGAAATAATTTATCTCTCATGCTTCACTTATATTATTTTGAGAGTCCTTTAGAACAACATGGCAATTTGCTTTTAGGCATAATAAAAAACTTTCATATAAGTGGATTGAATACTAAGAGAGGTTTGATACTTGATGATTGTTTTGAGATATGGAGAATGATTGTTTTGAGATATGGAGATAGTGATATCAAAGTTGTGCTAGTTTATTAGTTTTGAATTTTAGAAATACTTGTGTTGAAGTTTGCAAGTCCCATAGCATGCACGTATGGTAAACGTTGTGTAACAAATTTGAAACATTAGGCGTTATTTGATTGTCTTCCTTATGAGTGGCGGTACGGGGACGAGCGATGGTCTTTTCCTACCAATCTATCCCCCTATGAGCATGTGCGTAATACTTGGTTTTTGATGACTTTTAGATTTTTGCAATAAGTATGTGAGTTCTTTATGACTAATGTTGAGTCCATGGATTATACGCATTCTCACCCTTCTATCATTGCTAGCCTCTTCGGTACCATGCATTGCCCTTTCTCACCATGAGAGTTGGTGCAAACTTCGCCGGTGCATCCAAATCCCATGATACGATACGCTCTATCACACATAAACCTCCATATATCTTCCTCAAAACAGCCACCATACCTACCTATTATGGCATTTCCATAGCCATTCCGAGATATATTGCCATGCAACTTTCCACCGTTCCGTTTATTATGACACGCATCATCATTGTCATATTGCCTTGCATGATCATGTAGTTGACATCGTATTTGTGGCAAAGCCACCGTTCATAATTCTGCCATACATGTCACTCATGAGTCATTGCACATCCCGGTACACTACCGGAGGCATTCATATAGAGTCATATCTTGTTCTAGTATCGAGTTGTAATCATTGAGTTGTAAATAAATAGAAGTGTGATGATATCATTAATAGAGCATTGTCCCAAAAAAAGAGAAAGGCCAAATAAAAAAAAGAGAAGGCCCAAAAAAGGGGCAATGCTACTATCCTTTTTCCACACTTGTGCTTCAAAGTAGCACCATGATCTTTATGATAGAGAGTCTCTTGTTTTGTCATTTTCATATACTACTGGGAAATTTCCATTATAGAACTTGTCTTGTATATTCCAACAAGGTCTTCGTGAGCAAGCAAGTTGGATGCACACCCACTTAGTTTCTTTTGTTGAGATTTCATACATTAATAGCTCTAGTGCATCCGTTGCATGGCAATCCCTACTCCTTGCATTGACATAATTGATGGGCATCTCCCTAGCACATTGATTAGCCGCGTTAATGTGAGACTTTCTCCTTTTTGTCTTCTCCACATAACCCCCTTCATTATATTCTATTCCACCCATAGTGCTATATCCATGGCTCACGCTCATGTATTGCGTGAAAGTTGAAAAAAGTTTGAGATTACTAAAGTATGAAACAATTGCTTGGCTTTTCATCGGGGTTGTGCATGATGAGAGCATTCTTGTGTGATGAAAATGGAGAACGATCAAACTATATGATTTTGTAGGGATGAACTTTCTTTGGCCATGTTATTTTGAGAAGACATGATTGCTTAGTTAGTATGCTTGAAGTATTATTATTTTTATGTCAATATTAAAACTTTTATCTTGAATCTTTCAGATCTGAACATTCATGCCACAATAAAGAAAATTACATTAAGAAATATGTTAGGAAGCATTCCGTGTCAAAAATTCTGTTTTTATCATTTACCTTCTCGAGGACGAGCAGGAATTAAGCTTGGGGATGCTTGATACGTCTCCAACGTATCTATAATTTTTGATTGCTCCATGCTATTATATATTATGTTTTGGATGTTTAATGGGCTTATTTATACACTTTTATATTATTTTTGGGACTAACCTATTAACCGGAGGCCCAGCCCAAATTCCAGTTTTTTTTGCCTATTTCAGTGTTTTGCAGAAAAAGAATATCAAACGGAGTTCAAACGGAATGAAACCTTCGGGAGCGTGATTTTTGGAACAAACATGATCCAGAGGACTTGGAGTGGACGTCAAGCAACCAACGAGGCAGCCATGAGGCAGGGGGCATGCCTACCCCCTGGGCGCGCCCTCCACCCTCGTGGGCCCCTCGTGGCTCCACCGACCTACTTCTTCCTCCTATATATATATATATTCCCATACCCCGAAAACATCCATGAGCACCACAAAACCCTATTTCCACCACCGCAACCTTCTGTACCCAAGAGATCCCATCTTGACGCCTTTTCCGGAGCTCTGCCGGAGGGGGCATTGATCACGGAGGGCCTCTACATCAACTCCATGCCCCCTCTGATGATGTGTGAGTAGTTTACCTCAGACCTTCGGGTCCATCGTTATTAGCTAGATGGCTTCTTCTCTCTCTTTGGATCTCAATACAAAGTTCTCCTCGATTCTCTTGGAGATCTATTCGATGTAATCTTGTTTTGCAGCGTGTTTGTCGAGATCCGATGAATTGTGGGTTTATGATCAAGGCTATCAATTGCTCGACAGTAATTTGCTTTTCTATCAATTGCTCGACAGTAATTTTTTCACCCACCATAATACTTGTGCTATCTTGAGAGAAGCCACTAGTGAAACCTATGGCCCCCGGGTCTATTTTCCATCATATAAGTTTCTAATCTATTTTATTTTGCAATCTTTACTTTCAATCTATATCATAAAATACCAAAAACATTTATCTTATTACTATTATTATCTCTATCAGATCTCACTCTTGCAAGTGGCCGTGAAGGGATTTAGAACCCCTTTATCGCGTTGGTTGCG
Organism: Triticum urartu; assembly: GCF_056163025.1. Taxonomy (NCBI): domain Eukaryota; kingdom Viridiplantae; phylum Streptophyta; class Magnoliopsida; order Poales; family Poaceae; genus Triticum; species Triticum urartu. The sequence goes on from NC_141876.1 coordinate 465,663,293, forward strand.
AGGTTCTTATTTGTTTGTGTAGGTACGAGGTGACTCGCGCGTGGTCTCCTACTGGATTGATACCTTGGTTCTCAAAAACTGAGGGAAATACTTACGCTACTTTGCTCCATCACCCTTTACTCTTCAAGGGAAAACCAACGCATGCTCAAGAGGTAGCATTGGATCACAAGGACGGCTCCGCATCATTGGATCGTGGGGCGATCCGCGAGAGGCGATCCTGTTGGTTATGCTTGGCTGCTCGCCCACCACTGACTCCGTGGAAAAAAAACGTTGGTGTTGGGCCCAAAAGGAAACCAAGCTCTAGTTGGGCCGTCAAATCGCGTCGTTTTTTTTGTGAACGTGTTGGCTCTGTTTTTTGTGAACGTGTTGGCTCTATTTTTTTGCATCGTTTGAAATTACACAACAATTGGCATTGCGTAGAAAATTTAGTTCTTTTTGTTTTATACAAATGTAAATGACCAAATTTATAAGGGCTATTTTTTATATGCAAAATGGCCACAAACTATTAAAAATCATTTTGCATTTGTATAATGGCCACAAGCCCTCTATCTCTTCTTATCACGCAAACTGACCAAATTTTTATGGGCCAAATTTATTTTTATCATGCAAAATGGCCACAAGCTCTTCAAAAATCGTCTCTTTTTGTTCATATAATATAGGATTTGACCACGGATTCCCATGCGTGCAATTAGCTTCTTTTTCTTCTTCTTTTCAAACCACCGTTTCCCATGCGTGTACACTCCCGATGCTACGGTGGGTTTGAAAACGGGCTACTAACTTCACATTTGACGCCGTTATTGCCACAACCAAATAACACGTAGCACTACGGCTATTTAAGCCACCCTTTACCTCTGCCATCCCTCATCCATCTGCCCTTCTTGCTCTTCGACCCCTTCTCCGTCTTCTGCACATCCCTCATCCATGCAGTACACCGGACCAACCTACCGCTTCCCACCCACCATGCTGGAAAGGCTCTACCCTACCGGCGTGTCATTGATCGCAGACTACGTGTGTGGGCGATATCAAGGCTGGGGACCGAAAGGAACTTCACCGAGTTCTTCCTCGCATCTAGCTACCACCACCTCCCGAGGGGATCTCCAACGATGTTTCATGTCGAGGAGGTCATCCAAAACCAGGTGGTGGTTGCTCTCCTTGCCCACTTTACCAACACATTCGACGCCTTCTACCTCCTCGGCCGGGTGTTTTGGTGTGGCTCCGAGTTCATCGCTTTCACCACCCACAATAGGTTCACGGAGTACAACAACATCTTCCCCACCGCGACGCGCATGCACACTCTTCCGTACCCCATCGACAACGCCCCGGAGGAGCAGTGAAAAGGGCGCCCGGAGGAGGAGCGAGGTGGAGAAGGCGGTGGCTAGGGTTCTAAACCCTCTATCCTTTCTTAGTGTATTTTATGTTAAGTTGTAATTGACCTATGTTGGAGTTTCTTTGGGCTTGTTGGCCCTTTTCTTAAATTCTATTATTAAGTTTTCTATCTGTTCTATTATTAAGTTCTTCCTAGTTTGAGCTATGTGATCGTGTTATGGGCTTGTTGGCCCTATCTACATATTGGGACTACATATTTGTTGATTATTTTCTTAGAGAGCTCGGCTTGTTAGTAGGGTTCCCTTGTTAGTAACCACCTAGTGCATGCAAGCAAGCTTTGTTAGTAGGGATGAATGAGTACAACTAAGCAGAGGAGTGGATCTTTTTTTACACAAGCCACAAATATGTAGCCACCTAGCTAGAAGAGAGGAACCAGCGGGAGTGACCGTCGCTGCATCTGTGGCGGCTGGCGTGCAAGAAAGCTGCTCGGTCATTGCATCGTGGCGGATGCATCGGCGCATGCAGGCTCAGTCGGCGCATGCAGGCTCGGTCGGCGCATCGTGGGATCGTGGCATCGGCGCATGCAGGCTCGATCGACGCGTGCAGGCAGGGTTTACTAGGTGCATGCATAGCAGGCTTCTGTCCTGGCGGCGCACGCAGGCGTTTAATGCAAGGGACGGCCCAACGGTCGAACAGCGACACCACCCAACGCGTCCCCACTTGTCAGGTCGAACGGACGACACAGTTCAGCATGGCCCCACTAGTCAGAGTTAACAGTCAAGCCTTTGACCTGACGGCAATGTCCGTTGTGCCCAGTTATGAGGGTTTCTGGCAAGGGAGTGGGGAAATTGAGCAAAAGTTAAGAGCACGGGGATGAATGAGTAGAGCTAAGGAACCAGGGGCACAGATATAAAAATCCCATTAAACAATGTATGAGTTGAAGAGTTACTATCATTAAAAGGTGGGCACGGGTAGCTAATCCGCTCTTCCTCCTTTTGTTCTTCGCTCTCCTCATCATCTTTTTCATCCAATGAGCTCACAGTTTCATCAATTTCTTCTTCCATAGACTCCTGCAAAATATTAATCTCTTCTCGGACAGCGGAGACTTTCTCAATAAATTCATCAATATCATAATTGTATTTATAATTCTCATAGCAATATTTAAGGATAGCTAAAGTTTCAGGTCTATAAACTGAATCATCAAAATCTTCAAACTCTTTAAACAAAGATTCAATTTCATAAGCACCCATAAAAGCAACGAATTCTTCTATTTGTTCCACATCATAATAATCATATATACCATTAGCATAAGAAGCCAAGGTTTCATCATCATTAAATTCACATGAAAATGGAAGGTGTAGAGCCTTCATCCTAGAGCAACAAGTATAATCATATCTCAAGCATAGTTGCCGAGCATACCAATGCAACATATAAATTTGATCCCATAATAGTTTCCCTTTTTGAGTCAAGCGATAATCCCTAAAGTATTCACATTGATCCAACGTTACTACCATTATAAAGTTGAATGGGGTTTTCTCAGGATTATCAAAGTAGTACATAATATCTTTCACATAATGAGCATCGAGGGTTTTAGGAGGTTCCCCATCTCCACGAGTAGCAAGTAAACCTGATTTTTTTTGTATTTCGTGTTCCATATCCATAACTAAAGATAGCGAACAACTTAGAATAGCAAATAAAAAATTACTTAGTGATAAAGCAAACATGCACACACCAGAATATTCACCCCATGCTATAACTCCCCGGCAACGGTGCCAGAAAAAGGTCTTGATAACCCACAAGTATAGGGGATCAATTGGAGTCTCTTTCGATAAGTAAGAGTGTCGAACCCAACGAGGAGCTAAAGGTAGAACAAATATCCCCTCAAGTTCTATCGACCACCGATACAACTCTACGCACGCTTAACATTCGCTTTACCTAGAACAAGTATGAAACTAGAAGTACTTTGTAGGTGTTGTAGGCTAGGTTTGCAAGATAATAAAGTACGCGTAAATAAAAGGTAGGGGTTGTTTAGATGAAGACACAACTAAGTTAGTTTTAGTAGAGATCTTTTTGTCACGAGAAAGTTATTTGTCCCTAGGCAATCGATAACTAGACCGGTAATCATTATTGCAATTTTATTTGAGGGAGAGGCATAAGCTAACACACTTTCTCTTCTTGGATCATATGCACTTATGATTGGAACTCTAGCAAGCATCCGCAACTACTAAAGATCATTAAGGTAAAACCCAACCATAGCATTAAAGCATCAAGTCCCCTTTATCCCATACGTAAACAACCTACTTACTCAGGTCTGTGCTTCTGTCACTCACGCCACCCACCATAAGCAAATCATGAACATATAAAAAACCCTACAGCTGGGATCCCTCACGTTTGCGCGACACGGAGAGCACCATAGGACAACACCAATAATAAAACATGCAACTCAAACCAATCACGATCATTAATTAACCCATAGGACAAAACGGATCTACTCAAACATCATAGGATAGCCATACATCATTGGGAAATAATATATAGCATTGAGAACCATGTTTAAGTAGAGATTACAACAAGTAAAAGAGGGGTTACACCGCTGCATAGAGGGGGGAAGAGTTGGTGATGACGGCGGTGAAGTTGTTGGTGTATATTGCGGTGATGATGATGGCCCCGGCGTCGTTCCGACGCCACCGGGAGAGAGGGGGAGAGAGCCCCCCTTCTTCTTCCTCTTCCTTGACCTTCCCCCTAGATGGGAGAAGGGTTTACCCTATGGTCCATGGCCTCCATGGCGGCGGAGGGGCGAGAGCCCCTCCGAGATTGGATCTGTCTCTCTGTCTCTCTCTGTTTTTGCGTTCCAAATTCCTCCCTTTCACTGTTTCTTATATTTCCGGAGATTCGTAACTCCGATTGGGCTAAAATTTGGACAAGATTTTTATCAGGATATTAGCTTTCTTGTGGCGAAATAAGGGCACCAACCGCCTTACAGGGTGGCCACGAGGGCCCAGGGCGCGCCCCCTGCCTCGTGGCCCCCTCGGGCATTGTCTCGCGTTGATTCCACTTCCCAAAATTCACATATATTCCAAAAAATCTCCATCAGTTTTTATCACATTTGGATTCCGTTTGATATGGATTTTCTGCGAAACAAAAAACATGCAACAAATAGGAACTAGCACTGGGCACTAGATCAATATGTTATTCCCAAAAATAGTATAAAAAGTTGCCAAAAGTATATGAAAGTTGTATAATATTGGCATGGAACAATCAAAAATTATAGATACGATGGAGACGTATCACCCAATAGTTTTAGCCCTCCTATAGGTCTACTTGGGTGCCCTAGACGGTTGGTGTTGTCGAAGCTTAGTCATTGGAGTGTACAACTTTAGACAAGCTTCGGGAGACTCCAATTAAGTTGTGGAGAGCGCCCCCAACAATTTGTACGGGTTCTGTGACTGCCCCCAAGGGTTGCCAATTGTAAAAGTTCGGTGACTTCCCTCAAGGGTCCCTGTGACACCCCCTAAATTAATCGTGCACTAAACATCCAAGCAGCATGCACGATCAAGATCAGTGACTCACGGTATAATATCACAACAACTCTATGACACAAAGGATAAACATAAAGCTTTATATTACAAGCCAGGGCCATGAAGGCTCGAATACAAAAGTTAGTGAAAGCAACAATATCTGAGTACGGGCATAGTTAGACAAGTTTTCCTTAAGAAGGCTAAGCAATACAACAACATCTAGATCGAAAGGCGCAGGCCTCCTGCCTGGGGACTCCTAACTACTCCTGGTTGTCATTCTCCACGTAGTAGTAGGCTCCGTCGGTGTAGTAGTTGTCATCGGCGGGATCAGCTGGCTCCTGGGCTCCGTCATCTGATCGCAATAATCGGGTAAAGGGGCAAAATGTAGCAAAGCAACCGTGAGTACTCATCAAAAGTACTCGCAAGACTTACATTAGATCTATGCTAAGTATACAACAGTATCAAAGGGAACGGGCTGTATCTATGTACTATACTGCAGAGTTGCCAGAATAGAGGGGAAGGCCTAGCCTATCGAATACTAGCATCTTGTAACATCTTGTAGAAACATAAGAGAGTAAGGTAACATATCATATAGTAACAAGTATATAATAGCAACCCCCAGAGATCCTTCCACATCTACCCCACGAGGAAGCGATCCCGGAGCCATCATACATGTTTAGCGTCAAAAGTATCCAGTTCTAGTTGTAGTAGATCGAGATACAACTCCGAGTGTCCGTTACCGTGGACATGACTATTCGAATAGATTACTTCCCTGCAGGGGTGCACCAACTTACCCAACACGCTCGATTACATCTGACCGGACACACTTTGTGGGTAATGCCCGGCCTCGGATGATCAACACGCTGTAGTCCTACCTAGGCTCCGCAGAGAGGTCCTCGCCAGTCTACATCCTAAGCACAAAGGGGTTGTTCAGACGCTCACCCCTAAGCACTCCGGGTCATTGCAAGAAGGGTCGGGACCAAGCACCACCTCTGTCCTGGATGGCACCTGACTGGCCGTGCCGCAATGCTGAATTGGACGACTGACAAAGCTTTCGGAAGAAATCGTATGACGCCGAGTGTCCATACTTATTCCGTGTGGCGGTTAGTGTGAAAAGATCAAAGGCCTACTCAGATCACATATCCAAACAATTTGTGTATTGGGAGCTCGCGGAAATGATCAGTGATCCTGTCGCCCCGTCTCGCAGACTTACAGCAAGGGCCAGGCCCATCCCTCTCTAGGGCTCTCTCTGCCTGCCCAGTCGTGTCGCGTCATTATCTCGCGTGTACCCTCATGGTCAACCCGACTACAATAACTCTCGCGGGTACCCCTTGGGTCGACCCGACTTCAACAAAGGACTGAGATGAAGGTCAAGGTATCTGTGTGTCCATAACATCAAGGGGGAATATGAGGAATCACCCTTGATGGATTCCTACTCGATGTAACCGGCAAGGTGACCTTGGAGAAATCACCCTTGAAGGGTTCACACTTGAGTTGTTGCACGACAGAGTCATCATAGGGAGTGGTGAATGAGGAATCACCCTCGGTAATCCACGACCGATTAGCTACACTGCAGACATATCATCAGGAGTGAGATTCGAGGTATCACCCTCGGCACTCAATAGTATATCTGCATAGTCATACAACTAAAGGGGGTGCCGGTGATGTGTCATTCTTTGCACCTCGATCACATTGACCGAGTCATCCGGAAGCAAAGCATGGCAACACGAAAAAGGGTGCAGGGGCACTGATGGATCACTAACCAACCTATACTAAGCATATAGGATAACAGGTAAAGTGACAACAACGGGTTACAAAAGTAGGCTATGCATCAGAATAGGAGCTATTGAACAATAGTAGCAAAATATAATGCAAGCATGAGAGAGAAAGAATGTGTGATATAGGAATGATCAATGGGGTTTTGCTTGCCTGGAAGCTCTGCTGAAAGGGGCTGCTCATCTGCGGTGTAGTCGTAACCAGCGGCGTCAACGTCGGTCTCGGGGTCTACCAGAGAAGAAGAGGGGGAAGAAATAGTAAATATAAAGCACTCATATGTAGTACAATGCATGACATGGTGATATGCTATGTTAGGGGTAACCTAATGCAGCGCTAGGTGTTATAGATGGAGCGGGAAAATATCCAGGAATATTTCCCTGGCTCGAGGCATTTATCGGCCAAACGATCCGGAGGGGAAGGTTCCATGTTTGCTGTGTTGGGGGCATGTGGTAGGTATGTGGATGGCGTATTCGGATTTGCACATTTTGATTTTACTTCCTTGTTAGCATTTATATATTATTACCTTGAATTATTTTTATCCCGAGTTCACAACACATTGCATCATTTGATCAAGATTATGCTAGGTAGCATTGCACATAAAAATTATCTTTGACTTATCATCTACCTACTCGAGGACGAATAGGGACTATCTTTGTTTTCTCATCTACCTACTCGAGAACGGGTAGGGATTAAGCTTGGGGATGCTGATTTGTCTCAAACTTATTTACACCCCGGAGCTCGAGAGCGATACTTGAGAAACATCACAAAATCAAAGTCATAATGTGTTGTCGCCACCACTTTCCGCGATCTGAGTAGCTACATGCATAGCACAATCACGATGTGAGATGATTCGCAAGTGGATACCATGCTTGCACGAGCAAGTAGTCGAGTCGTGACAAAAAGTTGGTCGCTACCAAAGATTCTGAACAACAAAGGTCAATTTTGCACAGCATGGCGATGATTCAGGGAGGAAGGTCACCAATACTACCAAAACCCTAATCTGGGACACTCCAGGAATCCCGCACCATCCTCATGCTCCGTTGTCCTCATACGTGGCGGCATAATCAGTCAACAAAATAAACTTGTCGCTACCATTGGATTTGAAGATCCAAGAACCCCATCTTGCCGCAACAATCAACTGTAGACGGGATCGTGGGCACCGAGTTCTCATTACCACGTCCTTTGCCTCAAGCCGTCGTCCATATCCCGCACCTTCAAATCACCTCCCAAGCAACGCCACCAGACCTTGTCACCCTCCGCACCGCCTCGAGGCACAACCACAATGCCCAGATCAGGCCACACAAACAAAGATTGAGGCCCAATCTTAGGTCATGATCCGGCGTGCAAAAATTGCAAGTCGAAGGCAAAGGGGGACATCCAACCAAGGAGATGAGAGAGGGGGAGCCAGACGGGTCTGCCCCGCTGCCGTTGTTAGCATTGACTGCCTCCTTCGATGACGGCTGGGGAGAAGGTCAGCGGTGGTGGCCTTTAGGAATGATAGTGGGGAAGGCCTTTGGAGTCGTCCTAGAACCTGCCTGGGAGGCAGGCGTGAATGTGTTCACTCACGCGGTCCTCAAAATTGGGAGATAATTTCACTTCTCCCGACTATCAAGCTTGTCCCTCATGGATATTTTTATGAATATCCAAAAATACATCTTAATGTGTGATCCCATCACATACGAAGGTTGGTCTCAAAAAGGTAAAATGAAAAAAATGCATCACATGTCAATTCTAGAAATTGCACCCAGGTGATGTGAATGCACAACAGCATGCCTACTACTGAGCCAAGTCGACTTAATGTGCAATCTCTCCGTCACATACTCACTCCATCTCATAATATAAGAACATTTTTTACACTATATTAGTGTCAAAAATATTTCTATATTATGGGACGGAGGGAGTTATCCTCTGATGCATAGTGGGAGTTATCCTGTGATGCATAGTGTGCATCATCGATGCGTCGCTCTAACTTAGAAATCAAACGCAAATTCAAGGTTGGTGAGGGAGCGGCGGCCGCCGGCGGAAAGCCTCCGACAGTCACGTATGAGTTGGTGATTCATATAGTACGTGGTGCAAGCGTCATGCTGAAGTAGTTATACCATACGAATATTAATTTGGTGTCTCACTTTTCATCATTTCTCGGACAAGGAGTATTTTCTCCCTTTTCGAAAAGATAAGTATTTTCTCTACATTTGTTCTTTTGAAAGCAGCTTGCGAGGACGGTGGACGTGCTTACGTCAGTACGGACGCCATGGTTACGCGCGCAGCTCAACCAGCTGATGCTTTGGAAGTGTCCAGGTTCTTTCTCCACCGGCCACACTCATTTCTCAACCCAATAATCAATGATCTCCATTTTTTAATTAGCAGTCGCTCTTTCTAGGACAGCGCAAGGAGGATTATCTTAACAGTATTGAATCAGTTTGATGTACTCTATAAATACCAGTGCCTCCGTGTCTTCTTCCTTCACCAGCCATAGCCATAGCCATACAGCGACAACAAGGAGAGCAAATTAGAAACACAGATCAAGGGGAAGAGAACTCCGCAGCTGATCAGCAATGGCGACCAAGATCTACATAGTGTAATGATCCTCTTCTTAATTCTTATTGCCCCGGCTGGTAGCAGATTGATCTGATTTCTGCTTATTATCTCTGCAGGTACTACTCGACCTGGGGACACGTCGCTACGCTGGCGGAGGAGATGAAGAAGGGCGCCGACTCCGTCCCCGGCGTGGAGGTCACCGTCTGGCGGGTGCCGGAGACACTGCCAGAGGAGGTGCTCGGGAAGATGCACGCGGCGCCGGGGCGTGAGGACCACCCCGTCATCACGGCGAGCCAGCTGGCCGAGGCCGACGGCATCCTGTTCGGCTTCCCGACGCGGTTCGGCATGATGGCGGCGCAGATGAAGGCCTTCTTTGACTCCACCGGCGGCCTCTGGCAGGCGCAGAGCCTCTCGGGCAAGCCTGCGGGCGTCTTCTTCGCGACGGGCACCCAGGGCGGTGGGCAGGAGACCACGGCTCTCACGGCCGTGACGCAGCTGACGCACCACGGCATGCTGTTCGTGCCGGTCGGGTACACGCACGGCGCCGGCATGTTCGCCATGGACGAGGTCAAGGGCGGCAGCCCGTACGGTGCCGGCACCTTCGCTGGAGCCGATGGCAGCAGGGTGCCCAGCGATGCCGAGCTCGCCCTCGCGGCGCACCAGGGCAAGTACTTTGCCGGCATCGCCAAGAAGCTCAAAGCCGTCTGAACTCAGATCACGAGCCGTGTCCCATGATTCATATCAAGTACTCAATCAGTACAGGATGATTTGACACATCATTTTCAGTGGAGCAGATTTACACAATTCTAGACAATTTAACTGTACTGCATTTAATTTCTTGTTTGGACAAATAATACAATTTCTTGTTCTGAGTGGAGCATTCGGTCTTGGTTTATTAGCCCCTCATATTTAGGGTCTTATTTTAATCATAATTTTAACTAATAAAATATAAATTATATATAACAAAAATAATATCATCGGAAGCTATGTTCAAATATGAATTCAACGATATAATTTTTGTGACATGCATTACATTTTGTTCGTTAAATCTATAATCAAATTTTGCTATAAGATACAAACAAGACCAATAAAACATGACGAAGGTAGTATATACTAGCACAAAAGTTAACAAAATATATTGTTTCTTTTGGTTGTGGTACATAGGCCGCGTGCCCACAGCCTGCGATTGGCCGCATCGCTGGCCACACGATTTCCTCATCGCCGGTCGTTGCCTTGGATCTCACCATGTGTTGTCCTTCCCTCCCCTCGCATTGCCTATAAAGAAAAATTACCCTTCTTACTTCTTACTCCCGCATGAAGCGTTTACCTTAGCTGCTCACATTGTCGGTGCTGCCCCGTTGGCTCGCAGCACCCCACTTGCATTTTTCGCGCCGCCACCCTAGCACCACCTATCATCGCGACCATTGCTGCCTAGGTTGGTTTTGCAGCAGCGAAATGTGTTGTTGGCCCTGCAGCAGGTGCCCCCAACCTTGTAATACCTCTCGCCCCACTTTGTGTTCGCATACAAACACATCATTGTGTACTTTCGGCGTCGAAGGGACCTCGTCAGGAGCGTGATACGCAAGACACGTTGGTGGACTTTTGAGCATCCAAAACCCACACACTTGGGAGGGATCCCGTAAGGGAGTGCGAAGGTTGTGGGTTGCCCTAAGTCGACTTGATTGCCCCTAGGGCCTCAAGGTTCACTGCTCTGCAACACAAAGAACAACGAAGAAACAGAAAAAATAAAAAATGAGAAAGATATAAAAAAATGTAAAGATAAAAAGTGGTAGGTTGGTTGATCGATTGTGTGCGGTTCCAATCCGACGCTACCTCTCATCTACATATACGAGGCGACGAGACTTCCCATGCAAGAAAAGGACTCCAAATCCGATTCAAATCTTTCTAAAATTAAGCTAACTCGGAATCTCGGATTTTAATATGGGTCTGAGAAAACATCTTGGTTTTTGGAACCCACATGCCACATATGATCTCATATTGAAATGACCCAAAAGGAGAAGTTGTTTGCCTCAACAAGAGGAAGAACTTTCATGTTGAACTTGTTTCATCCGTGGCAATCATGAGTACTAAATAGCTCTTGCCATATAAAAGACATGTATGACACCATGTCTATAATTTCAATTGTATTTTTAACTTTGGAGGTCACATATTAACTCAAACGGAGATGACCATAAAAGCAATGTTTTATGTTCCGATGCTACTGAAAACTTCATGTTGACCACCTTTTCGTTCAAGACAACCTTGGGGGACCGAATAACTGGTGCCATGTATCAAACATGGGTGTCTGGGGTCGGTCGCTAGATTTTGGTCATGGTCTGGTCTTGACTGTTTTGGATGTACAATTTTCATAATACCTTGGATTGAGATGATTCAAAAGCAAAGTCGCTTGCCTCAATTATACAAAGAATGTTCATGTTGAACACTTCTTCATTTGAGGCCATTTTGAGGATATTATCATGCAAGCCTAAAGGCGGTGTCAACGCATGCACCCTTTTTTTTGCAAAGCTAGTGTACCAAATAATAATTTGTGTCGACTTAGTTGTAAGGATGGTGTCAACACTCCGTCGACCATTTTATATACCAGATGATCCATTGCGCCATTAATGCAGAGACCAACTACAATCGAGAAGTTAAATGTACTATTTGAAACATAAAGCGAAAGTTAAGTAAACTAGTTGAAGAGACAATTAAGTAAACTAATTGAAAAGACAAACTGTAGTCATCAATACAAAGACGTTTCCCGTGAAGATATGCAAGTGATTATATTTGTATTCTGTTTGTATCTATCATGTATATTTAGCAACGATTGAAACCCATCTCCTTATTTCGTCGGCTAGAGCAACTCAACATCTGGGTCCATAAAAAGGTCGAGCACACCCCCATGACACATGACTCTGGCCTCTTGGCGTGTAAGCCACACCTGCTCATTGATCGTGCTCTTTTCTAGCCCGTGAATCGTCTGGTTGGTTTACCGCTGCTTGTTGTGGTACCAGTTCATTTTGCGCCAGGTAAATATAGTTAATATGTTGTTGGATGGTACCTAGACTGACGCAAGAACACAAGTCGTGCTAGTTGATAACCCACAAGTATAGAGAATCACAACAGTTTTCGATAAGTAAGAGTGTCGAACCCAACGACGAGCTAAAGGTAGAACAAATATTCCCTCAAGTTCTATCGACCACCGATACAACTCTACGCACACTTGACGTTCGCTTTACCTAGAACAAGTATGAAATTAGAAGTACTTTGTAGGTGTTTTCGGAAAGGCTTGCAAGAAAGTAAAGAGCACGAAAATAAAACTAGGGGCTGTTAAGGTAAAGAAGCAACTAAAGTAAGTATAGCAAGTGTGGAAAAGTGATGGTAGGAGTTGTGAAATTGTCCCTTAAGCAATTGACTACTTTACTAGACCGATAGCAAGTATTATGTGGGAGAGGCCACTGCTAGCATGTCATCCCTGACTTGGAATTCCATGCACTTATGATTGGAACTATTAGCAAGCATCCGCAACTACTAACGTTTATTAAGGTAAAACCCAACCATATCATTAAGATAAATTGGTCCCCCTTCAATCCCGTATGCATCAATTTCTATGCTAGGTTGAAGCTTCTGTCACTCTTGCCCTCCAATACATAGTCCTATCAACATACAACTAACCCTAGGGTGTGATCCACGCGCGCAATCATATGATGGGCACCAAAGGACAGCAACATAACCACAAGCAAATTAAATCAATCATAGCAATTCATCAACCACCGATAGGACAACGAAAATCTACTCAGACATCATGGGATGGCAACACATCATTGGATAATAATATGAAGCATAAAGCACCATGTTCAAGTAGAGGGTACAGCGGGTTGCGGAAGAGTGGACCGATGTAGATAGAGGGGGGAAGGTGATGGAGATGTTGGCGAAGATGGCGGAGGTGTTGGTGTAGATCGCGGTGATGATGATGGCCCCCGGTGGCACTCCGGTGCCACCGGAAGCGAGGGGGAGAGAGCCCCCCTCCTTATTCTTCTTCCTTTACCTCCTCCCTAGGTGGGAGAAGGGTTTCCCTTCTGGTCCATGGCCTCCATGGCGTGGGAGGGGCGAGAGCCCCTCCGAGATTGGATCTGTCTCTCTGTCTCTCTCTGTTTCTGCGTTCTCAGATTCTTCCCTTTAATCGTTTCTTATATTCCCGGAGATCCGTAACTCCGATTGGGCTGAAATTTTGACACGATCTCTATCCAAAAATTAGCTTTCTTGCGGCGAAAGAAGGGCACCAACCGCCTTACGGGGTGGCCACGAGGGTCAGGGGCGCGCCCCCCTACCTCGTGGGCCCCTCGAGCATCGTCTCGCGTGGATTCTTCTTCCCAGAAATCATATATATTCCAAAAAAAATCTCCGTCAGTTTTTATTCCGTTTGGACTCCGTTTGGTATGGGTTTTCTGCGAAACAGAAAACATGCAACAAACAGGAACTGGCACTGGGCACTGGATCAATATGTTAGTCCCAAAAATAGTATAAAAAGTTGCCAAAAAGTATATGAAAGTTGAATAATATTGGCATGGAACAATCAAAAATTATAGATACGACGGAGACGTATCAACATCCCCAAGCTTAATTCCTGCTCGTCCTCGAGTAGATAAATGATAAAAAAATAATTTTTGATGTGGAATGCTACCTAGCATAATCTTGATCATATGTCTAATCATGGCATGAATATTAAGACACGAGTGATTCAAGGCAATAGTCTATCCTTTGACATAAAAACAATAATACTTCAAGCATACCAACCAAGCAATTATGTCTTATTGAAATTACATAGCCAAAGAAAGCTCATCCCTACAAAATCATATAGTCTGGCTATGCTCCATCTTCACCACACAAAATATTCACATCATGCACAACCCTGATGACAAGCCAAGAAATTGTTTCATACTTTTGACGTTCTCAAACCTTTTCAACTTTCACGAAATACATGAGCGTGAGCCATGGACATAGCACTATAGGTGGAATAAAATATGATGGTGGGGGTTATGTGGAGAAGACAAAAAAGGAGAAGATAGTCTCACATCAACTAGGCGTATCAACGGGCTATGGAGATGCCCATCAATAGATATCAATGTGAGTGAGTAGGGATTGCCATGCAACGGATGCACTAGAGCTATAAATGTATGAAAGCTCAACAAAAGAAACTAAGTGGGTGTGCATCCAACTTGCTTGCTCACGAAGACCTAGGGCACTTGAGGAGGCCCATTGTTGGAATATACAAGCCAAGTTCTATAATGAAAATTCCCACTAGTATATGAAAGTGATAACTCAAGAGACTCTCTATGTGAAGAACATGGTGCTATTTTGAAGCACAAGTGTGGAAAAAAGGAATAGTAGAATTGCCCCTTTTTATTTATTTTCTCTTTTTTTATTTGGCCTTTTTTTTATTTGGCCCTTTTTTTGGGACAATGCTCTATTAATGATGATCATCACACTTCTATTTATTTACAACTCAATGATTACAACTTGATATCTAGAACAAAGATATGACTCTATATGAATGCCTCCGTCAGCGTACTGGGATGTGCAATGATCTAGGTAGCAATGACGTCAAAAAACGGACAAGCCATGAAAACATCATGCTAGCTATCTTACGATCATGCAAAGCAATATGACAATGAATGCTCAAGTCATGTATATGATGATGATGAAAGTTGCATGGCAATATATCTCGGAATGGCTATGAAAATACCATAATAGGTAGGTATGATGGCTGTTCTGAGGAAGGTATATGGTGGGTTTATGGTACCGGCGAAAGTTGCGCGGTACTAGAGAGGCTAGCAATGATGGAAGGGTGAGAGTGCGTATAATCCATGGATTCAACATTAGTCATAAAGAACTCACATACTTATTGCAAAAATCTATTAGTAATCGAAACAAAGTACTACGCGCATGCTCCTAGGGGGATAGATTGGTAGGAAAAGACCATCGCTCGTCCCCGACCGCCACTCATAAGGAAGACAATCAATAAACACCTCATGCTCCGACTTCATTACATAACGGTTCACCATATGTGCATGCTACGGGACTTGCAAACCTCAACACAAGTATTTCTCAATTTCATAATTACTCGACTAGAATGACTTTAATATCACCATCTTTATATCGCAAAACTATTGCAAGGAACCAAACATATCATATTCAGCGATCTACAAGTTTATGTAGGATTTTATGACTAACCATGTGAATGACCAGTTCTTGTCATCTCTCTAAATAGATATAAGTGAAGCACGAGAGTTCAATTCTTTCTAAAAAAGATATGCCCACGCTCTAACAAATATAAGTGAAGCAAAAGAGCATTCTACAAATGGCGGTTGTCTATGTAAAGAGAAACATGCAATCCAAGCTTCAAATGATATAAGTGAAGCACATGAAGCATTCTATAAAGCCATACTCAAAAGATATAAGTGAAGTGCAAAGAGCATTCTATAAATCAACCAAAGACTATCTCATACCAGCATGGTGCATAAAAGAAAAATGAAAACTAAATGCAAAAGACGCTTCAAGATTGCACATATCGCATGAACGAAACGAATCCGAAAACATACCAATACTTGTTGAAGAAAGAGGGGATGCCTCCCCAGCATCCCCAAGCTTAGACGCTTGAGTCTCCTTGAATATTTACTTGGGGTGCCTCGGGCATCCCCAAGCTTGAGCTCTTGCCTCTCTTCCTTCTTCTTAATCGAAACCTTCTCAATCATCGAACACTTCATCCACACAAAACTTCATCAGAAAACTCGGTAAGATCCATTAGTATAATAAAGCAAATTACTACTCTAAATACTGTTGCAAACCAATTCATATTTTGTTTTTGCATTGTGTCTACTGTAATATAACTTTTTCATGGCTTAATCCACTAATATGAATCGATAGTTTCATCAAAACAAGCAAACCATGCATCAAAAACAGAATCTGTCTAAAACAGAACAGTCTGTAATAATTTGAACATTCACCATACTTCTGATACTTGAAAAATCTACCAAAATTAGGAAAAATAAAAAATTTGTATAGTAAGACAGTGCAAAAAGAATAAGAACCATTTGACTTTCCAGCTAAAAATGTAAAATCGCGCACTACAGCCAAAGTTTCTGTCCTGCACCGTACAAACCATCAAGCAAATGTAAACATCCTAAAGGCAAACCTTGGCACATTATTTTTATAATACAATGGAATTGTACAAGGGGATAATTATTTTTATTGAAAAGTTTCTGTAATCAAGATTCACAAAGTTGCCGTGAGCATGAACAAAGTTCAAGGAGCTCTCCCACTTCAACAATGCTTGTCTTTCTCACTTTCGCTTTCCTTTTTGAAAAAGTTTTCGGTTCCCTCTTTATTTTTGTTGTTTTTAAACTATATAAAAGCACTCAACAGAAATAAATGACTCTCTAAAACTTCCGGATTGTCTCCCTGGCAGCGCTTTCTTTAAAGCCATTAAGCTAGGCATATAGTGCTCAAGTAGTGAATCCACCCGGATTCCAAGGTATATCAAAGCCAATTTTAATTAACAATGATTTGTAATTTAGTAGTGAGCGCAAAGCAACATATATCAAGCAATGACGAAGTCTAACTCTCTTCCTATGCATCGGCATGTCATAAAAGAACAATTCATGCACACCTAGTAAAGGCCAATGCATAGTATAAACAGTTTCTTGCAATTTTATCATGTCGGAAACATAGAGAGGTGGAGATATAGTTCCTCTCTCATAATAATTGCAAGTAGGAGCAGCAAGCACATGCATATTATACTCGTCAAAATCAGCATGTGCAACGGTAAAAGGCAACCCATCAATATAATCCTTAATAAATGCAAACTTCTCCGATATAGTGTAGTTGGGAGAATTCAAAAAGATAATAGGACTATCATGCGTGGGTGCAATAGCAACAATTTCATGTTTAACATAGGGAACTATAGCAAGTTCATCTTCATAAGCATAATTCATATTGGCATCTTGGCCACAAGCATAGCAAGCATCATCAAAAAGGATATTTCAAAAGAATCATAGGGATCATAACAGTCATCATAGCAATCATCCTTCGGTAAGCACGAAGGGGAATTAAACAATGTATGAGTTGAAGAGTTACTCTCATTAGAAGGTGGGCACGGGTGATCAATCCGCTCTTCCTGTTGGGGAACGTAGTAATTTCAAAAAAATTCCTACGCACACGCAAGATCATGGTGATGCATAGCAACGAGAGGGGAGAGTGTTGTCTACGTACCCTCGTAGACCGACAGCGGAAGCGTTATGACAACGCGGTTGATGTAGTCGTACGTCTTCATGGCCCGACCGATCAAGCACCGAAACTACGGCACCTCCGAGTTCTAGCACACGTTCAGCTCGATGACGATCCCCGGACTCCGATCCAGCAAAGTATCCGGGAAGAGTTTCGTCAGCACGACGGCGTGGTGATGATCTTGATGTTCTACTGTCGCAGGGCTTTGCCTAAGCACCGCTACAATATTATCGAGGATTATGGTGGAGGGGGGCACCGCACACGGCTAAGAGAACGATCATGAAGATCAACTTGTGTGTCTTGGGGTGCCCCCTACCCCCGTATATAAAGGAGCAAGGGGGGTGCGGCCGGCCCTAGGAGGAGGCACGCCGGAGGAGTCCTACTCCTACCGGGAGTAGGACTCCCCCCTTTCCCTAGTTGGATTAGGACTTTGGGGGGAAGGAGGAGAGGGAAGAAAGGAAAGGGGGGGCGCCGGCCCCCCTCCTTGTCCAATTCGGACTTGGGAGGGAGGGGCGCGCGGCAGCCCCTAGGCCTCCTCTCCTCTTCCTCCACTAGGCCCATTAAGGCCCATTAGGTTACCGGGGGGTTCCGGTAACCTCCCGGTACTCCGGTAAAATGCCGATTTCACCCGGAACACTTCCGATGTCCAAACATAGGCTTCCAATATATCAATCTTTATGTCTCGAACATTTCGAGACTCCTCGTCATGTCCGTGATCACATCCAGGACTCCGAACAAACTTCGGTACATCAAAATATATAAACTCATAATGAAACTGTCATCGTAACGTTAAGCGTGCGGACCCTACGGGTTTGAGAACAACGTAGACATGACCGAGACATGTCTCTGGTCAATAACCAATAGCGGAACCTGGATGCTCATATTGGCTCCCACATATTCTACGAAGATCTTTTATCGGTCAGACCGCATAACAACATACTTTGTTCCCTTTGTCATCGGTATGTTACTTGCCCGAGATTCGATCGTCAGTATCTTAATACCTAGTTCAATCTCGTTACCGGCAAGTCTCTTTACTCGTTCCATAATACATCACCTCACAACTAACTCATTAGTTGCAATGCTTGCAGGGCTTATGTGATGTGCATTACCGAGAGGGCCCAGAGATACCTCTCCGACAATCGGAGTGACAAATCCTAATCTCGAAATATGCCAACCCAACATGTACCTTTGGAGACACCTGTAGAGCTCCTTTATAATCACCCAGTTACGTTGTGACGTTTGGTAGCACACAAAGTGTTCCGCCGGCAAATGGGAGTTGCATAATCTCATAGTCATAGGAACATGTATAAGTCATGAAGAAAGCAATAGCAACATACTAAACGATCGGGTGCTAAGCTAATTGAATGGGTCATGTCAATCACATCATTCTTCTAATGATGTGATACCGTTAATCAAATAACAACTCTTTTGTTCATGCTTAGGAAACATAACCATCTTCGATTAACGAGCTAGTCAAGTAGAGGCATACTAGTGACACTCTGTTTGTCTATGTATTCACACATGTATCATGTTTCCGGTTAATACAATTCTAGCATGAATAATAAACATTTATCATGATATAAGGAAATAAATAATAACTTTATTATTGCCTCTAGGGCATATTTCCTTCACTTCCTCCTTTTGTTCTTCGCTGTCCTCATCATCTTTTTCATCCAATGAGCTCACAGTTTCATTAATTTCTTCTTCCATGGACTCCTGCAAAATATTAGTCTCTTCTTGGACAGCGGAGAAGTACTCAATATATGGTTCAACATAGGCATTAGAAGCATAATTATCATAGCAATATTTAAGTATGACAAAATTTTCAGATTTGTAAAGAGTAGCAGCATACTTTTCAATCAAAGAAGCAATTTCATAAGCACCCTTAAAAGCAACAAATTCTTCAATTTGTTGAACATCATAGTAATTGTAAACACCCTTAGCATACGAAGATACGATTCCATTATCAATAAACTCACATTGGTAGGGAAGGTGTTTCTTAGGGTTTTCAGAACAACAAGTAAAATCATATAATTCACATAAATTCCAAGCATAGCATTGCAAGCATTGAATTTGACTCCATAATAATTCCCTTTTTTAGATATACGGTGTCGCACATAAGCATGCTCATCTAAAGATTTGCCCTCAACTAAGCTAGTTGGCGTTTCGGCACGAGCACATAGGGATCGAAGATGATCCAAGTAATAAGCTTCAGCAGTGTGATAGATTTTGATTGCTTCTTCAACCATTGGTTCAGTAGGTACAACTAATTTTTTTGGTATTTTGCGTTTCCTACCCATAACTAAAGATAGAAATCAACTAATAACAGCAAATAAAAATTACTTAGTGATAAATCAAACAAGCACACACGATAATATTCACCCCACGCTATTGCTCCCCGGCAACGGCGCCAGAAAAAGGTCTTGATAACCCACAAGTATAGGGGATCGCAACAGTTTTCGATAAGTAAGAGTGTCGAACCCAACGAGGAGCTAAAGGTAGAACAAATATTCCCTCAAGTTCTATCGACCATCGATACAACTCTACGCACACTTGACGTTCGCTTTACCTAGAACAAGTATGAAACTAGAAGTACTTTGTAGGTGTTTTCGGAAAGGCTTGCAAGAAAGTAAAGAGCACGAAAATAAAACTAGGGGCTGTTAAGGTAAAGAAGCAACTGTAAGTGCATCTAGTGCCTCTTAGTGATTTTGGTGTATTGAAGACTTATAGGTTAAGGGACTAATGCGTTTGTGAGTGTACACAGGTCTATAAGTCTATGAGGAGTTTGATATTTACAGGAAAAGTCGACCCCTAAAAATGAATATCTTCAACTGAAGATTTTGGTATTTCTGAAGACTTTCATGAAGACTTTGAAAGTGAAGAAATTGGTGTGTCCATGAAGACTTGATATTCATGCGAGGAATATGAAGCTTGAAGACTTTCGTTTTCATAGTTTTGTTTTTCTCTTTCTTGAGTCATAGGAAACACCGTAGTGTTAAAGGGGGTAGAGGAAATACTAAGGAAAAATTTCCATGTGATACTAAACTCAAAATCCTACACCTACCAATCCCTTCGAGTGAAGCCATTGGAAATCTCATACAGTTCAGTCAATTTCTTCAGTGACAGAGACGAAGTTCTTCTGGTCTCTGAGGAATTTGTCCTGACTGAGGAGTTAGGAATTCGCCAGTGTGGATTGCCTACACAGTGAGGAACATGATAGCCCTGAGGATTTTGCTACTTAAAATTCCGACCGTTGTTGTGCTATGCGCCAGCTGTCCCAAAATATCTATCCACCTAACGGTCATATCATTGAAGGGCATTTATGTCTTATCATGTCGGGCTGCTCCCTAGGCTATAAATAGCTGCCCCTACAACCACTAGCTGGTTGGCTACTCCAAGAGAAATTGACACTTGTCATTTGAGAGCAACCCATCCTCTGAGGACTTTGAGCGAAAATCATCAAGTGAGGAAAAACCAAAAACCCAAAACCCAAACACCTACAAACCCCAAGTGATTGAGCATCACTGAAGAGATTGATCCTGAGTGGATCCGACGCTTGTTACCTTTGAAGACTGTGCTTCTTCTAGACGGTTAGGCGTCATGGTCTAGAGCATCCAAGAGGAATTGTTGATCGCCGAGTGACCAAGTTTGTGAAGGTTTGGAAGTCGCCTGAAGACTTACCACGAGTGATTGGACGAGGTCTGTGTGACCTTAATTCAAGGAGAATATGGTGAGGACTGGGTGTCCTGAGCTGCGTGTTCAGGACTGGGTGTCCGGGACTGTGTGTCCTCGAGTTTAAATACTCAGCTGCTCCAACCAGACGTATAACTGAGACAACAGTTGGAACTGGTCTACCAAATCATTGTCTTCACCAAGCTTACTGGTTCTATTTCCTCAACTCTTTCATTTCCTCATAACTGTGTTGTGTGTTTGTTCATATCTGTGTTTGAAGACTTTGACTGAAGACTTTCTCAATTTCCTCAGTTCAATATCTTCAGTCGGTTTGTCTTCATCCTGTGTTATCATGTGATTACGCTTCCTGTACTCTGTGCCTATCTTCATTTCATCATGATGACTATGCTTATATTCTGTTATGTTTACTTTTGAGTACTTATTCCGCTGCTAGTAGTTCTTCGCTAAGGAATTTCTTCCTCACTGGAGAATTTCATAAAAATCGCCTATTCACCCCCCTCTAGTCGATATAACGCACTTTCAATTGGTATCAGAGCAAGGTACTTCCTTGTTTTGTGTGATTTTGGTTTAACCGCCTGGAGTTTTAGTTATGTCGACCACAGGTATGATCAAGGTCTCTGCTGGGTGTCCTACCTTCGATAGGACGGACTACCCCTACTGGAAGAATAAGATGCGAATGCATCTTGAAGCAATTGATAACGATCTCTAGTATGTTGTGGAAAATGGTGTTCCCTCAGTCACACCTTCTTTGAATGCTGCCGATGTGAATTCAAGCAACTTGACTCTCAAGCGAAGAATATCATATGTGGCCATCTGAGCAAAGGACAGTATGGCAGAGTGAGTGCTTTGGAAACAACGAAGCTTATCTGGGACAGGTTGTCCAAAGTGAATGAAGGAGTCTCAACTCAGTGTGACTCTCGAGTTGATGTTCTTCGCAATCTCTTCAACCGCTTCAAAAGACTCGACAATGAAAATGTTCGACAAACCTTCGATCGCCTCACTGACATCTCAAATGAGCTTCAAGCACTTGGTGCCACTGACATCACCGACCATGAGGTGGTGAAGAAATTGCTGAGATCGCTTGATTCCTCATTTGACACTCTGGCATTGATGATACAAGAAAGTGCTGATTACAAGTCACTTGATCCCGCTGATATTCTCGAGAGGCTAAATACTCATGAGTTCCAACTTGCTAAAAAGAGAGATCTCTATGGTTCAAGCTATGGCAGAACACGTGCACTGAAGGCCAAGGCAGTATCCGAGTTCGAAGATGAAGACTCTGGTAGCAGCCTTGGTGATCCTAAAGAACTGAGCCATGATCGGGCTCTGCTCGTGAAAAAGTTCCAAAAGTTCTCAAGACGTGGTCGCCTTGGAAGATCCTCAAGGAGCAATGATTCCTCATCCAGTGACTACAAGAAGAGGCTCTGTCACAAATGCAAGAAACCTGGACATTTCATTCAAGATTGTCCTCAGTGGGAAAAGGAATCAAAGAAGAAGAAATACAAGGATTACAGTTCTGATGATGCGAAGAAAAAGAAGAAATCCACAAAATCCTCATCATCAAAATCCTCAAAGCCTTCATATCACAAGAAGAGCATCTCCAAGAAGGCCAGGGCATTCATTGGCAAGGAAATGGACTCTGAGGCTGAATTTGAAGAAAATGAGGAAGAGGAGTCATCTGAGGAGTCCGAATCCGGAGTGGCGAGCCTTGCTCTCGCTACTGCATTCGTCAGCAAGTCTATCTTCGACATTGAAGAAAATGACCTCACCAACAAGGCTGATGAAGGCGATGATGACTACGCTCCCACCTATTGCTTCATGGCAAAGGGTGCCAAGGTACTCAAATATACCTTCTCTGAATCAAGTGAGAATGAATCTGATGAAAACCTTAAACCCAGCTATTCTAAACTTGCTAAGATTGCTATAAAACAACAAAGGGCTTTATAAAAGGTTCAAAACATGCTAAATAAAAGTGATGATATGTTGGGTGAAGAAATGGATCGCACTGAAACTTTGACTAAAAATCTTCAGAGACTTCAGTCCAAGCTTGACAAACTGCAAAGTCATCATAACACTCTCTTATCGGATCATGAGAAGCTTTCTTATGAATTTCTTCAAAGAAAGCAAGACCTTGAGAAGCTAAGAGTGAGTTATGAAGATCTTCAGAAGGAGCGCGATTCATTACTTGCTCAACAAATCAGCGCTTCTCGGGAAGAATTTGTTCCTCCATGCTTGAAGTGCATTGAACGTGAATCTGCTAATTCTTCACCTGAATGTTCAAATGCTGCTAATGTTTCAAATTCTTCACATGCCTCTGCTATCACTAATTCCTCATCTGAGGACATTGCTAGTATCACTGACGATGCAGGGCTGAAGGAATTGTACACGACAGGCATGTACAAAAGCCTCAAAGGGCATCAGGCTCTTTGTGATGTGCTTAAAAAGCAGATCCTCAACAGGAACCCTAGGAAAGAGGGTATCGCCTTTGAGAGGAAACTCAATGCTGATGGTACATATTGGAAGCCTGAGCAGTACCCCAAAACTACATGGGTTGCTACAAAGGGACCTCCAGTTGATCCATCTAACTTATCTGGATTTGCATGTGAATCTCCTCATTCTGATGATGAGTTAATTGACTCCAACTATAAGCTATTCAAAAATCAAAATGGTGAAGTATTTGCTAGATATGTTGGCACTAACTGCAGGAACGGCTCCCCTATGAAGAAAATCTGGGTTCCCAAAAGATGCCTTGAAAATCTTCAGGTGAATGTCATCATGACACCACCTGTGAAGAATAGGAACCCCAGATCAAATTCTTCATATGGACCAAATTCTTCATATGGACCAAATTCCTCATATGGAGCAGAGTCCTCATATGAACATCATCGTGCTAACCCGTCTGTTTCATAGGGAAGATATAAGGATTATGGATATGTTCATTATTCTTCAAATCATTATGTCCATAAGTCCTCGAAGAATTTCTCTGCATACTCTTATGCTTACTCTAACCCCTCTTATGTGAGACGAAATGGACTGGCTTCTATGCCATCCTTTTCTTATGGAGCTCGCAGAATGATGAACTCTTTGCCACCCCTTCAGATGTGGGTGGTGAAGTTGAAGAACTAATCTCTTCTGCAGGGTCAGGTCTCCAGACGCACGTAATCATCTGAAGAATTTGCTAGAGACCTGAGCATGCCTAATAGGACGCAGGCTAATCATGGAGAAATGAACTTTCATTTCTCACGTCCTCATATTGCTTTATCAGTTCTTTTACTTGATGAAATTGATCCGATGAATTGATGTCATATTCTTCACTGATGAATTATATGAGTTTGTAAGCTGCACTAATTCATCTACAGGATGATCAACCCAAAGCCACTGAGTGGGTCCTTGATAGTGGATGTACAAACCACATGACTGGTGACAACAATCTATTGATGGATGCTCCATTATCTCCGTCGCATCTGAAGCATATCATTTTTGCTGACAAAGGCAAAAGTCAGGTATTGGGTCTAGGTAAGGTTGCGATTACAAAGGATCGACACATGGACAAAGTCATGCTTGTTGAGTCCTTAGGATATAACCTTATGTCTGTCTCAATGCTTTGTGATCTTAATATGGTTGTTGTCTTTGGCAAGTACCGTTGTGTTGTGGTTATGGAAGCTGACAATTCCAAAGTCTTCGAAGGCTTTAGGAGAGGAGATCTGTATATTGTTGATTTCTCTACAGGACCACAACCAGCCGTGTGCTTACTTGCAAAAGCTTCAGAAGGCTGGCTCTGGCATCGACGACTTGGTCATGCAGGCATGAGGAATTTGCACACGCTTGCAAAGAAGAAGCATGTCATTGGCATTGAGAATGTCAAATTCCTCAAGGATCACCTATGCCGAGCCTGTGAAGCTGGGAATATGACGAAGGCCAAGCATCCAGCAAAGACTATCATGACCACCACTCGCCCGTTTGAATTGCTTCACATGGATCTCTTTGGTCCTAATCATTATTCTGCTATTTCAAATGAAGCATCTCAATATGGCTTTGTTATTGTTGATGATTATTCTCGCTATACATGGGTACACCTTGTTACTTACAAACATGAAGTGCAGGAAGTCTTCAAACGATTTTCCTCGAGGGCTTCAACCAACTTTGGTGTGAAGATCAAGCACATCAGAAGTGACAATGGCACTGAGTTCAAGAATTCTGGTCTCGATGACTGTCTTGATGAACTTGGTATTACTCATGAGTTATCTGCTCCCTACACTCCTCAGCAAAATGGCGTCGTGGAGCGCAAGAACATGACTCTTGCTGAGATGGCTCGCACTATGCTTGATGAATACAAAATGCCTCGTCGTTTCTGGACTGAGGCAATTGATACTGCGTGCCACATCATCAATAGAGTATATCTTCACAAATTCTTCAAAAAGACTACCTATGAACTCCTCACTGATAAGAAACCCAATGTAAGTTATTTCAAAGTCTTTGGTGCTAAATGTTGGATTAGAGATCCTCATCACAACTCAAAATTTGCACCGAAAGCACATGAAGGTTTTATGCTTGGTTACGGAAAGGACTCGCACACCTACAGAGTCTTCAACAACGTTCTTCACAAAGTTGTTGAACCTGTAGATGTGAGGTTCGATGAAACTAATGGCTCGCAAAGAGAGCACCTACCTACCGTGATAGATGAACCAGCACCTGAGGAAACTATCAAGTTCAAGGTACTGAGGATATCATTCCTACTGAAGAGTCTGCTGAAGAATTCATTCCAGAACATGAAGAACGTCGAGCTAATGCACCTGAAGAAAATGCTGAAGAAAATGGTGCTGAAGAAAACGCTGATCAAACTCTTCAACGACAACCAGCTCATCCTCACATTGCAAAAGAAGTGCAAGTTGAAAAGATCATCAATGACATCAAAGCGCCAGGTCCTCTCACACGCTCAAAAGCTTCACATTTGTCTAACTTTTGTGGGCAGTATGCTTTTGTCTCTATTACAGAGCCCACTAAGGTAGATGAAGCATTTCTGGAGCCTGAGTGGATTCAGGCCATGCAAGAAGAATTACATCAGTTCGAGCTCAACAATGTCCGGGAACTGGTCAAACGTCCAGATCCTCACAAGAACAATATCATCGGCACAAAGTGGATCTACCGCAACAAGCAAGATGAAAATGGCCTTGTGGTGAGGAATAAGGCAAGACTTGTGGCTCAAGGCTACACACAGGTTGAAGGAATTGATTTCGATGAAACTTTTGCACCTGTTGCTAGACTTGAGGCTATTCGCATATTACTTGCTTATGCTAACCATCATGATATCCCTTTATATCAAATGGATGTGAAAAGTGCATTCCTCAATGGTAAGCTTGAGGAAGAAGTATATGTTGCTCAACCCCCAGGTTTTGAAGATCCAAAGAATCCTGACAAAGTCTTCAGACTCAACAAGGCCCTCTATGGCCTCAAGTAGGCCCCACGGGCTTGGTATGATACCTTGAAGGAACTCCTCATGAAGAAAGGCTTCAAACCCGGTTCACTCGACCCTACTCTTTTCACTAAATCTTATGATGGTGAATTGTTTGTGTGCCAAATATATGTTGATGATATTATCTTTGGCTGTACTGACCAACGTTATAGTGATGAATTTGCCTATATGATGAGTGAAGAATATCAAATGTCTAGGACGGGAGAGTTGAAATTCTTCTTAGGTCTTCAAACTCGTCAACAACACAATGGCATATTCATCTCTCAGGAGAAATACCTCAAGGATGTACTGAGGAAATTCGGCATGCAAGATTGCAAAGGCGTGAAAATTCCTATGCCCACAAATGGCCATCTGTGCACTGATGAAAATGGTATTGACTTCGATCATAAGGTATACCACTCCATGATAGGTTCCTTATTGTACTTATGTGCATCTAGGCCAGATATAATGCTTAGTGTTTGCATGTGTGCCCGATTTCAAGCTACACCGAAGGAATCACACCATAAGGCTGTGAAGCATATTCTTCAATATCTAGCTCACACACCAACACTTGGATTATGGTACCCCAAGGGCTCGGCTTTTGATCTTGTTGGATATTCTGACTCTGACTATGCTGGTGATCGTGTGGATCGCAAGTAAACATCTGGTACATGTCATTTCCTCGGACGATCTTTGGTCTGTTGGTCCTCGAAGAAACAGAACTGCGTATCACTATCTACTGCTGAAGCTGAGTACATTGCCGCTGGTTCTTGCTGTGCCCAATTGCTATGGATGAAGCAAACTCTCAAGGACTACGGCGTCAACATGAAGAATGTGCCTCTCTTCTGTGACAATGAGAGTGCCATCAAGATTGCTCACAACCCAGTTCAGTACTCGAAGACAAAGCACATTCAGATTCGTCATCATTTTCTTCGTGATCATGTGTTGAAGGGCGACATTTCTATTGAGCATGTGAAGACTGAAGAACAGCTAGCCGATATCTTCACAAAGCCCTTGGATGAGAAGAGATTTAGCAAGTTGCGGTGTGAGCTAAATATCCTAGAATCTTCGAATGTTCTTTGAAAAGGACACTCATCCTAACACTTATGCAAAATTGATGACTTAGATGTGCAACACATGAAGAAATGTTTTTCTTCAATCAATGAAGAATAACACTCTTAGTGTGAAGAAATTAATGAATAATTTGATTCTCAGAACCCTACGATTATTGTACGCGGTGTCTGAAATCATCATTCTTATACGGTGGGTCACGCCACCACCAAAAGTTGAAATTCCTCAATTATTCATATTCTTCAACTTTGCATAGTCTTCACTGGTTCCGTCATTTTTCTTCATTGGCTATATATATATATATGAGTTTATGTCCTCTACAGCATTCACTTATTGCTATTTTTTCAAGTTGGTTTTCTGCTAAGTGTATGTGATCGGACCCTTCCCCTCTATGCTTTACTCAACCCAATCTGTTCACAAATTCTTCATGTGCGTTCTATTTGAAACTCGTTCAAAATCTTCACTGTGTCCTTGTCAGCTAAAGAAATTGCGAACGGAACTTTAAAACCTATCTTATCGAAATTTTCGGCTTTGTCGTTCAAACCGTTCTGCATCCCACGATACACTTATCCACTCACCCACGATCTAACAAGATCTCCACCTCTCACTACGTGGGTGCCACATGTCATGCGAATGAGAAGGGTCAGGGGCACGTTCGTCCAATTTCTTCGGGCGAGCAGTTTTTCACCGTGGCTATAAATACCCCTCCTTCCCTTCCTCACTTCTTTTACTCCACTCGACCTCTCTCTCCAGCTCGAGCTTCTCAAACCCTAGCACCGCCGCTACTTCATCGCTGCCGGTGAGGAAGAGTTTCACTGCCTCGACCGCGGAAATCTTCACTCCGCCGCCGCCGTAGCCGTCTTCCTCCGCCAAGTTAGGGCGTGGAAGATCTGCACAGACGAACTTCACCTCTTCACTTCATTGTTCGTCGTGTTCTCCATCCAGGGTAATTAAAAGTTACTTTTACTGCCCTTGTTGATTCGAATGATTATCTACAAAATCTTCAAAAGTGTTTTTCTTCATATCTTCACACACTGAACACCTCACAAGTCATCTGTTCTTGATTCGTTTCTCTAAGCATCATTTTTCTTCAAGATTCCTCAATTGTGTGGATCTTCGATCTATACAACTCTAGAACCTAAGACAAAGAACACTTAGTGAAAATCTTCAAGACTCATCTGGTCAAATTCCTCAAACTTGTTCTTTTTGAAAAACCTTCTGAGAACGCATATGACCTCTCTAAATTCCTCGCAACTATAATCTGTTCACAGGTACACATGTCAGCTGCTGAATCACTAGGTTCTCATCAACTTAACTCATTTGCAGCATTCCTCGAAGAAAAGTTGCATACTTCTTCAGAGAATTCGATTGTTCAAATTCCTCAACTGAAGAAAATGGCTGATGGTAAAAGGCCACAGAAGGGAGGAAAGAGGCCTGAGGTAAATACAGCTTTTGAAATCCCTGATGACATATATGCTGGGTACTGCACACCTACCGAGGAAACCAAGAATGAGCGCAAAGTGCGCAAACAGAGGATAGAGAGGAGATGGGCAAGAGAATGGAGGGAGTATAGATATGTCATTCCTAAGTACATGAAGAAATTCGCACTCAATCCTCCATGCCCAAGAGCTCCATTGGCACCTGGCCAAATAGCAGATCCCACCAGCCTCAAGCGCGGTGAGGACTATCCTGATGAATGGGCCAAGCGCGAAACCAAGTTGGCTAAGCAAGCTAGAGAAGCAGTGAGGAAATTTAATGAAGACCCTGCCGCTGCCGCTGCCTCTGCTGTCAAGCCAAAGAAGGCTATGTCTAAGAAGCCTGCACGCAGGCCAAGTTCCTCAGCAATGCCCTCACGGCCAGAATCATCAAAGCCCTCACGGCCAATTCCTCATGCTGCTCATGTTCCTCCAAAGTCCTCAGCTCCTACGCCAAAGCCTTCAGCTGTTCCGACCAAATTCTCAGCACATGTGCATCTCGCTTCGTGCCAAAGGACTATCGGCATCTCCATTGCCTCAGGTGTCTCAGCTAGTTCCTCAGCTGCACCAAGTTCCTCAACTGGTCCCTCACTGCTGAAGACAAAGGCCACTGCTGGACGAGGTCCTCGCCCAAGTCCTCAAAAAAAGCAAGTCGCTTTCCAAGTGCCATCTGATGAAGACGAAGCTGATGATGATGAACTTGCAAAAATCATTAGAGACAGGCAAGTCAGGGCTGCTAGAGCCAAAGGATCAGAAGTTCCACTGCTTTTGGATCCCAAGCTAATACTCGACTACATTGATGATTGGCACAAGGACCCCAACACTCCCTTGCCTGACTTCAAGCTGACTCCTGGCCAGAGTCACATGCTGACCCACTTCATTCAAGAAGAAAAGTGGAAATTTGAGAAGGCCAGGCAGATCAAGAAAGCGCAATACAAGAAAGAGCGCTATCTGAAGAAAAACGTTGTCTCTATGACAACTGAAGAACTTGTCACTATTCAGACTGAGATTAAGAAACTCAGTGATAATTTTGACGCATATCACTCTGATTGGCTTGGAGCCAAGGTTCGTTTTGTGAAACTTGCGAATAACTTCACTTCCAATGTTGTAGCCCCAACGCAACAGGAAATTCCTCAGGCTGAAGCATTTGCTCAACCTACTGAAGAAAATGCCAGCACCGCTGATGATAATCAGGCTGCATAAGATAATGTGAGTTCCAGGGCTGATGACTGCATTCCAGCCGCTGAAGAAATTGCCAGGGCACCCACTAGTGGTGTGCCTGAAGAAACTGAAGAACTCAGCGCAACTGCATCAGTTGTGCCTGAAGAAAGTCAACCAGATTCCTCAGCTGCTCCTGCACCAACTTCAACTCCAATTCTTCCATCTACATCAGACGTGAAGAAGACCAAGGCTGCAGAGCGTGCTGCGGTGAAGAAAAGGAAAGCATCAGCTGCTTCAGATTCTTCAGCTCCGAAGAAAATGAAGCCTATGACAAGTTCGTTTGCAAATCCGATTGATGTTGTTCCCATCTCAACCAAGCCATCAAAGGACCATGTTCTTTTTGATGAAGAATATGTGATACCCAGCGGATCTGATGAAGAAACTCCTTCTGCTGCTTCGTCTGAACCGTTGGATGAAGAAATTGAAGTGGATGCAATCCCTTCAACACCTATCATCTCCTCGCCTATGCCTCAGTTCACAGCTAAAGAGGCTGGCGTTGAAGAAATGGAAGATGAAGATGTGGACATTGGCTGCTCCACACCCGTAATCAGTGATGAATTCTGGGAAAGTCAGCATCCAAACTCTCCAATGTTCACCCCTCTACAGCAAATTCCTCAGTCCCCCACACAAACTGTTCACATGGGCTCTGAAAAAACTCATCCCACTGCATCTGTCCATGAGGAAATTCCAGCCACTAGCGCTGAAGAAACTGCTGCTGCTGAATAACCAACGACGTAGACTGCCACTGAGGAGGAACCAGAAATTTCTCAGCCTGAAGAACCTGCGATTGAGATTCCTGAGATCGTGATGCAACTCACTGACACTCCTCTGCCGAAGCCAAAGGATCCTTTCTCACGCAAGCAAAAGTTCAAGGCTGATGATTTCTTCGGCGAGCACGTATTCTTCGAAGATTACAACCCATATGACTCTGCTCGCATTAGGAAGAGGCGTTTCTGGACTGCCAGTCAAGAAAATTTCTATTCCTCAGTGCTGTTCAACAAAGAGAAAATCTTCTACCATGAGCATATTCCTCACGTGGATATGGAATCTCTGCCGTGCTTCGCACCAGTCCTCAGTGTTCTTCACGACGCTGGACTGCTCAACTTTTGCTCTGACATCTGCGATTGGAATGAAGAACTGATTCTTCAATTCTATGCAACGCTGCACATCACCGGAGATGTTGAAGATGTGAATTCATGGGTGCTGGACTGGATGTCTGAAAACACTCACTACACTGCACCAGCCTCTGAATTGCTTCATGCTCTACCACTCAGTCCTCCCCTTGAAGAAGCTCGTTGCATCTATGGTGAACCTGAGCTCACACATCATTACATGCAGGTGCTGATGAAGCCTTTGAAACCAGGTCAGGCACCACGAACCAAATTCCTCGTGAAGGAATTGCTGTACGTGCCCAGAACTATCTATCGTATTCTTACGAGGACAATCAGTCCCATCAAAGGCCACGACTCATCTGATGAGGAAATTGTTGGCATCATGAAGAATCTGGTATTCAACATCGTTCATGGCATTCCTGTCAATTATCACGATTTCTTCATGAGGACTATGGCCAATGTTGCACTATCTCCATTTGAGCTGAAGCCTTATGCACCTTGGATTATGAGATTCCTCAGGACAAGGTCTTCACTCAACTACAAAGCTGATTTCCAGAATCACCTCAGCTACTTGCCCCCAATTGAAGTCCTCAGTTGATGGAAAGGGCAAGGCACCAGCTGTAATTGATGAAGGCATTCGTCCATTGGATGGTCAGTTTTGCAAAGCTGCATCTTATTCCACCAATGATCACTCTGGCCACACATGACTCTGCCAATGCACCTAAGTCCACTCCTCAAGCCACTGCCTCGCGCGTGATGACTGACCGTGAACTTCTGCTTAGTCTTCACCAGAAGGTGGATCGAAATCACAAATGGGTTAAACGTCAGTTTGGTTCACTTCTTCACAACATGACTGCCACACAGAATGCAGTGAAGAAAAACCATTACTACCTCCATCAAGTCTTCGGTCGCACCTGGGCAATCCTGTCACATCTATATAGTGAAGAAGATCTAAAGAACATGGGTCTCAAAGAAGATTTTGACTGGTCTGCACCTCCACCGAAGAAATTCAAGAAGGTCCAAGTTCCTTCTCTGGTGGCCAGCTCATTTTCTTCATCGCGCGACACTGATGAACATGAAGATTTGGACGACACTGCAGCAGGCCCTACATCAACAAACGACCCCAACAACGTTGGCGCTCCTTCATCAACATGATTATCTTCAGGGGCGTTAGTCCTCATTTTCGATCCTTTTGGTCATTCGATGACAAAGGGGGAGAAATATGAGTTAGTCTTCAAGCGGGTCTACTATATGGGCGTTTTTTATTTGCTAAGTTACAACTCTCGTTCTTCTGAAACTTTATTGGATCGAGTTGTAATCATAAACCCGATGGTGCTCTGATACTTTTGATGCACTGTGCTCTGATACTTTTAATGCACTATTCTGCATGCTTATTCCTCGTTAATATTGTTGCACGCATGCTGAATTTCATCAGGCACCATATTTCATCATGCATTTCAACTTCTTCATACTATATGTTAAATGCGTGTATGAATTACAAGATATAGGGGGAGATCCCCGTGATTCAACTCTTCAAGTGTGCATTGCTTCGAAGGAAATTCCTCACTGTGCACATCTTTAGGGGGAGTTCTTCTATATCTTGCAATCAAATTCCTCAATATCAGTAGTTACACTTCATATGCTTATCCCCGTTGAAAAGTTAACCTATATTGTCATCAATCACCAAAAAGGGGGAGATTGTAAGTGCATCTAGTGCCTCTTAGTGATTTTGGTGTATTGAAGACTTATAGGTTAAGGGACTAATGCATTTGTGAGTGTACATAGGTCTATAAGTCTATGAGGAGTTTGATATTTACAGGAAAAGTCGACCCCTAAAAATGAATATCTTCGACTGAAGATTTTGGTATTTCTGAAGACTTTCATGAAGACTTTGAAAGTGAAGAAATTGGTGTGTCCGTGAAGACTTGATATTCATGCGAGGAATATGAAGCTTGAAGACTTTCGTTTTCATAGTTTTGTTTTTCTCTTTCTTGAGTCATAGGAAACACCGTACTGTTAAAGGGGGTCGAGGAAATACTAAGGAAAAATTTCCATGTGATGCTCAACTCAAAATCCTACACCTACTAATCCCTTCGAGTGAAGCATTGGAAATCTCATACAATTCAGTCAATTTCTTCAGTGACAGAGATGAAGTTCTTCTGGTCTCTGAGGAATTTGTCCTGACTGAGGAGTTAGGAATTCGCCAGTGCGGATTGCCTACACAGTGAGGAACATGATAGCCCTGAGGATTTTGCTACTCAAAATTCCGACCGTTGCTGTGCTATGCGCCAGCTGTCCCAAAATATCTATCCACCTAACGGTCATATCATTGAAGGGCATTTATGTCTTATCATGTCGGGCTGCTCCCTAGGCTATAAATAGCCGCCCCCTACAACCACTAGCTGGTTGGCTGCTCCGAGAGAAACTGACACTTGTCATTTGAGAGCAACCCATCCTCTGAGGACTTTGAGCGAAAATCATCAAGTGAGGAAAAACCAAAAACCCAAAACCCAAACACCTACAAACCCCAAGTGATTGAGCATCACTGAAGAGATTGATCCTGAGTGGATCCGATGCTTGTTACCTTTGAAGATTGTGCTTCTTCCAGACGGTTAGGCGTCATGGTCTAGAGCATCCAAGAGGAATTGTGGATCATCAAGTGACCAAGTTTGTGAAGGTTTGGAAGTCGCCTGAAGACTTACCACGAGTGATTGGACGAGGTCTGTGTGACCTTAGTTCAAGGAGAATACGGTGAGGACTGGGTGTCCTGAGCTACGTATTCAGGACTGGGTGTCCGGGACTGTGTGTCCTCGAGTTTAAATACTCAGCCGCTCCAACCAGACGTACAACTGAGACAGCAGTTGGAACTGGTCTACCAAATCATTGTCTTCACCAAGCTTACTGGTTCTATTTCCTCAACTCTTTTATTTCCTCATAACTGTGTTGTGTGTTTGTTCATATCTGTGTTTGAAGACTTTGACTGAAGACTTTCTCAATTTCCTCAGTTCAATTTCTTCAGTCTGTTTGTCTTCATCCTGTGTTATCCTGTGATTACGCTTCCTGTACTCTGTGCCTATCTTCGTTTCATCATGATGACTATGTTTATTTTCTGTTACGTTTACTTTTGAGTACTTATTCCGCTGCTAGTAGTTCTTCGCTAAGGAATTTCCTCACCGGCAAATTCCTCAGTGAAGAATTTCATAAAAATCGCCTATTCACCCTCCCTCTAGTCGATATAACACACTTTCAGCAACTAAAGTAAATATAGCGAGTGTGGAAAAGTGGTGGTAGGAGTTGCGAAATTGTCCCTTAAGCAATTGACTACTTTACTAGACTGACAGCAAGTATTATGTGGGAGAGGCCACTGCTAGCATGTCATCCCTGACTTGGAATTCTATGCACTTATGATTGGAACTATTAGCAAGCATCCGCAACTACTAACGTTCATGAAGGTAAAGCCCAACCATAGCATTAAGATAAATTGGTCCCCCTTCAATCCCGTATGCATCAATTTCTATGCTAGGTTGAAGCTTCTGTCACTCTTGCCCTCCAATACATAGTCCTATCAACATACAACTACCCCTAGGGTGTGATCCACGCGCGCAATCATATGATGGGCACCAAAGGACAGCAACATAACCACAAGCAAATTAAATCAATCATAGCAATTCATCAACCACCGATAGGACAACGAAAATCTACTCAGACATCATGGGATGGCAACACATCATTGGATAATAATATGAAGCATAAAGCACCATGTTCAAGTAGAGGGTACAGCGGGTTGCGGAAGAGTGGACCGCTGTAGATAGAGGGGGGAAGGTGATGGAGATGTTGGCGAAGATGGCGGAGGTGTTGGTGTAGATTGCGGTGATGATGATGGCCCCCGGTGGCACTCCGGTGCCACCGGAAGCGAGGGGGAGAGAGCCCCCCTCCTTATTCTTCTTCCTTTACCTCCTCCCTAGGTGGGAGAAGGGTTTCCCTTCTGGTCCATGGCCTCCATGGCGTGGGAGGGGCGAGAGCCCCTCCGAGATTGGATCTGTCTCTCTGTCTCTCTCTGTTTCTGCGTTCTCAGATTCTTCCCTTTCATCGTTTCTTATATTCCCGGAGATCCGTAACTCCGATTGGGCTGAAATTTTGACACGATCTCTATCCAAAAATTAGCTTTCTTGCGGCGAAAGAAGGGCACCAACCGCCTTACGGGGTGGCCACGAGGGTCAGGGGCGCGCCTGACACCCTGGGGCGCGCCCCCCTACCTCGTGGGCCCCTCGAGCATCGTCTCGCGTGGATTCTTCTTCCCAAAAATCATATATATTCCAAAAAAAATCTCCGTCAGTTTTTATTCCGTTTGGTATGGGTTTTCTGCGAAACAGAAAACATGCAACAAACAGGAACTGGCACTGGGCACTGGATCAATATGTTAGTCCCAAAAATAGTATAAAAAGTTGCCAAAAAGTATATGAAAGTTGAATAATATTGGCATGGAACAATCAAAAATTATAGATACGACGGAGACGTATCACTAGTCCACACAGTGCCTCGTCTAGATAAATGCAAACACAGAGCGATGCGTCTCTGGGTAAGGCAAATGCAATTATGTGTTGTGGCTAATGGGATTAGACATCTCAATTATTGCATGGGACGGCAAACGGTCATCATTACGACTCTCTTTCCACGGACGACGACCGTCTCTTGGATCGACCGAGAGGAGGGGCGAGTACGTGGTAGACAGATCTTTTCATGTTTCGTCATCTTCCTCCTTTCACTCCCTTCGCCACTGCTAGTAAATGAAGTCCTACTGCATTTCCTACCCTACGCTCCCTCTCAAAACCACTCGCCAATGCCGTCCAGCAATGGCACGTAGCAATTCAAATTGAAAGCCAATGTCACATGTCTGTGACAACATTGCTGGGCTAGGCAAGACGTCTGTTCAAAGGGGACCGTCCAATCTAGCGGAGGCACGGGTGAACGCCATCAAGAGGCATTGGATGGCTTCCGTTATAATGGAGCATGCACGGGAAAATCTCATCGGCATGGAGCTCGTGCCGTGACGGAGCACCACCGAACGCGGCTCCAAAACCCAACCATCCAAGCGGGTGTTGCTGACATCATTCATCCTACGAGGGATGGATCTACCTCTCCATGATTGCCTCCGCGCTCTCCTATTCTATTATAGTATTCAACTTCATCATATCTCTCCCAATGGCATACTTCACATTGTCTGCTTTGTTGCAATGTGCGAGTGCTTCTTAGGTATGCAGGCCTAGTTTGGCAGTGGAAGAACATTTTGGGGTGAAAGGGCGAGGGAATAGCCTCGAGCACAATCTGTGGGAGTGAAGTGGAGCTCATATTCAGCCCAAGCCATGATCCATCTATTTCAATATGGAATTAAGCGACCCAACAAACCGTGGGAGCAGGTGCTACTTGTGAGCTGCGTTGGGATTTTCTCGAAGAGGAATGGTGAAGCAATATAGTAGCGGATAATATTTCCCTCGGCAGGACCAAAGTTATCGAATAAATAGGAGAACCACACAAACAACCTTCGACAGTACCTACGCACACAAGAGCAAATACTTGGACCCCACGCGGGCAAGATGGTTATCAATCCCCTTGTACTCGTTAATTGCAAGGATCAAATGTGATAGTAGTAGATAGATAAATTGCAAAGTAAAAATAAAAGTAAATAAATTGCAACAAGGTTTTTTTACCAATATGATTAAAATAGACCCGGGGTCATAATTTTCACTAGAGGCATCTCTCTCATAAAAATGACATGCACTGGGGAGACAACTTATTGTTGGGCAATTGATACAAAAGCGCATAGTTACGACGTTATTCATGGCATAATCATGTACATACATATTATGCCCGTGACAAGTAGACCGACTCCTGTCTGCATCTACTACTATTACTCCACTTCGAGAGCTCTTCTATGATTGCCTCTCTATGTATTAAGTTCACGACAAACAAAGTAACACATGAAGTATGATGACATAATATAGACAGAATAAAACCAAGCATATGATTGAATGCCATCATTTTCCCCCGAGCAGCAATGATACAAATACGTTCCTTGCAACCCCTTCTGTCACTAGGTGATAACACCGCAAGATTGAACCTACTACTATGCACCACTTTCACTAAAGATCTACTCATCAACTTGGCCAAAGAAAACTCATAGATCGAAAGCATTACATAGCTACAACAATCAAACATAATAAAGTTTAAAAAAGACTCGAGTACTTTCAATGAATAATCTGATCATAAAACCACAATTCATCGTATCCCAACAAATGCACTGTAAAAAAGATTATATCGAATAGAACTCCGAAGAGAACATTATATTGAAGATGAGGGAGAGAGAGAAAGAGAGAGATCTAGCTAATCATTATGGACCCATAGGTCCTATGGGAACTACTCACACATCATCGGAGGTGCAGCAAGGTTGATGTAGAAGCCCCCCGTGATCGATTCCCCCTTCGCCAAAGTACCCGTGAACCTCCAGATGGGATTGCGGAAGAACGGAGACTTGTGGCAGTGGAAAAATTGTTTCGGTGGATGCTATGGGGATTTCCCAATATTTGAGAATTTATAACGCTGGAATTAGGTCAGACGGAGCCATGTGGGGCCCACAAGACATCAGGGCGCGCCCACCCCCCAGGGTGCACCATGTTGCCTTGTCGTCTCCTCATAGGTATTCTGGTCCCCGAAGCTTCTAGGGTCTCTTATGTCCAGAAAAAATCATCAAAAGTTTCGTCGTGTTTGGACTCCGTTTGGTATAGGATTTCTGTAAAACCAAAAACAAGTAGTAAACAACAACTGGTAGTGGGCACTAGATTAATAGGTTAGTTCCCAAAAATGATATAAAATTGCATATAATGCATACAAAATTGATAATATAATAGCATGAAACAATAAAAAATTATAGATACGTTGGAGATGTATCAGCAGGCCTGGTTTTGCTGCGACGATGTTCCACCTAAAGTCGATGTTCCCGACCTACGTCCATCCTAGATTGTAGGGTCCTCTGAAGTCGAGCTAGTAGATGTAAATGTCCTTCAACAATAGGTCGAGAAACGAAAAGTCGATGGCCTTGCCGGCATTCGTATCCTGCTATCTGGATGGATAGGTGAATCCAACCTCTTGAGGCAAGGGTGCACCCAATGTACGATTACACTGGGCCCAACGATCCATGCCGGAAGATAATGAACAACTACTAATGCAGCAACTTCGGCTCATGGGCGCCAGCTTGGTGACTGATAACGCCACGAACATGCCTCTAGGGACCTCCGTTGTTCCATACAGCCACACGAACCAACCTTTGAATGTAGGCATCCAACAAGAATTTATTTATCCATTTGTCCTTGCTCATGATACTAACCACCTATTCGGCTTTCATTTCAATGACATGGTTTCAAAGACCTTATCTCGATGCTGCCGCTTTTGGAGACGCGAATTGTTTTGGAGGCCGACAAAGAATAGACATGCACCTCACCGGTGCCACAGACGGCAACAAGGGGCTACTCACAGTGACAAGGATGAACATGACCATAGTAACAGTAGCGAAGAGGACAACGACCCTTTAATCATCGGACCTCACAAAAAGAGGACCCAAGAAGAGAGACCAACCAACTAGGAAGGAAATGCGATAGAGTTAGAGGCCCATAGCTACAAGAAGCTACGAAATCATACCCACATCAGCTTGAACAACATGTTGACGCCAGCGCAAGAAATTATTGATTTGCCTCCACCTCCATCCTCCACCTGTAATGCGTTGATGGTGATAAGGAAAACGTGCCATAAAGCCGAGCCGATTCCAACGGGATATGAGTAAGTTATCTAAAGTTATGCTATTTTCTACGTTTCTGCCTTTCGTATTATATGTTCAACCCGAATCCTCTTTTCCTATTCCATTGGTGTTTCCCCACTCTTTCCCCGTGCAATATGGGTGTACTCGCCGGGCTCTACCCTACAGTTAGCTTCAGTCACGGTTATTAGTCGACTACGCACAGGAGGGCCAAGCAATGGGAAGGAGAGAGGTAGAATTAGGAAAGTAACAGAAACTTTTGACCTTTACAATTTTCACACAAAATAGGCCACTATAATAGTCCTGAAGAACAAGGCATGTATGCATGGCTGGCCATAGATCTTCCACAACTACACGTCCTACTTGCAAAATCCACTTGACACCTCCATTCCCTATTTTTACTCTTATTATATATCACCTCAGCCACATAGGTCGATTGTATAATACATTTCATCTTCAATCCTCTTGCTTTGACATGCAATGCCTTAATAACTGATGGGAGCATGACATGGCCAGTATATTGTATATCTATAATTCTTTTACTCAAATCCATCTATATCATTATCATCTGCCTAATCTTGTCAAATGCCATGATGTGATTCCATTTAGTCATGCACCAAAGAATTTCTAGCATACAACACTCTCAAGTGGTGCTCATGTGTCCTCAAACAACATGTGTATCATGCTATCTATAGGTTCCTCTCATAAACTCCCCCTAAATTTCTTGTTAAAATTAGCTACAAGGTGTCACATACATTCCCTATGCTCCACTCCAGGGAACACCACATTAACTTGATTCTCTAAACTCTTGCAAGCATCTGTGTGCGTAGCCAATCCTGGTGGATGGTTTATAATGTTGCGCAAATTTTGTAAAAACCAGATCCAACTATCTTCCGACTCTATCTCCAACGCACCAAAGGAAACTGGAAAAAGCCAATTGTGTACGTCAACTGCCCAAGCAACAACTCCTTTAAATCTTCCATTCACAGAAGTAGCCTTCACAATTAGATAGGGCATGCAACCATCTAGAAACCCCTGCCAAGAAGTCTTGAAACACGCAAAAGCCCTCCTAAAGCATTCCTTCCTTTATGTTCCATCTACACAATATGCTTGTCAATATCTACCACATATCCTGGACTTGTCATCTCACCCTCAGCTTTGTAGGTGTACAACAGCTTAAAACTTTCGTCCCATTGACCATTAGTCTTGTCAAGAGTCGTTAGTCTAAGGCATGAATAAAGAAGAAAGCATAGGATGTGTCGGAATGGACAAGGAGGTTTTGCTTGCCTAATGTCCACGCTTGGTAGATGATTACTCCCTGCTCATATCTCACGTCATCTCTGGATCCTATTCGCGAAGAAGCAAAACACTAAAAATCGATCAACAAATGGATCTTATACTATGGTAAAGATCCGACATGCTTATGATATGCAATGACACGACCTGGCATGGATGAGGTGCACATGATCAAATACAATTACTAAACAAGTTAAGTGAAGTGTGATTGCAACTAAAATGCAATATAACTACACCCCACATTCGAAGGAAAAGGGCTCAATCTTGTTTAGTTACTCAAATCGCTTTAAATGTTGTTAACATGGATGAACATAGCATAAGATGGTTACGGATATAAGCCAAAACTAACCTAAACAATTTAGATAGAGAAGGAAGCATTATATACGAAAATGCATACGAGCACTTGCGGGCTACCTCCATGAGATGCCTCCATGATATCTCACCGTTCAATATGCATATGGATTTACACCGCTACATCAGCATATTTGTATTGGGATGGCCGTTTTGGCTCTAGGGTGCATATGCTCTCGTATCAACAGTAAATTCAAAATAAATATTAAAAAATCCATTTCTTTTGTGGAGATGTTCTTGTTAGTGTAACAAGCATGCATGGCAATTTTCATGTGAAACTTGATAGCAGTGCTTCGTCGGTGAAAAAAACAAAAATACGTGTAACATTTGGCGTTCGACTTGTTTTTTTGGCTCATGCCAAACTTCTTAATCTCCCCCCTTAAGATTTGTAGGTAGCATTTGAGTGTGGCAATCAACCCATGTATTTTTTTCTCAATTTTTTTGACATTTGCACAAAAAAAAGGTGCCCAAGAGCATATGCTCTCAAGAGCCGAATTGGATTTCCGGCTTGTATTCTTTGTTATAGTAAGGTCTATCTTTTATTGTTTACGTAGTATAAGGAGGTATTCTTTGCACAAACTGCCCCTCCGCTCGCCAACTCATCCCCATGCTCACGTGTCAGCCCCCAACAACTAACAATGACATCATCGTTAAATCGTGAATGACATGCAAGCGGATTTTTGTTGAAACCACGGTTTTGAATCATGCGACATCTAATGTTCAGTTCGTACCAAGTTTTTAAACTGCAATATTATTCAACTTTACAAATATTTTTCACAAGTTTATGTATTTTTGTCAGTTTTAAAACTGTATTATCGGATCAACTTTAAATATAAATTTATGTTTAATGCATTTAATAATTTCCGAGATTTAGTAAATGTGAGATCAAATATATTTCCATAAAGTTATGTGTTTTCTTTAAAAACTGAGAATCGCATCATGGGATAATTAAAATAAATAGTGGATTTCATTATTGTTAAAACTTCAAATAAAAAAAGAATGTGAATTCCAATATTGTAATTCTTGGAATATTGGTAGAAATTCCACGAAATTACGTCTTTCTATTTTTTATTTCTAGTGAAATCCCGAGAACTTCTTGATAATAATTCTAGGAGATTTATTTATACTAATCCAAGGACTTCTTCTCCTATAAAAAGCTATCTTATTAGCTTTCTTTATTAAAATCTTTTTGCAAGAGCGACCCCGGGTTTGTTAGTACTAACGTTGCCTGCTGATTTATCATTGCAGCCACATGTAACTGTTTATCTTCATGGTCCAACAAAGAACAAAGATGAATTAACACTAATTACGTTGCATGCAGTCGTTTGTTTTCATTTATTAAACCATGGCATACTGTTAGCTCCAACACATTTACAACGGTCCTCCACGTCAGATTTGATGGTCCAGACTAGAAAAATGTGTTGCTTGCAGAGCGAAAGAGTGTCTGCTGAGGAGGCTGCCTCTTCCCTAACTAAAAGTTGTTTCAACTCTCTCATAACCAATGCCATGGCAAGCCTCGCTCGCTTTAGCTCTTTTGCGGTTTGGAAATTGAGAAAGAGAAACTTAGAGTTCGACCACAAGGGAGACTGCAGCATTGTACTGTTTTTATTTCACACTGTGATTTAAGCTTCAAAAATTTATGTGGAAGCTAGGGCACCTGTATAGTTCTGCCTCCATAGCTCTTGCCCTTACATAGTAACTATCTGACATCATTTCTCTATCAAGACGCATGAATTAACCATGCATGGACACAAAGTCAATATGCGCATTAACTTCTGGCATGTAACATCATGTCCTATGATCTACACACATTAACTCACCAATACTTCTCTACAGTGCCATGTGATTCGTTTGTATTAAAATTGTATTGGCTCAATAGGAAACCTAAGAGCGATTTCAGTTCACATCCCAATGTACATCGATTGTGGTTTAGATTACAGGTAGGTGCGCCACCATGTGCTATGAGGCAATGTCAGCATTATATAAAACATTTCAAACGTATATAATTAAAAGGGCTCATATGGTTTAATCATGAATTTCATTTTAGTTGATGCAAATATGCATGTAAGTAACATATTACTCCCTTTATTCTAGAATATAGTGCACTCGCGTTTCCGGAGGTTCAATTTTGACCATAAATTTAACCAACGTGACCGACTGCGGCGGGAGCAAAAATTATATAATTGAAAACTTCTTTTGAAGACGAATTCATTGGTAGAACTTTTGCACCCGCCGCAGTCGGTCTTGTTGGTTAAATTTATGGTCAAAATTAAAGCACGAAAACCGGGGACGCACTATATTTTGAAATGGAGGGGTTTATGGTCAAAGTTAAATTTATTCATCATGTTGATCAAAACAACATATTTAATCAGTTAATTATGAGGTAGGATTAATTATTATTAATTAGATATGTTAATTAATCTGTTTTTTTGGCGTGGATGTTAATTAATCTGTTAATGCTAATTACATAGTAAAAACAAGTTAAACAAGTCAAACATGGATACAAATGACATAATTATGATCTACACATTTTTATACTACTAATCAAGTTTCATGTAGAACATTTTACAGCCCGATGTTGATTTTACATACTTTATTTATGCAAGGCTTCCGGTATTTTTTTTCTGAAAATAGTAAATCTAAATGAAAGAATAAAACGGAGCTAACTACTAACAGCCCGGCCTGCAGAGCAGAACCCACGAGGTTAAGCGCTCGGCATGTACGCACTGCCCACCGGCGGGGTTTAACGGGATGCTCAACTGGGCCGAGGCCCAGCAGGGAGGGAAGGCTAACCTCGGAAGGGTGGCCGGCTGAAGACGGCGAGGTAGTCCGCGTCGGCGAGAAGGAGCGGCAGTGGGTAGGACTTTTCGTTTTGCCGATGATGGTCAGC
Organism: Triticum urartu; assembly: GCF_056163025.1. NCBI lineage: Eukaryota > Viridiplantae > Streptophyta > Magnoliopsida > Poales > Poaceae > Triticum > Triticum urartu. The sequence goes on from NC_141876.1 coordinate 465,707,105, forward strand.
TGCCGCATCGCCGGGAGGGCTCATCAAGACCTCGCTAAAGGCGGGGCGCCACGGTTGGAGAAGAGGATAGGAAAGATGACTTAAGAGGAGGAAGATAAAGGGAAAGCCATTAGTTAACGAGCACTTTTTCGGGAGCCTCGCAATGATCAGCGTCATTTGACGTGCTCTCAGTCGTTCGTCACATGTCGTGTTTTGGGCGTTTTTTTGAATTTTATTTTCTTTATTTTTTCATACACGTTTTCGGCTCTTTAAACGGTTTTTTTACGTTTTAGTTTTTTACCGGTTTTCCTTAGCTTTTCAACCAATTTTTTTTTGAAAAATATTTTTTTACGTGAAAAAACTCATTTTTTCCTTTCGCGAGAGTCACGGTTTTGCTTCCGCGAGAGGCACGGCTTTGCTTTTGCGAGAGTTACGGCCGTGCCTCTTGGAAACGAAAAAAAACATGTTTTATATTTTTTTCTTTTCGCGAGAGTCACAGTTTTGCTTCCGCGAGAAGCATGGTTGTGCTTTCGCGAGAGTCACGGCCGTGCCTTCCGGAAACGAAAAAAAACGCGCTTTCTGTTTTTTTTCTTTCGCGAGAGTTACGGTTTTGCTTCCGCGAAAGGCGCGGTTGTACTTTCGCGAAAGTCACGGCCACACCTCTCGGAAGCAGAAAAACATGTTTTCTATTTTTTTTCTTTCACGAGCGTTTAGGGTTGTACCTCTTTGAAAATGGAAGAAAAATCGTGTTTTCTTTTTCTTTTTCTTTTGCAAGAGTCATGATTTTGTTTTCGTGAGAGACACAATTATAATTTCGTGAGACACACGAACGTGCCTCTTTCAGGAAGGGAAAAAAAACAATGCTTTCGGTTTGTTTTTTTTTCTGTTTTTTCAGCTGGTTTTTTTCTAAAAAAAATCTATTAACATAGATCTAGTTTTCGACGTAAGAAATTTAACAGTAAAAGCGGTTTAAGATTTAGACTCACGGTTTGAGAGACAATGTTTTAAATAAACGGGTCTATATAAAAAAGGAAGACTCCCGGATGACAGACAAATGACGTCACAACTTAGGGGGTTGAAGTGATCTTTACAACGAGCACTTCTCAACTAGTGATTTCGAGATAAAGGAGAGTCGCCTTGGAATTCAATCTTTTTTCTTTTTATTCTGATCTCGTAATCTTATTCCACTCCTTGGAAGTTACTCTACATACTACGAGTACATCACAGTTTATGCTTCAATACAAATGCTGCGCAAAGCACGCCATGTAACAACTAGCTTAGCGGTTAGCCTCCGCCGGTGCCTGTGACGCCCAGGTCGGGCTTGCCGTCCTCCGTGCCGGCGCCGAACACCGGGCCGCCCTTCCCAGTGGCGTCTTCGACCCTCTCCTCGAGCATCTTCACCGGTAACCTATGCTCGTCCTTGCTCGACCGTAGCTCTGTCCTTGGCGACTGCTGCTGCTGGTGGCGCTCCTCCGGGCCGTCGGGAGCTGCCGCCGACCTGTACGTGGTCGCCGTGAAAGCTCCCTTGGGCTGTGCGCCTTGGGCTCCAGACATGGCGATCCGATGGTGCTGGGCTGTGGGTTGGACTTTGGCGTTCGTCTTCGAGTTGGCTCCCGGCTTCTTAAACTAGGACGTGGTCCGTGGCTACGTGTCAGTGCCACCTACAGAGAATTCGGTCTGAGGAGCCGCTGAACCTTCCACAGTCCACGCGTGTCACCGAGAAGAAGGGCACGATCTGAAACGTGGAGAGAAGAGTCCAGAACACTGCATGCATGCGCGCCACCTCCCAAGCTGCCGACGGAGCGGCGATTCCGGGCCGCATTAAAAGGCAAACCACAGGCGAGAGCTGAGCGCCAGTAATCGATAGAGCCAAGGAAGACACAACAGCTCAAGGCAAACACCGAGCCATCTCAAAGTGGTTAGCAGTAGCACCCGTACGCACGGAAGGGACGAGCCATGGCGTCTGGGGCGGTGAGACCTAAGCTCGCGTACATCGTGTGTTACGTCGAAGATGTGGGCAAGTCGGCCGCCTTCTACGCCAAGGCCTTCAACTACAGCGTCCGCCGGGTCGACGACTCGCACAAGTAATCCCCATCACCATTTGCGCCTAGGCCTACTTAGCTGGCTGCAGGGTCAACCTGACATGTCTGTGCATCGTCTGTTGTGCGCGCAGGTGGGCGGAGCTGGACACCGGCTCGACGACCATCGCGTTCACGCCGCGGCACCAGAGGGAGACGGACGCGCTCACGGGCGAGGTGCAGCTGCCCAAGTCGCCCCGTGAGCGAGGGCCCGTGGAGATCTGCTTCGACTACGACGACGTCGACGCTGCGTACCGGCGGGCCGTGGAGAACGGGGCGGTGCCGGTGAGCGCGCCGGAGCAGAAGAACTGGGGGCAGAAGGTCGGCTACGTCAGGGACTGTGACGGGATCACCGTGCGCCTTGGGAGCCACGTCCGCGAGTAGTGGCATACTTGCTCGTGTCTACTGTAATGTATTGTGCTCGTGTCTACTGTAATGACTCGTAATGCTGTACTCTGTCGATACCAAATAATAAATCGCGATGTCCAGTGACAGCAAGTTATCTAATGTTTCCACGCACCGCCGCCGGCAAAAATACGTAGAAGTTACTCAGCCTAGTCGGTTGGTCTTGTCGGTTGCTCTGCAGTAGTGCAGTCCACACTCCGCAGCCGTTCACTGTGCCCTTTGACTAAGAAGAGGTTTCAGAACAGACATCGTCAAGCGGCGGAAAAACAATTACTCTCGCGACATTACATTACATAAATGCTCAGCGCCTGCAGTGGGCCTAAATAGAAATTTCCTCTTTGACATAAGAAAAACAAAACAATTACTCTGGTGGGCCTAAATAGAAATTTCCTCTTTGACATAAGAAAAACAAAACAATTACTCTGGCAGCGCCTGCAGTGGGCCTAAATAGAAATTTCCTCTTTGACATAAGAAAAACAAAACAATTACTGGGCCTAAATAGAAATTTCCTCTTTGACATAAGAAAAACAAAACAATTACTCTGGCGGCATTACATTTCGCAAATATTTAGCGCCCGCAGTCGGCCAAATAGAAACTTCCTATTTCACAAATGTTTAGCGCCCGCAGTCGGCCAAATAGAAACTTCCTCTTTGATGCGTGGCATGATAGTCACCACCGGCATCGCATTGCTTTGCTCCTAAAGACACGAACATTTTTTTCATTCTAGATTTCTCATTAATAAACAGTATAACTCAGCTAGCTATGAGCCCCCACAACGTCAAAAGTCGTTGAATTACTCTCATCTACGCACAAGATTTTCCCGGCCGTTCCAATTATAACGCTGACTGCTGAAAGGCACCTTTTCTGGGCTGCTGCTTCGGAAAACGAGTTACACTAATTGTCACTAATCAGGCTGTTTTGTAAAAGGCCCATGAGGTACCTCTAACAGGGCGGGTCTCCAAACCTATCCTCGAGCTGCTCGCCTCCTCCTCGGCGTTGGGCCGCCGCCGCCTTCCATCCAGGCGGGGTGGTGCTACTTCTTGTCTGGAGCCGCCGCCGTCTTCCGTCCCGGCAGAGATCTTCTACCTCTTGTTTGCCTCGGTGTGGATGCCATGTACTCGCCCTCTACTCTTCGTCTGCAGGTCCCCACGGTGGGTCTCTTATTTCCCATGTCCTGCCCAGCAGAGTTCTTCCATGGTGGCTGTAGGCAAGATCGCGTGCGAGGCGCAACCAGCAACCAACGAGAGGCAAGGTAACAATCGATATGGACAGATGGTGGCATAATGGCTGGGCTACGAAGCCGCATGAACGCATCTACTTACTTACTCATTAGTCCTCACGACGCAAACAGTCGGAAGGCCAGGTGAGCTCTTGCCTTTGGTGATTTTATTTCTCCACTTCCACTTTGTGCTTATGGTTGAGTTGTTTAAGTGCAGGTTTTTCCCAGATTTTAAGTATTTTATTTTTATTTTTGTACTCATTGAATTATAGGAAGTTCTGACCCCTGGATTTTCCAGTTCACGGCTTCCTACTCATGTGGGACATTTTCTGTCATAAGTCAAATTTCAGCAATGATGCCCTAAAGTATTTAACCAAACAATTGATGTAGCAATGTCATTCATGTTGCGAAAGGAGACAAATATCCTTCTTATGAGCTATACCTTCGTTTTTCTCTTCTGATATATATCCGTAAAGATAGATTATACCTGAATCTCTGAGTACACTGGCCAAGGTTGTTTCATGTTACCCAAGTGATTTGTTAGCATACAAATCAGATACTTAGCTTATGTTATCCTAATCATAGCTACTTTTTTAGGGGACTAATCATAGCTACTTAGCAGCATGTCTTTTAGATGCATATCAACTGAAGAAGATGCGCACAAGGAATGTCAGGTAACTAGCATACAAGAGCATTCAAAAAACTAATTTGTGGTGGCACTTGCTACAGAGGTGTTAGACAGTAATTTTTGTCGGATCATTCTTTCTAGACTTGTTCGTGGCAATATACAATTATTAACTTTTAAGTTCTTTTTAAGTAAAAAATTGTATTGGAAGCTTGGAATATTTAGAAGATAGCTAACTCCATTTTATTAGCAAAAGAAAGCCAATTCCATTAAGATATTCCACCGAAGAACTCTTGAAAAGTTCAATTATGTGCCAGAGCAAACAAGACAACCATTCTGATGATTGTAATATAAGACAAACATGAAAAGAGAATTTATGTGATTAGTCAGATAATTTTTTTAAGTAATGGTTGCGAACTATGCCCCAACATCTATACCGAAATATTGTAATTTGAATCATTTAAATTTTATCAAATGTTTCTTTAATTTCTATATTTTTCTTAAAGATGAACGGGCGCGGCAACGCGCGCTTTCATGGTCTAGTTTCACATGTAGTAACAAGAAGACCACATTCTAAATTAGGACAGAGAAATGACACTTGAAGATCAGGTGTGCCGCAGAGGGGATAACAAGCCCAGGCCATGAGAAGACTGCATTCTAAATCCGAACAGAGAAACGACACTTGAAGGTCAGGTGTGCCGCAGATTCTTGCACTTGATTGCAGAGTGGGCATTTGTCACAATTTGGCCACACTCTCCTTTAAAGCCTATCAACCGTCCCAACTCTGTTTTGAATAACAAGCCAGGCGAAAGATTTGTATTTGGGGGGAGCCAACGCCTTCCAGACCGTAGCAGTCAAATTTAAGAGCGGGAGGTCATGAAACTGCGTCAAGTAAGCGGACTTTGCAGAGTACTGCCCATCATTGGTTGACTTCCACACTATAAAGTCCTGGACACCCGGCTGAATGGCCATAGTCGCTAGCTTCTCCCAAAGGGCCAAGAATTGTTGAAGGTGTTCTAGAGTGAGGCCAGTGTCAATGTTGATTTGTGCTATCCAGTACCCATCCCTTAAGGCCGTGGCGATCGTAACACCTTTCTTGCGTGAAATATCGAAAATCTTTGATGCAATATCTTTGGGCCTGACACCCTGAAGCCAAGAGGATTCCCAGAAGGAAGCCTTCTGTCCATCGCCGATCTTGACCTCAGTCAAGTCGGCGAAAAGGTCGCGGTCAGATGTCGTGCAAGGCGTCCCCAATCCACACCACGCACGAGGTGGGTCATCCCACTCAAGCCATAGCCACCTCAACCGGAGGGCGGCAGCAAACTTGTGAAGGTGCAAAATGCCATGGCCCCCCATATTCCTTTGGCTTGCAGACATGCTCCTAGTTAATCTTGCACTTGCCGCCACTAACCGTGTCAGATCCTGCCCAGAGGTAGGCACACCGCAACTTGCCAATCGCTTTAAGAACCTCGGTTGTGCCCTTTGAGGCTCCGAGGCGGTGGCCAGAGGCCACTCCTGGCGGCAATTCTGCCGCCGTGTAGCGTGGCCGCTACCCTGGCTACTCTGAAAGGTCGTCATGAATTGGTGATTGCCTGTACCGTTGTGCGTGCAGCGCTGCGTGATCCCTGACCAAAATAGCGTATGGCTCTATTCTCTGAAAAAAAATCGTCGTGAGGTGCGTGATTCCTGACCGAAATAGCATATGGCTCAGAAGATTCTAACAAATTCGTTCATGGGCTATGAGAAAGATGATGTGACTTGAACAATCTTCTTAAAATTTTGTTGGTGCGGGCTGTTGTGAGCCATGAGAAAGCTGATGTAACCCGAGAAATCACTATGAGAAAGATGATGTGACTTGAGAAATTTTCTGAAAATTTTGTTGTTATGAGCTATGAGAAAGCTGAGTTTCGTAAAATTATTCTGACTGTGAGGAAGCTGATGTGAGCTAAGAACTCTTATGAAATAAACTGTTGTGAGCTGTGAGAAAGAAAAGAAAATTTCTAACTGTGAGGAAGCTGAGGTGAGCTAAGAACTCTTTTGAAAAAGTTGTTGTGAGCTGTGAGAAAGTTGATGTGAGCTAAGAACTCTTTTGAAAAAAAGTGTTGTGAGCTGTGAAGAAGCTAATGTGAGCTGAGAATTGCAAAAAAAACTGATAGTTAGTTGATTGAGAAAATTGTGAAACTGTGGATTAGATAGAAATTGTATTTAATGTTCCTAGGGCTGAGATAATGTTTATATAGTAATTGACTGTAAAACAGCGATTGTAGTACACATTGGAAGGCAATTCAACGACCATTTAGAAAGAAAAATTATGATAATGTGGATAGTTCATAGTTAACCAATAGACATTTCAACTATTATTAATCCGGTAATATTATTATAAAAGACATGGACCAGACAGTATACATAGTGGTCACATGATGATGGTCTTCACAAACATAGCTAGATTATCCTCACTAAAAAATAAGAAACATCCGTGACATTATGGCCTGAATTTCTGTCATGGATGTGACACTTTCATGATGATAATTATGACAAAAATACACACTCATAAATGTGGCGGGCTCCTACTTGTATGATAAAAAAATATGACAAAAATGAATTTTTTGTAAGGGGGAGTGGGGGGGGGGGAGCGAAGGCGCATTTGCATGACATTCTTTGGACATTGCTAAATATGATATGAATTTGCAACCGTATTGTACTTAATTTACATCATAGAAACATTATATAGGTATGTCATATGACGTTTGACTTCATCTATTGTTTAAATAGTGTTTGGTGTTTATCAACTACTTACTGGTTGAAATAAAAAGTACTTATAATGCATCTGTAACTTAATACAAAATGTCTAATAATAAATTACAGTGGTATAAATTTACTTTACATCTAGAGATACTTCTTATGGAATCTATATAGATACTAAGCTCCCATGATTTGAATCGTTCTCGTGCTCCGGGGATGGTGGGGTCACTCGGACCCACATGTAAGAGGTTGTTTCTTGCTTAGTTTTATTTCTCTTTCTCTATTTAATATTTTTACATGTTTTAATTCATAAGAGGTTATTAAAATTTGTGAACACTAAAAAATATTTTTCAATATTTTTTAGCTTCATTAATGTTTATTACATTCACGGATATTTTAAAAGTTCACGATCATTTTTGAAAGTTTGTGAACATGTTTAAAATTTGAGAACTTATTTAATTTGCAAATAGTATTTGAAATCCATGAATATATTTTAAATTTGTGAACATTTTATAAAATTCATGGTTTCATAAATTCACTATATTTTTTAAAATCCTTGAAAATATTTTAATTAAACTAAGCTTTTAAATAAAAAAGATAGTTGATTTTTCTGAGCTAGCAGTGAGGCGAGCAAAAAAAGGCTAACTGAGTGAGAGGAGTAGGGACTCAAGTTGGGCAAGCGAGAGCTCGTGGCCGACCCATGTGAGTGTTATAGCAGCAATACCATGATTTTTAGCGTGGAATAGGAGGTCTCAAGAAGCTCAAACGAGTAACGACCACCACCAGCTGGCACCGAGACCGAAACGTGTAAAGACACCACAATCACACAACAAACAACTCCATTCTCCTCTAGAAACAAATACTATCTCCAATAAGAACCTGACATGGTATACAAATGACAAAACACATTCAGAAAATAATTCATACACAAGCAACATAAATAAAATCCAAACAAAACAATTGGCCACAACAATCTACTAAATACAAAAGAATTAGTTACATAAATGAAGAAAGGCGTGGCAAAGCGCGCGTTAGCCTCTAGTGTACTTCTATTCTTGCATGTGTTACCATATAACGTAAAACAATTATGTTATCTAGTTCATTATAGCTTATGCACTCAATACTGAAATGAGGAACGAAGATAAGCTATCGAATCAACAACAAGTATGTACTGGAATAATTATTTTAATTTTTCCTTTTTGAAAACAAATTATATTTAAGATTTTCCAATGGCTAATAATATAATTTTGTGTTCATAATGCACAGCATAAGGTTCCCATATAGGTTTGTTGTTGAAATGAAGCAGGACAACTAAAGAACATGAGCAAAAAATATGAGGTTAATATTGTTTTGGTTGCAATGAACAACCTCTGTAACAAAAAATAATAAGTATAAACAATTTAATTTCTTTATGTTTATCTATTGTCAATAGTAAGATGAACCAGTACAAGATATTGCCTATCATGTTACACATAGCTGTTATACTTGTGCGAAACCAGGAGGTCCTTGCATGCCGATGAACATGAGCAAACATTATTTTAGCATGCCAGTGGTCAATACATATAGAAAGTTTCTAGTAGGCAACTTAGTTAACACAATTTCAAATATATACAATGTTGAAGCTTTTACTTTAAATATATGATGATTGTTCTAATATATTTGTTATAGATGATGCCTTGCAATATGAGAAAAAGGAGTAACAGCTTGGCGGAATACAACATAAGAATTGACGATATATATCAGAGACAGCACAAACTTAATATTATAAAACCTTCTGCGATGACATTTCTATGTGGAGAAGGTTAGGAAGAATTTATGACTAGTCATGATATTCAAGAAGGTGATCGAGTATCTTTTTGGTTCAAGGATGACTTAGTCAGTATGGTTGCACAAGTCCATAGAGATGAGACTCATTCAAAGTATGGCAAGACCTTTATTCGCAAGATTTATAACTGTATACAAATTTAATATCAATGAACATTAATTCTTTACTTAATATCATTATCTTGTAATCAACAGTGAGAAAACAAGTTAAGCCTAGTTACATGAAACATTTGGTTCGTTATTTCAAAATGGAAATGAGCAATATTGACATCGATGGGATGCTTGTAAGTCATCCATTCATTTTAAGTCCAAAATATGAATTAATACAATGCACATCTAATTTTCATAATATTGTGTCATACTTTGTACAAACGATGGTACCAATACGTTTATTTGTAGACATTTAATGAAAGTATTACTCAAGAATTTCATGTGCCAAAATAAGGAGAAGTAGCACTTATCAATTGAAGAGGTGATGTTAAAGTGGAAGGTTAGCGTTCCATTAGTCATCATGATGGTTCTCTTGCTTTGACACATGAGTGGGATTTATTTCTTCAAGAATTTCCAATTTATATGGGATCTTTCATAGAAGCGAATATTGTCAAAGAGAAGAACAAGTTGTTTATCTACATTCTAATATTGGACGTACAAGTGTAGCTAATGATAAACATACCATAAATAAATTGTAAAATGAAATCATGTGGTTAACTATTTTCAAATTGTTTTTGTAGAACAATATTACAACTCTTTGTCTTGCTTATTGATTTAAAATGTAAGTTTTGATATTATTATATACATCTCATCTCATTTAAAATGTAGATTTTATGTACAAATGGTGCACAAGTTCAAACCCTGAAAATGCTAAACCTTAAAAAAGCTAAAACATGAAAACCCCAAACCCTAAGAAACCTTATCCCTAAAACCCCTAAACCATTAAAAACCCTAACACTAAAGATTGTGCGTAAATCCTTAAATAGTATCAAAATTTATTTTTCAAGATCATAGCTAATAGTAAAACCCTAGACACTAACCCAATCCGAAATTGTTAACCTAGGACATTGTAAAATAAAAAAATGTTGCATAACCATAACATTTAAATTGTAAATCTTACAACCAAAGCTTAACAAAGCTAAAGTATAATACAAAAACATATAAGCGTTCAATAGTTACACTAGAGCGATGGGATTTCAAACACCTAAAATTTTCAATTATAAGTATAAAACAATAATGAAAATTATCATTGGACATAAATTATAACATAATACTAGTACAATGATTTCTATAGTTTGTCTTTAATATACAATAAGAAATTGTTTATAAATTTTATGTGCAATGCAATTCGTTTTTATTGTGGATTATGTTTTGCATGTACGAACTTGTGAGGATGGGTGGAGGAAACTTCATTTCGTGTTCTTGAATAAATTATAGCGTAGTGACAAAGTGAAAATGAAAATTCTTTTCTGAGCATCACGCACTCACTTTTCTAGTCTACATAAGAACCAGTACTAGCTCCACTTGCTTCCAACAAGAAGCTTCTCTTTATTTTCCTTAATCCCTAGGTTTTTACTACAACGAAAGATTTTGGAGTTTCTCTTCCTATAGTGGAGTCAGTCGGTTGAGAAAATCGGCGATGCATCTTAATCCAACTTGTGTCTATGTGTTTTACATTGTACTTTGCAAGTGAATGTACCGGGTTAGGAAGGTAGCGCAACTCTTATTTGGAAAAGATTGTGAATATCTTTCAATGATATACATGAGAATTAACGTCTTTGTTCATCGAGCATAAACCGCGATGATATAATAAAATAAGCTGGTTCCTATTTAGAATCTTTAAACTACTTTAGGAACAATGTTGAGTTGAATTAAATAATGATTTACAATGAATGTATTAGAAATATGGTAAATTAACTTCATTTAGTTTAGATATTAGTCTTTGAAAATTAATAGGGTTTGCTTATACTATGTAGTGTTAAGAGATGTGTATGAGGTTCTAAACAGAAATATTATGTACACATATATAAATTTCTATGAATGTTCCTACTCTAGAAGTGTTGTAAAGTTAGTGAGTGCTACTATATATAGTATTTGAAGACATAAAGTATATAGTAGAAAATATATTTCTTATACTTATGTAGTTCAATATTAATGTTTAATATATAACTTTTATGTGTCCAACAATCAGATCAAAGAAACGGAACAACGATTACCTTAAGTAGTTGTTATTATGCATGTGGAAAGGGAGGACCTCAGTGCATCAAGAATACGTGAACAAAGACATGTTTTACTCTGGAGATGAATAAAAGTTGTGAACATCTGCTGGTATGGGATACATATATTTTACATAGGTCTTCTCTTAATACATCAAATGTGTTTTATGTTCACTAATTTTTTTCTAATCCCCACAGCGAGTGCCTTGCAATGTGCATGAACAAATTAACAGTATGGCAGGAGATACAATAAGACTTCAAGATATATTTGGTGGATATTATGATGTTTCTGTTTTGAAGGCAACTGCAATGACTTTTCTATGGAGAGATCAGTGGCAAAAATATTCTTGTTAATGGTGTCCAGGATATGGGGGTACTAACCTATCTAGCCCGTAATCCTCGGATGGGCCGAGGGCCCTTGTTCTCTTCAAGCTGGAGTCCAGAAGCTGTGAGCCTAGGCCGTGATCAAGAATGCCTCTATCAAAGACTTGACGTATGCTCCAAGAAACCTCCTACCACCTCTACGCGATCCCGTGGATACCGACCATGTAAACCTAGATGCCCTACGTGGCGTGTATATAAGCCAAGGGGTTTAGCCCATAGAGGGGACTTGCTACTTCTTGATCTTGCGTTGATTTTTTCCTTGAAGAGGAAAAGGTGATGCGGCAAAGTAGAGATAAGTATTTACCTTAGTTAAGAGCCAATGTATCAATCCAGTAGGAGGCACAAGCAAGTCCCCAATAGATGCACCTGCACAAGCTAACAAACACTTGCACACAACGCGGAAAAGGGGTTGTCAATCCCTTCACGGTCACTAGCAAGTGTGAGATCTGATAGAGATAGGTATAAAAGATAAGTAAAAGTGTAAAATAAAGTAAATATAAATAAATTGTAGCAAGGTATTTTTGGTTTTTTTGTTTTATAGATCTGAAAATAATATGATAGGAAATAGACCCCGGGGCCATAGGTTTCACTAGAGGCTTCTCTCTTAAAGAAATCATATAGTGGGTAAACAAATTACTGTTGAGAAATTGATAGAAAAGTGCATAGTTATGACGATATCTATGGCAATGATCATGAATATAGGCATCACATCTGTGACAAGTAGACCGACTCATGCCTTCTTCTACTACTATTACTCCACACATCGACCGTTATCCAGCATGCATCTAATGTATTAAGTTAACAAGAACGGAGTAACGCCTTAAGCAAGATGCCATCATGTAGAGGGATATATCCAATCGATATGGTAAAAACCCCATATTTTTATCCTTAATGGCAACAATACAAATTCATGCCTTGCTACCCCTACTGTCACTGGATGAGAACACCACAAGATTGAACCCATCACAAAGCACCTCTACCATTGCAAGAAAAACCAATCTAGTTGGCCAAACCAAATTGATAGATCAGAGAGAAATACAAAGCTATATTAATCATGCATAAAAGAGTTCAGAGAAGACTCAAATAATATTCATATATAATTTGATCATAAATCCACAATTCATCGGATCTCAACAAACGCACCGCAAAAGAAGATTACATCGAATAGATCTCCAAGAACATCGAGGAGAACATTGTATTGAAGATCAAAGAGAGAGAAGAAGCCATCTAGCAAATAGCTATGGACCCATAGGTCTGTGGTAAACTACTCACACATCATCGGAAGGGCAGCAAGGTTGGTGTAGAGGCCCTTCGTGATCGAATCCCCCTCCCCCTCCGGCAAAGTACCAGAAAAGGCCCCAAGATGGGATCTCACGAGAACAGAAGCTTGAGGCGGTGGAAAAATATTTTTGGTGTGCCTCCTAACATAAGGGGAGTATTTGGGTATTTATAGAGCAGAGATTAGGGTTAGGACATCCATGGGGGGGGGCACAAGCCTAGGGGGCGCCCTCCATGGGGCGCGCCCCTAGGGCTTGTGGCCCCATCGTGGGTCTTCTGGCCTCTTCCAAAAGCTTCGTGGTTGTCTTCTGGTCCAAGAAAAATCCTCAAAAAGTTTCATTCTGTTTGGTATTGATTTTCTATAAAAGACAAAAATAAGGAAAAACAACAACTAGCACCGGGCACTAGGTTAATTGGTTAGTCCCAAAAATGATATAAAATAGATATTAATGCATATTAAACATTGAAGATCAAGATGGATAATATAATAACATGGAACAATAAAAAAATTAGAGATACGTTGGAGACGTATCAGGACTTCAACACAATTACATTCACCTAGACCTAGAGGTAGAACACAACTTACGATCTCGAGGTAGATCAACTTTGTACTTGATACATCTTCATCAATATAAATAAGAGCAGGACGTAGGGTTTTACCTCCATCAAGAGGGCCCGAACCTAGGTAAATATCGTCTCCCCTGTTCTTGTTACCATCGATCTGAGATCCACAACTCGGGAATTGTTGAGGATATAGCCCCGAGGTATGACCCTCCCAGGAAGGGCCAGGTTATACGGTTGGCGGCTTATCTCATGAAAAAGGTCCGAGGAGGCCCAAGAAGAAACACGAAGACGACGGATCATGGAGGCAGGCCGGATGAAGTCCCAAGACCCGGGCCTGTGAACCACCGAAGGAAGACTTGATCTGTAAGGCATCAGTAGTTAGAAACCGAGCCGGTCACGTTGAGTGCGTCGACCGAGACTTTGTAAGCCGCCAGGTCCCAACATGTGTATATAAAGGGGCGACCCGACGGCGGTTAACTCAAGAAGCAACCAATCGAGAGCTAGGTCAAGCGTATTCGCTCCCTTGTACTCAAAACTCAAGCAATACAACTAGAAGCAGGAAGTAGGTTTTTACCTCATTGAGAGGGGCCAAACCTGGGTAAACTCCTTGTGTCCTTTGTCCCGTTCAACCCCTTTAAGCTAACCTAGTTGCGATGGCTCCACACCTAAGTCATTTTGCTAAGACATCTGCCGTGATAAATTCACGACAGTTGGTCCCCACCGTGGGGCCAGAGCACGGTGGTTTCGAGTTCTTGAAGGGCAATGATACGTCTCCAACGTATCTATAATTTTTGATTGCTCCATGCTATTATATATTCTGTTTTGGATGTTTAATGGGCTTATTTATACACTTTTATATTATTTTTGGGACTAACCTATTAACCGGAGGCCCAGCCCAAATTGCTATTTTTTTTGCCTATTTTAGTGTTTCGCAGATAAAGAATATCAAACGGAGTCCAAACGGAATGAAACCTTTGGGAGTGTGATTTTGGGAACAAACATGATCCAGAGGACTTGGAGTGGACGCCAAGCAATCAACGAGGAGGCCACGAGGCAGGGGGCGCGCCCTCCACCCTCGTGGGCCCCTCGTGGCTCCACCGACCTACTTCTTCCCCCTATATATACCTACGTACCCTGAAAACATCCGGGAGCACCACGAAACCATATTTCCACCGCCGCAACCTTCTGTACCCAAGAGATCCCATCTTGGGTCCTTTTCCGGAGCTCTGACGGAGGGGGTATTGATCAGGGAGGTCCTCTACATCAACTCCATGGCCCCTCCAATGATGTGTGAGTAGTTTACCTCAGACCTTCAGGTCCATAGTTATTAGCTAGATGGCTTCTTCTCTCTCTTTGGATCTCAATACAAAGTTCTCCTTGATTCTCTTGGAGATCTATTCGATGTAACTCTTTTTGCGGTGTGTTTGTCGAGATCCGATGAATTGTGGGTTTATGATCAAGATTATCTATGAACAATATTTGAATCTTCTCTGAATTATTTTTATGTATGATTGGTTATCTTTGCAAGTCTCTTCGAATTTTCAGTTTGGTTTGGCCTACTAGATTGATCTTTCTTGCAATGGGAGAAGTGCTTAGCTTTGGGTTCAATCTTGCGGTGCTCGATCCCAGTGACAGAAAGTGAAATGACACGTATTGTATTGTTGCCATCGAAGATAAATAGATGGGGTTTATATCATATTGCATGAGTTTATACCTCTACATCATGTCATCTTGCTTAAGGCATTACTCCGTTCTTATGAACTTAATACTCTAGATGCATGCTGGATAGCGGTCGATGTGTAGAGTAATAGTAGTAGATGCAGGCAGGAGTCGATCTACTTGTCACGAGCGTGATGCCTATATACATGATCATACCTAGATATTCTCATAACTATGCTCAATTCTATCAATTGCTCGACAGTAATTTGTTCACCCACCGTAATACTTATGCTATCTTGAGAGAAGCCACTAGTGAAACCTATGCCCCCCGGGTCTATTCTCCATCATACAAGTTTTCAATCTATTTTATTTTGCAATCTTTACTTTCAAATTTATATCATAAAAATACCAAAAATATTTATCTTATTATTATTATCTCTATCAGATCTCACTCTTGCAAGTGGTCGTGAAGGGATTGACAACCCCTTTATCGCGTTGGTTGCGAGGTTCTTATTTGTTTGTGTAGGTACGAGGTGTCTCACGCGTGGTCTCCTACTGGATTGATACCTTGGTTCTCAAAAACTGAGGGAATACTTATGCGGCTTTGCTGCATCACCCTTTCCTCTTCAAGGGAAAACCAACACATGCTCAAGAGGTAGCAAGAAGGATTTCTGGCGCCGTCGCTGGGGAGATCTACGCCAAGTCAAGACATACCAAGTACCCATCACAACTCTTACCCTCCGCATTACATTATTTGCCATTTGCCTCTCGTTTTCCTCTCCCCCACTTCACCCTTGCCGTTTTATTCACCCTCTTTCCCGTTCGCCTCTTTTTCCCTTCCTGCCTTCTGTGTGCTCATTATTTTTGCAATTTGTTGCCCTCATGTATGAAACTGGGGAGATTATCATTGATAAGGATAATAATATGGAAAACTTTGATGCTATTGATGATCCTCTTGAAAATCCTACTATTTTACACACTAAAAGGTTTCGGATTGGTAGCGGTAATATTATTGGGAAGGGAGTTATTCAAGATTTCTTTACTTGTGCCGGTGCTTTGCCCACCATGAGCGGGTCTATTCTTCATAAAACTAGTAGTCTCGCGGATGCTATATCTTTGCTTATAGTTGAACTTGAAAGACAATTTTCACATATGCATCCTTCCATACAAAGGATTTTCCTAGAATTTTCTAATATTGAGCATTCTTCTGTTAAGTGAGCAGCGACCATCTTTTTATCTCATGAGTTCAGATTTATAATAAAAGAGGCCAATGAAATTTTTGCGCATTATAGGGTGGATGCTAGCCGTCCTCCCATAGAAGCAACCCTTTTTTATCAAGAAGACATCATGCGTTTACGATCCTTAGATCATGTTGCTTTTAATGAAAACCTTAGAAAAAAGGTTCCTACCGATGCTCTTGTTGATAGGATCTCTGAATTTAATGATAATTTTTCTATCCAGAGTAATGGGTTGGGTTTTTACCTTGAACAAAGACTCATGACTTTTTGCGAAAAGAATGCTTATAATGCTGAATTGGTTGTGCAATATGAGGGGCCAAAGGAGGAACCAATACCTCCCGAGCTTGATCTTGGGGACTTTTGTCCCATTAAATTTAGCCCTTTTGACTACTTTTGCTTGCCACAAAGAAAACTTGCTGCTGAACGTAGGGAGTATGAGATGAGTTTTCGCGATTTACCTTATCATTATCATGGCAATACCTAGATCTATCCTCACTTTTATGGCTAGCTAGGGGCGTTAAACGATAGCGCTTGTTGGGAGGCGACCCAATTTTATTTTTATTCATTGCTTTTTGTTCTTGTTTAGTAATAAATAATTTATCTAGCCTCTGTTTTGGTTGTGTTTAATTAGTGTTTGTGCCAAGTAGAACTGTTGGGAAGACTTGGGGAAAGTCCTTTTGATCATGCTGTAAAAAACAGAAACTTTAGCGCTCACGAGAATTGCTGCCATTTTTTTACTGTAGAGTTCTATTTAGTTAATTGTTTTTGCAGATGATTAATAGACAAATTCCTCACGTCTAGAAATTTATTTTAGAATTTTTGGTGTTCCATAAGTTTGCGTTAGTTATAGATTACTACAGACTGTTCTGTTTTTGACAGATTATGTTTTTTGTGTGTTGTTTGCTTATTTTGATGAATGTATGGCTAGTAATGGAGTTTATAAACCATAGAGAAGTTGGAATACAGTAGGTTTAACACCAATATAAATAAAGAATGAGTTCATTACAGTACCTTGAAGTGGTGTTTTGTTTTCTTTCGCTAACGGAGCTCGCGAGATTTTCTGTTAAGTTTTGTGTTGTGAAGTTTTCAAGTTTTGGGTAAAGATTTGATGTATTATGGAACAAGGAGTGGCAAGAGACTAAGCTTGGGGATGCCCAAGTCACCCCAAGGTAAAATCCAAGGACACCAAAAAGCCTAATCTTGGGGATGCCCCGGAAGGCATCCCCTCTTTTGTCTTTGTTCATCGGTAACTTTACTTGGAGCTATATTTTTATTCACCACATGATATGTGTTTTGCTTGGAGCGTCTTGTATGATTTGAGTCTTTGCATTTTAGTTTACCACAATCATCCTTGCTGTACACACCTATTGAGAGAGACACACATGAATCGGAATTTATTAGAATACTCTATGTGCTTCACTTATATCTTTTGAGCTATATAGTTTTCGCTCTAGTGCTTCACTTATATATTTTAGAGCACGGTGGTGGTTTCATTTTATAGAAATAATTGATCTCTCATGCTTCACTTATATTATTTTGAGTCCTTTAGAACAGCATGGTAATTTTCTTTTGATATTATAAAAAACTTTCATATAAGTGCATTGAATACTAAGAGAAGTTTGATACTTGATGATTGTTTTGAGATATGGAGATAGTGATATTAAAGTTGTGCTAGTTGAGTAGTTGTGAATTTGAGAAATACTTGTGTTGAAGTTTGCAAGTCCCGTAGCATGCACATATGGTAAATGTTGTGTAACAAATTTGAAACATGAGGTGTTATTTGATTGTCTTCCTTATGAGTGGCGGTCGGGGAAGAGCGATGGTCTTTTCCTACCAATCTACCCCCCTAGGAGCATGCGCATAATACTTGGTTTTTGATGACTTGTAGATTTTTGCAATAAGTATGTGAGTTCTTTATGACTAACGTTGAGTCCATGGATTATACGCACTCTCACCCTTCCATCATTGCTAGCCTCTTCGGTACCGTGCATTGCCTTTGTTGGGGAACGTAGCAGAAATTCAAAATTTTCCTACGTGTCACCAAGATCTATCTATGGAGAAACCAGCAACGAGGGGAAGGAGAGTGCATCTACATACCCTTGTAGATCGCTATGCGGAAGCGTTCAAGAGAACGGGTTGAAGGAGTCGTACTCGTCGTGATCCAAATCACCGGAGATCCTAGTGCCGAACGGACGGCACCTCTGCGTTCAACACACGTACAGCCCGGTGACGTCTCCTACGCCTTGATCTAGCAAGGGGAGAAGGAGAGGTTGGGGAAGACTCCATCCAGCAGCAGCACAACAGCGTGGTGGTGGTGGAGGAGCGTGGTACTCCAGCAGGGCTTCGCCAAGCACCGCAAGAGACGAGGAGGAGAGAGGTAGGGCTGTGCCAGGGAGAGATCAAATCGTCATCTGTTGGGCAGCCCCAAACCTCAACTATTTATAGGAGGAGGGGAGGAGGGTGCGCCCCCTCTAGGGTTCCCACCCCTAGAGGGGCGGCAGCCCTAGATGGGTTTGAGGGGGGGGCGGCCAAGAGGGGGAGAGGGGGGCGCGCCCTAGGGTGGGCCTTAGGCCCATCTGCGCCTAGGGTTTCCCCTTCTCCTCCTAGCTGCGCCTTGGGCCTTGTGGGACGCGCACCAGCCCACTCAGGGGATGGTCCCTTCCCACTCTTGGCCCATGCTAGCCTCCGGGGCTTGTGGCCCCACTTGGTGGACCCCCGGGACCCTCCCGGTGGTCCCGGTATGTTACCGATAAAACCTGAAACTTTTCCGGTGACCAAAACAGGACTTCCCATATATAAATCTTTACCTCCGGACCATTCCGGAAGTCCTCGTGACGTCCGGGATCTCATCCAGGACTCCGGACAACATTTGGTAACCACATACAAACTTCCTATATAACCCTAGCGTCATCGAACCTTAAGTGTGTAGACCCTACGGGTTCGGGAACCATGCAGACATGACCGAGACGTTCTCCGGTCAATAACCAACAGCGGGATCTGGATACCCATGTTGGTTCCCACATGTTCCACGATGATCTCATCGGATGAACCATGATGTCGAGGATTCGATCAATCCCGTATACAATTCCCTTTGTCTGGCGGTATTGTACTTGCCCGAGATTCGATCGTCGGTATCCCGATACCTTGTTCAATCTCATTACCGGCAAGTCTCTTTTACTAGTTCCGTAACACATCATCCCGTGATCAACTCCTTGATCACATTGTGCACATTATGATGATGTCCTACCGAGTGGGCCTAGAGATACCTCTCCATCACACGGAGTGACAAATCCCAGTCTCGATTCGTGCCAACCCAACAGACACTTTCGGAGATACTTGTAGTGTACCTTTATAGTCACCCAGTTACGTTGTGACGTTTGACACACCCAAAGTATTCCTACGGTATCCGGGAGTTGCACAATCTCATGGTCTAAGGAAATGATACTTGACATTTAGAAAAGCTTTAGCATACGAACTACACGATCTTTGTGCTAGGCTTAGGATTGGGTCTTGTCCATCACATCATTCTCCTAATGATGTGATCCCGTCATCAACGACATCCAATGTCCATGGTCAGGAAACCGTAACCATATATTGATCAACGAGCTAGTCAACTAGAGGCTTACTAGGGACATGGTGTTGTCTATGTATCCACACATGTATCTGAGTTTCCTATCAATACAATTCTAGCATGGATAATAAACGATTATCATGAACAAGGAAATATAATAGTAACTAATTTATTATTGCCTCTAGGGCATCTTTCCAACAGTCTCCCACTTGCACTAGAGTCAATAATCTAGTTCACATCGTCATGTGATTAACACTCACAGGTCACATCGCCATGTGACCAACATCCAAAGAGTTTACTAGTGTCACTAAACTAGTTCACATCATCATGTGATTAAGACTCAATGAGTTCTGGGTTTGATCATGTTTTGCTTGTGAGAGAGGTTTTAGTCAACAGGTCTGCAACATTCAAATCTGTATGTACTTCGCAAATCTCTAGGTCATATTATAAATGCTGCTTCCACGCTCCACTTGGAGCTATTCCAAATGGTTGCTCCACTATACGTATCCGGTTTGCTACTCAGAGTCATTCGGATAGGTGTTAAAGCTTGCATCGATGTAACCCTTTACGCCGAACTCTTTATCACCTCCATAATCGAGAAACATGTCCTTATTACTCCAAGGACAATTTTTGACCGCTATCTAGTGATCCACTCCTGGATCACCTTTGTACCCTCTTGCCAGACATGTGGCAAGGCACACATCAGGTGCGGTACTCAGCATGGCATACCGTATAGAGCCTATGACAAAAGCATAGGGGATGACATTCGTCCTTTCTCTTTCTTCTGCCGTGGTCGAGCTTTAAGTCTTAACTTCATACCTTACAACTCAGGCAAGAACTCCTTCTTTGACTGATCCATCTTGAACACCTTCAAGATCATGTCAAGGTATGTGCTCATTTGAAAGTACCATTAAGTGTTTTGATCTATCCTTATAGATCTTGATGCTCAATGTTCAAGTAGCTTAATCCAGGCTTTCCATTGAAAAACACTTTCCAAATAACCCTATATGCTTTCCAGAAATTCTACGTCATTTCTGATCCACAATGTGTCAACAACATATACTCATCAGAAATTCTATAGTGCTCCCACTCACTTCTTTGGAAATACAAGTTTCTCATAAACTTTGTATACACCCAAAATCTTTGATCATCTCATCAAAGCATACATTCCAACTCCGAGATGCTTACTCCAGTCCTTAGAAGGATTGCTGGAGCTTTGCATACTTATTAGCATCTTTCAGGATTGACAAAACTTTCCGGTTGTATCACATACAACCTTTCCTCAAGAAAATCGTCGAGGAAACAATGTTTTGACATCCTATCTGCAAGATTTCATAAATAATGCAGTAATCGCTAATATAATTCCAACAGACTCTTAGCATCGCTACGAGTGAGAAAGTCTCATCGTAGTCAACTCCTTGAACTTGTCGGAAAACATCTTAACGACAAGTCGAGCTTTCTTAATGGTGATACTTACCATCATTGTCCGTCTTCCTTTTAAAATCCATATGTACCTAACAGCCTTACGACCATCAAGTAGTTCTTCCAAAGTCTACACTTTGTTTTCATACATGGATCCTATCTCGGATTTTATGGCCTCGAGCCATTTATCGGAATCCGGGCCCACCATCGCTTCTCCATGGCTCGTAGGTTCATTGTTGTCTAGCAACATGACTTCCAAGACAGGATCACGTACCACTCTGAAGTAGTACGCATCCTTGTCATCCCACGAGGTTTGGTAGTGACTTGATCTGAAGTTTCATGATCACTATCATAAGCTTCCACTTCAATTGATGTAGGTGCCACAGGAACAACTTCCTGTGCCCTGCCACACACTAGTTGAAGAGACGGTTCAATAACCTCATCAAGTCTCCACCATCCTCCCACTCAATTCTTTCGAGAGAAACTTTTCCTCGAGAAAGGACCCGATTCTAGAAACAATCCCTTATTGCTTACGGATCTGAGACAAGAGGTATACCCAACTGTTTTAGGTGTCCTATGAAGATGCATTTATCCGCTTTGGGTTCGAGCTTATCAGCCTGAAACTTTTTCACATAAGTGTCGCAGCCCCAAACTTTTAAGAAATGACAACTTAGGTTTCTCTAAACCATAGTTCATACGGTGTCATCTCATCGGAATTACGTGGTGCCCTATTTAAAGTGAATGTGGTTGTCTCTAATGCCTAACCCATAAACTATCATGGTAATTCGATAAGAGACATCATGGTATGCATCATATCCAATAGGGTGCAGTTATGATGTTCGGACACACCATCACACTATGGTGTTCCAGGCTGTATTAGTTGTGAAAAAATTTCCACAATGTCTTAATTTTGTGCCAAACTCGTAATTCAGATATTCATCTCTATGATCATATCATAGATATTTTATCCTCTTGTCACGGCGATCTTTCAACTTCACCCTGAAATTACTTGAACCTTTCAATAATTCAGACTCGTGATTCATCAAGTAAATATACTCAACATCTACTCAAATCATCTGTGAAGTAAGAACATAACGATATCCACTACATGCCTCAGCACTCATTGGACTGCACACATCAAAATGTATTACTTCCAACAAGTTGCTTTCTAGTTCCATTTTACTGAAAACGAGGCTTTCAGTCATCTTGCCCATGTGGTATGATTTGCATGTCTCAAGTGATTCAAAATCAACTGAGTCCAAACGGTCCATTTGCATGGAGTTTCTTCATGCATATACACCAATAGACATGGTTCGCATGTCTCAAACTTTTCAAAAACGAGTGAGCCCAAAGATCCATCAACATGGAGCTTCTTCATGCGTTTTATACCGATATGACTTACGTGGCAGTGCCACAAGTAGGTGGGTACTATCATTACTATCTTTTGGCATGAACATGTGTATCACTACGATCGAGATTCAATAAACCATTCATTTTAGGTGTAAGACCATTGAAGGTATTATTCAAATAAACAGAGTAACCATTTTTCTCCTTAAATGAATAACCGTATTTCTATAGACATAATCCAATCATGTCTATGCTCAACGCAAACACCAAACTCGATGGTAGAGGAAGCGTACGATATTTGATCAACCTTGGAAATACTTCCAACACATATCGTCATCTCACCTTTAGCTAGTCTCCGTTTATTCCGTAGCTTTTATTTCGAGTTACTAACACTTAGCAACCGAATCAGTATCTAATACCCTGGTGCTACTAGGAGTACTAGTAAAGTACACATTAACACAATGTATATCCAATATACTTCTACCGACCTTGCCAGCCTTCTCATCTACCAAGTATCTAGGGTAATTCTGCTCCAGTGGCTGTTTCCCTTATTATAGAAGCACTTAGTCTCAGGTTTGGGTTCAACTTTGGGTTTCTTCACTAGAGCAGGAGCTGATCTGCCGTTTCATGAAGTATCCCTTCTTGCCCTTGCCCTTCTTGAAACTAGTGGTTTCACCAACCATCAACAATTGATGCTCCTTCTTGATTTCTACTTTTGTGGTGTCAAACATCGCGAATATCTCAAGGGTCATCATATATGTCCCCGATACATTATAGTTCATCACGAAGCTCTAGCAGCTTGGTGGAAATGACTTCAGAGAAACATCACTATCTCATATGGAAGATCAACTCCCACGCGATTCAAATGATTGTTGTACTCAGACAATCTGAGCACAAGCTCAACAATTGAGCTTTTCTCCTTAGTTTGCAGGCTAAGAAAATTGTCCGAGGTCTCATACCTCTTGACGTGGGCACGAGCCTGAAATCCCAATTTCAGCCCTCGAAACATCTCATATGTTTTGCGACATTTCAAAACGTCTTCGGTGCCTCAACTCTAAACCGTTTAACTGAACTACCACGTAGTTATCAAAATGTGTATGTCAGATGTTCGCAACATCCACAGACAACGTTCGAGGTTCAGCACACTGAGCGGTGCATTAAGGACATAATCCTTCTATGAAGCAATGAGGACAATCCTCAGTTTATGGACCTAGTCCGCATAATTGCTACTATCAACTTTCAACTAAACTTTTCTCTAGGAACATATCTAAACAGTGGAACTAAAGCGCGAGCTTCGACATAATTTGTGAAGACCTTTTGACTATGTTCAGGATAATTAAGTTCATCTTATGAACTCCCACTCAGATAGACATCCCTCTAGTCATCTAAGTGATTACATGATCCGAGTCAACTAGGCCATGTCCGATCATCACGTGAGACGGGCTAGTCATCATCGGTGAACATCTTCATGTTGATCGTATCTACCATACGACTCATGCTCGACCTTTCGGTCTCTTGTGTTCCGAGGCCATGTCTGTACATGCTAGGCTCCTCAAGTCAACCTAAGTGTTTCGCGTGTGTAAATCTGTCTTACACCCGTTGTATGTGAACGTAAGAATCTATCACACCCGATCATCATGTGGTGCTTCGAAACGACGAACTTTCGCAATGGTGCATAGTTAGGGGGAACACCTTCTTGAAATTATTATGAGGGATCATCTTATTTACTACCGTCGTTCTAAGTAAACAAGATGCAAAAACATGATAAACATCACATGCAATCAAATAATAGTGACATGATATGGCCAATATCATATAGCTCCTTTGATCTCCATCTTGGGGCTCCATGATCATCTTGTCACCGGCATGACACCATGATCTCCATCATCATGTCTCCATGAAGTTGCTCGCCAACTATTACTTCTACCACTATGGCTACCGGTTAGCAATAAAGTAAAGTAATTACATGGCGTTGTTCAATGACACGTAGGTCATACAATTAATAAAGACAACTCCTATGGCTCCTGCCGGTTGTCATACTCATCGACATGCAAGTCGTGATTCCTATTACAAGAACATGATCAAACTCATACATCACATATCATTCATCACATTCTTCTTGGCCATATCACATCACATAGCATACCCTGCAAAAACAAGTTAGACGTCCTCTAATTGTTGTTTGCATGTTTTATGTGGCTGCTATGGGTTTCTAGCAAGAACGTTTCTTACCTACGCAAAAACCACAATGTGATATGCCAATTGCTATTTACCCTTCATAAGGACCCTTTTCATCGAATCCTATCCGACTAAAGTGGGAGAGACAGACACCCGCTAGCCACCTTATGCAACTAGTGCATGTCAGTCGGTGGAACCAGTCTCACGTAAGAGTACGTGTAAGGTCGGTCCGGGCCGCTTCATCCCACAATGCCGCCGAATCAAGATTGGACTAGTAACGGTAAGCATATTGAACAAAATCAACGCCCACAACTACTTTGTGTTCTACTCGTGCATAGAATCTACGCAATAGACCTAGCTCATGATGCCACTGTTGGGGAACATAGCAGAAATTCAAAATTTTCCTACGTGTCACCAAGATCTATCTATGGAGAAACCAGCAACGAGGGGAAGGAGAGTGCATCTACATACCCTTGTAGATCTCTATGCGGAAGCGTTCAAGAGAACGGGTTGAAGGAGTCGTACTCGTCGTGATCCAAATCACCGGAGATCCTAGTGCCGAACGGACGGCACCTCCGCGTTCAACACACGTACAGCCCGGTGACGTCTCCTACGCCTTGATCCAGCAAGGGGAGAAGGAGAGGTTGGGGAAGACTCCATCCAGCAGCAGCACAACGGCGTGGTGGTGGTGGAGGAGCGTGGTACTCCAGCAGGGCTTGGCCAAGCACCGCAAGAGACGAGGAGGAGAGAGGTAGGGCTGCGCCAGGGAGAGATCAAATCGTCATCTGTTGGGCAGCCCCAAACCTCAACTATTTATAGGAGGAGGGGAGGAGGGTGCGCCCCCTCTAGGGTTCCCACCCCTAGAGGGGCGGCAGCCCTAGATGGGTTTGAGGGGGGGGCGGCCAAGAGGGGGAGAGGGGGGCGCGCCCTAGGGTGGGCCTTAGGCCCATCTGCGCCTAGGGTTTCCCCTTCTCCTCCTAGCTGTGCCTTGGGCCTTGTGGGACGCGCACCAGCCCACTCAGGGGATGGTCCCTTCCCACTCTTGGCCCATGCTAGCCTCCGGGGCTTGTGGCCCCACTTGGTGGACCCCCGGGACCCTCCCGGTGGTCCCGGTATGTTACCGATAAAACCTGAAACTTTTCCGGTGACCAAAACAGGACTTCCCATATATAAATCTTTACCTCCGGACCATTCCGGAAGTCCTCGTGACGTCCGGGATCTCATCCAGGACTCCGGACAACATTTGGTAACCACATACAAACTTCCTATATAACCCTAGCGTCATCGAACCTTAAGTGTGTAGACCCTACGGGTTCGGGAACCATGCAGACATGACCGAGACGTTCTCCGGTCAATAACCAACAGCGGGATCTGGATACCCATGTTGGTTCCCACATGTTCCACGATGATCTCATCGGATGAACCACGATGTCGAGGATTCGATCAATCCCGTATACAATTCCCTTTGTCTAGCGGTATTGTACTTGCCCGAGATTCGATCGTCGGTATCCCGATACCTTGTTCAATCTCGTTACCGGCAAGTCTCTTTTACTCGTTCCGTAACACATCATCCCATGATCAACTCCTTGATCACATTGTGCACATTATGATGATGTCCTACCGAGTGGGCCCAGAGATACCTCTCCGTCACACGGAGTGACAAATCCCAGTATCGATTCGTGCCAACCCAACAAACACTTTCGGAGATACCTGTAGTGTACCTTTATAGTCACCCAGTTACGTTGTGACGTTTGTCACACCCAAAGTATTCCTACGGTATCCAGGAGTTGCACAATCTCATGGCCTAAGGAAATAATAATTGACATTTAGAAAAGCTTTAGCATACGAACTACACGATCTTTGTGCTAGGCTTAGGATTGGGTCTTGTCCATCACATCATTCTCCTAATGATGTGATCCCGTCATCAACGACATCCAATGTCCATGGTCAGGAAACCGTAACCATCTATTGATCAACGAGCTAGTCAACTAGAGGCTTACTAGGGACATGGTGTTGTCTATGTATCCACACATGTATCTGAGTTTCCTATCAATACAATTCTAGCATGGATAATAAACGATTATCATGAACAAGGAAATATAATAATAACTAATTTATTATTGCCTCTAGGGCATATTTCCAACATATTCGGTACCGTGCATTGCCCTTTCTCACCTTGGGAGTTGGTGCAAACTTCACCGGTGCATCCAAACCCCGTGATACGATACGCTCTATCACACATAAAGCTCCTTATATCTTCCTCAAAACAGCCACCATACCTATTGTCGGTGTCAAAATCGCGGATCTCGGGTAGGGGGTCCCGAACTGTGCGTCTAGGATCGATGGTAACAGGAGACAGGGGACACAATGTTTACCCAGGTTCGGGCCCTCTCTATGGAGGTAATACCCTACGTCCTGCTTGATTGATATTGATGAATATGGGTGTTACAAGAGTTGATCTACCACGATATTGTGATGGCTAAACCCTAGAAGCCTAGCCTATATGACTATGGTAATGAATGTATCCTTTCCGGACTATCCCCTCCAGTTTATATAGACACCGAGGGGATCTAGGGTTTACATAGGGTCGGTTACATAAGAAGGAATCTTCATAGTCGGTCGCCAAGCTTGCCTTCCACGCCAAGGAGAGTCCAATCCGGACACAGGTATAGTCTTCGGTCTTCATGTCTTCACAACCCATTAGTCCGACCCATGGATAACAGGCCGGACGCCCGAGGACCCCTTAGTCCAGGACTCCCTCAGTAGCCCCTGAACCTGGCTTCAATGACGAGGAGTCCGACGCACAGATTATCTTCGGCATTGCAAGGCGGGTTCCCCCTTTCGAACTCCTAGTTGATCTTCAGATGTAATGATTGTATCCGGACTTGTATGCACAACCATAGAGGATATAATATTTCATGGGTTCAATCCACCGACCATTTTTTGGTAATATGACACCACACCTACCCGGCCTTTGCCTGCGAACCGTTTTAGCCGGCCCATCGCCCCACGTCCCAGGACGTGGCATTAATGGCGTATTCTATCCAAACGGAGATCGTGCTTCCCTTTTTGAAGGGATTCCTATCGACCCGAACGTGGGTAACCCAACCATCGCTTGGGTACAACTCCTTGGAAACAAGCAAGTTTTTGAGGCCCGAGAGGAGACGTTTGATATCTGCAGCCTTTATATAGGGGTACAGACCCATCTTTCTCTTCCACGCTTGCCTCTTCCTCAACTCCTGATACCCCGAGCTCCAACTCCTGGGGTTTAGTCGCCACCAGCCCCAATCATGTCCGGATTTAGCCGTCAAGGCCGGTGGGTAGCCTCTTCTGTCACGGAGGAAGACATTGCAAAGCTTCGGGCAGCGCGGTACCTGATCGCTGAAATCCATCATCGGCTTCCCGCTGAGGGGCAGGTCATTCCCACCCCCAGATCTGGCGAGAGGGTCGTGTTCGTGTCCCACTTCCTCCGCGGGTTGGGGTTTGCACTTAACCCCTTCGTCTAAGGACTCATGTATTATTATTGGCTAGACTTCCACGATTTGGCCCCGGACTCTATTCTTCTTATCTCGACGTTTATCGTCACGTGTGAAGCCCTCCTCCGAACTTCTCCGCACTTCGGCTTGTGGCTCAACACCTTCGATGTGAAGCCGCAAGTGGTAGAGGGGAAGCAGGCCGAGTGCGGCGGAGCTGCAGTGAGCAAGCTTGCTAGCGCCGTTTGGCTGGATACTTCACCAAATCTTCCAATCTGTGGCAGCAGGGGTGGTTCTACATCACCGAGCCCCGCAGCTCCAAGTGGGCGACTGCGCCCGTATTTCGACCCAGCCCTCCAACTCAACTTGCATCGTGGATTAATAAGGGGCTAGATTGGGGATCAACGAATGATGTGCAAACTCTGCAAAGTCGCATCCGGAGCCTCATTGAGAGGGACATCGACATAGCCAGCGTCGTTCATATAATGCTAGTTTGTCGGACCGTGCCATGCCAGCGACGACCTCTCCGCCTATGGGAGTTCAATCCAGATGGGCCGCAGACTCTTCAGAACTTCTTCGATGCAATGCACGAAGGAATGTGGAGATTAGTCTTCGGAAAACGAAGGCAATGGCTGGACACCGCCAGAGATGTCGGCCTGGACTGCAACCATCCGGACACCTCGGTAAGGAAACATTTACCGAATACCTTACAGTCAGATATCCAGTGGCAAGAAACCAACGGTATCATCCTTTTTCAGGGCTGGATAAAGAAGGTGGAATTGATTAGGTCTCCGGCTCCCCTTCCCGAAGACTCAGCTACTCCTGTGTTAACAAGGATTCTGGCCTCAGCGCCGTTCCAGGCATCGGCAGGGGAGGGCGAGAAGACCCAAGATGACCTTGGTTCTGGAGGTAAGTCGGACACTGAGTCCGGAGAAATCGACCTTTCCTCGCCCGAAGACGGAGGCGGGAAAGGACCCAGTGTTCCTTCTCCAAACAGGAGGAAAAGGGTCGCCTCCGAAGATGGGGAGGGGCGGTCTTCCAAGTAGGGCAAGATGCCACCGTTGACCGGCTTGGGTTTGGAAGGTGACGCCGTTGAGCAGCTCCAACAAGGGGACAAACCCTCGGCCAAACTGTAAGAAAATCTGGAGTACCTTAATAGCGTCATGTTCCATTGCTGTTATCGTAACACATTCATGCATTTTTACAGGTCGGCACAGAGTTTTTCTGGGCGATCCTCTTCTTCGGGGAGTCTCCTTCCAGAGATGATGGAGAGCGAGATGCCTCCTCCAACCTCCTCTCCCAACAAGGCGGATGACCCTGAAGTGTCATCGTAGAGGGTCCCTTTAGACCAGGGTACAGAAGAGGCGGTACCCCAAGGTGGACCTCCGACCATCCGAGATTCCGGGGCTGATGGTAACAAGGGCCCCGGACTATCCAGTTCACAGCCGACGACGATTTTGTAGACAGGCGAGCAGATTCCTTCAAAGGATGATCATGCTGTTGGAGCAATTTCCAGAAGCCCAGAGACTCCGGATATATTGCGAGCCATGTTGCGGAAAGCATCTGTCTCGGGGGAACAACGTACCTTGATGGGTACAGTGATTGAGAAGATTTCGTCCGCGAAGAGCGGATTAAATGAAGCCTTCGTGAGCCTACTGAAGGGCTTCAAGGTTTGTAACATAATATTTTCAGCTATGTTTCATTTGCGAAGATATGCCTGTGTATAGGTAGTATCCCCTGATACTCGGGTTGGCTTCCATTGGGAAGCAAAACGAAGGATCGAAAAAAGGATCATTTGAGGACTAACCTAATAAACCTTGAACGCAGGCTGCTTCCCCTTTGGCCACCTCCCGGACTATGGAGATTGCTGATTTGCAGCAGAAGCTTGATGTGGCAGGGGATGATCTTGCTTTTATGAACATGCATCTTGACGAGTCGCAAGGTATGTATTCGGGGCAATCCTCATACATTTTTGTGGTATAAGCGTGATGCTGAAATTTGGCTGTAGATGATGCTGCTGCTGTCGAAGTTCTTCGAGCGGAGGCTCGTGCCAAGGAGCAGGCCCGGTGTAGGAATGATGCTGCCAAAAAGGGATCAGCTGAACTAGAAGTCGAATGAGCTGTACGGCGCCAAGATGAGGAGAAGATATCCACGATGACGCTCAAGCTGGAGAATGCTACCGGCTGCTGTGAATTTCTGGAGAAGGAGAGTGAAGCCTTAACGGCTGATCTGGAGAAGGCCTTGAAAGAGGCAAGAGGAGCGCAGTCGGAATGCAGAGCGGCCCGTGAGGAGGTTCGACAGGCGAGGGAGATTGCGGCTGGAAATCCTTTTCTGCTGCAGACTAAGTTCGGCGACCCGAACTATGTCCAGCTCAACCAAGTATGGAGTTCTCCGGACGAGTCCTTGGACTTGCTGAAGAGTTCTGCCGATGCGGCGCAGTATTACCAAGTGCGGGACGTATATGCAACGGAGAAGCTTTTTTGGTCGCAGTTTGGCGCATCAAAGCGCCCCTTGTTGCTTAATGAACAGATGTCCCAATGGGCCGAACTTCATAGGATGTCCGGCGCTGCCATGAAGGACGTCATAGTCCGGCTGTGGCCAACAGAGTCTCTTCCGAACAGCTATTTCGGTTTAGTGCAAAGGCTTATTGACGCAGTGCCGCGTATCGACGCTGTGAAGCGCTCAACGTGCATTGAGGGTGCACGAATGGCTTTTGCCCGAGTCAAGACGTTCTGGGGGAAGATGAAAGCCATCGATGTTGCGACGAAGGGTCCACCCAAAGGTAAGGACCGTCCGGAACCGGAACATTATTTTGAGGACATCCTAGAGGCCGCTCGCTTTATAGAGGGTCAGTGCTCGAAAGACATTATGTTCGAGTGAAAATTGTAAAAGACAATTTTATAGTTAATCTATTTATGTTTTGCTTGAAAGCTTGAATTTCTCCTGTGCGATCGTTTTGATATAGTCTAAAAGTTTTCCAATTGTCGGCTTCAGCCCCCTCGTAGGAAATACGGGGGTGTTCGGAAAAGCATTTAATCACTCTTTATCCAACGTCTTGGTCCATGAAGGAGGTGATAATGCGGCGAACCAGGCAATCGGACTATAAGGCGTTAACACTTTCACTTAGCCATAAGAGTTTAATGGTGGGGCTATGACATAGCCCCTGGTATGTATGCGGCGTATGGTGCCTTACATGTTTGAACTGAAAAAGATCCCTCGTGTGACATGGAGAATAGCTAAAGATTCCAATAAGTCATCAAGTGGTTGACCAGCTCACGCTGCATCATGACAGTCAGTTTTCGGCTTTCTCTACTGAGGTGCTTGTCCGGTTTAGACCAGGGCACAATCGCAATAGTTCTCCCTTTACTACCCTAGCCGATAGAGCGGAACGTAGGGTAGCAAGCACAGGAGCCGGGCAACCCAACTATTGACCCAAGACAATGATTCGGAGCTGATGCATATAAGGCCAAACTTGCAACGCCGAAGTATGCTATAGAGTTGTTCGGACTTTTACTGGCAGCTCATTTGTTCCCACACCGAGCCCCTGGCCGATTAGGCCAAGGTATTTCAGTGAAATAACCATAGGAGTCATATTTGTCGGGAAAACTATCCGGATGATTATTTCGGATATTGTTTACTGGTAACTGAGCGATATGCGAATGATTACTTATGATTATATAAAAGTCATCCCCCCGGCTATTTGACATGCTCGGGGTTGGAGGCGGAGGAACATGCATAGTACATGCTCGAAAAATGGAGAGTGCGGTCTACAAAAAGTTATTTTGGACCTCCTGTCGCACGTCTGCGCCGCCAGTCCTCGGTGGGGAATCCTTGATGGACATAGGCCCTTAGGTGAGTGTACGGATCCGAACTCCGATAGAGCCAGTTTCCAATTTTTAAACTGTCCGTCACCTGTTTTTTAAAGGATATCGAAAGAGGAAAATAAAAAAAGTAAAATAAATAATTATATATAGAAAAAGTTACCGGAGTGCTCGTAGGCTTGTCCGTATTGTGCTTCCACCGATGCCCACGGTATCTTGAGTGTGTAATGATGTATGCGCGGTACAAACTTTGTAGGTGTACGGAGTGGGCGGCGGAAGCCGGGCCGCTATTTCCGTTCTAGGGGTAGTTGATCCTCGGATGGAGACTGCTTCAGACCCCCGGTTTTTCGTTGGCGAACCTTTCCGTCATCCCTGTCGCTTGGCGGCTTCCTTCCCCTGTGTTTGGCGTTGAGCTCGCTGGCCTGTTTAAAGACCCAGCAGTTTCTGTTGTTATGATTAGCTGGTTTATCGGGGTGGCCGTGAATCTGGCAGGGTCGGTCCAAAATCCTGTCTAGGTTGGATGGTTCATCTCGATTCGCCTTGGATGCCTTCTTCCGCTGGCTGGGCTTGGGGTTGCTGAATCCGGCATTGATTGTTGTGTCGCCTGATCTTTCATTATCATTGTGACTGTTGTTTTTGCTTCCCCGTGGCTTGCCATTGGCGTCTCGGATTTCGGAGGTGCCCTGGTTGTTGGCGCTATTGCTTCTACGAGCGAGCCAGCTATCTTCTCCCGCGCAAAAGCGAGTCATCAGAGCAGTGAGAGTTGTCATGGATTTAGGTCCTTCTTGGCCGAGGTGGCGTGCGAGCCATTCGTCTCGGACGCTGTGTCTGAAAGCCGCGAGGGCTTCCACGTCCGGACAGTCGATGATTTGTTATTTTTGACTAAGAACCGGGTCCAGAGCTCCCTGGCTGATTCGCCGGGCTGTTGGACAATGTGACTTAGGTCATCGGCATCCGGTGGCCGGACAGGTGTTCCTCGGAAGTTATCGAGGAAGGCCTCTTCCAAGTCCCTCCAGCTGCATATGGAATTTTCAGGCAGGCTGTTTAACCAGTACCGAGCTGGTCCTTTTTGTTTTAGTGGGAGGTATTTCATGGCGTGGAGGTCGTCTCCACGGGCCATATGGATGTGGAGGATGAAATCTTCTATCCATACTGGGATCGGTTGTCCCATCATATGATTCAATATTGACGGGTTTGAATCCTTCAGGGAATTCATGATCCATTACTTCATCAGTGAAGCAAAGCGGGTGTGCGGCGCCTCTATGTTGGGCCACACTGCGGCGTAACTCCGAAGGAGTCCCATTGCAGTTTTCGGCCTGGTTGCGATGAGGTGTGACACGTCCGAATAGGTAGCCATTGTTGCGTGTCGAAGCATGTTTTCATGATCCGTAGATCGGTCTTGCGCTTCCTGCTCTATTGTCCCAGTCCCTCTGCATGTTATCTGGGTGATCGTGGCCTGCGTTGTTCTTTCCTTTACGGCGAGGTGGGGCGGTCTGGTGTTCGGCTTGAGTTGCCTTTTTATCCAAACAGAGTTGCCGCCGACCTGCCGTGTTGTGTGGCGATGGTATGGGCTCCAACGCCCCGTCATCGGACTGGTAGAGTGATCTGTGCTTTGGGTAGCTTTTGGCTGGGCCACTGAGGCCGTATTCTTCGGCGACGAGGACTTCGGTCCATCAGTCATTGAGTAGGTCTTGGTAAGCTTGAAGCTGCTGCTGCTTCTTTTTCAGGCTCCTTGCCGTAGCTATCAGCCTGCGCTTGAAGCGCTCCTGTTCGAGGGGCTCTTCGGGTACGATGAAGTCTTCGTCGCCGAGGCTTTCCTTATCTTCGGTGAGCGGAAGGTAGTTGTCGTCCTCCGATCCGTCGCTGGGCAGGGCCTGTTCGTCGGGGCTGGCTTGCCTGCTTTCCTGTTCCTCCTGCTCAAATGTTGCTCCCACAGGGTCTTCATTGCTTTCAGCGCCGTTCGGAGTACTATTTTCTCCAGTGCCATTGTTGCTGCGGTGTGACTTGGGGCGCCGGAACTTAGACCGTGACTCAGGAGTTTTAACTGGATCTCCCTTGTCTTTGCCGCGAGGCTTTTTAAGTGTATGGATCATGTACACGTCATGTGAAGGGGTGGCCGTCTTGCGTCCGAAGACTGGCGGATCTTGGCCTTGCTCCTTATCTGCATCGTCGTCTGGACCGTCAATGTCTGCGGAGCCAGGAGTGGACATGTCAGTTAAGTCCTCGACAGTGGCTATGAAGTGGGTGGCGGGTGGGAAACAAAATTCTCCGTCGTCAGCCCCTAGTTCGAACCGGACATAGTTCGGCTACGAGTCTCCCGTGAATGATAGGTTCTTTAAAGAGTTTAACACATCGCCCAAAGGTGAGTGCTGAAAGACGTTTGCGGCATCGAATCCGAAGATCGATAACCGATCTAGCTCGGTGTCCGCAAGCGTATATGGTCCGGAATTTATAGCCAGAGATGAATCCAGAGTTCCATTGACGCAGATATCGCGGGGTGACGAGTCCGTGTGCGGCTCCAAGGCCGCGGACTCTGTGGCTTCGGATGGCACGATCTGCTCTGGTTCTAAAGCCATTGCAGCAACAGGGACCATCTCCTGGATGTCATCCGATGACAGATTTAAGTCATGTTCCTTGGAGCGAGGGGGAACGATCGCTGCGGTTTGAAATCCATTGAAGATCAAGTCTCCACGGATATCCGTGACATAGTTCAAGCTTCCAAATCTGACCTGGTAGCCAGGGGCGTAGCTATCGATCTGCTCCATATGGCCGAGCGAGTTGGCCCACAGTACGAAGCCGCCGAACACGAAAATCTGTCCGAGGAGGAAGGTTTCTCCTTGGACAGTGTCGCTATAGACGATTGAAGGTGCCATTGAACCTTTCGTTGACGGCGCAGTGGAACTCTCAATGAAAGCACTAATGTAGGTGTCAAAACCGGCGGATCTCGGGTAGGGGGTCCCGAACTGTGCGTCTAGGATCGATGGTAACAGGAGACAGGGGACACAATGTTTACCCAGGTTCGGGTCCTCTCTATGGAGGTAATACCCTACGTCCTGCTTGATTGATATTGATGAATATGGGTGTTACAAGAGTTGATCTACCACGAGATCGTGATGGCTAAACCCTAGAAGCCTAGCCTATATGACTATGGTAATGAATGTATCCTTTCCGGACTATCCCCTCCGGTTTATATAGACATCGAGGGGATCTAGGGTTTACATAGAGTCGGTTACATAAGAAGGAATCTTCATAGTCGGTCACCAAGCTTGCCTTCCACGCCAAGGAGAGTCCAATCCGGACACAGGTATAGTCTTCGGTCTTCATCTCTTCACAGCCCATCAGTCCGGCCCATGGATTACAGGCCGGACGCCCGAGGACCCTGACGGTGTCAAAACTGGCGGATCTTGGGTAGGGGGTCCCAAACTGTGCGTCTAAGGCGGATGGTAACAGGAGGCAGGGGATACGATGTTTCCCAGGTTCGGGTCCTCTTGATAGAGGTAATACCCTACGTCCTGCTCGATTATTCTTGATGATATGAGTATTACAAGAGTTGATCTACCATGAGATCGGAGAGGCTAAACCCTAGAAGCTAGCCTATGGTATGATTGTATGTTGTCCTACAGACTAAAACCCTCCGGTTTATATAGACACCGGAGGGGGCTAGGGTTACACAAGGTCGGTTACAAAGGAGGAGATATCCATATCCATATTTCCTAGCTTTCCTTCCACGCCAAGTAGAGTCCCATCCGGACAAGGGACGAAGTCTTCAATCTTGTATCTTCATAGTCCAATAGTCCGGCCAAAGGATATAGTCCAGCTGTCCGGAGACCCCCTAATCTAGGACTCCCTCAGTAGCCCCTGAACCAGGCTTCAATGACGATGAGTCCGGCGCGCAGTGTTGTCTTCGGCATTGCAAGGCGGGTTCCTCCTCCGAATACACCATGGAAGAGTTTGAATGCAAGGATAGTGTCCGACCCTGTAAAATAAGTTCCACATACCACCGTAGAGAGAATAATACTTCCATAAATCCAATCTGCTGACATGTTTTGATAGTGTGACATCACTTCATGGCCCGGTTATTATTCGAACCGCTTTTCTCAACCAGCTCCGCACATATCGTGAGGCGGTTTTTTTGATACGTCTTGTCAAAGCAGAGACCGTGTTCCCCTTATCACGGGATTCTCATCAATACAGACTAGGGTAACCCAACCGCGCCATCAATTACGGCGCCTGGGGAATAAGCGGTTTTGCCAGGCAAGTGGGGAGACTCATCACCTCCTCCGCCCTTATAAAAGGGACAAAGATCTACTTTTTTCACCAACGCCTTCTTCCTTCTCGCTTTCCCATTCCCGCACACCCGAGCTCTAGCGCCCAAGCTCGCGTCCTTCTTCTCAAACAACTCCAAGCATGTCTGGAGCAGGAGGCAAGTGGCTGGCTTCCTCCGTCACGGAGGAAAACATCAAAAAGTTACGGGAGGCCGGATACCTACCTACGAATATTGCGCACCGGCTGCCGAATGCGGGACAGATTGTCCCAACGCCCGAACCCCATGAGAGGGTAGTTTTCCTTACCCATTTCATCTGCGGACTGGGGTTTCCTCTCCACCCGTTTGTCCGCGGGCTCATGTTCTACTACGGGCTGGATTTCCATTATCTGGCCCCCAACTTCATCCTCAACATCTCGGCGTTTATCGTCGTGTGCGAGGCCTTCCTCTGCATCAGGCCCCACTTCGGCTTATGGCTGAAGACCTTCAATGTCAAACCGAAGGTGGTGGGAGGCCAGCAAGCAGAATGCGGAGGCGCCATGGTGGGCAAGATGCCTATTGTCACCTGGCTCGAGGGTACCTACGTGGATACCATAAAGGGGTGGCAATCGGGGTGGTTCTACATCACCGAGCCACGCGACTCCAACTGGGTGGCGGCCCCCAAATTTCGATCCGGAATCCCCACGCGGCTCGCCTCTTGGAAAAAGAAGGGCCTGTCCTGGGGTTCTCCGATAGAGCTGACCAGACTCCAGACCTGCATCTAGAACATGACGAGTAAGAAAATCAAGCTCGTCAACGTGGTCCAGGTCATGCTCCTCCGCCGGATCCTTCCATGCCAATAACGTGCATTTGTTTTGTGGGAGTTCGACTCGGCCCAACACCAGACGCTGCGTGAGCTCTACGACATGATGCACGAGGACGTCTGGAGGGTGCTGTTCAAGGGCACCGAGATGCCTCCCTCCCTCATCGAGGACCGAGGACTCAGCGCAAAGTGTCGCACCCATTCGGTAGGCTTTTATATCTCTCAGGGTATTTATGCGCCCTGGTTTAGTTATGTGCTGGATCTAAGCTTTCATGTCATTAACATGACTGGATAAAGATAGCAGAGCAGCTTGATTGCCCAGCCCCCCTGCCCGAAGATCCTGCAAACGCTCTTCTAACGAAGATGCTGAATCCGGCACCTTACGAGGTGCCGAAAAAGACGGCCAAGAAGAAGGCCGTAGGGACCCGAAAGGGTCTCCGGCGCAAGATGGTTCTATCAGACTCATCGTCTGATGAGTCCGACGTGCCCTCCTCCTACGGAAACGAGGAGGAGGAGAAAAGCTCCCCCCCCTCACCAGGGGAGACAAGAAAAGGAAGGCCGACCCATCCGGGGAGGCCGAAGGGTCCAAGAAGGGAAAGACCCTCCCTCCGGACTGTGCCAAGGTGGCCGCCGATAGCGGTGATGAGTGGCTACCCAGGGACAAGCCCCTGGTGAAGTCGTAAGTGTCCGGACACCACAATATTTCATGGTATGTTTTATTGTACTGCCTTTGCTCATGCCGAACCCGATTATGCAGTCCGGCCCGAGCTCGTCTCGATGTACCTTCGTCGAGCGGCTCTTTGAGCTCGTCGGATATGAACAGTGGTTCTCCTCCGACGGCTTCCACCCCTCGCCCTACGGACAACGCCGAGTCGGTGTCTCAAGAGCACCGTCCCAAGGGGAGGCGGTCATGGGGGCGCCTCATGGCGACCTCCCGGACCCTGGGTACCAAGGGAGCGAGGCTCCTACGGGCTTCGAGTTCGGGCCCCAGCCGGACACTGCGCTGGAACCTTCAATGGTTCCGGACTCCGGCAGGCGGTCCCCCATTAAGGGGGGCCAACCATCCGTGCCGGTGTCCTTTGTCCAACCAGAGGCACCAGACAACTTGCTAGAAGCGTTTCACAGCGCTTCCATCGATGAAGAACACCGCACTATCATGAGTGCAGTGGTTAAGAAGGTTCAGTCCGCCAAGAACGGACTGACCGAAGCTTGCGCCAGCCTCCTAATAGGCTTTGAGGTAAGCATTCAAAATATAAAAATATTACCGCATAGATAGTAGCCCCTGATGCTCTGTTTGGCGTTCGCGAAGAAAAGCCGAATAGAGTATCAAATGATAACTCAGGAGTCTAATTATAGTATGTCTATGTGTATGTGCAGGCCTCCCTGCTGGCCACTACCGCATGTACTACATAGGTCTCTGCGCTGAAGCAGGCCTTGAAGCGGACCGAGGACGAGCTCGGCCTTACCAAGGGGCAGCTCGAAGAGAGCAAAGGTAAGATATACCCCAGTTTATATAGGTAAAAAGAAGTTCGTTGTAAAGTAATAAGATCATCATGAATTTTTCAGGGGCCACGACCGAGGTGGAGACCCTGAGGAAGGTGTTGTCCGCGGCCGAAGACAAAGCGGCCAAAGAACGTACTGAGAGGGAGAAACAAGAAGCCCGAGTGGGCGAGGTGCAGCAAGAGCTCGAGGCTCTTGCCAAAAAGCACGAGTCCTTGGAGCTTGACTCCAAGACGCGGGAGTCCAAGCTCACGTAGGCGCTTGAAAGCGTCTGGAGCGCCAAGGCCGAAGCCCACAAGGCCCTCCAGGAGATTGATGCGGCAAAGAAGATAGCAGCGGGTAAGGCATTCAATATGCAAAGCAAGCATGTGAAGGAGACTTTCCTTTTTCTTACCCGAGTTCGGAGCTCTCCAGGAGCTTTTGCAGATCTTCCCCGTAGTGTGCTGGATGCCGCAGAGTTTTACCGGGCTGAGGAGGGGAGATCAGCGGAGAAGTTGTTCTGGTCTTAGTATATTGGGACCAAACACCCCGTGTGCTTGAGCGACCAGCTGAAGCAGTTGGTCGAACTTCACAAGGCGGCCGAACAGGCCATGAGGGGCCTTATAGTCCGGATGTGGCCTAGCGAGCCCCTGTCCGGCAGCTACTTCGGTCTGGTGAGGCGGCTGGGGGAAGCCTGCCCACGGCTTGAAGTCATCAAGCGATCCGTCTGCATCGAAGGTGCGCACTGAGCTTTTGCCCGGGCGAAGGTGCACTGGGCGAAGTTGGACGCCGTGAAGCTTGTGAAGGAGGGGCCGCCAGAGGTCAAGGAGCACCGCTGCCCCGAGAATTACTATGAGAGTGTCCTGAAGGGTTCCCGCTTAGTGGCAGATTAGTGTGCCAAGGATGTAATTTTTGAATGAACATGCCCATGTGATCCTGTAATATGAAACGAGTTCTTTTGCGCCATGTGACGCTTTCTTAATTTAAAATATTACCTTCTGTGCGGCCATTTATAAAATCTGAGAGTTGGCCAGTCGTCGGCTTCTGCCCCCATGTAACTAGTACTGGGGTGTTCGGGGTAAATCTGAACACTCTTTATCCCAATTTTGGGCCCTTCAAGGGAGGTGCTCAGCGCAACGAACCAGGCAATCGGACTATAATGCTTTAACACTCTCACTTAGCCATAGAAGTCTACATTTTAAATTTTTGGCGAAGCCCCTGGTATTCGGAAGCCTCACCCTGGACCGCATCGCTGGCGATGATCGAAGGAGCCATCGAGCCTTATGGTGATGACACAGTGGAATTCTCAATGAAAGCACCAATGTCAGTGTCAAAACCGGTGGATCTCGGGTAGGGGGTCCCGAACTGTGCGTCTAAGGCGGATGGTAACAGGAGGTAGGGGACACGATGTTTACCCAGGTTCGGGCCCTCTTGATAGAGGTAATACCCTACGTCCTGCTCGATTATTCTTGATGATATGAGTATTACAAGAGTTGATCTACCACGAGATCGGAGAGGCTAAACCCTAGAAG
This sequence comes from Triticum urartu, assembly GCF_056163025.1. Classification (NCBI taxonomy): domain Eukaryota; kingdom Viridiplantae; phylum Streptophyta; class Magnoliopsida; order Poales; family Poaceae; genus Triticum; species Triticum urartu. Next base: position 465,747,196 of record NC_141876.1, read on the forward strand.
CTAGCCTATGCTATGATTGTATGTTGTCCTATGGACTAAAACCCTCCGGTTTATATAGACACCGGAGGGGGCTAGGGTTACACAAGGTCGGTTACAAAGGAGGAGATATCCATATCCATATTGCCTAGCTTGCCTTCCACGGCAAGTAGAGTCCCATCCGGACACGGGCCGAAGTCTTCAATCTTGTATCTTCATAGTCCAACAGTCCGGCCAAAGGATATAGTCCAGCTGTCCGGAGACCCCCTAATCCAGGACTCCCTCAGACCCCTTAGTCCAGGACTCCCTCACCTATCTATTATGGCATTTCCATAGCCATTCCGAGATATATTTCCATGCAACTTTCCACCGTTCCGTTTATTATGACACGCATCATCATTGTCATATTGCCTTGCATGATCATGTAGTTGACATCGTATTTGTGGCAAAGCCACCGTTTATAATTCTTTCATACATGTCACTCATGAGTCATTGCGCATCCCGGTACACCACTGGAGGCATTCATATAGAGTCATATCTTGTTCTAGTATCGAGTTATAATCATTGAGTTGTAAATAAATAGAAGCGTGATGATCATCATTAATAGAGCATTGTCCCAAAAAAAGAAAAAAAGAGAAAGGCCCAAAAAAGGGGCAATGCTACTATCCTTTTTCCACACTTGTGCTTCAAAGTAGCACCATGATCTTTATGATAGAGAGTCTCTTGTTTTGTCATTTTCAAATACTAGTGGGAATTTTTCATTATAGAACTTGGCTTGTATATTCCAACAATGGGCCTCCTCAAGTGCCCTAGGTCTTCGTGAACAAGCAAGTTGGATGCACACCCACTTAGTTTCTTTTGTTGAGCTTTCATACATTTATAGCTCTAGTGCATCCATTGCATGGCAATCCCTACTCCTTGCATTGACATCAAATGATGGGCATCTCCCTAGCCCATTGATTAGCCGTGTCAATGTGAGACTTTCTCCTTTTTTGTCTTCTCCACATAACCCCTTTCATTATATTCTATTCCACCCATAGTGCTATATCCATGGCTCACGCTCATGTATTGCGTGAAAGTTGAAAAAAGTTTGAGATTACTAAAGTATGAAACAATTGCTTGGCTTTTCATCGGGGTTGTGCATGATGAGAGCATTCTTGTGTGATGAAAATGGAGAACGATCAAACTATATGATTTTGTAGGGATGGACTTTCTTTGGCCATGTTATTTTGATAAGACATGATTGCTTAGTTAGTATGCTTGAAGTATTATTATTTTTGTGTCAATATTAAACTTTTATCTTGAATCTTTCGGATCTGAACATTCATGCCACAATAAAGAAAATTACATTGAGAAATATGTTAGGAAGCATTCCACATCAAAAATTCTATTTTTATCATTTACTTACTCGAGGACGAGCAGGAATTAAGCTTGGGGATGCTTGATACCTCTCCAACGTATCTATAATTTTTGATTGCTCCATGCTATTATATATTCTGTTTTGGATGTTTAATGGGCTTATTTATACACTTTTATATTATTTTTGGGACTAACCTATTAACCGGAGGCCCAGCCCAAATTGTCGTCTTTTTGCCTATTTCAGTGTTTCGTAGAAAAAGAATATCAAACGGAGTCCAAACGGAATGAAACTTTCGGGAGCGTGATTTTTGGAACAAACGTGATCATGAGGACTTGGAGTGGACGTCAAGCAATCAACGAGGAGTCCACAAGGTAGGGGGCGCGCCTACCCCCTGGGCGCGCCCTCCACCCTTGTGGGCCCCTGGTGGCTCCACCGACCTACTTCTTCCTCCTATATATACTTATGTACCCTGAAAACATTGGGGAGTACCACGAAACCCTATTTCCACCGCCGCAACCTTCTGTACCCAAGAGATCCCATCTTGGGGCCTTTTCCGGAGCTCCGCCGGAGGGGGGGCATTGATCACGGAGGGCCTCTACATCAACTCCACGGACCCTCCTATGATGTGTGACTAGATTACTCAGACCTTCGGGTCCATAGTTATTAGCTAGATGGCTTCTTCTCTCTCTTTGGATCTCAATACAAAGTTCTCCTCGATTCTCTTGGAGATCTATTCGATGTAACTCTTTTTGCGGTTTGTTTGTTGAGATCCGATGAATTGTGGGTTTATGATCAAGATTATCTATGAAAAATATTTGAATCTTCTCTGAATTCTTTTATGTATGATTGGTTATCTTTGCAAGTATCTTCGAATTTTCAGTTTGGTTTGGCCTACTAGATTGATCTTTCTTGCAATGGGAGAAGTGCTTAGCTTTGGGTTCAATCTTGCGGTGTCCTTTCCCAGTGACAGTAGGGGTAGCAAGGCACGTATTGTATTGTTGCCATCGAGGATAAAAAGATGTGGTTTATATCATATTGCATGAGTTTATCCCTCTACATCATGTCATCTTGCTTAAGGCGTTACTCCGTTCTTATGAACTTAATACTCTAGATGCATGTTGGATATAGCAGTCGATGTGTGGAGTAATAGTAGTAGATGCAGGCAGGAGTCGGTCTACTTGTCACGGACGTGATGCCTATATACATGATCATACCTAGATATTCTCATAACTATGCTCAATTCTATCAATTGCTCGACAGTAATTTGTTCACCCACCGTAATACTTATGCTATCTTGAGAGAAGCCAGTAGTGAAACCTATGGCCCCCGGGTCTATTCTCCATCATACAAGTTTTCAATCTATTTTACTTTGCAATCTTTACTTTCAATTTATATCATAAAAATACCAAAAATATTTATCTTATTATTATTATCTCTATCAGATCTCACTCTTGCAAGTGGCTGTGAAGGGATTGACAACCCCTTTATCGCGTTGGTTGCGAGGTTCTTATTTGTTTGTGTAGGTACGAGGTGACTCGCGCGTGGTCTCCTACTTGATTAATACCTTGGTTCTCAAAAACTGAGGGAAATACTTACGCTGCTTTGCTGCATCACCCTTTCCTCTTCAAGGGAAAACCAACGCATGCTCAAGAGGTAGCATGCAACTTCACAGGGATCAAGGGATACGCCATGGGTCGGATGACCAAGAGTCGCCGCAGCAAGCTCTACTTCGACGATGCTGGCAGGGGTGCCGAGGTTGACTCAATCGAGTATGGGTATTAGTTCCCCTTCGGTGGAATTCACGTCTTCATCGGGAAGATCTGAGAGTCAGAGCCTGAGCCAGACATCTGCACTGACATGATCGACATGGCTCAGCGTGCACGACCCACCAAGATCCAACCTGCCAAGAAGCCTGCTTTCGTCGGCTTTGTTCATCAGGCAGATCTCGAAGAAGGTTCTTTGTTAGGTGGAGAGACAACCATCTACTCAGGTGATGAGTCCTCAACCGGCAAAACCGAATCGATCTATCAATTGCAAGACGGGGGGCTTGGGGGCTATTCCGATGGCGACAATATTCCGGACTCCTATGAGCCGCCGAGCGGGGCTGCTATTTTCATGGCTGGTACACAACAAATGGTGAATTCATCAACCGCGGTAGCTATGACCTCCGTTTCAACGGCTACTGCAACGGCCGGGGCGAGCGACCCTGTGCGCCAGCTGGCTCAAGTTTTTTCTGAACTCCTGGATGCCCTGGCGACTGTCTTAGCTACGGAGGTAACCCCGACGAATCAATCACAACATAATGTGGAGGTTGAGAAGCTACAAGATGAGGTAGCTCAGGCTAAGGAGTCACTTAATGCTGAGAATGCTAGGATGGCAACAGAGTGAGCTACCTTGGAAGCTGAGTCGCAACGGATCCAAGCGGAATCTTTCCGGCTTAATCTGGATCAAAACACTTCAAACGCCGTTATGCGAAGAAGGCACCAGACCCATCTGCCCCTAGAGTTCGAAGCAAGGAATCTTTTCAACACGCCTCGAGCAGGAACGAGTAACCCGCCCGGCGTAACCCGGGCCGCCGAGGCGCCCGTGGCCAGGGCGACGGCTCAACCGCGTGTAACAGCCCCACCTCGTCTGCATTTAACCCCGCCTCAATAGGTGTTAACATCGCTGGGTCATTTGTCCAACCCTCTGGATAATATGATTGTTGCGGCTTCATGGCTGGCGGCTCTTCCAGTAGAAGGCGACTCTCCTGCAGCGATCGAAGCCCGGAAGGCTATAGAGCTTCTTCAAATAGCGGTGGTGCAGCAGGCGGCTTACTCATATAGTCATGATTGAATTCATTAAACTCCTCGCCAGAGTCGAAGTTATAGCAGACGCATTGAGTCGCCAGCGGTTTCCAGTAGCGAGCGGCATCGGAACCAACTGCATGGTCATGACCCGCCGTGGGATGATAACAATGTTCAAACTTTGATGGATTAGGCTCGGGCACGTGAAGAGGAAGAGCTGAGGGCTCAATTGGCGGCTCATCAACAACTCCAGCGTAACCCCTCAGCGTCTATAGAAGCCGAGATGACTTCTAGGATGGTAGGAGTGGCTTGCCTAGAACCGCCTCTTCGCAATGAGCGGCTGCCTAAACATTTCAAGGGTCCTCAAAAAGTCCCCAACTACACTGTTGATCAGCCTCTAGTGGCTTGGATTGAGAGTTATGAGTTGGCTATGAAGATGCTAGATGTCAACGACGCTGCCTAAACATTTCAAGGGTCCTCCAATGAGCGGCTGCCTAAATATTTTACCATGATGTTGGATGGGCCGGCTCGCACCTGGCTGAAGGGATTGCCCCCTAATCCCGTCAGCTCATGGACTAAATTGAAGACGTGTTTCATTCATAATTTCAAAGACACGTGTAAGCAGCCTTTATCAACCATCGATCTAGACACTTGTGTCCAGCGCGAGGATGAGTCAACCAGTCACCGGGTATGTTGGGTCTCAGCTATTATCCACTTATCGGATACTATCAAAGCTGGCTCTGCTATTTTAATTTTGGAGAAAAATTGTCGGTTTATCCCCCCTCAAACAGAAGCTAGGGCGGCTTAAACGTCATTGCAATGACATGGGAGCGCTCATGACGGCTCTTATCAAATACGCCGACTCAGATAGGACTAAGGATCCTGATTCGGATGAAGAAAAATCCAGTAAGGGGAAGAAAACCAGCAAGGGGCAACAGCCGAATATGGCGGGGTAGAATCAAGGCAACAGCGGTAAGCGCAAGCAAGCCGATGGAGGGTCTGACTTTGTGGCAAACACCAACACGCAGAGTAATAATCAGCATCGAAGGGGGGAGCCGGAACCTCGGATCGGAGGGCCAAAGTTCGACCTAGAGGCGATGTTGAACTAACCTTGTCCGAAGCATAGTCGTCCAGACAAACCATCGTCTCACATGTGGAGAGATTGTTTTATCATGAAGCAGTATAAGGATTCCGGTTTTCACCAGGACCACCATAACAATAATGGCCCGCACGGCGGGTCAGGTTCCGGCTCGCATGGGCCTGGCTTTGGAGCTGGCGGTTCAAACTCCGGATTTCAAGGCCAAGGCAATCAGGGCGGCTTTAACCAGCGGAGCAGTCAAGGCAACCAGCAACAACAGTCGCTATATCAGAGTAATCCGAAGCAACTTAATAGTGACCAATATCATGTTTTTACCACAAGTCTGTGCAAGCGAGATCAGAAGGTTCATAAGCGGCGGTAAGTGCAGTTGAGCTGGATGTACCCTGATACTTGCGAAGGTCAGAGCAGCCAATTGTATGGAGCCGTGAAGATCACCTGCCCCGGGTTGATAATCCAAGTCAACTAGCTTTAGTGGTAGCCCCTCAGGGTGGAGGATACAAGTTCACTAAGGTGCTTATGGACGGTGGCAGTAGTATCAATATCCTTTATTATGATACTTTCCGCCGTATGAATTTAACTGACAAAGATCTTAAGCCATCCTCTACAGTCTTTCATGGAGTGGTACCTGGTAAGTCGGCATATCTGGTGGGTAAGATAGATTTGGAGGTGGCTTTTGGCGATGAGCATGATTACAGGGCCGAAACATTGAATTTTGAGGTGGTCAAGATCAAAAGCCCTTATCATGCTTTGTTTGGATGGCTGGCTTATGCCAAATTTATGGCACGGCCTTGTTATGTCTATCCGCAGCTTAAGATGTCGGGTCGCAAGGGCACCATTATGGTGCATGGTGATAGAAAGATAGCTTTGGAATGTGAAGAGGGTGATGATGCCTACGCTGAGTCTGCTTGTGCCACGGAAGAGCTTAAGTTTTACAAAGACAATGTTGACCCGGCTGACATGACCCCATTGAAGAAGCCAACTACCGAGCATGACCCTTTGTTGAAATTTAAATTGGCAGATGATACCAAGCAGGTTGATGTGACGCCCGGATATTTAAGCTACAGTAATTCCTCGTTAATGATGCCACGTCATTGTGGTTACTATTGTTAATCTCGCGTTAGTTAAAAACGATTCAAATTCAAATGTGAGTTAAAGGAAAACCACAAAAGATTTCAAATATTAAAAACTAAAATGTTTGGATTGTAACAAATAATTCATAGGTAATTATGGTGGAGGAACTATATTTTTATAAAATATTCAAATGCACAATAATAAGTAAAACATCACTAAAACAATTCATTAAATACTTTTATAAGTTATAAAATATTAAGCTATTTTATTTGGTAGTCACACTTTTTATGGCGGAGGCTTAATTTACAACAATAAGTTAGGTACTAGTTATATATTTTAATATAGCTAAAGTAAATTGTAAATTAAGAGAAAAAAGTAAAAGAAAATAAAAAAGGAAAGCAGACCCCCTCCCATTGGGCCACCGGCCTAGCTAGCCGCCGACCAGGCCGACCCAGCTGAGGGAGTCCTGGACTAAGGGGTCCTCGGGCGTCCGGCCTATTATCCTTTGGGCCGGACTGATGGGCTGTGAAGGCATGAAGGCCGAAGACTGCATCGTGTCCGGATTGGACTCTACTTAGCATGGAAGATAAGCTTAGCGATCGAAGATTCCTTCTTATGTAACCGACTCCATGTAAACCCTAGATTCCCCCGGTGTCTATATAAACCGAAGGGGGTAGTCTGGAAAGGACAACACATATACTCATTATCATGCCCACATAGGCTAGACTTCTAGGGTTTAGCCATTACGATCTCGTGGTAGATCCACTCTTGTAACACCCATATTCATCAATATCAATCAAGCAAGACGTAGGGTTTTACCTCCATAGAGAGGGCCCGAACCTGGGTAAACTTGTGTCCCCCGTCTCCTGTTACCATCGATCCTAGATGCATAGTTCGGGACCCCCTACCCGAGATCCGCCGTTTTGACACCGACATTGGTGATTTCATTGAGAGTTCCACTATGCCGTCAGCAAAGGGCTCAATGGCCCCTTTGATCGTTAGTAATGGCGTTGTCCAGGGAGAAACCTTCTTCCCTGGACAGATCTTCGTATTCAGCGGCTTCGTACTGCGGGCCAACTCGCTTGGCCATCTGGAGCAGATCGACAGCTACGCTCCTGGCAATCAAGTCTGGTTCGGGAGCTTGAATTACGTTGCGGACATCCGTGGAGACTTGATCTTCGACGGATTCGAGACCGCGACAACCGCTCCCCATCACCCCGATGAACATGGCTTAAACCTATCATCAGGCCGCATCCAGGAGATAGCTCCTATTGCAGCTTCGGCCTCAAACCCGGAGCAGTTCAAGTCGTCCGAAGAAGGGAAGCTCAACCCCATCACAGGGACCACCGATTCCGTGGCGCTGGATCCACACGCGGATTCCACTTTGTACGGTATCTGCATCAACGGAACCCCGGACTCACCTCCGATGTCGAGCTCTGAACCCTGCGAACCTGCGTACGCCGAACACGATCGGTTATCAATCTTCAAGTTCAACATCGCAGATGTCTTCCAACACTCGCCCATGGGCGACATACTAAATTCGCTAAAAAACATATCCCTGGCGGGTGAACCATCTCCGAACTATGTTCGGTTCAAACTTGCGGCGGACAACGAAGAATTTTGCTTCCCACCCGCCACCCACTTCATAGCCACTATTAAAGATGTAACCAACACACCTGATCCCCACACCGGAGACATCAATGGTATGGACGGCGATGAGGGGCAAGGCCAGAACTTACTACCCGCTAGACACGGGATAGGCACTTCCTAGTATGATGTGTGTATGATAGACACACCTTACGGCACTCTCGACGATGATAAGGATAATCCGGTCACGGATGAACCGCCTGGTACACAGCCCGGACATCGGTGCCTTGGGCCTCATCGCCCAAGAGAAGACACTGCCAGCACCAGAGAAGACGATACTCCGGACAACGAAGACCCTGTTGAAGTAGAATCCAAGCAGGAGGAACAGGAAGACGGGCAAGGTAGCCCTGACGAACAGGCCACATGTGGGGACTCGGAGGACAACAACTATTTCCCCCTCTCCGAGGAGGAGGAGATCCTTGGCAACGAGGATTTTACCACACCAAAGGAACCTCTCGAGCAGGAGCGCTTTAAACGCCAGCTTATAGCCACTACAAGGAGCTTAGGAAAGAAGCAGCTGTAGCTTCAAGCAAGCCAAGACTTGCTCAATGATAGATGGACCGAGGTCTTGGCCGCCGACGAATACGGCCTTAGCAGCCCAGACAAAAGCCACCCCAAGAGTAGGTGGCTCCCTCAATACGATGGCAGGGCGATGGAGCCCATACCACCATCGAATAATGCGGCGCGGCGATCACAGTTCGGTGCAGACAAAGCAGCAGCCCAAGCAGACCACCATACCAACCCATTCAGCACAGAGGGTAGAGCAGGACGCACAAGATCGATGTACAGATCATGAAGATATACCCCGACCGACAACGATGGCCGCCTATCCGGACACTACAGAGCTGACCAAACCCGGTCCAAGCATCGTAAACGGAGGCCGTCAGACGTACTTCATAGTGTGGCCCAACATAGAGGAGCTGCACACCCCCTCTTCTTCACAGACGAAGTAATGGAACACGAATTTCCAGACGGGTTTAAACCCATTAACATCGAATCATATGATGGGACAACAGACCCCGCGGTATGGATTGTCGGCGTTCTGGGAATGGGGGTCCCCAGACTTGCCTGCCTGTGGCCTGCGGTGTGGCTCAAAGGGGGGCCCAGCACGGCCCATCTTCACCAACACAAACTCAAGACCCTCGCGAGGGACCAAGCCTCGCGGGGCGGACGACACGGAGCTTCCTCAGGCGCGGCCTCGTCAGGCTGGCTCACGAGGAGGCGGAGAGATCAAGGCGGGGTACCTCGCGAGGTGCCCATGACGCAAGCCATGACGACTCAGGGTGCCAGGCGGGTGCCAGCCCGCGCAGCGTCCTCCTTTCCTCTTTGGTGCAAAGGGGGCAAGCGCAGCCGCGGAGTACCGAGGCATCAGGCAAAGGTTGCCATTTCGGTGCAACGAGACCAAGGCCAGGAGGACTACAAGACGGAGGTCACCGTGGAGCCCAAGACGGCGTCATCACCAGAGCTTTGCGCAGGAGAAGACTACTTTTGTCAGGATAGTTGATACTTGCTGTCCCCCTTCAAATTAGCCCGCCATTGTTGGCTCCCTTCCCGCTCAATATTTGGGGAGAGGACCAGGGCCACTATAAATAGGACCGGCCACCCACGTAGCAAGGGGTCGGTTCGGCTCAGTTTCCTCCAAGGGCTCGACAAGTAGAGAGGTGGTAAAGAGAGAGAGAGAGAGTGAGATAGAGAAAGGTGGCTGAACTCCTCCCAGCAGTTCATCGCCCCAGCCAAGAACAGACCCTCGCGAGGCTGTTCTTCCTTGTACTGTCCATCATCATCAGCCCAAGAGGCAATCCACCACACCACACACTGGAGTAGGGTATTACACCACAACGGTGGCCCGAACCAGTATAAACCCTGTGTCCCTTGTGCTATTCTTTTCATAGCCTTGATCCTAGCGTGGCGGAGGGGTGCAGGAAGGTAGGAGGCGAAATCTCCATGCGCACCCCAGTGTTCGAACCTCAAGGGTCTGCCGGAACCCGAAATCCGACATTTGGCGCGCCAGGTAGGGGTGCACCGGAATTCGTCTTCCACCGCTCCGCTCTCCTCCGACCATCACACTCATGTCTGACGCACGTCGGGCCCGCGCGGAGCGCCAGGCCGCCCTCGCTTCCCGCGTCGCCCAGACAGCCCCTGTCGGTGGGCGTCCTCGCCGTTCCCCGTCGCCCGCCGTCAACGCCGCCACCGGCCCGGCAGGGGACGAGCAGCAGGCATCGTCTCAGCATCCATTCGTGCGCCAAGACGGCTGCACCGCGACTCCCTCACTCGCCCCGGCTGGTTCTTCGTCCCGCGTGCTTCGCGCGCCCATGGAGCCCCGCAACCTCTTCCCCGCCTATCGCGCTGCACCAACTCCCCCAGTCATCGCGGCCCTCTTGGGCGGCTCGCAGGCGCCGCCTACGAGTTACCACGTCAAGCCGTTCATCCGCCGGGTCAGCACCGGCCCTTCTCAGGCGTTGGGGGCAGGTCGTCCAGCTCCTTGGGGCAGATCCGGCTCCCAGTGACCTTCGGCACCTACGACAACTTCCGCACGGAGCTGGTCGACTTCGACATCGCCCACATCGACCTCCCCTACAACGCCATCCTCGGCTACCCAGCGCTGGCCTAGTTCATGGCCGCGACGCACCCGGCATACAACCTCATGAAGATGCCCGGGAGCAACGGTGTCCTCACCGTGCACGGGGACACCGGTGACGCTCTACGGGTGCTCAAGCTCGTCTTCGGGACAGCAGCGTCAGCACAGCCTGCCGACTTGGGGGCCCCCGAGCCCAAGGGGGCTGCGCCCGCCAAGAAGAAGCAGTTGTTCACCCAAGACAAGGCAGAAACCAAGCAGGTACCCGTCGATGAGGACGGGTCCACCAACGCCACTTTCACCATAGGTGCCCACCTCAAACCCGAGCAGGAGGAGGCCCTGGTCGCGTTCCTGCGCGCAAACAAGAAGGTATTCGCTTGGGAGCCGGACCAGTTGGCAGGGATCCCCAGGAGCGTAATCGAGCATCACCTCAACGTGTGCCCCAACGTGCGCCCTGTGAAGAAGAAGGCCAGGCGGCAGTCCACAGAAAAGCAGGCCTTCGTCGTCCAAGAGACCCGCAAATTAGAGGCCGCTGGGGTCATTCGCGAGGTCTGATACCCAGATTGGTTGGCCAACCCTGTCGTTGTGCCGAAGAAGGGAGGGAAGGAACGCATGTGTGTCGACTTCACCAACCTCAACAAAGCGTGCCCGCAAGATCCGTTCCCGCTCCCCCGCATCGACCAGATCGTTGATTCCACTGCGGAATGCGACCTGCTGTGCTTCCTAGATGCCTTCTCTGGGTATCACCAGATCAAGATGGCGGTGGAAGACGTCGAGAAGACGGCCTTCCTAACCCCGTGCGGGGTGTACTGCTACACCTGCATGCCATTCGGGCTGCGTAACGCAGGGGCGACCTTTTAGCGGCTGATGCATATCACCTTGGGCCCGCAGCTCGGGAAGAATGTTGAAGCTTACGTTGATGACATTGTGGTAAAATCTCGGGAGGCCAGGACCTTGATACAAGACCTGGAGGAAACCTTCGCGAGCCTCAACGCAGTGAACCTACGGCTCAACCCAGAGAAGTGTGTGTTCGGAGTCCCCTCAGGCAAGCTCTTGGGTTTCCTCGTGTCCCACCGAGGCATCGAGGCTAACCCGGAGAAGGTCAAGGCAGTGGAAGACATGAGCCCGCCAAAGACCCTCAGAGAAATGCAGAAGCTCACGGGGCGCGTGACTGCGCTAGGGCGCGTCATCTCCAAGTTAGGGGAACGAGCCCTGCCCTTCTTCCAGCTAATGAAGAAAAAGGGGCCCTTCGAGTGGACTGAAGAGGCTGACAAGGCGTTCCAGGATCTCAAGAGATACCTGACCAGCCCACCGGTCATGGTGGCCCCGCGCCCTCAGGAGCCCCTGGTGCTCTACCTCGCCGCCACTCCCTACTCCGCCAGCGCAGCCTTGATAGCAGTCAGAGAGGAGCGCCGGATCAAAACCACGGCAGCAGCCCGGGATAAGGCAGGACAGGGACAAGGAAGGCCCGCAGAAACCGCCGTCATGGCTGAGGAGGATCAGCCGCCGCAGAGGGGCGCACCAGAGGCGAAAGAGGTCCCTCTTCCAGATGGCCAGTCTAAGGAGGCCCCGTTGCCTCAAGAGGCGCCACGGTCCCCGAAGGGAGCCACCAACACTGACGCACTCCACCTTGTTGAGCACCCAGTGTACTTCGTCAGCACAGTGCTGCGGGATGCAAGAGTATGGTACTCCATGCCCCAAAAACTCCTCCTTGCGCTACTGGTGGCTTCGCACAAACTGCGGCACTATTTTCAGGGTCACCCCATCAAGGTCGTCTCGTCATACCCCCTGGAGAGGGTGCTCAGGAGCCCCAATTCAGCTGGGAGGGTCGCTGAGTGGAACATAGAGCTGCAAGCGTTTCAGCTCGAATTCAGCACGACCAGAGTCATCAAGGGAGCAGCGTTGGCAGATTTTGTGGCAGAATGGACGGAGGCGCCAGGCCTCAAGGCCGACGAGGATCGGTCCCTGTCCCCGGGAAGTGAGGCGCCAGAAGGCTGGGTCATGTACTTCGATGGGGCGTTCTCTAGACACGGTGCAGGGGCTGGGGCGGTGCTTATATCGCCCACCCAGGACAAGCTCTATTACGCCGTGCAGCTCTGTTTCCAGCAAGGCGAAAAGGTCTCCAACAAAATAGCGGAGTATGAAGGTTTAATAGCGGGCATGAAGGCCGCAGCTGCCCTGGGGGTGAAACGCCTCACCATCATGGGTGATTCGCAGCTCCTTGTCAATTTCTCCAACAAGGTGTACGAGCCGAAGGATGAGCACATGGAGGCCTACCTTGCAGAGGTCCGTAGGATGGAGAGGCAGTTCTGGGGGTTGGAGTTGCAGCATGTGCCCCGTGGCACCAATCAGGAAGGCGATGACATCGCCAAACGCGCGTCCAGGCGGTTACCTCAGGAGCCTGGCGTTTTCGAGGAGCGGCTCTTCAAGCCTTCAGCCTTACCGTCATTATCAAACACGGCTCAGCCCAGGGAGGAGCTCCCTCAGCCACCTGCCTCAGGAGCTCTGGCTTGTGGCCCGGCCTCGGGAGCACGCCTGCTCCTGACGATGGAACCTCAGGAGGGATGTTGGATCACGGAGCTCCGGATCTACCTAACGCAAGGGACCCTGCCGGAGAAGGAGGAGGAAGCAGAGCGAGTGGCGCGCCAGGCCACGGCATACTGCATCAAAGATGGAGAGCTCTACCGGAAGCGACCAAACGACGTATCCCTGCGCTGCATCTCCAGGGAGCAAGGGAAGGAACTATTGGAAGATATACACGGCAGAGACTGCGGACATCAATCGTCATCACGGACCCTTGTTGGCAAGGCGTTCCGTAGTGGGTTTTACTGGCCCACCGCGCTCAACGACGCCGCTGAACTAGTGAGGGCTTGTGGGGCCTGCCAGTTCCACGCCAAGCAGATCCATCAGCTGGCAGGGGGCTTGCAGACTATCCCCCTTTCGTGGCCATTCGCGGTCTGGGGGCTCGACATCTTGGGTCCGTTTCCTCGGGTGCCAGGGGGCTACCGCTACCTTTACGTTGCCGTGGACAAGTTCACCAAGTGGGCTGAAGTGGAGGCTGTCCGCACCATTCCTGCGGGTTCTGCCGTTAAGTTCATCAAGGGCATCATGAGCCGGTTCGGGGTGCCGAATCGCATCATCACGGACAACGGTTCGCAGTTCACCAGTAACCTCTTCAAAACATATTGTGCTAACCTTGGAACGCAGATATGCTACGCTTCAGTGGCGCACCCCCGAAGCAACGGCCAGGACGAGCGAGCCAACGCGGAGGTCCTGAGGGGCCTCAAGACCAGGACGTTCAAGAAGAAGCTGGAGGCTTGTGGAAGAGGTTGGTACGACAAACTGCAGTCCATACTGTGGTCCATCCGCACCACCACGACCAAGCCGACTGGAGAGACCCCGTTCTTCCTGGTCTACGGAGCAGAAGCAGTCCTCCCTCACGAGGTCAGACGTCGCTCCGCGCGGGTCCTGGAGTTCGACGAGGCGCAGTAGGATGCCATGCGGGGGACGGACCTCGTGCTAGGGGAGGAGCATTGCCGGGAAGCCGCGCTGCGAGTGGCGAGGTACCAACAAGCACTGCGGCGATATCACTGCCGCAACATCCGCCCTAGGACTCTTGAGGTAGGAGACCTCGTGCTCAGGCGGGTTCTCTCCAGGGAGGGATTGCACAAGCTCTCTCCCATGTGGGAGGGCCCGTTCAAGGTTGTTCATGTTTCCAGGGCCGGCTCCGCGCGCTTGGAGACTCAAGAGGGAGTGCCGGTCCAGAATGCATGGAACATCCAGCACCTCCGGAGGTTCTATCCCTGAAAAGGCCCGGAGCCTGTGAAGCAAGGCGAGTGCCTGTGAAGCTATCGCGTTTTGGAAAAGGCCCGGAGCCTGTGAAGCAAGGCGAGTGCCTGTGAAGCTATCGCGTTTTGGAAAAGGCCCGGAGCCTGTGAAGCAAGGCGAGTGCCTGTGAAGCTATCGCGTTTTGGAAAAAGGCCCGGAGCCTGTGAAGCAAGGTGAGTGCCTGTGAAGCTATCGCGTTTTGGAAAAGGCCCGAAGCCTGTGAAGCAAGGCGAGTGCCTGTGAAGCTATCGCGTTTTGGAAAAGGCCCGGAGCCTGTGAAGCAAGGCGAGTGCCTGTGAAGCTATCGCGTTTTGGAAAAGGCCCGGAGCCTGTGAAGAAGGTCAACGCCTGTGAAGCTCGCCGCCCGTGACACTCTCACGTAATAATGAGTTGGGGCTGTACATGCCCCGGAGTCTCAGGAGCGCCGGCCTCAGGCCCTAGGGCTCCCTCCCACGCCCAGTGGCAGCACTTAGCTCCGCGGTGGTGAGAAGCCGTCAAAGACTAGACTAGGTGCCGGACGCGGCTTTTCATTTGCTTTCCGCAGTTGGCTTGTTCCTCTTCGTTTGGAGTTTTATTGAAGTTGCTGCCGTCTTTGGCTTGCGGTTCTTCGGCTTTTTGCTCTCCTGCCTTGGTTTCTCTTGTGCAAGGCCTCGCGAGGGGCAGAGCCAAGCGCCCTCGCGAGTGTTCCTATCCTAGTCACTCAAAAGAGTTCGCAACTTGGGCCCCTTACAGGAGCACCCCTCCAGTCCGTGCCCCATGGGCACCGCGACACAAACAAAGGGCCTGGGTCGGTCACCCCCCACGGCCGGGGCCGGGAACTGTCCACGCTCGGGCACATAGCCGGAAGGTATGGTAACGAAAGCAAAACGATGATTAACAAGCAATAACCCAAACACGCCCCCGCGGGGCTCCACACTATTGTCTTTGTTACGCAGGAAAAAGGGAAAAGGAAGAACAAATCCGGCGTGGCTCGCCTCACACCGGCCCGCAGGGAAGGCCCGAGCTGCCTCCGGAGCTCAGGCGGACTCCCTCTCGCGCTTCACCAGGGCGCGGCGACGGGCGGACATGTTGCCACCCCCCAAGCAGACAGGACGACGTGGAGACTGATCGCGGCTGCCGCTAGAGGAGTCACCGCCAGAAGAAGAACCGGAGAAGCTTGGGGAACCCCGAACGCCTCCAGCCGTGCGAGCGCTGCTCCCTCTATCATCACCGGAGCTGGGTTCCCAGCCGCGGTCGTCGCCCTCGGGGCAACACCCTGCGCGGCGACCATCTTCCCCAAACACCCTCACGTAGAGGGTGGCGTCGCCGTCGAACTTGAAGTGCAGGGTGCACCGACGGCTCAGGCCACGCGCGCGGGCAAACGTCTTCCAACCGCGGACCAGGGACAGGCTCCCGGCCGCGGAGACCTCCAGAGAGACCCATGAGGCCCGGCTGCAGCAGCCGTCGGCCTGGAGCCAAAGGCCGCCCGGGAGCTCGCCGAGGAGAAAGCGAGGAAGCGGAAGCCGGGTGCTAGCCGGCTCCGCCGACCACATGATGAACTCCGGCAGCACTTCAGCAGCACGGACGCGCGGCCTGGGGGACGCGCAGCCGGAGCACGCCCCCCGGCTGCAGCAATCCGTCCGTCGCCGTGCTGAAGTTCGCCTCCACGGCCGTGGGGAGCCACCGTGGTGGCCACAGGATTCTTGTGAGGGCGCTTTCGGCCGCGCTTGGGTGGGGGAGAGGCGGGCTCAACCCGGCAAGCCTTCCCCTTCTCGGCGGCTGAGAACCTCCTCGACGGGGCCATGAAGAAAAAGGAGAAGCAAGGGAGGATGAACTGGAAGGGCGCACGCTGGTCCGTACTTATGGCTGGCGATGGCCAACCAACGGCCCCCACGATCGTAGGTAATTATGACCCGCTTTGCATGCAGGGACTTGTCCAATCCATGCAGTTGCCGAGGCGCCGTGGGGAAGTGGAGACGCCCACGTCCAATCAACCGCCACGCGGCGCCCAGGGCCACAGGCTGTTAGGGCCCGCGGCGCTTCGCTCTTGCCCTTCCGCCTCCATGCACTGCCAAGTCCAGGCGCGCCTTCGGCCTGGGGGCTACTGTCGGCGTTCTGGGAACGGGGGTCCCCAGACTTGCCTGCCTGCGACCTGCGGCGGGGCTCAAAGGGGGCCCCAGCATGGCCCATCTTCACCAACACAAACTCAAGACCCTTGCGAGGAGCCAAGCCTCGCGGGGCGGACGGCACGGAGCTTCCTCAGGCGCGGCCTCATCAGGCTGGCTCACGAGGAGGCGGAGAGATCAAGGCGGGGTGCCTCGCGAGGTGCCCGTGACGCAAGCCATGACGACTCAGGGTGCCAGCCCGCGCAGCGTCCTCCTTTCCTCTTTGGTGCAAAGGGGGCAAGCGCAGCCGCGGAGTACCGAAGCATCAGGCAAAGGTTGCCATTCGGTGCAACGAGACCAAGGCCAGAAGGACTATGAGACGGAGGTCACCGTGGAGCCCAAGACGGCGTCATCACCAGAGCTTTGCACAGGCGAAGACTACTTTTGTCAGGATAGTTGATACTTGTTGTCCCCCTTCAAATTAGCCCGCCATTGTTGGCTCCCTTCCCGCTCAATATTTGGGGAGAGGACCAGGGCCACGATAAATAGGACCGGCCACCCACGTAGCAAGGGGTCGGTTCGGCTCAGTTTCCTCCAAGGGCTCGACAAGTAGAGAGGTGGTAAAGAGAGAGAGAGAGTGAGATAGAGAAAGGTGGCTGAACTCCTCCTAGCAATTCATCGCCCCAGCCAAGAACAGACCCTCACGAGGCTGTTCTTCCTTGTACTATCCATCATCATTAGCCCAAGAGGCAATCCACCACACCACACACTGGAGTAGGGTATTACACCACAACGGTGGCCCGAACCAGTATAAACCCTGTGTCCCTTGTGCTGTTCTTTTCATAGCCTTGATCCTAGTGTGGCGGAGGGGTGCAGGAAGGTAGGAGGCGAAATCTCCGTGCGCACCCCAGTGTTCGAACCTCAAGGGTCTGCCGGAACCCGAAATCTGACATGGATCGAGGATTATCTCCTCCATATCCACATGGCCCGCGGAGACGACCTCCATGCCATTAAATACCTACCTCTCAAGCTTAAAGGGCCAGCTCGGTACTGGCTAAACAGTTTGCCAGAAAATTGTATTAGCAACTAGGAAGATTTGGAAGACGCCTTTCGGGACAACTTCCATGGAACATATGTCTGGCCATGATGCGCCGATGACTTAAGTCACATTGTCCAGGAGCCCGGCGAGTCAGCTAGGGAGCTCTGGACCAGGTTCTTAGTCAAAAAGAACCAAATTGTCGAGTATCTGGATGTAGAAGCCCTCGCGGGCTTCAAACTTAGAGTCCGGGATGAATGGCTCGTGCGTCACCTCGGCCAGGAAGGACCCAAATACATGACAGCCCTCACCGCCCTAATGAACTGCTTCTGCGTGGGAGAAGACAACTGGCTTGCTCGTAAAAGCAACGACGCCAGTGGCCCGGGCACTTCCGAAATCCGAGATGGCAACGGCAAGCCACGACGAACCGAACATAACAACATACGCGACACAGCGGTGAATGCCGGATTTCGTAATCCGAAGCCCGGTCAACGGAAGAAGCCACTAAAGGCAAACCAGGATGGACCATCCACCCTTGACAGGATATTGGACCGACCTTGTCAGATTCATGGTCTCCCTGATAGGCCAGCTAATCATACCAACCGTAACTATTGGGTCTTCAAGCAGGCAGGCAAGCTTAACGCTGATCACAAGGGGAGGAGGCCACCGGGTGGCAAAGACGACGGATCGGCTCGCCAGCAGAACACCAGGGGCCAGAAAAAGTTACCCTCCGATGTTCGACCACTCTCGGAACGCAAATAGTAGTTCGGCTCCCGCCACCCACCTACTATACTAGCACAAGTTGCACCACACGCACATCACTATGCACTCAAGATACCATGGGCATCGGCGGAAGCACAACACAGACAATCCTACAAGCATTCCCGTAACGTTTTTTATATGTTTTTCTCACTTTTTTTGTATCATGTTTAAAGAACAGGTGACCAACTGGAAAGCATCTACAGCGGACCCTATCAGAGTTTGGATCCATACACTCACCTAAGGGGTTACTTCCGTTAAGGATCCCACCCCCCGAGGATGGGCTATGCAAACGTCCGACAGGAGGTCCAAAATTACCTTTTGTAGACCGCACTCTTTACTCCGGGCCTGTACTATGCCCCTTTTCCCCCGATCCCGACCACGAGCATGTCAAATAGCCGGGTCCGTGGTTTCTCTTTATTTTATACATATACATAAATTTATCATTGGCACATCGCTTCGTTCTCAGTAAGCCTCCCCCGAGCCAAACTCTCATACCCCTTCAACAATAAAGTACGACCTCAACAGCTGCTTTGCGGACGCGCCTCGGCACGGGAATGAATGAGTTGCTAGTAAAAGTCCGAATAGCTCTATAGCGTACTTCGGCGTCGCAAGTTTGGCCTTATATGCATCAGCTCCGAATCATTGTCTTGGGTCAATAGTTGGGTTGCCCGGCTCCTGTGTTTGCTACCCTACGTTCTGCTCTATCGGCTAGGGTAGTAAAGGGAGAACTACTGCGATTGTGCCCTGGCCTAGACCAGATGACCACCTCAGTAGAGAAGGCCGAAAACTGAATGTCATGATGCGGCGAGAGCTGGTCAACCACTTGACGACTTATTGGAATCTTTAGCGATTCTCTGTGTAATACGAGGGATCTTTTTTAGATCAGATATGTAAGGCACCACACGCCGCATACACACCAGGGGCTATGTCGTAGCCCCACCATAAAACTCCTATGGTTAAGTGAAAGTGTTAACACCTTATAGTCTGATTGCCTGGTTTGCCGCATTATCACCTCCTTCATGGACCAAGATGTTGGATAAAGAGTGATTAAATGCTTTTCCGAACACCCTCGTACTTCCTACGAGGGGGCTGAAGCCGATGACTGGAAAAATTTCAGATTATATTAAAACGACCGCATAGGAGGAATTCAAGCTTTTCGAGGAAGATATAAATATATTAACTATAAAGTTGTCTTTTACAATCATCATACACCTCAACCGAACATTATGTTCTTCGACCATTGGCCCTCAATCAAGCGGGTAGCCTCCAGGACGTCTTCAAAATAATGCTCTAGTTGCGGACGGTCCTAGCCTTTGGGCGTACCCTTCGTCGCGACATCGAGGGCCTTCATCTTCCCCCAGAATGTCTTGACTCGGGCAAGGGCCATCCCTGCACCCTCAATGCACGCCGATCGCTTCACAGCATCGATGTGCGGCACTGCTTCAACAAGCTTCTGCACCAGACCAAAATAGCTACTCGGCGCAGGCTGGGTCGGCCATAGCCGGATTATGACATCCTTCATGGCAGCGCCAGATACCCTATGAAGTTCGGCCCATTGGGACATCTCTTCATTGAGCAGAGCGGGCGCTTAGACAAACCAAAGTGTGACCAGATAAGCTTCTCCGTTGCATATCCGGCTTGCGCTTGGTAATACCACGTTGCATCGGAAGAACTCTTTGGCAAGTCCAAGTACTCGCCCGAAGAACTCCACACTTGGTTCAGCTGAGCATAGTCCGGGTCACCGAACTTAGTCTGCAGCAAAAAAATGCTTTCCAGCCAATATCTCTTTCGCCTACCGAACCTCCTCACGGAGTGCTCTGGACTCTGATCGCGCTTCTCTCGCCTCCTGTCGGGCTTTGTCCAGTTCAGCCGTCAAGGCTTTATTCTCCTTCTCAAGAAATTCGCAGCGGCCAATAGCATTCTCCAAAGCGAGTGTCATCATGGATATCTTCTCCTCGCCCTGGCATCACGCAACTTGTTCGGCCTTCAGTTCAACTGATGCTCCTTCAGTAGCAGCATCACTAAACTGGGCCCGCTCCTTGGCCCGGATTAGCTCCACCCGAAGAGCCTCCACGGCGGCAGCACCATCTACATTTCATGCACATTTCATATAAAGCTCTTTCCCGCGTCAAGCACACTGGTGTAAATAATAATCAAAATACATACCTTGCGAGTCCTCAAGACACCTGTTGATCAACGCAACGTCATCCTTCGCAATATCCAGCTTTCGCTGCAGTTCAGCCACCTCCGTATTCCGGGCAGCCATAGGAGGGGAAGCAACCTGTATTTCAAATTAAACCAAGGTTAATACCTGAGCATATCTCTTTGTTCCTCCGATCGCTCCCTTCGGAAGACAATCCGAGTCTCAGGGGCTACTGCATATACAACAGGTGCATTCTGTCAATGAAATTTAGTTGATAAAGCTACCTCACAAACCTCAAAACCTCTTAGAAGGCTCGTGAAGGCCTTGTTCAATCCACACTTTGCGGATAGAACCCTTTCGACCATCGTAACCATCAACGAACGGTGCTCTTCTGAAATGGATGCTCGTCATAGCATGTCCATTAGCATCTCCGGCGCTCCTGGGTCTTCGAAAACCACCGCCGGAGTACGGCATTCCAGTGAAGGAACCCGCTTGCTTGCCTCCAGAACCGTCTCCCGCTATAAACCGGACGGTTCGGGAACACCAGTATCGATCCCGGAACCTCGAGTGATGGAGGCACCGCCTTCGGGCGCCCTTCGGGACGATACCTCAGTATCATCTCCTCTATTGGGCGATGAGGCCGAAGGAGGCATGTCACTCTCCATCATCTCCGGAAGAAGATCTCCCGAGGAGGAGGACGATTGAGAAACACCAGGCGTTAACCCGCGTGGATGAACATACGATCACTTCATTAGTGGGAAAAGAACAAGGTACGTTCAAAGTGCCCCAGCTTCACTTTAGGTTTGCCTCGAGGTTCGTCCTCGTCATCAAGCTCTACGACAACCTCACTCGCCCGGCCCAAGCTGCTCGACGATGGCTTTTTTCCTCTCTTGGAAGGCTTCCCCTCCTGATCTTCGGAAGCAGTCCTTTTCTTGCCTTGGAGGACTCCCTCTGCACCCTTGCCCTTGGGCAAAGGGATTTTGGTTTCCCCGAATGCAGCCACTTGGTATGGTGCCGGAATCAGCATTCTCGTGAGCAGGACAGTCGTAGGGTCTTCGAGAAGAGGCGCCGGACACCAGATTAGCACCGCTTTCTTTATCCAGTCCTAAGCAGGGATGGGTTGTTCAATATCTCGTTAAAAGATGCTCGAGTACTTACCGAAGTAGTTCGACAATTGCAGCCAAGGCCAGCATCTTCGGTAGTGTCCGACCATTGCCCTCGTTCCCCAAAATACAATTTCCACATTCCTTCGTGCATAGTGCCGAAGAAGTGCTGTAGGGTCCGCCGCCCTTCTAGGTTAAACTCCCACATACGAAGAGGCCGCCGCTGACATGGCAGGATCCGGCGGACCAACATTACTTGGACAACGTTCACAAGATCGATGCCCTTCTCGGTAAGGCTTCGGATGTGACTTTGCAGAGTCTGCACTTCATCGACGGATCCCCAGTCCAATCCCTTATTGACCCATGAAGCGAGATGAGTTGGAGGGCCGGGTCGGAACGCAGGTGTGGGCACCCACTTGGGGCCCCGCGGCTCGTTGATATAAAACCACCCCTGCTGCCATAAGTCGGAAGATTTGGCGAAAGATCCTTCGGGCCAAACCGCGTTAGCCAGCTTGCCTATTGTGACGCTGCCACACTCTGCATGCTCGTTCTCTGCCACCTGCGGCCTCACATCAAAGGTCTTGAGCCACAAACCGAGGTGCGGAGGAGTCCGGAGTAAGGCCTCACACGTGACTATAAATGTTGAGATGAGGAGAACAGAGTCTGGAGCCATATCATGAAAATCTAGCCCATAGTAGAACATGAGCCCTCGGACAAAGGGGTTAAGCGCGAACCCTAGCCCGTGAAGGAAGTGGGATACAAATACTACCCTCTCGCCAGATCTGGGGTTCGGTATGACTTGCCCTTGTGCCGGAAGCCGGTGAAATATTTCCGGGGTCAGATACCTCGCTATGCGGATCTTCGCAATATCCTCCTCTGTGACAGAAGAAGCCACCCACCGGCCCTGACGGCTAGATCCGGACATGACTAAGGCTGGTGGCGATTGGGACCCGAGGGTTGGAACTTGGGGTGGCCGGGGTTGAGGAAGGAGCGAGCGCAAGGGAAGAAGACAAGACTAGGATCTCTATATAAAGGCCCTGAATACCGGGTGTTTCCCCTGGGTCTCTAAACTTACCCATCGCCAATGAGTTGTACCCAGGGGACGGTTGGGTTCCCTACGCTTGCATTAATGAAAATCTCGTAAATAAAGGGACACGATCTCTGGCTTGACGAGACGTGCCAGTAAAACCACACCTCGAGACGTGGGGCGGCTCGCTAGCCGATGGTTGGAAATAGCAACCGGGCAGGCGTGATATGATGTCATGAACAGTTATGTCCTCGGCCATTATATACACAGGCCCGGATATACTTACTTTGTCCGAAGACTATTCTGGGGTTCAGAAGGAGGGAACCCGCCTTGCAATGGCGAAGACAAATCTGCGCGCCAGACTCCTCGTCATTGAAGCCAGGTTTAGGGCTACTGAGGGAGTCCTCAACTAAGGGTTCCTTGGACTGATGGGCTGTGAAGACATGAAGGCCGAAGACTGCATCGTGTCCGGATAGGACTCTACTTAGCGTGGAAGGCAAGCTTAGCGATCGAAGATTCCTTCTTATGTAACCGACTCCATGTAAACCCCAGATTCCCCCGGTGTCTATATAAACCGAAGGAGGTAGTCCGGAAAGGACAACCCATATACTCATTATCATACCCACATAGGCTAGACTTCTAGGGTTTAGCCATTACGATCTCGTGGTAGATCCACTCTTGTAACACTCATATTCATCAATATCAATCAAGCATGACATAGGGTTTTACCTCCATAGAGAGGGCCCGAACCTAGGTAAACATTGTGTCCCCTGTCTCCTGTTACCATCGATCCTAGACGCACAGTTCGGGACCCCCTATCCAAGATCCGCCGGTTTTGACACCGACACCAACCACAGGCCTACCTAACCCTCCATGCCCGAAACCCTAACCGTTGCGCCCCATTCCCCCCACAACCCAGCTCCTCCCTCTCCCCCGATCTGGATCGGGGGGTGAGGGAGTCCTGGATTAGGGGGTCTCCGGACAGCCGGATTATATCCTTTGGCTGGACTGTTGGACTATGAAGATACAAAATTGAAGACTTCGTCCCGTGTCCAGATGGGACTCTACTTGGCGTGGAAGGCAAGCTAGGCAATACGGATATGGATATCTCCTCCTATGTAACCGACCTTGTATAACCCTAACCCTCTCCGGTGTCTATATAAACTGGAGGGTTTTAGTCCGTAGGACAACATACAATCATACCATAGGCTAGCTTCTAGGGTTTAGCCTCTCCGATCTCGTCGTAGATCTACTCTTGTACTACCCATATCATCAATATTAATCAAGCAGGACGTAGGGTTTTACCTCCATCAAGAGGGCCGAACCTAGGTAAAACATTGTGTCCCCTGCCTCCTGTTACCATCCGCCTTAGACGCACAGTTCGGGACCCCCTACCCGAGATCCGCCGGTTTTGACACCGACATTGGTGCTTTCATTGAGAGTTCCTCTGTGTCGTCGCCGTTAGGCTTGATGGCTCCTACTATCATCGATGGTGATGCAGTCCAGGGTGAGACTTTTCTCCCTGGACAGATCTTCGTATTCGGCGGCTTTGCACTGCGGGCCAATTCGCTTGGCCATCTGGAGCAGATTGAAAGTTACGCCCCTGGCCACCAGGTCAGGTTTGGAAGATTAAACTACACAGCCTATATCTGTGGAGACTTGATCTTCGACGGATTCGAGCCTCTGCCTTGTGCGTCACGCGGTCACGATGAGTGCGTTTTAGCGCTACCATCGGATAGTGTTCAAGAGATCGCACAGGCAGCCGCTCCGACCCTCAATTCGGAGCCAGGTGCGCCTTCTGCGAACGGGTGGATGGACCCCGCCACGGAAGCCTTACCCTTAGCGGCGATCAAGCCGAACATCGACCTTACCTTGCACGAGAGCCGTGTTGTTAAACTGCCGGATCTTTCTCCAACCACGGACTCCGAACCACCTGCGCCCATTCCTATCGAATCCGATTGGGCACCGATCATGGAGTTTAACTCCGCGGATATCTTTCAGCACTCGTCCTTTGGCGACATACTGAACTCATTAAGGTCTCTCTCCTTTTCAGGAGGATCCTGGCCGAACTATGTCTGGCAGGACTGGGATGCAGACGATGAAGAAATTCGCGGCCCACCCACCACCCACTTAGTAGCCACTGTCGATGACTTAACCGACATGCTCGACTTCGACTCCGAAGACATCGACGGTATGGACGACGATGCGGGAGACACAGAGGAACCATTGCCCATAGGGCACTGGACGCCCACTTCACCACATGACGTATACATGGTGAACACACCAAAAGAAAACGACGACGAGGAACGGAAGGACGCAACGAAGGATTGTCCCCTCGATAAGCAGTCAAAGCGGCAGCGTAAACGCTGCTCCAAATCCCGCCTTGACAGAAACAACAATCATACAGACCCAGTGTTAGAGCAGGGGGAACCATTGCGGGACCACGACAACACGAAGGATCAAGCCGAATAACCTGACTCTGTCAAAGATAATAGTCCGGACGACTTCACACTGGACAGACACCCGGAGCAACAGAATGCCCGTCAAAGGCTTGTTGCCACCGCAAGGAGTCTAAAAAGCAGAAGCAAAGACTCAAGGCTGCACAAGACACACTCAGAATCAGATGGAGCAAAGTACTCAACACAGCAGAAAGTACGGCGGTAATCGCCCCACCAAAAGCTACTCGAAACGGAAGTTGCTACCCGAATTTGATGAGGAGGCCTTAGATCCCCCGCAACCAAAAATTAAAACGGCCACCTGGCCGGATAGACGACCTCACGGCCAACATAGAGCGGCAAGCAATGCCGCACATAAGCCAATACACGATCCACGCGAGGGCTCGCATCAAAAGGACGGTGCAACCAGATCCATCTACGGACCACGCAGGCGTGCTCCAGCATACAATACAACACAACAAACATCCGAACACTACGGTACGCCCAGATACAGGGGTGCCGCACAGCCCCTATGTTTCACCGACGAGGTACTGGACCATGAATTTCCAGAGGGATTCAAACCCGTAAACATAGAGGCATACAACGGAACAACAGACCCTAGGGTCTGGATTGAGGACTATATCCTCCATATCCATATGGCTCGAGGAGATGATCTCCACGCCATTAAGTATTTACCCCTCAAACTCAAAGGGACAGCTCGGCACTGGCTTAAAAGCCTCCCCGAAAGCTCCATTGGAAGCTGGGAAGAGCTCGAAGACGCTTTTCAGGCAAATTTTCAAGGGACTTATGTCCGACCTCCGGACGCGGACGATTTGAGTCATATAACTCAACAGCCCGGAGAGTCAGCCCGAAAGCTTTGGAACATGTTCCTTACTAAAAAGAACCAAATAGTCGACTGTCCGGATGCCGAAGCCTTGGCAGCTTTTAAGCATAGCGTCTGTGACGAATGGCTTGCCAGATACCTCGGCCAAGAAAAGCCGAGAACAATGGCAGCATTAACAAGCCTCATGACCCGCTTTTGCGTGGGTGAGGATAGCTGGCTAGCCAGATGCAGCACCAGCGACCCAAGTAGATCTGAAGTTAGAGATGGAAACAGGAAATCACGGCGCAACAACAATAATAAACGCCGGAATAAAGAAGACAACACGAAGAGCACGACAGTAAACGCCGGATTCAAAAGCTCTCGGCCAAGTCAGCTAAAGCCGCCCTCTAAAGGCGCCAGAGACGAACTGTCCAGCCCAAACAAAATTCTGGACCAAGTATGTCAGATCCATAGCACCCCCGATAAACCTGCTAATCATACCCACAGAGAATGTTGGATCTTCAAGAAGTCCGGCAAGCTCAATGCCGTACACAAGGGGGAAGATACACCAAGCGAAGACGAGGATGAGCCTCTCAAGCAAGACACTGGGGAGCAAAGAAAATTTCCACCAGAAGTCAAAACAGTAAACGTGTTACACGTGATAAAGGGGAGAAACAAAGCGGCACTCCCAGATAAATATGCCCAAGGGCCTATCATCGTGGAGTCTTGCCACTCATCGTCTCAACCGATCACTTTTGACCATCGGGATTACTCAGCAAGTATCCGGCGTGCAGGATGGGCTGCCCTGGTATTAGACCCAATAATTGATGGATACAACCTTACACGAGTCCTGATGGACGGTGGCAGCAGTTTAAACCTGATATACCAGGATACAATCCGCAAAATGGGGATAGATCCAACGAAAATTTGCCTAAGCAATACTACCCTTAAAGGAGTAACGCCAGGCCCATGGGCTCATTGCACGGGCTCCCTGCCACTAGAGGTTATATTCGACTTCCCCGATAACTTCCGTAGCGAACATCTAACATTCCACATTGCTCCATTCCAAAGTGGCTATCAAGCACTACTTGGACGTGAAGCTTTCGCTCGCTTTAATGCAATACCACACTACACTTCCCTTACGCATAAGATGCCCGGTCCACGCGGCATCATTACAGTAAATGGAAATATTAAGCGATCCCTGCGCGCCGAAGAGAGTGTGACTGCCTTGGCAGCCGCACACTAAAAAGGGCCTCACCAGCTAAAGCATTTGATAGGTCATCAATACCATAGACATGGTTAGACGAGTCCGGCGCAACCATATGTAACTCACACAGGTTTGATAAGCCACACCCCTATCACAAATACAAGGGGCTCAACACGCGCAGACAAGTGGCAATTTTTACTCATCTTGAATTACACATGGTTTCTTCAAACCTACCTTTTTGCACGACAACTTTTCACCTAAGTTTCTCTCTTTTACAGATGACCATCGTGCTACACCTGTCCAGGATACGGCACAGCGGAGACACAGGCGCAGACGTGCAGCAGGGACCCGCCCCAAGGATTCTTTTTAGATTAAGACCCTGTGTCAACCTTTTTTACTGTCTTTTGTTGATACACATCCCTCGGATTCTTAGCACAATTGAGAAGGATGCTGGCATCTTGGCATGTGGCCACGTCAGAATAATGCACGTACCTGGACACCAGGGGCTTCTTACAAAGGGCACTACTTAGGCCCGGTTTATACCATAAAGACCGAATACCTTAGGGAGTGTTCGGCGTCGCGAGTTTGGCCTTATATGCATTAGCTCCAAATCATGTCTTTGGTCAAATGTTGGGTTTGCCCGGCTCCTATGTTTTGGTACCTTACGTTCCGCTCTGTCGGCTAAGGTAGCACTAGGAGAACTACTGCGATTGTGCCCCGGGTCATCCGGACGAGCACCTCAGTAGAGAAAGACGAAAACTGACTGTCATGATATAGCGTGAGACTGGTCAACCACTCGACGACCTATCGGAATGTTAGAATTCCTCCGCCTTAACGAGGTTTCCCGGCCAGGCTTGTACGCACCCCGAATTCGGGCGAGTGCGGAGCCAACAGGGGCTATATAGTAGCCCCACCGTCAAACTCCTATGGCTAAGTGAAAGTGTTAAAGCATTATAGTCCGGTTGCCTCATTCTCTGCGCTATCACCTCCTTAATAGGACCAAGACGTTGGGTTAAGTGTGAACATGTGTCTTCTGTGAACACCTCCGCATTATATGCGTGGGGGCTGAAGCCGACGACTGCAATATTTCAGGTTATACACATGTATACATAAAGGGCCGCACAGGAGGCATCATATTACTTTCAGGAAAAAGTATAAACACAACCTTAATAAATTTCATAAAAACACTGTGTTTATAATGGGAATACATGTCACTCAAACATAATATTCTTTGAGCACTGGGCCTCTATCAAACGAGCACCCTCGAGAACCTCTTCGAAATACTGCTCGGCAGCCACTCGGCCTATGGCCGAACCCTGCGCCGCAACAGTGGTAGCATCCATCTCCGCCCAGTATGCTTTAACACGGGCAAGGGCCATCCGCGAGCCTTCTATGCATGCCGACCTCTTCATCGCATTAATGCGCGGCACCGCACCAAGGAACTGCTGCACTAAGCTGAAATAGGTGTTCGGTTTTGGTTTTTCCGGCCACAGCTGATCCACGACAGACCTCATGGCGAGTCCGGACAACCTATTCAGTTCGGCCCATTCGGCTAGCTGATCAGTCAATGAAAGCGGACGCTCTGGAATGTTGAATTGCGACCAGAAAAACTTTTCCACTTCATGATCTGCTTGACCCTGGAAGTATTTGGCTGCATCGGCAGCGCTCGCCGCCAAGTCCATGTATGCGTCTGCCGAACTCCACAGCCGATACAGAGGGGCATACCGTGGATTGCCGAACTTTCTCCGTAGCATGAACGGCTTCCTAGCCGCAATATCCCCGGCTTCACGCAGCTCCTCCTTCTTCGCTCTCATAGCAGAGCGAGTGTCTTTGTTTGCCATCGTGGCCTTTTCAAGGTCCGCTACCTTCAATCGATTCTCTTTTTCAAGGACCTGGCAACGGTCGGCAGTGTTTTTTAATTCTACGGCCATCTTGGCCATCTTCTCTTTGCTCTCGCAATGCGCGGCCTTCTCGGCTTTCAACTCTCTGGCTGCCTTCAAAGCAGCCGCATTACTAATCCTTGCTTGTTCTTTGGCTCGGGCAAGTTCCGCCCGCAAGGTTTCCAAAGTGGCAGCTCCATCTGCAGTCAAAACATATTAAAGATACTGGCATCATGTTGCTCTTACTATGTGGCATTCACCAGAAAATAACACTTACCCTGTGCCTCGTCAAGCCTCTTGTTAACAAGCTCGATGTCGGCATCCGCCGCATCCAGTTGCCGCTTCAGTTCGGCAAATTCTTGAGTCCGGCTAACCACCGGAGCTCCCACTACCTGCACATTAAAGCGGTATGGTTATTGCCTGGGACTACGATCCTCTATTTGTCGCGTTCTTGGCGACAACCAGAGTCTCAGGGGCTACTATCTACACAGGGCACACCTAAAAATGTGCGGTACCATCACAAATGTACATCATTTTACGTACCTCAAAGCCCGTCAGTAGAATCACAAAGGCATCATGCAACCCGCTTTCGGCGGATGAGATCCTTTCCATCACCGTACCCATAAATGTACGCTGTTCTTCTGAGATGGCCGCTCGCTCCAACAGCTCTCTCAGTACGTCCGACCGCATACCAGACAGTGCCGGACTCTTCTGTTTGCTCTCTTCGAGAGCCGGACGCTGGGGGCTTCGGGTGACTATAGGATTATCTTCTGGCCTCACCGGATTCGGAGAGGCCCTCCGTGACGACACTTCAAGGTCGCCCGCTTCTTGAGCGGAGGAGTCCGGGGGAGGCGTTTCACTCTCCATCATCTCCGAAACAAGATCCCCCGAAGATGAGCTCTGCTGAGAAGGGCTAAGATCCGAACTGAAATAAATACTTCGGTTATTTTCCTCAGAGGCAAGGTAGTATATCTCCACTATTAAAGTACTTTCTGATTACTTACAGCTCGTTGGAGGGCTGATCCCCGTGCGGACTTTGTGCGGCAAGAGCACCCTCCAAGGCTGGACCCTTTGGCGGAGATTTCTTCTCCCGCTTGGAAACCTTGGTTTTCGGATCTTCAAAGGTAGTCCTCTTCCTTCCCCGGGGTGAGAGAATGTCCGATTCCTCTCCTCGGTTATCCTCCCTCACGGAGGCGCTCGATCCCTCGGTCGGAATGGGCAGCGATGGAGGTCCGCTTTTGCCCTCATTATTCCCCCCTTTGTCTTCCTTTGAGGGCTCCGGGCAAGGTGCTAGCTCGAGCATCTTTTCCAGTACCGGATTTTCCAAACCCTCAAGAAGGGGGGCCGAACAGCGAATCATCTTCGCCTTTGTTATCCAGTCCTGGCCAAAGAGCGATTTCTCAGAATGACGTCGTGGTAAACAAAAAACATGTGTTCGGTTGAAGGATTACTTACTTGGTCGGCGGTACAGTTGCTGCTCAGGCCCACGTCCTCGGTGGTATCCGGACACTCTATTTGGGGTTCGAAGAATGATTTGTACATCTCCTCGTGCGTCAAGCTGAGGAAATTCTGAATAGTACGCGGCCCTTCTGGGTTGAACTCCCACATGCGGAGGGGCCGGTGTTTGCAAGGGTGGACTCGACGAACCAGCATGACTTGCGCCACCATTATCAAACTGAAATCTCCTTCAAAGATATTTTGGATGCGGCTTTGCAGTACATGCACATCCTTGGCAGGACCCCAGCTCAGCCCTCTGCTAATCCATGACATCAGTTGTGGTGGAGGGCCTTAGCGGAAGGCAGGGGCAGCCACCCACTTGGCACTTCTGGGAGCTGTGATATAAAACCACCCCTGTTGTCATAATCTGGACACCTCTGGAAAGGAACCTTTGGGCCACGGAGCTCCTACTATCTTGCTTATTAATGCGCCTCCGCACGCTGCATACTACACCTCGACCATCTTCGGCTTCATGTCAAAGGTCTTGAGCCACAGGCCGAAGTGAGGGGTAATGCGGAGGAAGGCCCCACACACGACAATGAATGTCGAGATGTGGAGAAAGGAGTCCGGGGCTAGAACATGGAGATCTAGCCCGTAATAAAACATCAACCCCCTGACGAAGGGATCCAGAGTGAGGCCTAGTCCTTGGAGGAAGTGGGAGATGAACACGACGTCTTCGTTGGGTTCAGGAGTAGGGACGACCTGCCCTCGGGCAGGCAGCCGATGCGAAACTTCGGCGGTCAGGTATCTGGCCTCCCTCAACTTCTTGATGTCTTCTTCCATAACGGAGGAGGGCATCCACCGGCCTTGAAGGCTAGATCCGTACATGATTGAAGATGGGGAGCACCTGACCTGGGCTTTGGGTGTTAGAACTCGAGGCGGGGAAGGATTCGATTGAGCACGGGAGGAAAAAAGTAAAAGCCTTGTCCCTTTATAAAGAGGGTGAATATCAAGCATCCTCTCCGTAGCCGTTTGGGACTTGCCTATAATCTAGGAGTCTTAGACACGGTTGGGTTACCCATGCCCGTATTGATGAGAATCCCGTAATAAGGGGACACGATCTTTGCTTTGACAAGACGTGTCGAAAAACTGCCTCACGTTGTGTGTGGGGCTATTTAAAGGAAACGGTTCGAATAATCACCGGGCCATGGCATAATGTCGTGTTGCCAAAACAAGTTACTAAATTATATTTGTGAAAATATTATTATCTCTACGGTGGTATGTGGAACTTATTTTGCAGGGTCGGACACTATCCTTGTATTCAAATTCTTCTATGATGTATTCGGAGAAGGAACCCGCCTTGCAATGCCGAAGACAATACTGCGCGCCAGACTCATCGTCATTGAAGCCTGGTTCAAGGGCTACTGAGGGAGTCCTGGATTAGGGGGTCTCCGACCAGCCGGATTATATCCTTTGGCCGGACTGTTGGACTATGAAGATACAAGATTGAAGACTTCGTCTCGTGTCCGAATGGGACTCTACTTGGCGTGGAAGGCAAGCTAGGCAATATGGATATGGATATCTCCTCCTTTGTAACCGACCTTGTGTAACCCTAACCCTCTCTGGTGTCTATATAAACCGGAGGGTTTTAGTCCGTAGGACAACATACAATCATACCATAGGCTAGCTTCTAGGGTTTAGCCTCTCCGATCTCGTCGTAGATCTACTGTTGTACTACCCATATCATCAATATTAATCAAGGAGGACATAGGGTTTTACCTCCATCAAGAGGGCCCAAACCTGGGTAAAACATTGTGTCCCCTACCTCCTGTTACCATCTGCCTTAGACGCATAGTTCGGGACCCCCTACCCAAGATCCGCCGATTTTGACACCGACAGGGGGCAACGGCGCCCTCGCCGCACGCCTGACGTCGTGCCTCCCCGGATCTCGTCGCCGAAACCACATCACCACGCCCCATCGTCGTCGTCGCTGCCTCCTCATCCCTGCCGTCGATGCTCCGTAGCTGGATCGACCGGGTCGACCCCGACGCCGGCACCTCCCCGAACGGCGCCGCCCTCCTCCGCCCCATCGTTGATGACACTGCCGCCACCTCCCAGAGCACACTTCCTTCCCCCTGCAGCTCCACTGTGAGGAACCCCCCCTCATATCCTCCTTTCCCTCCTCCCGTGCGGCCACCGTCCGCTACTCCCTCGCGCGCACATGCACACCGCCGCACCTGCTCCCCGCGCTCACCGTCGCGCCTCTGGCCGGCCCAGAGCTTGCGCTTGCCATGCCTGGACAGGCGCCCCGCTCGCCCCTGCCGTCCCGGTCAACCACCGCGCTCACCGCGGCCCCGCACCGGACATTGCCCCGCGCGCCTCTGCCATCGCGCTGCTCGCGCCCGCGACGCCTGCCGTTGCCTTTCGATGGCCCCGCTCTCCTGCCACCGCGCGCGCACGCGTGTGCCGCCTTTGCTCGCTGTCCGCTTCGGCCACGCAGCCCCGAAGCTCTGCTCCACCACGTCCCCGTACCCGCACAGGTGCCGCATCGCTGCTCCGTTCACTGGGCGTCCTCCTCGTGCCGGCCATGCCCGCCGTGCATAGCCATCACCGCTGACCGCAATCACTGGCGCCCCGGCGCCACCACTGGCCTGGGCGGGCGCCTGCATGCCCGTAACCCGTTCGCCCGTGCCCGTTTGGCCCTGGGGCCAATGACAGAGGGGCACCGCCCACAGAATGTTTGAAAAAAGAATTAAATAAACAAACAAATAATTAATAATTAAATTAATTAATTAATTAATTAAAGAATTAATTAAGTTAATTAATCATAATTAGATTAATCTAATCAATAATTAACCTAATTAACTGTTAGTTAATTAAACTGTGTATGATAGTGGGACCCACATGTCAGTTTGACCCAGTCAACACCTCTGTTGACTGCTGACGTCATGCTAACGCCATGATGACGTCAGCAAGCACTATTCTGGATAATGTTGAATTAAAATAATTGAATAAATGCTAAAAATGATTTAATTTAAAATCAATATAAAATAAACCGTAGCTCGGATGAAAACAAATTGTACGTGAAAGTTGCTCAGAACGACGAGACGAATTCGGATACGCAGCCCGTTCGTCCGCCACGCATCCCTAGCATAGAAAACACGCCACTTTCCCCGTCCGGTTCATCTGTCCGAAAACGTGAAACACCAGGGATATTTTCCCGGTTGTTTTTCCCCCTCACCGGTATCACCACCTACTGCGTTAGGGCGCACGTAGCACCGTTAATTGTCATGTCATGCATCGATATGCATCTGTTTGCATTGTATTCATTGTTTCTTCCCCCTCTTCTCTCCGGTAGACTACGAGGCTGACGCCGCTGCTGGTGCCCGGACCGACTACGTTGTTGACGCCCCCTACTTGCCAGAGCAACCAGGCAAGCCCCCCCTTGATCACTAGATATCGCCTATTCTTCTCTCTACTGCTTGCATTAGAGTAGTGTAGCATGTTACTGCTTTCCGTTAATCCTATCCTGATGCATAGCCCGTCATTGTTGCTACCGTTATTGATACCTTACCTGCAATCCTAAATGCTTAGTATAGGATGCTAGTTTATCATCAGTGGCCCTACATTCTTGTCTGTCTTCCATGCTATACTATCGGGCCATGATCACTCGGGAGGTGATCATGGGTATATACTTATACATAATATATGATACTTGTGGTGACTAAAGACGGGTCGGCTCGAAGAGTACCCGCGAGTGATTCATGGATTGGGTCCGAAAGGACGTTTGTCCCGACGGCCCTCTGAGTGGATCTTTGTGGCGGAGCGATAGGGTAGGTTGAGACCACCTAGGAGAGAGGTGGGCCTCGCCCTGGTCGGCGTCCGTGGTTATTTCGAAATAACACGCTTAACGAGATCTGTGTATTTGATCTGAGTTTGGCCATTGGCCTATACGCACTAACCAACTACATGGGAACAGTTATGGGCAGTCGACGTTGTGGTATCAGTCGAAGCCTTCGTGACGTCATGGACTGAGCGGCGCGCGCCGGATTGGACCGTAAGCCTGCTCTTGTTTTAAGGGGGCTAGGTCTGCTTCCGGCCGCCCACGCAACGTGCAGGTGTGCAATGGGCGATGGGCCCAGACCCCTGCGCCTTAGGATTTAGACCGGTGTGCTGACCTCTCTGTTGTGCCTAGGTGGGGCTGCGACGTGTTGATCTTCTGAGGCCGGGCATGACCCAGGAAAGTGTGTCTGGCCAAATGGGATCTAGCATGTAGGGAAATGTGGTGCACCCGTGCAGGGAAATTTATCTATTCGAATAGCCATGTCCCTCGGTAAAAGGACGACCCAGAGTTGTACCTTGACCTTATGACAACTAGAACGGGATACTTAATAAAACACACCCTTCCAAGTGCCAGATATAACCCGGTGATCGCTCTCTCACGGGGTGACGAGGGAAGGATCGCCGGGTAGGATTATGCTATGCGATGAAACTTGGTGAACTTACCATATACTCTCTTCTACATGCTACAAGATGGAGGTTTCCAGAAGCATAGTCTTCGATATCCCCCTCTTATTCTGGCATTCTGCAGTTCAGTCCGCCTATGCTACCCTTTTTCCATTTGATACCAATGCATACATATGTAGTGTAGCTGCTTGCTTGCGAGTACTTTGGATGAGTACTCATGGTTGCTTTGCTCCCCCTTTTCCCCCTTTCTATACCCGTTTGTTGCGACGAGACGATTGAGTCCAGGAGCCAGACGCCACCATCGACGATGACTCCTACTACACTGGAGGTGCCTACTACTACGTGCAGGCCGCTGACGATGACCAGGAGTAGTTTAGGAGGATCCCAGGCAGGAGGCATACGCCTCTTTCGATCTGTATCCCAGTTTGTGCTAGCCTTCTTAAGGCAAACTTGTTTACTTATGTCTGTACTCAGATATTGTTGCTTCCGCTGACTCGTGTATGATCGAGCTCTTGTATTAGAGCCCTTGAGGCCCCTGGCTTATAATATGATGCTTGTATGACTTATTTTATTTTTAGAGTTGCGTTGTGATATCTTCCTGTGAGTCCCTAATCTTGATCGTACACGTTTGCGTGTATAATTAGTGTACGATTGAATCGGGGGCGCCACAAGTTGGTATCAGATCCGACTGCCTGTAGGAATCACCCTTCCACACTCCTTGGCCGAAGTTGAGTCTAGTCATTACAAAACTTCTACTAACATGGTTGTGTGGCTTACGGGCCCACGTCGCCATTTGGGTGGTATTAGGATCTTTTATTCCTCGTCTATACTCTGGGACTCTGATTTCTCTTCTAATGGGTTAAAAGATTTTGCTAACTCTAACTCTAGGTTCACGTAATTACTTCCTTCCGGAGTGCCCCTTATTACAGATGATCGCCGGCTGCACCAGAAGATTCAGAAGATGCTCTCTGATGTTATCCTGAGAGCTTGTGCTCATTGCATTTGCAATTCCCTTCCACCATCAAACCCTATAGATAACTACATGCACTTGCCATTCTTACCTTAGTCCCCAGTTGCTCTTGTTATTACAAGATACCCTGAAATACTCGTTGTTTCGAGAATCCTTGTGCCTACTGCCTTGTAGTTCCTTGTCACCTGAATACACCTATAAATTAATCCTCACACACACACCGAGGATTTTTTTTCTCCCCAGTTGTTCATGTGTTTCATCGAAGTTTTTGAAATACTATTTGATCTTCCAAAAATCCTTAGCAGCTTATTGCTCTTGAAATTCTTGCTTGCTTGCATTGGGATTAATCCCATAAGTATAGTAATCTTATTGGCATCCTTTTGCCACTATCATTTTGAGCCCATTGATTCAATAAGTGCGAATGCTCGCAATCCTCAACCAGATCCTAGAATTTATCCTTCCGGCTCAGACGTTGTTTTAAACATGAGCTGGATCTCGACCAATCAAATTGCTATTGATTGTACCCCTAAGGCTATTCAACTTATCCATCCATAATCAGAGCCTTGCTTCTGATCCCTTTTCTTGGAATTCATAATTCCTTTGCATTTGAGCTTTGAGTTAGTTGGTTATTTCTATAATATGATCTCCTTGCATTCTTTCTTCCTCTGGTTGTGTACCGATGCTCACATTGGGTCCCTTGTGGACCACCAGACCCTTTGTCGGATTTTATCCAACAACATCCTTCATATTCAATAAGCTTGTGAGCCTTTCCTTGGATACATAATGCCTTTGGTAAATTGCATCCTCTGCTTTCTCAAGCATGCTCTACTATCGAGCTTGTGTAATTTACTCCAAAGTTTGTGATATATGTTTCTAAGATGCCCCGATGGGTTGAACATATACCTTCCATAATCTGTGTGAACATGGAAACTACTACGGGTCATACTCTACTGGTGTTATGTCAGATAAAGTTTCAATATTACAACTAATGTCATTTTCGAAATATGAGAGGTGTATGAAAGGTTATGCGTTGAACAAGTGGGAGTCGACCTTGAACCCTGTGTTCATGCCCATGGACATGATATATACCTTATCATGGAAGCTTCTCTTAAAATAATTATCCCCTTGTTATAAGTTCATCTTGTATCTGTGGACGTGGTTCCGACCATGTTTCTCCTTGATTCCATTTCTCGTGCAAGTTTGAGCACTTGTATTCTGCAGAGCATTACCCTAGTCCAACCTCTACTTTGATCTTTCGTCGAGTATTACCCCCCTGGTATCTCGAGATTGTCATGGAACTGCATAACTTCTTCCGAGTTCTTCATCAAGTGCTACATTCTCACTGATTCCAATTTTTCATGGGCTCTGAGTTATTAAACACTCAAAGACATCGATAACTGACTCAAGTCCGCACCGTGATTAAACAACTCTTGGTAACCTTCATTACTTACGAGTTTGAACTCAATCATGTCATTCCTAGCATGCTTGGCTATATCCTTGTCATGCCGATTTTAACCGTGCTACATGGTCCTTCTTCCTGGAGCAAAAATTTTGACGGTGAGATAATCTTACGTCAAACTTCCTCGTCATATCATTTCTCCTTGAACATCAAACTTGATTTCGAGTTTATGTCGTACCCTTGGTTCCCATAACCTTTCGCTTCATCATCATTTGACTTGATGGCATCGCCGACTGATTACATCTTCATGAAATCTCTCGACAACTATGTCGTGATCATCATCAACATCCTAAGCTCTTACAAGATTTATATATATCGAATTCTTGATGGGTAATACCATCCTTGCCCCTCGATGCTTCGTGTTATGATCGACCACTTTATTGCCTTCCGTTCAACACAAACTTGTTCGTGTTTTGTGTTATACCTTGGGATCCTTGCTAACCAGCAGTTGTTCTTCCTTACCTTGGAATATTACCACCTTTTATGCCAAGGATGTTGTGAAAATTGCTCCACCTCTTAAGAATTCTTGGTATAGTGATACTTCTCACCATCACCATTATTTCTTGTGTTGTTTCTAACCGGGATACCAACAGGTGAACGGTGCTGTTTGGATTCTGTCCTTCTATCAACCCTATTGCTTTGGAGTTGATGGTCAACATTACATCCTTAGGCCATTGATTATTGAATCACCATTCTAACATTGATTCTGCTACCTAAGCCCATATTTCGGGTGCACCCTTCAACCAATGTTAACTGTGTTTGTTTTCCTTGAGCATACATCATTATATCATTTGATCTGGCAAATGTTATGTCCTTGTTCATGTAATTGTGGAAATCCGTCTTTTTCAAAATCTCGAGGAATTGTCGCTGAGTCCATCAGCCACCCCCCTTATCCTCTCCTTGGTTTAATGATGAACTCGCTTCCATAGTACGTTTCCCGAGAATCTTACAATGTCGTCTCGTCAATTTGTGTTGCACCTTTTCTTCTCAAGCATCCTGAGTCTGAGGTATCCTAACACCAATCAGATCTGAATCTCGGCCAGATATGATGGTTGGAACATATTTCCAAGAGTTATAACATTGATCTTTATATAACCCGATAAGGTGATGTCATGCCTAGTGCACCTTGTCAGAGGGCCTATTGTTATAGTTTCCTTTTAGCAAAGTTATCCATTCTTCAATGAGGAAATTATAAGACTTATTCTATAGGTTGTTCTCGATGGACCCGTTGTGTATCCAAAGTCTGTCCTTTACATGAGACCATGTCAATGCTATCTCGAAGCATGTCTGTGGTACTCCGTTCATCAACAAGAATATTGGAAGCACAATGCAAAATTTTCTTTCTCAAATATCCAAACACCGTTGTATGGGTAATGTCATGAAATTTCTCTCCCCTTACCTAAAGGGTTTTCTTCTTTATATTCTATCATGGATATTTCTTCTCTGCTTGTCCTTGAGAAGGATATACCCCCGAAATATGTGTTCAACCACATTTTCCTTTCCATCATTCTGTTTAATTTGATAATCACCTTTTCCTTTCCATTGTCTTGTTTATGATTTCTTGTGATCTATATGATCTAAGCAGTAACTTTTTTCTTTCTTCTGCTTATGCAAACACCTCGGTGTACAACTCTGCCAGTAAGACCCTGTTCCTATTGTTGATGACATTTCGGTAGCCACCGATGGATGAGAACTTTGCCTATTGGTCCGCCTCGTTTCAACGAGCAGGAAAATTGTTCTCTTCGTCCCTCACCTTTGGTACCGATGTTGTTGCCAACATAACTGACATGCTACCCTCTGACATGCCTTGCTATCATGATCGTGCAAGATGTCACCGCTCCTCCTACTTTTAAACCACATGGTGGGCCCATAACCCACAGGTCCCAGGATTGAAACCTGACTCTCCTGTACACCCTTTGTTTCCAAAGTTATTCCTCACGCTTGGCTTCATACATAATTCACGAGCCACCTTCCGAGAGATCATCAATTATGGTATCAGACACCATACTTATTCCCATTGCTCTGAACCGCTTTCACATTCCGTTTCAGGCAACAAACGGTTGCTTATCCGCTTGAAACTCCTTATTTCACCTTCTTACTTTACTCTTGATGACTTTCTTGAATTTCAACTCGAGAGATGACTCTATACCTCGTTCATTGAGATAGCCCCTAGGTACCTAACATGTATTGAGCTTCGTACTTCGCGAGTTTCCCCCCTTATCTCTTTCGTAAGTACGATGGAGACCCCGAAGGAAGAATGACAACTTCATCATGACGCCCGTATCCATTGAAATGAAGACGTCAATGTAATGGATCGACCTCTTCGAGAAGTGCGACCAACACCGAGAAGATTCGTTAGAATTTCGTAACCAATACTTTTCCCCTTACTCCACCTCTTAAATCTCGGGACAAGATTTCTTGTAGTGGAGGAGAATTGTGACGCCAGGATATTTAAGCTACAGTAATTTCATGTTAATGATGCCAGGTCATCGCGGTTACTGTTGTTAATCTCGCGTTAGTTAAAAATGATTCAAATTCAAATGTGAGTTAAAGGCAAACCACAAAAGTTTTCAAATATTAAAAACTAAAATGTTCGGATTGTGAAAAATAATTCATATTTTTATAAAATATTCAAATCCACTATAATAAGTAAAACATCGCTAAAACAATTCATTAAATACTTTTATAAGTTATAAAATATTAAGCTATTTAATTTGGTAGTGACACTTTTTATGGCATAGGCTTAATTTACAACACTAAATTTGGTACTAGTTATATATTTTAATAGAGCTAACATACATTGTAAATTAAGAGAAAACAGTAAAAGATAATAAGAAAAAGATAAAAAAAGGAAAGCAGACCCCCCTCCCACTGGGCCACCGGCCCAGCCACAGGCGTACCTAACCCCCCATGCCCGAAACCCTAACCGCTACCCCCATTCCCCCCATGACCCAGCTCCTCCCTCTCGCCCCCGATCTGGATCGGGGGGCAACGGCGCCCTCGCCGCAAGCCCGACGCCGCGCCTCCCCGGATCCCGTCGCCGAAACCACATCGCCACGCCCCATCATCGTCGTTGCTGCCTCCTCATCCCCGCCGTCGATGCTCCATCGCTGGATCGACCGGGTCGACCCCGACGCCGGCGCCTCCCCCGAACGGTGCCACCCTCCTCCGTCCCCATCGTCGGTGACACTGCCGCCACCTCCCCGAGCACACTGCCTTCCCCCTGCAGCTCCCCTGTGAGGAACCCCCCTCACATCCTCCTTTCCCTCCTCCGATGCGGCCACCGTCCGCTACTCCCTCGCACGCACGTGCACACCGCCGCACCCGCTCCCCGCGCTCACCGTCGCACCTCCCGCCGGCCCAGTGCTTGCGCTCGCCGTGCTTGGACCGGCGCCCCGCTCGCCCCTGCCGTCCTGATCAACCACCGCGCTCACCGCGGCCCCGCACCGGCCATTGCCCCGCGTGCCTCTGCCCTCACGTTGCTCGCGCCCGCGACGCCCGCCGCTGCCTTTCGACGGCCTTGCTCTCCTGCCACTGTGCGCGCACGCGTGTGCCGCCTTTGCTCGCTGTCCGCTCCGGCCACACAGGCCTGAAGCTCTGCTCCACAACGTCCCCGTACCCGAGCAGGTGTCGCCTCCCTGCTCCGTTCGCTGGGCGTCCTCCTCGCGCCGGCCACGCCCACCGCGCATAGCCATCACCGCCAACCGCAACCGCCGGCGCCTCGGCGCCTCTGCTGGCATGGGCGGGCGCCCAAACGGGCTGGCGCCCGCATGCCCATAACTTGTTCGCCAGAGCCCGTTTGGCCCTCGGGCCAATGACATAGGGGCCCCGTCCAGAGAGCGTTTAAAAAAGAATTAAATAAACAAATAAGAAAAATAACAATTAAATTAATTAATTAATTGAAGAATTAATTAAGTTAATTATTCATAATTAGATTAACATAATCACTAATTAACCTAATTAACTGTTAGTTAAATAAACAGTGTATGACAGTGGGACCCACATGTCAGTTTGACCTAGTCAACACCTTTGTTGACTGCCGACGTCATGCTGATGCCATGATGACGTCAGCAAGCACTATTCTGGATAGTGTTGAATTAAAATAATTAAATAAATGCTAAAAATGATTTAAATCTTTTAAAATTAATATAAAATAAACTGTAGTTCGGATGGAAAAACTTTCTACATGAAAGTTGCTCAGAACGACGAGACGAATCCGGATGCGTAGCCCGTTCATCTGCCACGCATCCCTAGTATAGCAAACACGCAACTTTCCCCCTCTGGTTTATCTGTCCAAAAACACGAAACACCGGGGATATTTTCTCGGTTGGTTTTCCCCTTCACCGGTATCACCACTTACTGCGTTAGGGCGCACCTAGCACTGTCAATTGTCATGTCATGCATCGATATTCATCTGTTTCCATTGTATTCATTGTTTCTTCCCCCTCTTCTCTCCGATAGACTACGAGACTGACACCGCTGCTGGTGCCCCGACCGACTACATTGTTGACGACCCATACTTGCCAGAGCAACCAGGAAAGCCCCCCCTCTTGATCACCAGATATCGCCTATTCTTCTCTCTACTGCTTGCATTAGAGTAGTGTAGCATGTTACTGCTTTCCCTGAATCCTATCCTGATGCATAGCATGTCATTGTTGCTACAGTTATTGATACCTTACTTATAATCCTAAATGCTTAGTATAGGATGCTAGTTTATCATCAGTGGCCCTACATTCTTGTCTGTCTGCCATGCTATACTATCGGGCCGTGATCACTTGGGAGGTGATCATGGGTATATACTTATACATAATATATGATACTTGTGGTGACTAAAGATGGGTCAGCACGAAGAGTACCCGCGAGTGATTCATGGATTGGGTCCGAAAGGACGTTTGTCCCGACGGCCCTCTGAGTGGATCTTTGTGGCGGAGCAACAGGGTAGGTTGAGACCACCTAGGAGAGGGGTCAGCCTGGCCCTGGTCGGCGCCCGCGGTTATTTCAAAATAACACACTCAACGAGATCTGTGTATTTGATCTGAGTCTAGCCATTGGCCTATACGCACAAACCAACTACGCGGGAATAGTTATGGGCACTCAATGTCGTGGTATCAGCCAAAGCCTTCATGACGTCAGCGACTGAGCGACGCGCGCCGGATTGGACCGTAAGCCTGCTCTTGTATTAAGGGGGCTAGGTCTGCTTCCGCCGCCGACGCAACGTGTAGGTGTGCAATGGGCGATGGGCCCGGACCCCTGCGCCTTAGGATTTAGACCGGCGTGCTGACCTCTCTGTTGTGCTTAGGTGGGGCTGAGATGTGTTGATCTTCTGAGGCCGGGCATTACACAGGAAAGTGTGTCCGGCCAAATGGGATCGAGTGTGTTGGGAAATGTGGTGCACCCCTGCAGGGAAGTTTATCTATTCAAATAGCTGTGTCCCTCGGTAAAAGGACGACCCGGAGTTGTACCTTGACCTTATGACAACTAGAACCGGATAGTTAATAAAACACACCCTTCCAAGTGCCAGATATAACCCGGTGATCGCTCTCTCACAGGGCGACGAGGGGAAGATCGCGGGGTAGGATTATGCTATGCGATGATACTTGGTGAACTTACCATCTACTCTCTTCTACATGCTGCAAGATGGAGGTTGCCAGAAGCATAGTCTTCGATAGGACTAGCTATTCCCCTCTTATTCTGGCATTCTACAGTTCAGTCCACCTATGCTACCCTTTTTCCATTTGATACCAATGCATACATATGTAGTGTAGCTCCTTGCTTGCGAGTACTTTGGATGAGTACTCACGGTTTCTTTGCTCCCCCTTTTCCCCTTTCTATACCTATTTGTTGCGACCAGATGATGGAGTCCAGGAGCCAGACGCCACCGTCGACGATGACTCCTACTACACTGGAGGTGCCTACTACTACGTGCAGGCCGCTGACGATGACCAGGAGTAGTTTAGGAGGATCCCAGGCAGGAGGCCTGCGCCTCTTTCGATATATATCCCAGGTTGTGCTAGCCTTTTTAAGGCAAACTTGTTTACTTATGTCTGTACTCAGATATTGTTGCTTTCGCTGACTCGTCTATGATCAAGCTCTTGTATTCGAGCCCTCGAGGCCCTTGGCTTGTAATATGATGCTTGTATGACTTATTTTATTTTTAGAGTTGTGTTGTGACATCTTCCCGTGAGTCCCTGATCTTGATCGTACACGTTTGCGTGTATGATTAGTGTACAATTGAATCGGGGGCGTCACAATTGATTTTGTCCCTGGCGACTCATCCCAGCAGTTCATTATCAGTGCCAACATGGATCCAAAATAGGAAAGCACGCTCATCAAGTTCATCCGTGAGAACCGGGACATCTTTGCATGGAAGCCTTCAAACATGCCGGGTG
Source organism: Triticum urartu (assembly GCF_056163025.1). Taxonomy (NCBI): domain Eukaryota; kingdom Viridiplantae; phylum Streptophyta; class Magnoliopsida; order Poales; family Poaceae; genus Triticum; species Triticum urartu. The sequence continues at coordinate 465,790,760 of NC_141876.1, forward strand.
TACCAAGGGGAACTCGCTGAGCACACTCTCAATATTGATTCAAAGTTTAAACCGGTCAAGCAATTCCTCCGTTGTTTTAATGAAGAGAGGCACAAGGCCATTGGAGAAGAGGTGGCCCGACTCTTGGTGGCCGGGTTTATTGTTGAAGTTTTTCATCCTGAGTGGTTGGCTAATCCGGTGCTGGTACTTAAGAAAAACGGCACCTGGCATATGTGTGTGGATTACGCATACCTTAACAAAGCTTGTCCGACTAATCCTTTTGCTCTCCCCTGTATTGATCAGATTATTGATGCTACGGCGGGTTGTGAGCATTCGAGCTTTTTAGATGCTTATTCTGGTTATCATTAGATCAAAATGGCAGTTAAGGACTAGGAGAAGACATCTTTCATCACTCCCTTTGGAGCCTTCTGCTATGTGTCTATGCCTTTTGGGCTCAAGAGTGCCCAGGTGACTTATCAGTGTTGTGTTCAGAATTGCCTTCACAGCCAGATAGGACGCAATGTTCATGCTTTTGTGGATGATATCGTTGTGAAGTCCAGGAAGAAGGATACCTTGCTAGATGATTTAAAAGAGACCTTTGACAACCTCTGGGTCTACAAGATGATGCTTAATCTGGCCAAATGTATTTTTGGTGTGCAAGCAGGCAAGCTCTTGGGTTTTCTGGTCTCTGAGAGAGGTACTGAAGCTAACCCGTAGAAAATCAAGGCTATCACTTCCTTGGCTAAGCCGGCGTGTATTAATGACGTCCAGCGTTTGGCGGGTTGTATTGCAGCCTTAAGCCGGTTTATAAGCTGCCTGGGAGAGAAGGCTATTCCTCTATGCCAGATGATGAAGAAAAAAAATCACTTTGTCTAGAGTGATGCTGCTAATGAGGCATTTGAAGGGCTTAAAAATAGTTGGTTGAGCCACCGATTCTTGCAGCTCCTGTTCAAAAGGAGCCCTTGCTCTTATATGTGCCCGCTAATAGCAGAGCCGTCAGTGTGGTGGTCATAGTGGAAAGGAAGGAAATAGGCAAGGAATATATGGTTCAAAGGCTGGCTTATTATGTTAGCGAGGTTTTAATCGAATCTAAACAGAGGTACCCACACTGGCAGAAGTTAGTCTATGGGGTGTTCATGGCTAGTCGCAAGTTGAAGCATTATTTCCTTGGTCATCCCATTATTGTGGTCAGTTCAGCTCCCTTGGGGACATTATTCAAAACAGAGAGGCCACAGGTCGAGTGGCCAAGTGGGCCATTGAGCCTGGACCTCACGGCTTGAAGTATATGCCTAGCACGGATATCAAATCTCAAGCTCTTGTGGATTTTATCAATGACTGGACAGAGTTGCAGATTCCTGAAGAGAAGATTGATAACACATATTGGACTATTCATTTTGATCGGTCCAAGCAGTTGGAAGGATCGGGGGCTGGTGTTATTTTGACTTCCCCACGAGGTGACAAATTTTGTTATGTCTTAAGAGCATCTCCAACAGCCGTGCCGCACGCTAAAAACTACTTTGTTGCGCGCCCTTCGCCTGGTTTTGCGCGGCCGGCAGCGCTGGCTCCAACAGCCACGCCAAAATGCAGCGCGCGCGCCGTTCCAGCATCTGTGCTAAAATGCAGCGCGCGCTATCGCACGCACATAGAAAAAAATCTTCGTGCCCTTTCCAATAGATATTTTACATTCATAGATAAACGATACATAGATATTTTACATAGTTTCACAGCATAGATAGATAAAACTACGGTCCAACGACATAAAAAAACTACTAGATAGTGCAACTAGATAGAACTACAACCTACTCCCAGTCATCATCATCATCATCGTCATCCTCGCTCGTCTGGTCCGAGGTATCGAGCCACCTGTCGTCCCAATGAGGATCATTATCCGTAAAGATCGACTGCCCACCATTTTCAACGATATCACATTGCGATAACGCCAGGGCCTTCCGTCGACTCCTGTCCAACCGTTCCTCGCGGCGCTTTTCCATCTGCTTCGCCTAGTAGGCTTGCTCGTCGGCGACGTCCTCCTGGTGGCACCGGCGCCACTCCGCCATGGCTCGCTCGTCCTCCCCGGCGATGAGGAGCATGCTCCGCACGGTCCTGGTCCATGGTAAGACGAGGCGGAGGGGCGATGTCCTGCGCCTGCTGTCGCGTGCGGACGTCCAGGAAGTTCATCTGCACGCGCGGCCTGTCTAGGCGCCACGCCGCCGCGTCGTACGCGTTGGCGGCCTCGTGCGCAGTATGGAAGGTGCCGAGGCCGAGCCGGACGTCGCCGGACCGGATCTCGGCATAGTACGAGCCATTGGGGCGCTGGCGGACGCCGCGGTAGCCCGACGCTCCTCGGTGGCGCGACGGCATAGTGGCGCTTCGGTGGCGGGGCACTGGAGCAGCGAGGAAGCAACGAGGAAGCGAGGGAGGCGCGCGTGGCAGAGGAAGAGGAAGAGAGAGTGTGGAATAGGTGCGTGGCGAGCACCACAATTTAAAGGCGCGCCGGAAGCGGTGCGCCAAAAATAGCGCGCGAGCTTCCGCCTTTCCCCCTGTGCGCGCTAGTTTTCCACCACCGCTGGAGCGCGCCGAAATGTCCAGCGCGCGCTAAAAACTTAGTTTACCGCGCGCGCGCCTTGTGGTGCGGCTGTTGGAGATGCTCTAAGGCTGATGTTTCCTTGTACCAATAATGCAGCTGAGTATGAGGCCTTGCTCCATGGTCTTCGGATGGCTAAAGAGATGAATCTAAGCTGGGTGAGGTGCTCCGGCGACTCAGATTTGCTGGCCCAACAAGTCTCAGGAACTTGGGATTCTAAGGACCCGCTCATGGCGGCTTATCGCCGGGCGGTTGACAGTATTGCTGGCCATTTCAAAGGTTATCCAGCGGAACACGTTGATCACAGAAAGAATGAGGCGGTTGATGCTTTAAGCTGGCTGGGGTCTCAGCGTAAGCCGGTGCCACCCAATGTTTTTCTTGACATATTGCATAGCCCTTCAGTTAAGCTACGAATAGAAGAATATCTTGGAATCACTGACCCAGAGGCACAGTTGGTGGCAGCTCTTCATGCTATTCCTAATTGGGCGATTCCTTATTTGGCTAATATGACCCGAGGAGAATTTCCTGAGGATGAAACTTTGGCCAGGCAAATAACCCGGAGGTCTAAGTCTATGACCATTGTCAATGGCGAGTTGTACCGATGCAGTGTCACAGGTGTGTTCCAGCGCTGTGTTTCCTATGAAGAAGGCCGTGAGATTCTAAGAGAGATTCATGAAGGAGATTGTGGCTAGCACACCGGCTCTAAGTCTCTCATGCCTAAGGCTTTTCGTCATGTGTTTTATTGGCCGACGGCTCATGCTAATGCAGAAGATCTGGTTAGCAAGTGCGACAGTTGTTAGAAATTTTTCAGACGAGCTCATGTGCCGGCTCAAGAATCAAGGATAATTCCAATCACTTGGCCGTTTGCAGTCTGGGGGCTGGATATGGTTGGACCTTTTAAGAGATCCAAGGACAAAAAGACCCACCTTTTGGTGGTGGTTGATAAGTTTACAAAGTGGGTTGAGGCAGAGCCGGCCAGTAAGTGTGATGCGGCAACGGCGGTTCAATTCATTAAGAAGGTGATATTCCGCTTTTGTTACCCGCATAGTATCATAACTGATAATGACACTAATTTGTCTAAAGGTGCTATGAAAGAATTCTGTCAACGAGAGCATATTCGTCTTGATGTTTCATCGGTGGCTCACCCTCAGTCCAATGGTCAAGCTAAAAGGGCCAATCAAGAAATCTTGAGAGGCATAAAACCCCGGCTTATGGTCCCTTTGCAGAAGAGGCCGGGTTGTTGGGTTGAGGAATTACCATTAGTACTTTGGAGTATAAATACCAACCCCAATAGATCTACATGTTACATGCCTTTCTTCATGGTTTATGGGGCATAGGCAGTTCTTCCAAGTGATATCCATCATGACTCGCCCCGGGTGGCGGCTTATGTTGAGGCTGACAATGAAACGGTGCATCAGGATGCTCTTGATGTGTTGGATGAGGAGCGTGACCTTGCGGCAGCTCGTTCGGCGATATACCAACAAGATCTGTGTCATTATCATAGCCGCCAAGTTAAAACTCGGACCTTTCAAGAAGGCGACTGATTTCGCTTGTGTTGGATTACGGGTTCCAGCAAACCCTTGAGAGGTTCGAACTATTGGAAATATGCCCTAGAGGCAATAATAAAATGGTTATTATTATATTTCTTTGTTCATGATAATTGTCTATTGTTCATGCTATAATTGTGTTATCCAGAAATCGTAATACATGTGTGAATACATAGACCACAACACGTCCCTAGTGAGCCTCTAGTTGACTAGCTCATGATCAAAAGATAGTCATGGTTTCCTGACTATGGACATTGGATGTCATTGATAACGGGATCACATCATTAGGAGAATGATGTGATGGACAAGACCCAATCCTAAGCATAGCTCAAAGATCGTGTAGTTCGTTTGCTGTAGCTTTTCTGAATGTCAAGTATGATTTCCTTAGACCACGAGATTGTGCAACTCCCGGATACCGTAGGAGTGCCTTGGGTGTGCCAAACGTCACAACGTAACTGGGTGACTATAAAGGTACATTACAGGTATCTCCAAAAGTATCTGTTGGGTTGGCACGAATCGAGACTGGGATTTGTCACTCCATATGACAGAGAGGTATCTCTGGGCCCACTCGGTAATGCATCATCATAATGAGCTCAATGCAACCAAGTGGTTGATCACGGGATCATGCATTACGGCACGAGTAAAGTGACTTGCCGATAACGAGATTGAACGAGGTATTGGGATACCGACGATCGAGTCTCGGGCAAGTAACGTACCGATTGACAAAGGGAATTGTATATGGATTGATTGAATCCTCGACATCGTGGTTCATCCGATGAGATCATCGTGGAGCATGTGGGAGCCAACATGGGTATCCAGATCCTGCTGTTGGTTATTGACCGGAGAGGCGTCTCGGTCATGTTTGCATGTCTCCCGAACCCGTAGGGTCTACACACTTAAGGTTCAGTGACGCTAGGGTTGTAGAGATATTAGTATGCAGTAACCCGAAAGTTGTTCGGAGTCCCGGATGAGATCACAGACGTCACGAGGAGTTCCGGAATGGTCCGGAGGTAGAGATTTGTATATGGGAAGTCAAGTTTTGGCCATCGGGAAGGTTTCGGGGGTTACCGGTATTGTACCGGGACCACCGGAAGGGTCCCGGGGGTCCACCGGATGGGGCCACCTATCCCAGAGGGCCCCATGGGCTGAATTGGGTGGGGAACTAGCCCCTAGTGGGCTGGTGCGCCCCCCTTGGGCCTGCCCTGCGCCTAGGGTTGGGAAACCCTAGGGGTGGGGGCGCCCCCCACTTGGCTTGGGGGGGAAGCCACCCTTGGCCGCCGCCCCCTTGGAGATCCATCTCCCTAGGGCCGCCCCCCAAGGCCCCTATATGAAGAGGGGGGAGGGAGGGCAGCAGCACCCCTTGCTCTTGGCGCCTTCCTCTGCCTCCGTAACACCTCTCCTCTCTGCTTGCGCTTGGCGAAGCCCTGCCGGGATCCTGCTGCATCCACCACCACGCCGTCGTGCTGCTGGATCTTCATCAACCTCTCCTTCCCCCTTTCTGTATCAAGAAGGAGGAGACGTCTTCCTAACCGTACTTGTGTTGAACGTGGAGGTGCCGTCCGTTCGGCACTAGGTCATCGGTGATTTGAATCACGTCGAGTATGACTCCATCAACCCCGTTCTCTTGAACGCTTCCGCCCGCGATCTACAAGGGTATGTAGATGCACTCCTCTCTCCCTAATTGCTAGATGACTCCATAGATTGATCTTGGTGATGCGTAGAAAATTTTAAAATTCTGCTACGATCCCCAACAGTGGCATCATGAGCTAGGTCTATGCGTAGTTACTATGCACGAGTAGAAAACAAAGTAGTTGTGGGCATCGATATTGTCAATTATCTTGCCGTTACTACTCTTATCTTGATTCGGCGGCATTGTGGGATGAAGTGGCCCGGACCGACCTTACACGTACGCTTACGTGAGACTGGTTCCACCGACTGACATGCACTAGTTGTATAAGGTGGCTGGCGGGTGTCTGTCTCTCCCACTTTAGTCGGATCAGATTCAATGAACAGGGTCCTTATGAAGGGTAAATAGAAATTGGTAATTCACGTTGTGGTTTTGGCGTAGGTAAGAAATGTTCTTGCTAGAAACCTATAGCAGCCACGTAAAAACTTGCAACAACAATTAGAGGACGTCTAACTTGTTTTTGCAGCAAGTGTTTTGTGATGTGATATGGCCAAAGGATGTGATGAATGATGTATGAGATGATCATGTTCTTGTAATAGGAACCATGACTTGCATGTCGATGAGTATGACAACCGGCAGGAGCCATAAGAGTTGTCTTTATTTATTTATTACCTACGTGTCAACATAAAACGTCATGTAATTACTTTACTTTATTGCTAAAGCGTTAGCCATAATAGTAGAAGTAATAGATGATGAGACAACTTCAAGAAGACACGATGATGGCGATCATGGTGTCATGCCGGTGACAACGATGATCATGGAGCCCCGAAGATGGAGATCAAAAGGAGCAAATGATATTGGCCATACCATGTCACTATTTGATTGCATGTGATGTTTATCATGTTTTACATCTTATTTGCTTAGAACGATGGTAGCTTAAATAAGATGATCCCTCGCAATAATTTCAAGAAAGTGTTCCCCCTAACTGTGCACCGTTGCGAAGGTTCGTTGTTTCGAAGCACCACGTGATGATCGGGTGTGATAGATTCTAACGTTCGAATACAACGGGTGTAAGCCAGATTTACACACGCAATACACTTAGGTTGACTTGACGAGCCTAGCATGTACAGACACGGCCTCGGAACACAGAAGACCGAAAGGTCGAGCACGAGTCGTATAGAAGATATGATCAACATGAAGATGTTCACCGACGTTGACTAGTCCGTCTCACGTGATGATCGGACACGTCCTAGTTGACTCGGATCATGCTTCACTTAGATGACTAGAGGGATGTCTATCTGAGTGGGAGTTCATTGAATAATTTGATTATATGAGCTTAATTATCATGAACTTAGTCTAAAATCTTTACAATATGTCTTGTAGATCAAATGGCCCATGTTGTCCTCAACTTCAACGCGTTCCTAGAGAAAACCAAGCTGAAAGACGATGGCAGCAACTATACGGACTGGGTCCAGAACCTGAGGATCATCCTCATAGCTTCCAAGAAAGATTATGTCCTAGAAGCACCGGTAGGTGACGCACCTGTCCCATAGAACCAAGACGTTATGAACGCTTGGCAGTCACGTGCTGATGATTACTCCCTCGTTCAGTGCGGCATGCTTTACAACTTAGAACCGGGGCTCCAAAAGCGTTTTGAGAGACACGGAGCATATGAGATGTTCGAAGAGCTGAAAATGGTTTTTCAAGCTCATGCCCGGGTCGAGAGATATGAAGTCTCCGACAAGTTCTTCAGCTGTAAGATGGAGGAAAATAGTTCTGTCAGTGAGCACATACTCAGAATGTCTAGGTTGCATAACCGCTTGACTCTGCTGGGAGTTAATCTCCCGGATGACGCGGTCATTGACAAAATCCTTCAGTCGCTTCCACCGAGCTACAAGAGCTTTGTGATGAACTTCAATATGCAGGGGATGGAAAAGACCATTCCTGAGGTGTATTCAATGCTGAAATCAGCAGAGGTGGAAATCAAAAAGGAACATCAAGTGTTGATGGTGAATAAAACCACTAAGTTCAAGAAAGGCAAGGGTAAGAAGAACTTCAAGAAGGACGGCAAGGGAGTTGCCGTGCCTGGTAAGCAAGCTGCCGGGAAGAAGCCAAAGAATGGACCCAAGCCCGAGACTGAGTGTTTTTGTTGCAAGGGAAGTGGTCACTGGAAGTGGAACTGCCCCAAATACTTAGCGGACAAGAAGGCCGGCAACACTAAAGGTATATGTGATATACATGTAATTGATGTGTACCTTACCAGTACTCGTAGTAGCTCCTGGGTATTTGATACCGGTTCGGTTGCTCGCATTTGTAACTCAGCTGCGGAATAAGCGGAGACTCGCAAAGGACGAGGTGACGATGCGCGTCGGGAATGGTTCCAAGGTCGATGTGATCGCCGTCGGCACGCTGCCTCTACATTTACCTACGATATTAGTTTTAAACCTCAATAATTGTTATTTAGTGCCAGCTTTGAGCATGAACATTGTATCAGGATCTCGTTTAATTCGAGATGGCTACTCATTTAAATCCGAGAATAATGGTTGTTCTATTTATATGAGAGATATGTTTTATGGTCATGCTCTGATGGTGAATGGTTTATTCTTAATGAATCTCGAGCATAATGCTACACATATTCATAGTGTGAATACCAAAAGATGTAAGGTTGATAATGATAGTCCCACATACTTGTGGCACTGCCGCCTTGGTCACATAGGTGTCAAACCCATGAACAAGCTCCATGCAGATGGACTTTTAGAGTCTCTTGATTACGAATCATTTGACACGTTCGAACCATGCCTCATGGGTAAAATGACCAAGACTCCGTTCTCAGGAACAATGGAGCGAGCAACCAACTTATTAGAAATCATACATACTGATGTGTGCGGTCCAATGAGTGTTGAGGCTTGCAGTGGCTATCGTTATGTCCTCACCCTCACTGATGACTTGAGTAGATATGGGTATGTCTACTTAATGAAACACAAGTCTGAGACCTTTGAAAAGTTCAAGTAATTTCAGAGTGAGGTTGAGAATCAACATGACAAGAAAATCAAGTTCTTGTGATCAGATCATGGGGGAGAATACTTGAGTCACGAATTTGGCACACACTTAAGAAAATGTGGAATAGTTTCACAACTCACGCCGCCTGGAACACCTCAGCGTAATGGTGTGTCCGAACGTCGTAATCGCACTCTATTGGATATGGTGCGATCTATGATGTCTCTTACCGATTTACTGCTGTCATTTTGGGGCTATGCTTTAGAGACTGCCGCATTCACTTTAAATAGGGCTCCGTCGAAATCCGTTTAGACAACACCATATGAATTATGGTTTGTGAAGAAACCTAAGCTGTCGTTTCTAAAAGTTTGGGGGATGCGATGCTTATGTCAAGAAACTTCAACCTGGAAAGCTCGAACCCAAGTCGGAAAAATGCGTCTTCATAGGATACCCTAAAGAAACTGTTGGGTATACCTTCTACCTCAGATCCGAAGGCAAGATCTTTGTTGCCAAGAATGGGTCCTTTCTGGAGAAAGAGTTTCTCTCGAAAGAAATAAGTGGGAGGAAAGTAGAACTTGATGAAGTATTACCTCTTGAACCGGTAAGTGGCGTAGCTCAAGAAAATGTTCCTGAGGTGCTTGCACCGACTAGAGAGGAAGTTAATGGTGATGATCATGAAACTTCAGATCAAGTTACTACTGAACTTCGTAGGTCCACGAGGACACGTTCCGCACCAGAGTGGTACGGCAACCCTGTCTTGGAAATCATGTTGTTAGACAATGGTGAACCTTCGAACTATGAAGAAGCGATGGCGGGCCCAGATTCCGACAAATGGCTGGAGGCCATGAAATCCGAGATAGGATCCATGTATGAAAACGAAGTATGGACTTTGACTGACTTGCCCGATGATCGGCAAGCCATAGAAAATAAATGGATATTTAAGAAGAAGACAGACGCGGATGGTAATGTGACCATCTATAAAGCTCGGCTTGTCGCTAAGGGTTATCGACAAGTTCAAGGGGTTGACTACGATGAGACTTTCTCACCCGTAGCGAAGCTGAAGTCCGTCCAAATCATGTTAGCAATTGCCGCATTCTATGATTATGAGATATGGAAAATGGACGTCAAAACGGCATTCCTTATTGGTTACCTTAAGGAAGAAATGTATATGATGCAGCCGGAAGGTTTTGTCGATCCTAAGAATGCTGACAAGGTGTGCAAGCTCCAACGCTCGATTTATGGGCTGGTGCAAGCATCTCGGAGTTGGAACATTCGTTTTGATGAGATGATCAAAGCGTTTGGGTTTACACAGACTTATGGAGAAGCCTGCATTTACAAGAAAGTGAGTGGGAGCTCTGTAGTATTTCTCATATTGTATGTGGATGACATACTGTTGATGGGAAATGATATAGAATTCTTGGAAAGCATAAAGGCCTACTTGAACAAGTGTTTTTCAATGAAGGACCTTGGAGAAGCTGCTTATATATTAGGCATCATGATCTATAGAGATAGATCGAGACGCCTCATTGGTCTTTCACAGAGTATGTACCTTGACAAGATATTGAAGAAGTTCAAAATGGATCAGTCAAAGAAGGGGTTCTTGCCTGTATTGCAAGGTACGAGATTGAGCACGGCTCAATGCCCGACCACGACAGAAGATAGAGAAAAGATGAGTGTCGTCCCCTATGCCTCGGCCATAGGGTCTATCATGTATGCTATGCTGTGTACCAGACCTGATGTAAACCTTGCCGTAAGTTTGGTAGGAAGGTACCAAAGTAATCCCGGCATGGAACACTAGACAGCGGTCAAGAATATCCTGAAGTACCTGAAAAGGACTAAGGACATGTTTCTCGTGTATGGAGGTGACGAAGAGCTCGTCGTAAAGGGTTATGTCGATGCTAGCTTCGACACAGATCTGGATGACTCTAAGTCACAAACCGGATACGTGTATATTTTGAATGGTGGGGCAGTAAGCTGGTGCAGTTGCAAGCAAAGCGTTGTGGCGGGATCTACATGTGAAGCGGAGTACATGGCAGCCTCGGAGGTAGCACAAGAAGCAGTCTAGGTGAAGGAGTTCATTACCGACCTAGGAGTCATACCCAATGCGTCGGGCCCGATGACTCTCTTCTGTGACAACACTGGAGCTATTGCCCTTGCCAAGGAGCCCAGGTTTCACAGGAAGACCAGGCATATCAAGCTTCGCTTCAACTCCATTTGCGGAAGTGTTCAAAATGGAGACATAGAGATTTGTAAAGTACATACGGACCTGAATGTGGCAGATCCATTGACTAAACCTCTCCCTAGAGCAAAACATGATCAACACCAGAACTGCATGGGTGTTCGATTCATCACAATGTAACTAGAATATTGACTCTAGTGCAAGTGGGAGACTGTTGGAAATATGCCCTAGAGGCAATAATAAAATGGTTATTATTATATTTATTTGTTCATGATAATTGTCTATTGTTCATGCTATAATTGTGTTATCCGGAAATCGTAATACATGTGTGAATACATAGACCACAACACGTCCCTAGTGAGCCTCTAGTTGACTAGCTCGTTGATCAAAATATAGTCATGGTTTTCTAACTATGGACATTGGATGTCATTGATAACAGGATCACATCATTAGGAGAATGATGTGATGGACAAGACCCAATCCTAAGCATAGCTCAAAGATCATGTAGTTCGTTTGCTGTAGCTTTTCCGAATGTCAAGTATCATTTCCTTAGACCATGAGATTGTGCAACTCCCGGATACCATAGGAGTGCCTTGGGTGTGCCAAACGTCACAACGTAAGTGGGTGACTATAAAGGTACATTACAGGTATCTCCGAAAGTATCTGTTGGGTTGGCACGAATCGAGACTGGGATTTGTCACTCCGTATGACGGAGAGGTATCTCTGGGCCCACTCGGTAATGCATCATCATAATGAGCTCAATGTGAACAAGTGGTTGATCATGGGATCATGCATTACGGCACGAGTAAAGTGACTTGCCGTAACGAGATTGAACGAGGTATTGGGATACCGACGATCGAGTCTCGGGCAAGTAACGTACCGATTGACAAAGGGAATTGTATACGGATTGATTGAATCCTCGACATCGTGGTTCATACGATGAGATCATCGTGGAGCATGTGGGAGCCAACATGGGTATCCAGATCCCACTGTTGGTTATTGACCGGAGAGGCGTCTCGGTCATGTCTGCATGTCTCCCGAACCCGTAGGGTCTACAAACTTAAGGTTTGGTGACGCTAGGGTTGTAGAGATATTAGTATGCAGTAACCCGAAAGTTGTTCGGAGTCCCGGATGAGATCACGGACGTCATGAGGAGTTCCGTAATGGTCCGAAGGTAAAGATTTATATATGGGAAGTCAAGTTTTGGCCATCGGGAAGGTTTCGGGGGTTACCAGTATTGTACCGGGACCACCGGAAGGGTCCCGGGGGTCCACCGGGTGGGGCCACCTATCCCGGAGGGCCCCATGGGCTGAATTGGGTGGGGAACCAGCCCCTAGTGAGCTGGTGCGCCCCCCTTGGGCCTGCCCTGCGCCTAGGGTTGGGAAACCCTAGGGGTGGGGCGCCCCCCACTTGGCTCGGGGGGGAAGCCACCCTTGGCCGCCGCCCCCTTGGAGATCCATCTCCCTAGGGCCGGCGCCCCCCAAGGCCCCTATATAAAGAGGGGGGGAGGGAGGGCAGCCGCATCCCTTGCTCTTGGCGCCTTCCTCTCCCTCCGTAACACCTCTCCTGCCCGCTTGCGCTTGGCGAAGCCCTACCGGGACCCTGCTGCATCCACCACCACGCCGTCGTGCTGCTGGATCTTCATCAACCTCTCCTTCCCCATTGCTGGATCAAGAAGGAGGAGACGTCTTCCTAACCGTACGTGTGTTGAACACGGAGGTGCCGTCCGTTCGGCACTAGGTCATCGGTGATTTGAATCACGTCGAGTACGACTCCATCAACCCCGTTCTCTTGAACGCTTCCGCGCGCGATCTACAAGGGTATGTAGATGCACTCTTCTCTCCCTAGTTGCTAGATGACTCCATAGATTGATCTTGGTGATGCGTAGAAAATTTTAAAATTCTGCTACGATCCCCAACACGAACTCTGGGGTGCGCACGAAGAACACTCTCTCCCCAACTCGCTCGCTCAACAATCCCACGGCCTAGCTCGACGAACCCGAAGAACAAGAGACACGAGGGTTTATACTGGTTCAGGCCACCTTGCGGTGTAATACCCTACTCCAGTTTGTGGGTGGATTGCCTCGGGGGACTGAGGATGAACTAGTACAGTGGATGAACAGCCTCAGGAGGTGAGGTGTTCTTAAGCTCGATGAGCTGGAGGGCTTGAGGGTGATATGAATGATTCGTCCCCCCCCCCTCTCTCTCTCACTCTGTATCGACCGACCCCCCACTACGGTGGTGGTTGACTCCTATTTGTAGTGACTTTGGTCCTCTTCCCAAATGTTTAGGCGGGAAGGGATCCCACAACGGCCAAGTTTGAAGGTGGACAACTAGTACAAGCTATCCTGACAAAAGTAGTCTTCGCCTGCCAAAGGCTCTGGTGGTGATGCTGCTGTGGGCTCCGCGATGACCTCCGTCCTGTCGTCCTGCTGGTCTTGGTCTTGTTGCACCGATATGGAAACCTTTGACTGATGCCTCGAGACTCCGCGCCTGTGCTTGCCTCCTTAGCACCAAAGAGGAAACTGGTACAATGCGCCCGCTGGCACCCGCCTAGCCTTGGTCGTCATGGCTCACGTCACGCAAACCTCGCGAGGTGCCCCTTGCATAGATATCTCTGCTCCTTTGGAGCTTGCCTAGTGAGGCTGCCCCCAGGGAGGTCTTGGTGTCGTCCGACTTGCGAGGCTTGGCCCCTCGCGTGGGTCTCACTGCCGCTGAAGCTGGGCCGTACCAGGCCGTTGATGGAGTCACGCTCGTGGGCCGCATGCAGGAAAGTCTGGGTACCCCCGTTCCCAGGACACCGACATTAGCCCCCGGGCCCAAGGCGTGCTCGAACTTGGCTTCGACGTGAAGCCAAAGGCCAAGTACAGAGCGCCATAGGCCCCAACCGCCTGCGGCCTCGGCTGACGTGTGGCGATAGATGGTATGTGGGTGCCTCCGCTTCCCCATCCTTCCTCGGCAACCGTCCGACTTGATGAGACGCCGCTGCATGCAAAGGAAAATCATCATTATGCGTGATTGTGGTGACCGGCGGTTGGCCTCCCTCTGGCTATAAATGAGGGGAGGGGAAAAGCCCCCCCTGCTCATCTCTGCCTTCTCGCTGCTCGCTCCTCCTTCCCCCTCTTGGTCCTTCCATCTTGCTATCCTGTCGAAACATCCATGGCGCCGATTAGGAGATTTTCCGCAGCGGTAAAGGGAAAGACCCCCCTTGAGGATCCGGAGCTGCTTCCGCTGAAGAAGAGGTCCCGGCACCGTCACGATGCCGGGGTGTGGCAAGAGGTGACACGGCCTTGATACAAGCTGCCGCCACCTGGCTACCCACTCCCTCTATACGCCCAAGCGCAGGGCTCCGTAGAAGGTGGCAGCGGCCCTCGCCGGGCGAGCCGCGGTCACGGGGACCAGGTTGAGGTCGTGCAGCCATCTGCCACACGAACCCACGCCGAGGCCTCCTCGCGTGAGTTTGTGCTGTGGGCGGTGATGCCTCCTCGCACGTGGATCCGGTTCCCGCAGTTCTTCGCTGAAGAGATGCCACCGAGGAGGCCGCTTGAGCTGTGGCTGCAGCACGCTGGGTGCTATAGTCTAGCCACGGGAGCAGAGATTGAGATCGTCTCTCCCGGCAAGATCTTCATGACCCGCGGATGGGGCGAGGTCGCCCGCGCCTGTCGTGCGGAGGGGGCCCTCGCCATCCATTTCGAGTATGACAACGCCTCCACACGGTTCTTCAAGGTCTTCGACAAGGAAGGCCGTCACCTGGAGTGCTGCCCCGGAGGAGACGGTTAGCAGAGCGAGGCGGCAGGCGCAATGCCGGCCGTGGGTCCTGCTGGTGGCTCCTCCAGTAGTAGCGACGACTCCTGGGAGTCTAGCAACTCCCCTGAGCCCCGCAAGTCTCCGGAGTCGAGCGACGACAGCTACGTGCCCCCGAGCTTCCGCCGCGCCCGGAGCGCTGCGTCGGCCTCTGCCAGACGCCGACGGTGATCTAGATGGGGTTGGCGCCGGCCTCACGTGGCCCACTGTTGATGATGGCCGCTATCTCTTTTAGCACTGCGTTGGTTTTCCCATAAGAGGAAGGGATGATGCAGTAAAGTAGCGTAAGTATTTCCCTCAGTTTTTGAGAACCAAGGTATCAATCCAGTAGGAGGCTACGTGCGAGTCCCTCGTACCTGCACAAAACAAATAAATCCTCGCAACCAACGCAAATAGGGGTTGTCAATCCCTATAGGGCCACTTACGAGAGTGAGATCTAATAGATATGATAAGATAATATTTTTGGTATTTTTATGATAAAGATGCAAAGTAAAATAAAAGCAAAGTAAATAACTAAGTAGTAGGAGATTGATATGATAAAGATAGACCCGGGGGCCATAGGTTTCACTAGTGGCTTCTCTCGAGAGCATAAGTATTCTACGGTGGGTGAACAAATTACTGTTGAGCAATTGACAGAATTGAGCATAGTTATGAGAATATCTAGGTATGATCATGTATATAGGCATCATGTCCGAGACAAGTAGACTGACTCTTGCCTGCATCTACTACTATTACTCCACTCATCGACCGCTATCCAGCATGCATCTAGAGTATTAAGTTAAAAACAGAGTAACACCTTAAGCAAGATGACATGATGTAGAGGGATAGACTCATGCAATATGAAGAAAACCCCATCTTGTTATCCTCGATGGCAACAATACAATACGTGCCTTTGTAAGTGCATCTAGTCCCACCCCTAGTTGGTTTTGGAGTATTGACGACAAACCTGGTTGAGGGACTACTGTGTTTGTGAGAATTGGAGGATAACACAAGTAGAAGTCCCTCATTGATTCGGTTTTCCTACCAGAGATGACCCCTAAAAATGTATGAAGACATTGAAGTCAAAGGTGGGATGTGAAGACATTCACATTGAAGACTATGACAAGAGAATACATCGTGTGAAGACTATGGAGCGCGAAGACTTTGTTGTTTCGTCGTTCTTTTTCTTCTTCGTTGAGTCATAGGAACCACCGTACTGTTAAGTGGGGTCCAAGAGAACCAGTCAGAATGACTGAAGTGATGCTTAACCAAAATCCTATGTCTTCGAGCGAAGACAATGAGAGAAAATCTTATCCAGAGCTGGATAAGTCAGCTTTGCTTGTAGCCCAAGTAAAGTTGCCGTGTGTGTTTGAAATCTGACCGTTGGAACACGTGTCAGTTCCTTAGTGACCCAGGGTCATTTCGGACAAATCAGGTTGGGTTGCCTAGTGGCTATAAATATCCCACCCCCTACAACCATAAACGGTTGGCTGCTCAGAGTTAGTGTACGACTTTTGTCGTTTGAGAGCAACCACCTCGAAGCCTTTGAAAGAGAATTCCTTGCGAGGATAAAGCCCTAAACACCCAGAGCCAAAGAGTGTTAGGCATCACTTAAGTCTTCATGTCTGTGTGATCTGAAGACTTATTACACTTGAGGACTATGAATCCTCCAGCCGGTTAGGCGTCGCGTTCTGAGCATCCAAGAGGCATTGTGGATCGCCGGTGAATGAAGTCTGTGAAGGTTTGGAAGTCTGCCTTGAAGACTTACCAGAGTGATTGGGCGAGGACTGGGTGTCCTTAGCTCAAGGGGAATAAGGTGAAGACACGGTCTTGTGAGTTGAATCTCAGCCTCCCTAACCAGACGTACATTTGTCACAGCAACTGAAACTGGTCCAACAAATCATTGTCTTCAACGAGTCACTGGTTCTATCCTTCCCATCTCTTTATTTACAGTTGATCCTTGTGAAGTCATTGTCTGTTTGCATTATCTTTTGTCTTCACTGAGTGACTGCTTGTTCTGATTGGCTTCATACTATCTTCCTACCTGATCCATACTGCCTAGCTACCATTAGTCGTTGTGCTTTCACTTCATTGAATACTTGACTATGGCTTGCTTAGTGTAGTCTACCTTACGCTGCATGGTAATAGGTTTATTTCTATCGTTTGTCTTCGAAACTCCCATGTTTTGAAGACTTTCTTAAGAATCACCTATTCACCCCCCCTCTAGTCGATCACTAGCACTTTCAATTGGTATCAGAGCAAGGTACTCCCTTGTTGTGTGTGATTCAGTTTAACCACCTGGAGTTTTAGCTATGTCGACTGCAGGGATAATCAAAGTCTCTGCTGTGTGCCTAGTCTTTGATGGAACTGAATAGCCCTACTGGAAGAATAAGATGCACATGCATCTTGAAGCCATTGATGTCGACCTCTGGTATGTCGTCAAGAATGGTGTTCCCAAGGCTGGTGAAGGTGTCACCGCTGCTGATGTCAAGAAGTTCGTTCAACTGGACTCCACTGCCAAGAACATCATCTGTGGTCATCTGACCAAAGGACAGTATGGCCATGTGAGTGCTTTGGGAACATCTAAGCTAGTCTGGGACTGGCTCTCCAAGGTCAACGAAGGCGTCTCAACCCAGAGAGATCAGAGAATCAGTGTCCTTCGCAACCTCTTCAACCTCTTCAAGAGAAACGACAATGAGAATGTTCAGCTCACGTTTGATCGACTCACTGACATCACAAATGAACTTCAAGCCCTTGGCGCTACTGAGATCACCAAGCATGAAGTCGTCAAGACACTCCTGAGATCACTTGACAGCTTGTTTGACACCCTAGCCCTGATGATTCAAGAACATCCTGACTTCAAGACACTCGATCCGTCTGACATATTTGAAAGGCTCAACACACATGAGTTTTAGCTTTCTGAGAAAAGAGACATCTACGTTCCCAACTATGGGCGAACTTGTGCCCTGAAGGCAAAAGCTGTCTCCTTATTTGAAGCAGAATCTGACAGCAGTTCTGATAATCCTGAAGACATTGGAAAGGAGCTTGCTATGCTTGTGAAGAAGTTCCAAAAATTCACCAAGAAGAAAGGCTTCAGAAAGTCTTCACGATCAAGCTCAAGGAATGATGAAGCTTCTGCTCATGACTATAAGAAGAGAACATGCGACAAGTGCAAGAAACCTGGCCACTACATCTCTGAGTGTCCGTAGTGGGACAATGAGAACAACAAGAAGAAGAAGAGCAAGGAGTATGATTCTGACGAAAAGAAGAAGAAGAAATACTCAAAGTCTTCTTCCAAGTCTTCCTCAAAGTATTCATCACACAAGAAGAGCTCATCTGGCAAGGCTCATGCGTTCGTTGGCAAGGAAATGGATTCAGAGGAGGAGTCCGCTTATGAGGAGGCGGAGGTGGAGTCTGAGGAGGAGTCCGATTCTGGCGTTGCAAGTCTGGCTACAGCATACGTTGCCAAGTCCATCTTCAACACTGAAGACAATGGCTTCATCACCGATGCCGATGCAAATGACAAGGACTACTCCGCTCCCACCTACTGCTTCATGGCACGCGGTGCCAAGGTAAACACACGCACTACTCACTATCAAACATCCAGTGAAGATGACTCTGATTGTGGTTCCAAACCCAGCTACAAAACACTTGCTAAAATTGCAACTGAACAACAGAAAGCTATGGAACATATTCAAAAACTGTTAGACAAAAGCGATGACCTGTTAGATGCTGAAATGACTCGATCTCAGTCCTTAATTGAAGACATAAAAAATCTTCATGTTAAGTATGAGGAACTTGAAAGTCGTCATGAAACGCTCTCAACAACTCATGAAAAGCTTTCCTATGATTATCTTCAAAGGAAGCAAGATCTTGAGAAATTGAGAGCGGCTCATGAAGATCTTCAAAAGGAAAACGAGTCACTTCGCGCCAAACAGGTCAGTTCCGCTCAGGAAGGATTTGAACTACCATGTCTTAAATGCATTGAGCGTGACAACGCTACTTCTGTTGTTGGATGTTCTACTGCTTCTACTATTGCAATATCTTCAACTGTTGATGTGGTAACTAACCCCTCTGCTGAGGATACCACTGCTATTGCTGATGAAAATGCTAGGTTGAAGAAATTGCTTGAAACAGGGATGTACAAAAGTCTCAAAGGGGTTCAGACACTATGTGATGTCCTCAAAAGGAAGATCCTGAACCGAAACCCTAGGAAAGAGGGTCTTGGGTTCGAAAGGAAAATAAATGTTGACGGCTCTTACTGGAAACCTGAGCAGTACCCCAAAACCACATGGGTCGCTGCAAAGGAACCTTCAGTGGATCCATCCACCTTGTCTGGCTTCACTTGTGCTAATCCCATTGTTATTGATGAATCCTTTGATGCAAACTATAAACTGTTTAAGAATCAGAATGGTGAAGTGTTTACCAGGTATATTGGTACTAACTGCAGGAATGGGCCACCTATGAAGAAAGTCTAGGTGCTGAAAAAGTGGTTGGAGAATCTTCCTGTGAATGTCGTCATGACACCACAAGTGAAGAAGACAAACCCCAGACCACAGGCTTCATATGGTCCAAAGGCTTCATACAGACAAAGGACTCACCTGAGTCGCACTAACGCAAATGTTTTGCAGGGAAACCATACTCAGGCATATGAATATGAGCGTGTTTCATCAAACCGCCATGTTCATAAGACCAAGAACTACTCTGCTTATTCTTATGAGTACTATTGTCCACCTGCAAGACTATTTGCTAGGGCTCCAAAGCCAAAGTTCTCAGATGCTGCACTTAGACTCATTGCTTCGAAGCCACCCTTGAAGATGTGGGTGGCTAAGAAAGCTTAACTCTCTTTTGCAGGGAAGGGTCTCCAGCCGAAAATCAAATTTGTCTGAAGCTATTGCTGGGACCTTAAACATCTTGTAGGGTGCAAGATCAAATTCCCAAATGGTCTTATTATGTATTTTGTTCCTGAGTCGCTTGCTACTTGCCCTATCAGTCCTAACCTGGATCTAAGCTTTCATAATCCACTTGCTCGTCAAATGTTTATGCTTCACAATTCCCTTCGTGAAGCCTATCCCCCTAACTGCACTGTAGGGTATGACACCAGCTGCTTCAGAATAGATTATTGATAGTGGGTGTACTAATCACATTACTGGCAAGCGAAGTCTTCTCATGGACTCAACTTTACGTCCATCTGACAAGAGTCACATCACATTTGCTGATACTGGTAAAAGCAAGGTATTGGGTCTAGGTAGAGTTGCAATCTCAAGGGATCAACACATGGATAAAGTGATGCATGTTGAATCTCTTGGTTTCAACTTAATGTTTGTCTCAATGCTTTGCGATTTAAACATGATTGTGATATTTGGAAAATATCGTTGCCTTGTTCTAATGGAATCTGACAAGTCTCTAGTCTTTGAAGGGTATCGGAAAGATGATTTGTATATGGTAGATTTCTCAGCAGGACCACAGCTTGCCGTATGTCTTCTAGCAAAAGTTCCAGAATGCTGGCTCTGGCATCGGAGGCTAGGGCATGCTGGCATGAGGAACTTACACACTCTTGCAAAGAAGAAACATGGCATAGGCATCGAGGACGTCAAGTTCAAGAAGGATCACTTATGCGGTGCATGTGAAGCAGGAAAGATGACGAGGGCCAAGCATCCCCCGAAGACAATCATGACAACGACTCAACCCTTCGAACTGCTCCACATGGACCTCTTCGGTCCCACTCACTACTCAACTCTTACTACTACTGCTTGTCTCTATGGCTTTGTCATTGTTGATGATTATTCAAGATATACTTGGGTGCATATAATCCTCTACAAGACTGAAGTGCAGGATGTCTTCAGACGCTTCGCCAATCGAGCCATGAACAACCATGGCGTCAAGATCAAGTACATCAGAAGTGACAATGGCACTGAATTCAAGAACACCAGCCTCGACACTTATCTTGATATTTTGGGTATCACTCATGAATTCTCAGCTCCATACATGCCACAGTAAAATGGCGTCATGGAATGCAAGAACATAACACTTATTGAGATGGCCCGGACGATGCTCGATGAATACAAGACTCCAAGAATGTTCTGGCCCGAAGCCATTGATACTGCATGCCATATCATCAACCGTGTTTATCTTCACAAGCTTCTGAACAAGACATCCTATGAGCTCCTTACTGGCAAGAAGCCAACTGTCAGTTACTTCAGAGTATTTGGTGCCAGGTGTTGGATCAAGGATCCACATCACACTTCAAAATTTGCACCGAAAGCACATGAAGGTTTTATGCTTGGATATGGAAAGGATTCACACTCCTACAGAGTCTTCAACCTCTTTCACTATAAAGTGGTTGAAACTGTGGATGTGCGGTTCGATGAGACTAACGGCTCGCAAAGAGAGCACCTGCCAAATGTGCTAGATGGAGTTCCATCTAGTGAATCCATCAAGCTTACGGGAACTGGAGAAATCATACCGTCCGAAGCTCAGCCTGAAGAGGAACTCATCATCTCTGAACCTGATCAATCTGAAGACAATGCTCAGCCTGAAGACAATCCTTCCGACGATGACAATGCTCAGAATGAGCAAAATCTTCATCCTGCTCATCCACGAGTTGCAAATGAAGTACAGATTGAGAAAATAATTGATAGCATCAATGCACCTGGTCCACTCACTCATTCAAGGGCAACACAACTAGCAAATTTTTGTGGACACTTCGCATTTGTCTCAATATCTGAACCCAAGAACGTTGATGAAGCCTTCATGGAACCTGAATGGATTCAAGCTATGCAAGAAGAGCTTCAATAGTTTGAGTTGAGTAATGTATGGGAACTGGTCAAGCGTCCTGATCCTCGTAAGCACAATATCATAGGCACTAAATGGATATATCGCAACAAGCAAGATGAGCATGGTCAAGTTGTTAGAAACAAAGCTCGTCTCATTGCTCAAGGTTATACTCAAGTTGAAGGAATTGACTTCGATGAAACATTTGCTCCTGTGGCTAGGCTTGAAGCTATACGCATACTGCTGGCCTATGCAAATCATCATAACATTCTTCTGTATCAAATGGATGTGAAGAGCGCTTTTCTCAATGGCAAGATTGAAGAAGAAGTGTATGTTGCACAACCGCCTGGCTTTGAAGATCCAAAACATCCTGACATGGTTTACAAGCTCAACAAGGCACTGTATGGCCTTAAACAAGCCCCTCGAGCTTGGTATGACACACTCAAAGACTTCCTGAAGAGCAAAGGCTTCAAACCTGGTTCCCTGGATCCCACTCTCTTCGCGAAGACATATGATGGTGAACTGTTTGTGTGACAAATATATGTGGATGACATTATCTTCGGCTGCACCAACCAGAAATACAGTGAAGAATTTGGATATATGATGCAAGAGCAATATCATATGTCCATGATGGGTGAGCTGAAGTTCTTCCTTGGTCTTCAAATACGACAACAACGCAACGACATCTTCATATCTCAAGAGAAATACCTCAAAGATTGTCTGAAGAAGTTTGGAATGCAAGACTGCAAAGGCTACACGACACCAATGCCAGCTAAACACCATCTGGGTCCCGACGACAATGATAAAGAGTTCGATCAAATGG
Organism: Triticum urartu; assembly: GCF_056163025.1. Taxonomy (NCBI): domain Eukaryota; kingdom Viridiplantae; phylum Streptophyta; class Magnoliopsida; order Poales; family Poaceae; genus Triticum; species Triticum urartu. The sequence continues at coordinate 465,813,052 of NC_141876.1, forward strand.
TATACCGCTCCATGATTGGTTCTTTGCTTTATTTATGTGCATCTAGGCCAGATATCATGCTTAGTGTTTGCATGTGTGCCCGGTTCCAAGAGGCACCAAAGGAATCGCATCACTTAGCTGTGAAGCGAATTCTTCGATATTTGGCTCATACCCCAACACTAGGACTATGGTATCCAAAGGGGTCAGAGTTTGATCTAGTTGGATTCTCGGATGTTGATTATGCTAGTGACAAGGTGGATCGCAAGTCTACATCAGGCACATGTCACTTTCTGGGACGATCACTTGTTTGTTGGTCTTCAAAGAAGCAGAACTGTGTATCTCTCTCCACTTCGGAATCTGAATACATTGCTGCTGGATCTTGCTGCACTCAGCTTCTATGGATGAAGCAAACACTCAAAGACTATGGCATTCATCTGAAGCAAGTGCCACTCTACTGCGACAACGAGAGCGCCATCAAGATTGCTAACAACCCAGTTCAGCACTCGAAGACAAAGCACATTGAAATTCGTCATCACTTTCTCAAAGATCATGTCATGAAGGAAGATATTGATATCATACATGTCAACACTGAAGAGCAATTGGCAAATATCTTCACAAAGCCCTTGGATGAGAAGAGGTTTTGCAAGTTACGGTGTGAGCTAAATATCTTGGAATCCTCAAATGTCCTGTGATCAGGCACACTTCCTAACACTTGTGCATGTTGATGACTTAGATGTGCAACACACGAAGTAACGTATGTCTTCAATCAACGAAGACTTGCATTCTGAGTGTGAATACATTAATGTGGAATTTGACTTCCGAGCACCACGATAATTGTGCGCCGTGTCTCGGTCTAATACTTCCTATACGGTGGGTAACGCCACCACCAAATTCTTCCCTAAGAAGTGTTTCTCACATGGCGTTACATTTGCAAAGTCTTCACTTTCTGTTTGTCTTCAGTATTAACATGGCTTCATGTTTATCTTCAACGTACTGATTTGGTTTCTGTCCTCTACAGCATTCACTTATAGCTATGGCTTCTTGCTGAATCTTTTGAACTAAGTGAATGTGATCGGACCCTAACCCCTCTATGCTTCTTTCCTAAGTCTATCTATCCAAATCATATGCATTCTATTGACACTGTCAAAATGTCTTCTCTGCGTCCTTGTCAGCAGAAGACACAGAGACAAACATTAATCCGTTTTCAATGCTAAATCCTTCCACCTGAAACCCGGAGAAGTGGGAATGACCACCCGACAATCCAGGCATGCGTGGGAACGTGGAACAAACCTCCGATGTGTTGCATGATAGCCACGTGTCCTTCAGATGTGAACCGCTTGGGGCACCTATGTAATAACACTATGTCGTCCCTGTCCCTATAAATACACGCCTCACCACAGTCATTATATCTTATTCCACTCTTGCACAAACCCTAGCGCCACCGCTAGCCCTCGATGATGCCGGCGATGAAGCGCTTAGCTGCCGTGACCTCACCGACGCCGTCCTCACGCCGGCCGCGGACATCGTCTTCTCCGCCGTCGCCATAGGTGTCCTCCGTCGCCAAGTTAGGGCACGGACGATCGAACTGCTCGGCCTCCTCTCCCACTCCGTCTAGCAGTTCCTCGTGTGGTAAATAAAACCTCCTTTTTATAGTCCTTTTGATCCGATAGATTCATCCTTTCCAACCACAAGTAGTTTCTGTTCACACAAGTTGGATCTATCTCATACTGCATCTCATAACATGCCTAGTATATTCACTTATGCTTCACAAAGTAGTTAGATTCCTGACTTGTACTTATTCGTGGATTCGTACAAATCTGGAACCAACTCTCTACCTATGAGTGAATGTCTTCGCACTATGAGGTCAATGTCTTCTAAATTGATTTATCTTCAAAAATCTTCTGAGAATGCATATGACCTCTTCCCCTTCCCTCGCACCTCTAATGCTGTCATAGGTACATGTCCATGGGAGAATCCCTTGGTTCTCATAGTCTGCATTCATTTGCGGAGTTCTTATAGCATCATATAAATTCTCCTGAAGCCAGTTCTTGTCTGACCAGTAGACGGAAGACTTTGACAGCTTTGAAGCCCTTCAGTCTAAACTTCATGGCACCAGAAAAATCTGCAAGGAAGGGTGGCAGACAGCACTGTGGTAACACCTCAAGAGATCTGCCTCCTGGCCTCTATGAGCTGTACAAAACAGATCCAGAGGAGGACTACAATCAGCGGAAAACTCGAATCCAATGGATTCGAAGATATTGGGCAGAACAATGGTTCAAGTACAGGTTCGTGACCCAGGAGTATGCTGAGAAGAATGCCATGAAGCGACCGTGGGGAGACATCCTATACAGAAATCTTCAACCCAAGTCCAGAGCTGAAGCCATTGAACAAGGCTTCTATCACTGCATGGTCCGTGGACCACAACCTGCAGATGTAGACCCATCGGCATTGCTATGGTGTCGTGACCACAATCTGTTTAAGCGCAACCTTCAGTTTGCCAGGAACTCGGCCAAAGAAAACAAGAAGTCACGAGGATTAGACTTCAATCCAGGTCCCTCTGCTCCTCATGCCGATGGCTCACGCGAAGCTGAACCCAATCTTGTTGGGCCCTTCTACAACCTAGAAGGTCTCATCACTCATATTATGGTTCAAGGGACCGCCGTGGATGAACCTCCAGACGACGCTGATTCTGACGAAGCGCCTGCACCACCGAAGTCAAAGAAGCTAAAGAAACCTAAAGCTCCGAAGCCTTCCTCAGCACCAAAGGTTTCACAGGTGAAGCCTCTGGCAACTGCACCTCCTAAACACAGTGTGCAGTCTGAAGATCTGTCATGCATCTCCAAGCCCTCCAAAGTGAAGATGCCCATGCAACCCACCAGCCAAGCACTGACCCCTGCTGCTGTTCTGCGCAATGAGAATGACGCCATTGATCTGTCCAGCGATGACGACCTTGGCGATGACGCTCTTGAGCAGTTGATCAAGAGCAAGCAAGAGGCAGAAATCTTCAATGACCTTCCTCTCTTTGATGTTGAAATCGTCAACACATTCATTGATGAGTGGTTTGACAGCCCAAATGTTAGCTTTGATGATCTTCAGCTTCCCATTGGCCTCAGCGTCGCCTTCCATGGAGCCATTGCTGCTGAGCTGGCTCTAGCTCAGAAAACTGTTGAGCTGAAGCATAAGATAGATTATGAAAAGGCTCAGTTCAAGAAGCATATGGCCAAGCTCAATGTTGAAGACATTCAGAACTTCCAGGTCATGATGCATGAGCTCAAGGAAGCATTCCGAACCAAATGCGAAGAAGCCAAAGGTTCTCGTGAGCGCATGAAGGATCTTGCAGCTAAATGTGTTCAGGGATACAATGAAGCTTAAAAGCTCAAGGCCTTGGGGCGACCAGGCATCGACCCCGGAATGGCGGCCAAGAAGAAGAAGAAGCCAGTTGTGGCAGAACTCGAAGCACCAAGGCAGGAAGTACATCCAATTGTCTTCCCAGCCAGTATGATAGGCTCGAAGACTAAGGTCCCCACAGTGGCTTCAGAACTGAAGAAAACAAGGGCAGCTGAAGCTGAAGCCAGAAAGCGCAAAACCAAGGCCACCACTGATGATGCTCCTCCAACTAATAAACACAAAACCAAGAAGATAGATCGGGCTACTCCCATAGAGCCCCTTGAGGTCGAGCCAATCTTAGTGGCTCGTCATGCGTCTGAAAATCAAGAACGCCAAGTGGTAGTTCATGAGCCCGCTTCCACAGAGGCTCATGAAGCTGAAGACAATCCAGCTGTTGACCCCATCGCAGCTGAAGACATTGGTCCTCACGACAATGTTGAAGATGATGAAGTCCTTCCTCAGATCGAGCACCAGTTGGTATCATCGCCTGTGCTCACGCACAGCGAACTCATCAACATTGGTCGTCCTCTGACGCCAACTGCTCAGGATGCATCGTGGGCTGATCACCCACAACGACAAGACACCCCAAGTTCTCCCCAACCACAAGTCACCTCACCCGTGCAAGATGACGATGACTTTGAGGCCCAGCAAACTCCATCTCCACAATCGTCGTCAACATTATGCAGGCTTCACAAAGGACCAAGGCCCCAAGTCACTCCCACTGTGCACGTGTCTGAGTTTGAAGCCAAAATGGTTGAAGATATTCCGGCTGCATCAGTCGATGAAGAAGAACCAAGAGTTGAAGCAGATAGTGTTGCTACACCCCCGTCCCACCAAGATGTTGTTCTCGAGGAGAACGTGTCCGACCCTCCAGCTTCTGAAGTGGAGGTTAACAATCCTGAGGTGGCCACCAACATCAACACTGAAGCCAATGACGTTTTCATGGCTGAAGCTAATGTGGCACCTGAAGCTACTGTGGTGCCATAAGTACAAGCACCTGAAGCCACTGCTGAAGCACCCGAGGTGCAAGCACTTGAAGCCAATGTGGCCCCTGAAGCCCATGTCAACGACAATGCCAATGCTCCTGTTCCCCCTCCAAGACCTCACACCATTGAGCTAGAATTTGATCATGGTCAGCCTGTTATGGTCCGATGGCCCATTCTGACTCCTCCACTTGCGGTGGGTCCACAATTTGACTATCATGTCGAGCACAGACCTCCTGTCCAGAAGCCCAAGCCAATACTTCCACGATTCCCGAGCACTGCAACTTTACTTGGGGTCTTCAATGTGAATGGATTAGTGGCACATAACACCTTCTTCAATAGCGCCAAGAACCCTTATACCAAACCTCGCATTTCATCAGATCGGTTCTGGAGCTATCGGCAGCGCAGCTACTATTCCTGCGTCTTATACAATCAAGGGCGCATATTTCCACATATGTGTCTCGACATTGAAGCCATAGCTGGCCTGCCCTGCCTGGAAGAAGCGTTGGATTGTTTCAGAGACGCTGGACTTCTGTAGTTTGTCACAGATAAGGAACACTGGAATGAAGAGCTTCTGCTACAGTTCTATGCAACTCTTCACATTCGAGGCTACAACAGGGATCCAAAGACTTGGGTCCTTGAGTGGATGACAGGCAATGTCCATCATGAAGCCAAAGCTCTTGATATCATTGAGCTCACAGGCCTGCCCACTCCTGGTGAATACTATGAACCAGGTTGTCAACAACACCAGAATGCTTTGGAGAGCATCTTTCAGAAGCCAGAACCCAACATGAGTCAAATGCTGAGCATGATGAAGCCTTTGCCTCACGACGCTGAATACCCGTCTGAATTCTTTGTTGAAGACCTAGAGTATCTGCCTCGCACCATTTACCATATCATCAGAAAGACTCTATGGCCTGTCAAAGGACATTCATCTGCAGCGAAGCTTGAAGGAGCAATGAAGACTTTGGTTTTCTATATCTTCAATGGCATCAACTTCAATGCTCAAGACTTCTTCATCAGACAGTTGGCTGCATCAGGCTCCGACATTTTTGGTCTGGAGTTCTATGCTCCATGGGTAATGCGACTTATCAAGCTTCACTCTGCCATTAACTATCAGCCGTCTGCGCGCAATCATCTTGTCTTCTTGCCAGAGGTTGATCTGTCTGTTGAAGCTATTTACCTAGAGCCTGCTAAGGATCCCATTTATCTTCACAATGTTGATCACCAAAGCTTCACCCAGCCCATTGAAGGTGTTCAGGCAGTCTCGCGCGTTTACCCCTTGGCTGGCAACACACGTGCCCCTCGCGCTCAAACTGGCGCCACTGGTAGCACCATTGCACAAAGGCCTCGAAGGCGATCTCGTGTTCTAAATGACCGAGAGCTTCTCGTCGCACTACACCAGAAACATGACAAACATCATGACTGGCTTAAGCGTCAGATGCAAAGCCTCTTGGTGGATGTCAACCGCATTCGCAATCTTGCCACCAAGAATGCCTTTGTAACTCATGAAACCTGTCGGAGGTCGTGGAAGAGTTTGACATTACTTAGTGCTGAAGCTGATCTGCAAGATGATGGCTTCACAGAACGATTCAAGTTTGACTCAACTCCTCCCAGGAATGCTCACTTGCGTCGGACTCTCTCACTTGAAGACTCTGACTATTCGTCCTCAGCTGCGATAGTGAATGTCAGAGTCATTGATGACCAAGATGATGCAACTTCACCTCCTCTACCTTCAGCGCGTGTCGACACTGCACCAAGTTCTTCTACACCATCGGACCTCAACGACGACCCTGCTGCCTTGCCTGCACCAAATGGGAACGAGTAGGCACTCTATGTCTTCAAACCTTTTTGGTCCTTACTGACAAAAGGGGGAGAAGCATCTGAGTTGATAGTCTTCAAGCGGGTCCATATGGGTGGTTGCTTTACCTTTTGCTACTTTTGCCAAGTCCTTGCAACTCTTGCTTGCTTTTCGATACATTTGGTTCTTTGAGTTGTAACACTTAAACTAGATGGCCGTCTACTACTTATTTGCTATTCTGTGATGCGATGATAAATTCCGCATGTGTGATGATAAATTCTGCACTTAGGTCATTTTGCAGACGTCCATTTTTCATTATGCATGTCATTATCTTCGTTACATCATATCATGCATGATGAATTGTTATCATAGGTTGAAGAGGATCTCCACAAGTACAACCTGCCATGTGCATTTGCATTCCAAGAGCAAATTACTTATATGCACATCTTCAGGGGGAGCCTTTGCAACTTATGAAGACAATACCCAATCCTTTACAAGTTCACATATTTTATTCCCCGTTGAAAATTTCAACCAGTTTGTCATCAATCACCAAAAAGGGGGAGATTGTAAGTGCATCTAGTGCCACCCCTAGTTGGTTTTGGAGTATTGACGACAAACCTGGTTGAGGGACTAATGTGTTTGTGAGAATTGCAGGATAACACAGGTAGAAGTCCCTCATTGATTCGGTCTTCCTACCAGAGATGACCCCTAAAAATGTATGAAGACATTGAAGTCAAAGGTGCGATGTGAAGACATTCACATTGAAGACTATGACAAGAGAAGACATCGTGTGAAGACTATGGAGCGCGAAGACTTTGTTGTTTCGTCGTTCTTTTTCTTCTTCGTTGAGTCATAGGAACCACCATACTATTAAGTGGGGTCCAAGAGAACCAGTCAGAATGACTGAAGCGATGCTTAACCAAAATCCTATGTCTTCGAGCGAAGACAATGAGAGCAAATCTTATCCAGAGCTGGATAAGTCAGCTTTGCTTGTAGCCCAAGTAAAGTTTCCGTGTGTGTTTGAAATCTGACCGTTAGAACACGTGTCAGTTCCTTAGTGACCCAAGGTCATTTCGGATAAATCAGGTTGGGTTGCCTAGTGGCTATAAATAGCCCACCCCCTACAACCATAAATGATTGGCTGCTCAGAGTTAGTGTACGACTTTTGTCGTTTGAGAGCAACCCAGCTGGAAGCCTTTGAGAGAGAATTCCTTGCGAGGATAAAGCCCTAAACACCCAGAGCCAAAGAGTGTTAGGCATCACTCAAGTCTTCATGTTTGTGTGATCTGAAGACTTATTACACTTGATGACTGTGAATCCTCCAGCCGGTTAGGCGTCGCGTTCTGAGAATCCAAGAGTCATTGTGGATCGCCGGCGAACGAAGTCTGTGAAGGTTTGGAAGTCTGCCTTGAAGACTTACCAGAGTGATTGGGCGAGGACTGGGTGTCCTTAGCTCAAGGGGAATAAGGTGAAGACACGGTCTTCTGAGTTGAATCTCAGCCTCCCTAACCAGACGTATAGTTGTCACAGCAACTGGAACTGGTCCAACAAATCATTGTCTTCAACGACTCACTAGTTCTATCATTCCCATCTCTTTATTTACAGTTGATCCTTGTGAAGTCATTGTCTGTTTGCAATATCTTTTGTCTTCACTGAGTGACTGCTTGTTCTGATTGGCTTCATAAGATCTTCCTACTCGATCCATACTGCCTAGCTGCCATTAGTCGTTGTGCTTTCACTTCATTGAATACTTGACTATGTCTTGCTTAGTGTAGTCTACCTTCTGCTGCATGGTAATAGGTTTATTTCTATCATTTGTCTTTGAAACTCCCATGTTTTGAAGACTTTCTTAAAAATCGCCTATTCACCCCCCCCTCTAGTCGATCACTAGCACTTTCAGCCTTGCTGCCCTTACTGTCACCGGGAAAGGACACCGCAAGATTGAACCCAAAGCTAAGCACTTCTCCCATTGCAAGAAAGATCAATCTAGTAGGCCAAACCAAACTGATAATTCGAAGAGACTTGCAAAGATAACCAATCATACATAAAAGAATTCAGAGAAGATACAAATATTATTCATAGATAGATTTGATCATAAACCCACAATTCATCGGTCTCAACAAACACACCGCAAAAAGAAGATTACATCGAATAGATCTCCACAAGAGAGGGGAGAACATTGTATTGAGATCCAAAAAGAGAGAACAAGCCATCTAGCTACTAACTATGGACCCGTAGGTATGAAGTAAACTACTCACACTTCATCGGAGAGGCTATGGTGTTGATGTAGAAGCCCTCCGTGATCGATGCCCCCTCCGGCGGAGCTCCGGAACAGGCCCCAAGATGGGATCTCGTGGATACAGAAAGTTACGGCAGTGGAATTTGGGTTTTGGCTCCTTCTTTGATCGTTTGGGGGTACGTGCATATATATAGGAGGAAGAAGTACGTCGATGGAGCAACAGGGGCCCCACGAGGGTGGAGGGCGTGCCTGGGGGGGTAGGCGCGCTCCCTACCTCGTGGGCTCCTGTTAGCTGGCTTGATGTTCGGTGAGAAAATCACGTTCCCGAAGGTTTCATTCCATTTGGACTCCGTTTGATATTCTTTTCTTCAAAACACTAAAACAGGCAAAAAACAGCAATTCTGGGTTGGGCCTCCGGTTAATAGATTAGTCCCAAAAATAATATAAAAGTGGATAATAAAGCCCAATAATGTCTAAAACAGTAGATAATATAGCATGGAGCAATCAAAAATTATAGATACATTGGAGACGTATCAAGCATCCCCAAGCTTAATTCCTGCTCGTCCTCGAGTAGGTAAATGATAAAAACAGAACTTTTGATGCGGAGTGCTACTTGGCATAATTTTAATGTAATTCTTCTTAATTGTGGTATGAATATTTAGATCCAAAAGATTCAAGACAAAAGTTCATATTAACATAAAAATGATAATACTTCAAGCATACTAACTAAGCAATTATGTCTTCTCAAAATAACACAGCCAAAGAAAGTTCATCCCTACAAAATCATATGGTTTAGTCATGTTTCATTTTCATCACACAAGAATTCTATCATCATGCACAACCCCGATGACAAGCCAAACAATTGTTTCATACTTTAGTAATCTCAAACCTATAATCTTTCACGCAATATATGAGCGCGAGCCATGGACATAGCACTATAGGTGGAATAGAATATAATGAGGGGGGTTATGTGGAGAAGAAAAAAAAGAAGAAAGTCTCACATCAACGAGGCTAATCAATGGGCTATGGAGATGCCCACTATCGATGTCAAAATCGGCGGATCTCGGGTTGGGGGTCCCGAACTGTGCGTCTAAGGCGGATGGTAACAGGAGGCAGGGAACACGATGTTTTACCCAGGTTCGGGCCCTCTTGATGGAGGTAAAACCCTACGTGTTGCTTGATTTATTCTTGATGATATGAGTATTACAAGAGTTGATCTACCACGAGATCGGAGAGGCAAAACCCTAGAAGCTAGCCTATGCTATGATTGTATGTTGTCCTACGGACTAAAACCCTCCGGTTTATATAGACACCGGAGGGAGCTAGGGTTACACAAGGTCGGTTACAATGGAGGAGATATCCATATCCGTACTGCCTAGCTTGCCTTCCACGCCAAGTAGAGTCCCATCCGGACACGAGACAAAGTCTTCAATCTTGTATCTTCATAGTCCAACAGTCTGGCCAAAGGATATAGTCCGGCTGTCCGGAGACCCCCTAATCCAGGACTCCCTCAGTAGCCCCTGAACCAGGATTCAATGACGATGAGTCCTGCGCGCAGTGTTGTCTTCGACATTGCAAGGCGGGTTCCCCCTCTGGATACACCACAGAAGAGTTCGAATAAAAGGATAGTGTCCGACCCTGCAAAATACATTCCACATACCACCGTCGAGAGAATAATATTTCCACAAATCTAATCTGCTGACATGTTTTGGCAACATGACATCATGCCATGGCTCGGTGATTATTCGAACCATTTTTCTTTAACTAGCCCCGCACATAACGCGAGGCAGTTTCTTGACACGTCTTGTCAAAGCAGAGATCGTGTCCCCCTTATTACGGGATTCTCATCAATATGGTCGTGGGTAACCCAACCGCGCCTAGGACTCCTAGATTTTAGGCAAGTCCCAAACGGCCACGAGGAGGACGCTTGATATTCACCCTCTTTATAAAGGGTCAAGGCTTTTACTTTTTTCCTCCCGTGCTCAATCGAATCCTTCCCCCGCCTTGAGTTCTAACACCCAAAGCCGAGGTCAGGTGCTTCGGACCTTCAATCATGTCCGGATCTAGCCTCCAGGGCCGGTGGATGCCCTCCTCCGTCACGGGAGAGGATATCAAGAAGTTGAGGGAAGCAAGATACTTGACCGCCGAAGTATCGCATCGGCTGCCCGCCCGAGGGCAGGTCGTCCCTAGTCCTGAACACAATGAAGACGTCGTGTTTGTCTCCCACTTCCTCTGAGGACTAGGCCTCACTCTGGATCCCTTTTTTAGGGTTTCATGTTCTATTACGAGCTTGACTTCCACGATCTAGCTCCGGATTCCTTTCTCCACATCTCGGCATTTATTGTCGTATGTGAGGCCTTCCTCCGCATTACTCCTCACTTCGGCATGTGGCTCAAGACCTTTGATGTGAAGCCGAAGACGGTCGAGGGGCAGTATGCAGCGTGCTGGGGTGCATTAATAAGCAAGATTGCTGGAGCTCCGTGGCCAAAAGGTTCCTTTCCAGAGGTGTCCGGATTATGGCAACGGGAGTGGTTCTACGTCACCGCTCCCAGAAGTGCCAAGTGGGTAGCTTCCCCCGTCTTTCGCTCGGGCCCTCCACCACAACTGATGTCATGGATCAGCAGGGGGCTGAGCTGGGGTCCAGCCAAGGATGTGCCCATACTGAAGAGCCGCATCCGGGATCTCTTCGAGGGAGATTTTAATTTGGTTATGGTAGTGCAAGTCATGCTGGTTCGTCAAGTCCAGCCTTGCAAACGCCGGCCCCTCCGCTTATGGGAATTCAACCCAGAAGGACCGCGCGCTATTTAGAATTTCCTTGGCCTGATGCACGAGGAGATGTACAAGTCGTTCTTCGGACCCAAAATAGAGTGTCCGGACACCTCCGAGGACGTGGGCCTGAGCAGCAACCGCACCGCGGCCCAAGTAAGTAATCCTCTAGCCAAACACGCTATCTTTCATCTATCATGAAGTCATTCTGAAGAATCACTTTTTGACCAGGATTGGATAACAAAGGCGAAGATGATCCGGTGTTCGGCCCCCCTTCCCGAAGGCTTGCACAATCCGGTGCTGGAAAAGATGCTCGAGCCAGCACCTTGCCCAGTGCCCTCAAAGGAAGATGAAGGGGGGAATAAAGACGGTGAAAGCGGACCTCCACCGCTACCTATTCCAACCGAGTGAATGAGCGCCTCCGTGAGGGAGGATAGCCAAGGGAAGGAATCTGACATTCCCTCGCCCTGGGGGAGGAAGAGGACTACCTCTGATGATCCGGAAACCAAGGCTTCCAAACGGGAGAAGAAAACTCCACCAGAGGGTCCCGCCTCGGAGGGTGCTCTTGCCGCACAAGGTCCGTGCGGGGATCAGCCCTCTAACGAGCTGTAAGTAATCCAAAAGTACTTAATAGTGAAGATATACTACCTTACTTCTGAGGAAGATAACCGAAGCATTTATCTTGCAGTTCGGATATGAGCCCTTCTCAGCAGAGCTCGTCTTCAGGGGATCTTCTTCCGAAGATGATTGAGAGCGAAACGCCTCCCCTGGACTCCCTGGCTCAAGAAGCGGGCGACCTTGAAGTGTCATCACGGAGAGTTTCTCCAGATCCGGCAAGGCCAGAAGGTAATCCATGGTCACCCGAAGCCCTCAGTATCCGGCTCTTGAAGAGAGCAATCAAAAGAGTCCGACACCATCTGGTATGCGGTCGGACGTACTGAAGGGTCTGCTAGAGCGAGCGACTATCTCAGAAGAGCACCGTACATTAATGTGTATGGTGATTGAAAGGATTTCGTCCGCCGAAAACGGGTTGCATGAAGCCTTTATGAGTCTACTGACGGGCTTTGAGGTACGTGAAATGATATACATTTGTGATGGTACCGCACATTTTAGGTGTGCCCTGTGTAGATAGTAGCCCCTGAGACTCTGGTTGTCGCCGAAAATGGCGAAGAACAGAGGATCGTAGTCCCAGGTAATAACCAGACCGCCTTTATGTGCAGGTGTCTAAAGCTCCGGTGGCTAGCTGGACTGATGGGGTTGCCGAACTAAAACGGCGACTAGATGCGGCGGATGCCGACATCGAGCTTGTTAACAAGCGGCTTGACGAGGCACAGGGTAGGTGATATTTATAGTGAATGTCACATAGTAAGAGCAGCGTGATGCCAGTATCTTTAATATGTTGTCACTGCAGATGGAGCTGCCACCGTGGAGGCCTTGCGGGAGGAGCTTGCCCGAGCCAAGGAGCAAGCAAGGAGTAGTAATGCGGCCGCTTTGAAGGCGGTCGAAGAGTTGAGAGCCGAGAAGGCCGCGCATAGCGAGAGCAAAGAGAAAATGGCCAAAATGGTTGTGAAGTTAAAATACACTATCGACCGCTGCCAGTTTCTTGAAGAAGAAAGCCGGGCGAAGGCTACAGACGTCGAAAAGGCCACAATGGCGACCAAAGACACCCGCTCTGCAATGAGAGCAAAGAAGGAGGAACTGCATGAAGCCGGGGATATTGCGGCTGGGAAGCCCTTTATGCTACGGAGGAAGTTCGGTGATCCGCGATATGCCCCTCTGGATCGGCTGTGGAGTTCGGTCGACGCATATATGGACTTAGCGGCGAGCGCTGTCGATGCGGCCGAATACTTCCGAGATCAAACAGATTGTGAAGTGGACAAGGTGTTCTTGTCGCAATTTAACATTCCAGAGCGTCCACTTCCATTGACTGATCAGCTTGCCGAATGGGCCGAACTCAATAGATTGTCCACACTCGCCATGAGGTCTGTCGTGGATCATCTGTGGCCGGAAAAGCCAAAGCCGAATAGCTATTTTAGCTTGGTGCAGCAGTTCCTTGGTGTGGTGCCACGCATTAATGCGATGAAGAGGTCGGCGTGCATAGAAGGCTCGCGGATGGCCCTTGCCCGTGTCAAAACATAGTGGGCAGAGATGGATGTCACCACTGTCGCGGCACAGGGTTCGGCCATAGGTCGAGTGGCTGCCGAGCACTATTTTGAAGAAGTTCTTGAGGGCGCTCGTTCGATAGAGGCCCAGTGCTCGAAGAATGTTATGTTTGAGTGACATGTATTCCCATTGTAGAAACAACGTTTTGTTGAATTTATCAAGGTTGTATTTATACTTTTGCCCAAAAGTATTATGATGCCTCCTGTGCGACCGTTTATGTATACATGTATATAACCTGAAAGATTGCAGTCGTCGACTTCAGCCCCCACGCATATAATGCGGGGGTGTTCGCAGAAGACGCATATTCACACTTAATCCAACGTCTTGGTCCTAATAAGGAGGTGATAGCGCAGCGAACTAGGCAACCGGACTGTAATGCTTTAACACTTTCACTTAGCCATAGGAGTTTGACAGTGGGGCTACTAGATAGCCCCTGGTGGCTCCGCACTCGTCCGGATTCGGGGTGCGTACATGCCTGGCCGGGAAACGGCCCTTCGTTAATGCGGAGGAATCCCGAAGATTCGAATAAGTCATCGAGTGGTTGACCAGTCTCACGCTATATCATGACAGTCAGTTTTTGGCTTTCTCTACTGAGGTGCTCGTCCGGATGAACCAGAGCACAATCGCAGTAGTTCTCCTGGTGCCGCCTTAGCCGATAGAGCGGAACGTAAGGCAGCAAAACACAGGAGCCGGGCAAACCCAACATTTGACCAAAGACATGATTCGGAGCTGATGCATATAAGGCCAAACTCGCGATGCCGAACACTCCCTAAGGTATTCGGTCTTTATGGTGTAAACCAGGTCTAAAACAGTACCCTTTGTAATAAGCCCCTGGTGTCCAGGCGTGCATTATTCTGGCGTGCCCAGATGCCAAGACGTCAGCATCCTTCTCGATTGTACTGAGAAATCGAGGGATGTGAATCTACAAGAGACAGTAAAAAATGGTTTACGCAGGGTCTTAATCTACAAAGAATCCTTGGAACGGGTCCCTGCTGCACGTCTGCGCCTATGTCTCTGTTGTGCCGTATCCTGGACGGGTGTAGCACGATGGTCATCTGAAAAAGAGAGGAACTTAATTGAAAAGTTGCCGTGCAAAAGTTAAGTTGTACTAAATAAACAGTATATAGTTGAAAATGAGTAAAGGTGAGCCTTATTGCCACTTTTGCGCGCGCGTTGAGCCCCTTGTATTGTAATAGGGGTATAGCCATCAAACCTATATTAATTACATATACCTGAGCCGGACTCGTCTAGCCGTGTCCGTGGTCTTAACGACCTGTCAAATGCTTGAGTTGGTGAGGCCGCTTAGTGTGCGGTGGCCAAGGCAGCCGCACCATCTTCGGCGCGCAAGGAGCGCTCAATATTTCCATTTACTGTAATGATGCCGTGTGGACCGGGCATCTTGAGCTTGAGGGAAGCGTAATGCGGTATTGCGTTAAAGCGGGCGAAAGCTTCGCGTCCGAGTAGTGCTTGATAGCCACTTTGGAACGGGGCAACGTGGAAAGTTCAATTTTCGCTGCGGAAGTTATCGGGGAAGCCGAATATAACCTCTAGTAGCAGGGAGCCCCTGCAGTGAGCCTCCGGGCCTGGCATTACTCCTTTAAAGGTAGCATTGCTGCGGCAAATTTTTGTTGGGTCTATCCCCATTTTGTGGACTATGTCCTGATATATCAGATTTAAACTGTTGCTGCCGTCCATTAGGACTCGGGTGAAGTGGTATCCGTCAATTATTGGATCTAATACCAAGGCAGCCCATCCTGCACGCTGGATACTTGCCGAGTAATCCCGATGGTCAAAGGTGATCGGTTGGGACGACCAGTGGCGGAGCTTCGCGGTGATAGGCCCTGGGGCATGTTCCTCTAAAGGTGCCGCTTTGTTTCTCCCTTTTATCACGTGTAACACGTTGACTGTTTTGACTTATGGTGGGAATTTCTTCTGCTCCCCTGTGATTTGCTTGCGAGGTTCGTCCTCGTCTTCACTTGGTGTATCCTGCCCCTTGTGTTCGGCGTTGAGCTTGTCGGACTGTTTGAAGACCCAACATTCTCTATGGGTATGATTTGCAGGTTTATCAGGGGTGCTATGGATCTGACATATTTGGTCCAGAATTTTGTTTAGGCTGGATAGTTCGTCTCTGTTGCCTTTGGAGGGCGGCTTCTGCTGGCCTGGCCGAGAGCTTCTAAATCCGGCATTTACCGCCGTGCTCTTCGGGCTGTCTTCCTTATTCCAGCGCTTATTCTTGTTGCGTCGTGATTTCCCATTTCCATCCCTGACTTCGGATGTACTTGGGTCACTGGTGCTGCACCTGGCTAACCAGTTGTCCTCGCCCGCGCAAAAACGGGTCATGAGGCTTGTTAATGCTGCCATTGTTCTCGGCTTTTCTTGATCGAGGTGTCTAGCAAGCCATTCGTCTCGGACGCTATGCTTAAAAGTTGCTAAAGCTTCGGTGTCCGGACAGTCGACTATTTGGTTCTTTTTAGTGAGGAACCTGTTCCAAAGTTTTCGGGCTGACTCACCGGGCTGTTGAGTTATATGACTTAAATCGTCTGCGTCCGGTGGTCGGACATATGTCCCTTGAAAATTTGCCCGAAAGGCGTCTTCGAGCTCTTCCCGGCTTCCAATGGAGTTTTCGAGGAGGCTTTTAAGCCAGTGCCGAGATGGCCCTTTGAGCTTGAGGGGTAAGTACTTGATGGCGTGGAGATCATCTCCTCGAGCCATATGGATATGGAGGATGTAGTCCTCAATCCAGACCCCAGGGTCTGTTGTTCCGTCGTAAGCCTCTATGTTTACGAGTTTGAATCCCTCTAGAAATTCATGATCCAGCACCTCGTCGGTGAAACATAGAGGGTGTGCGGCACCCCTGTATTTGGGTGTACCGTGGTGTTCGGATGTTTGCTGTGTTGTATTGTATGTTGGAGCGCGCTTGCATGGTCCATAGATGGATCTAGTTGCGCCGTCCTTTTGATGCGAGCCCTTACGCGGATCGCGTACTGGTTTATGTGCGGCGTCGTTTGCCGCTTTATGTTGGCTATGAGGTCGTCTATACGACCGAATGGCCATTTTATTTTTTAATTGCGGAGGATCTAAGGCCTCCTCATCAAATTCGGGTAGCAACTTTCACTTCGGATAGCTCTTGGTGTGGCGATTACTGCCGTACTTTGCTGCAGTGTTGAGTACTTCACTCCATTTGATTTTGAGTGTGTCTTGTGCAGCCTTGAGCCTTTGCTTCTGTTTTTTCAGAATCCTCGCCGTGGCAACAAGCCTTTGGTGGGCATTATGTTGCTCCTGGCGCCTGTCCAGTGTGATGTCGTCCGGACTGTTATCTTCGACGGGGTTGGGTTGTTCGGCTTGATTTTCCGTGTTGCCGTGGTCGGGCAATGGTTCACCCTGCTCTAAAGCTAGGTCTGTATGATCGTTATTTCTACCGAGGCGGGATTTGGAGCGGCGTTTACGCCGCCTCTTTGACTGCTTCTCGAGGGAACCACCCTTCGCTGCGTCCTTCCGTTCCTCGTCGTTATTTTCTTTTGGTGTGTCCACCATGTATATGTCATGTGATGAAGTGGGCGTCCAGTGCCCTGTGGGCAGTGATTCCTCTTCGCCTCCCGCATCATCGTCCATACCGTCGATGTCTTCGGAGTCGAAGTCGAGCATGTCGGTTAAGTCATCGATAGTGGCTACTAAGTGGGTGGTGGGTGGGCGGAGAATTTCTTCGTCATCTGGATCCCAATCCTGCCAGACGTATTTCGGCCAGGACTCTCCTGTCAAGGAGAGAGACCTTAATGAGTTCAGTATGTCGCCAAAGGGCGAGTGCTGAAAAATATCCATGGAGGTGAACTCCATGATCGGCGCCCAATTGGATTCGACAGGAACGGGCGCAGGTGGATCGGAGTCCGTGGCTGGAGAAGGATCCGGCAATTTGGCAACACGGCTCTCGTGAAGGGTAAGGTCGATATCCGGCTCGATCGCCGCAGAGGATACGACCTCCGTGGCGGGGTCTATTCACCCATCCATGGATGGCGCAACTGGCTCCGAATTGAGGGTCGGAGCGGCTGCCGGTGCGATTTCTCGAACACTATCCGATGGTAGAGCTAGATCGTACTCATCGTGACCGCGTGGCGCACAAGGCAGCGGCTCGAATCCGTCGAAGATCAAGTCTCCGTAGATATCGGCCGTGTAATTTAAGCTTCCAAACCTGACCTGGTGGCCAGGGGCATAACTTTTGATCTGCTCCAGATGGCCAAGCGAGTTGGCCCGCAGTGCGAAGTCGCCGAACACAAAGATCTGTCCGGGGAGAAAAGTCTCACCCTGGACTGCATCGCTATCGATGATAGTAGGAGCCATCAAGCCTAACAGCGACGACACAGACGAACTCTCAATGAAAGCACCAATCTCAGTGTCAAAACCGGCGGATCTCGGGTAGGGGGTCCCGAACTGTGCGTCTAAGGCGGATGGTAACAGGAGGCAGGGAACACGATGTTTTACCCAGGTTCTGGCCCTCTTGATGGAGGTAAAACCCTACGTCCTACTTGATTTATTCTTGATGATATGAGTATTACAAGAGTTTATCTACCACGAGATCGGAGAGGCTAAACCCTGGAAGCTAGCCTATGTTGTCCTACGGACTAAAACCCTCCAGTTTATATAGACACCGGAGGGAGCTAGGGTTACCCAAGGTCGGTTACAAAGGAGGATATATCCATATCCGTACTGCCTAGCTTGCCTTCCACGCCAAGTAGAGTCCCATCCGGACACGAGACGAAGTCTTCAATCTTGTATCTTCATAGTCCAACAGTCCGGCCAAAGGATATAGTTCGGCTGTCCGGAGACCCCCTAATCTAGGACTCCCTCACCCACCGATTGATGTTAATGCAAGGAGTAGGGATTGCCATGCAACGGATGCACTAGAGCTATAAATGTATGAAAGCTCAACAAAAGAAACTAGTGGGTGTGCATCCAACTTGCTTGCTCACAAAACCTAGGGCACTTGAGGAGGCCCATTGTTGGGATATACAAGCCAAGTTCTATAATGAAAAATTCCCACTAGTATATGAAAGTGATAACATGATAGACTCTCTACTATGAAGATCATGGTGCTACTTTGAAGCACAAGTGTGGCAAAGGATAGTAACATTGTCCCTTCTCTCTTTTTCTCTCATTTTTTGGGCCTTTTCTTTTTTATGGCCTTTCTCCCTTTTTTGGGCCTTCTCTTTTTTATGGCCTTTCCTCTTTTATTATATATTCCTCACTTGGGAAAATGCTCTAGAAAATTATGATCATCACACTTCTATTTATTTACAACTCAGTGATTACAACTCGATACTAGAACAAAAGATGACTCTATATGAATGCCTCCGGTGGTGTACCGGGATATGCAATGAACCAAGAGTGACATGTATGAAAGAATTATGAACGGTGGCTTTACCACAAATACTATGTCAACTACATGATCATGCTAAGCAATATGACAGTGATGAATGTGTCATGATGAACGGAATGATGGAAAGTTGCATGGCAATATATCTCGGAATGGCTATGGAAATGCCATAATAGGTAGGTATGGTGGCTGTTTTGAGGAAGATATAAGGAGGTTTATGTGTGAAAGATCATATCATATCACGGGGTTTGGATGCACCGGCGAAGTTTGCGCCAACTCTCAATGTGAGAAAGGGCAATGCACGGTACCGAAGAGGCTAGCAAGGATGGAAGGGTGAGAGTGTGTATAATCCATGGACTCAAAATTAGTCATAAAGAACTCACATACTTATTGCAAAAATCTACAAGTCATCAAAAACCTCGATACTACGCGCATGCTCCTAGGGGGATAGATTGGTAGGAAAAGACCATCGCTCGTCCCCGACCGCCACTCATAAGGAAGACAATCAAATAACACCTCATGTTTCAAATTTGTTGCATAACGTTTACCATACGTGCATGCTACGGGACTTGCAAACTTCAACACAAGTATTTCTCAATTTCACAACTACTCAACTAGCACAACTTTGATATTATTACCTCCATGTCTCAAAACAATCATCAAGCATCAAACTTCTCTTAGTATTCAACACACTCATAATAAAGTTTTATTATTAATCTTGCATACCAAGCATATTAGGATTTTAAGCAAATTACCATGCTATTAAGACTCTCAAAATAATATAAGTGAAGCATGAGAGATCAATAGTTTCTATAAAACAAATCCACCACCGTGCTCTAAAAGATATAAGTGAAGCACTAGAGAAAAATTATATAACTCAAAAGATATAAGCGAAGCACATAGAGTATTCTAACAAATTCCAACTCATGAATGGATCTCTCAAAAGGTGTGTACATCAAGGATGATTGTGGTAAACTAACAAGAAGAGACTCAAATCATACAAGATGCTCCAAGTAAAACACATATCATGTGGTAAATAAAAATATAGCTCCAAGTAAAGTTACCGATAGAAGTAGACGAAAGAGGGGATGCCTTCCGGGGAATCCCCAAGCTTTGGATTTTAGGTGTCCTTAGATTATCTTGGGGGTGCCATGGGCATCCCCAAGATTAGGCTCTTGCCACTCCTTGTTCCATAATCCATCAAATCTTTACCCAAAACTTGAAAACTTCACAACACAAAACTTAAAGTAGAAAACTCGTGAGCTCCGTTAGCGAAAGAAAACAAAAGACCACTTCAAGGTACTATAATTAACGCATTCTTTATTTATATGGGTGTTATACCTACTGTATTCCAACTTCTCAATGGTTCATAAACTATTTTACTAGCCATAGATTAATCAAAATAAGCAAACAACACACGCAAAACAGAATCTGTCAAAAACAGAACAGTCTGTAGTAATCTGTAGCTAGCACAAGATCTGGAACCCCAAAAATTCTAAAATAAATTGCTGGACGTGAGTAATTTATCTATTAATCATCTGCAAAAATAATTAACAAAATAGCGCTCTCCAAATAAAAATGGCAGAAGTTCTCGTGAGCGCTAAAGTTTCTGTTTTTTACAGCAAGTTCAACAAGACTTTCCCTAAGTCTTCCCAACGATTCTACTTGGCACAAACACTAATTAAACACAAAAAACACAACCTAAACAGAGGCTAAATAATTTATTTATTACTAAGCAGGGGCAAAAAGCAAGGAATAAAAATAAAATTGGGTTGCCTCACAACAAGCGCTATCGTTTAACGCCCCTAGCTAGGCATAACAAGCACGAATAGATCTAGGTATTGCCATCTTTGGTAGGCAATCCATAAGTGGCTCTCATAATAGATTCATAAGGTAATTTAATTTATTTATAGGAAAGTGTTCCATGCCTATCCTTAATGGAAATTGGAATCTAATATTTCCTTCCTTCATATCAATAATTGCACCAATCGTTCTAAGGATAGGTCTACCAAGAATAATAGGACATGAAGGATTGCAATCTATGTCAAGAACAATAAAATCTACGGGCACATAATTCCTATTTTCAACAATAAGAACATCATTAATTCTTCCCATAGGTTTCTTAATAGTGGAATCCACAAGGTGCAAGTTTAGAGAGCAATCATCAAAATCACGGAAACCTAACAAATCACACAAAGTCTTTGGAATCGTGGAAACACTAGCACCCAAATCACATAAAGCATACCATTCATGATCTTTAATTTTAATTTTAATAGTTGGTTCCCACTCATCATAAAGTTTTCTAGGGATAGAAACTTCTAATTCAAGTTTTTATTCATAAGATTGCATCAAGGCATCAACGATATGTTTAGTAAACGCTTTATTTTGACTATAAGCATGAGGAGAATTTAGCATGGATTGCAACAAGGAAATACAATCAATCAAAGAGAAATTCTTATAGTTAAATTCCTTGAAATCCATAATAGTGGGTTTAGCAACATCTAGGATTTTAATTTCTTCAATCCCACTTTTATCAAATTTAGCATCAAGGTCAAAAGATTCAGAATTCTTGGAATGGCTTCTAGGTAAAGGTGGATCATGTTCAGTCCCATAATTATCAAGATTCATATTGCAAAACAAAGATTTAATAGGGGACACATCAATAACATTTAGATCTTCATTATTATTTTCATAGGAACTAGAAGAACACGCTTTTATAAAGGGATCTTTCTTAGCATGCATCCTAGCGGTTCTTTGTTTGCACTCGTCAATGGAAATGCTCATGGCTTTGAGAGACTCATTGATATCATGCTTAGGAGGAATAGATCTAAGTTTCAAAGAATCAACATCAAGAGCAATTCTATCAACGTTCCTAGCCAAATCATCAATCTTAAGCAATTTTTCTTCAATCATAGCATTAAAATTCTTTTCCGAAGTAATAAATTCTTTAATATTAGAATCAAAATCAGAGGGCATCTTATTATAATTTCCATAAGAATTGTTGTAGAAATTACCATAATTATTAGAGGGATTACTAGGGTAAGGCCTAGGATTGAAATTTCCTCTATATGCATTATTACCAAAATTGTTCCTACCAACAAAATTCACATCCATAGATTCATTATTATTCTCAATCAAAGTAGACAAGGGCATATCATTAGGATCAGAAGAAACACTCTTATTAGCAAATAATTTCATAAGTTCATCCATCTTTCCACTCAAAACATTAATTTCTTCTATCGCATGCACCTTTTTATTAGTAGATCTTTCAGTATGCCATTTAGAATAATTAACCATAATATTATCTAGGAGTTTAGTAGATTCTCCTAAGGTGATTTCCATAAAAGTGCCTCCCGCAGCCGAATCCAAAAGATTTCTAGAAGCAAAATTCAATCCGGCATAAAAAATTTGTATAATCATCCACAAATTTAAACCATGAGTAGGGCAATTACGTATCATTAATTTCATTCTCTCCCAAGCTTGTGCAACATGTTCATGATCAAGTTGCTTAAAGTTCATAATATTGTTTTTAAGAGAGATGAACTTAGCAGGAGGAAAATACTTAGAGATAAAAGCATATTTGCACTTGTTCCATGAATCAATACTATTTTTAGGAAAAGACGAAAACCAATCCTTAGCACGATCTCTAAGAAAAAAAGGAAATAGCTTCAATTTAACAATATCATTATCCACATCTTTATTCTTTTGCATGTCACATAAATCAACGAAGCTATTTAGATGGGTAGCGGCATCTTCACTAGGAAGGCCGGAGAACGGATCTTTCATGACAAGATTCAGCAAAGCAGTATTAATTTCACAAGATTCAACATCGGTAAGAGGAGCAATCGGAGTGATAATAAAATCATTGTTGTTGGTATTGGTGAAGTCACACAATTTAGTATTATCTTGAGCCATCGCGACAAACAAGCAAACAAAAAGCAAGCAGACAAAAAGGGCCAATAGAGAAAGAGAGGGAGGATAGAGAGAGAGGGCGAATTAAACGGCAAGGGTGAATTGGGGGGAGAGGAAAACGAGAGGCAAATGGCAAATAATGTAATGCGGGAGATAAGGGTATGTGATGGGTACTTGGTATGTTGACTTTTGCATAGACCTCCCCGGCAACGGCGCCAGAAATCCTTCTTGCTACCTCTTTTAGCACTGCGTTGGTTTTCCCCGAAGAGGAAGGGATGATGCATCAAAGTAGCGTAAGTATTTCCCTCAGTTTTTGAGAACGAAGGTATCGATCCAGTAGGAGGCTACGCGCGAGTCCCTCGTACCTGAACAAAACAAATAAATCCTCGCAACCAACGCAAATAGGGGTTGTCAATCCCTATAGGGCCACTTACGAGAGTGAGATCTGATAGATATGATAAGATAATATTTATGGTATTTTTATCATAAAGATGAAAAGTAAAATAAAAGCAAAGTAAATAGCAAAGTAAATAACTATGTAGTAGGAGATTGATATGATAAAGATAGACCCGAGGGCCATAGGTTTCACTAGTGGCTTCTCTCGAGAGCATAAGTATTCTACGGTGGGTGAACAAATTACTGTTGAGCAATTGACAGAATTGAGCATAGTTATGAGAATATCTAGGTATGATCATGTATATAGGCATCACGTCCGAGACAAGTAGACTGACTCCTGCCTGCATCTACTACTATTACTCCACTCATCGACCACTATCCAGCATGCATCTAGAGTATTAAGTTAAAAATAGAGTAACGCCTTAAGCAAGATGACATGATGTAGAGGGATAGACTCATGCAATATGAAGAAAACCCCATCTTGTTATCCTCCATGGCAACAATACAATACGTGCCTTGCTGCCCTTACTGTCACCGAGAAAGGACACCCCAAGATTGAACCCAAAGCTAAGCACTTCTCCCATTGCAAGAAAGATCAATCTAGTAGGCCAAACCAAACTGATAATTCGAAGAGACTTGCAAAGATAACCAATCATACATAAAAGAATTCAGAGAAGATTCAAATATTATTCATAGATAGACTTGATCATAAACCCACAATTCATTGGTCTCAACAAACACACCGCAAAAAGAAGATTACATCGAATAGATCTCCACAAGAGAGGGGGAAAACATTGTATTGAGATCCAAAAAGAGAGAAGAAGCCATCTAGCTACTAACTTTGGACCTGTAGGTCTGAAGTAAACTACTCACACTTCATTGGAGAGGCTATGGTGTTGATGTAGAAGCCCTCCGTGATCGATGCCCCCTCCGGCGGAGCTCCGGAATAGGCCCCAAGATGGGATCTCTTGGATACAGAAAGTTACGACGGTGGAATTAGGGTTTTGGCTCCTTCTCTGATCGTTTGGGGGTACGTGGGTATATATAGGAGGAAGAAGTACGTCGGTGGAGCAACAAGGGCCCCACAAGGGTGGAGGGCGCGCCTGGGGGGGTAGGCGCGCCCCCCTACCTCGTGGGCTCCTGTTAGCTGGCTTGACGTAGGGTCCAAGTCTCCTGAGTTGTATTCGGTGAGAAAATCACGTTCTCGAAGGTTTCATTCCGTTTGGACTCCATTTGATATTCCTTTTCTTCGAAACCCTAAAACAGGCAAAAACAACAATTCTGGGCTGGGCCTCCAGTTAATAGGTTAGTCCCAAAATAATATAAAAGTGGATAATAAATCCCAATGATGTCCAAAACAGTAGATAATATAGCATGGAGCAATCAAAAATTATAGATACGTTGGAGATGTATCAATGGCATCAGTGGTGGTGCCCGTAGTCGGGGCTTCCTGAGGCTGTTCTTCTTTTGTTCCCTGCGAGGAATCGAAACGAACCCCGAGGGGGTATGTGTCGGATCTCGGGTTCCGGCAAAACCCTCAAGGTTCGAACATTGGGGTGCACACGAAGATCTCCCCCTACCAACTCATGTCGTCAACCTCGCCATGATCTCAAAGGCAAGCTCGACGAACTCACAACACAAGAGACACAAGATTTATACTGGTTCGGGCCACCATTGTGGTGTAATACCCTACTCCAGTGTGGTGTGGTGGATTGCCTCTTGTGCTGAGGATGAACAGTACAAGGGGAGGAATAGCCTCCTAGGGTGAGGTGTTCTTGTGCTTGGTGGGTGTGAGGATGGGTTGGATCTAGTCCAAGATGAGACGGTTGAGGCTCCGTTGCCTCCTACTGTGGTGGCTAATCCTATTTATAGAGGCCCTGGTCCTCTCCCCAAATATTGAGCAGGAAGGGATGCTACAACGGCCAATCTGAAAGGGGACAGCTAGTACAAGTTATCCTGACGAAAGCAGTCTTCGCCTGCCAAAGGCTCTGGTGGTGACGCCGCCTTGGGCTCCATGGTGACCTCCGTCTTGCCGTCCTGCTGGTCTTGGTCTCGTTGCACTGATATGGAAACCTTTGCTTCACGCCTCGGTACTCCTCGCCTGCGCTTGCCTCCTTAGCACCAAAGAGGAAACAAGGACATTGTGCACGCTGGCGCCCGCCTGGTCTCGGTCGTCATGGCTCACGTCATTGGAACCTCGCGAGGTTTGCTTTGCCTTGATCTCTCCGCCCCTCGCGAGCCAGCCTGGTGAGGCCGCTCTCGAGGAGGTCTTGTGTCGTCCACCTCATGAGGCTTGGCCCCTCGGGAGGGTCTTGAATGCTTGTTGGTGAAGATGGGCCATACGGGCCCGCTTGCAGAGCCACGCCGTGGGCCGCAGGCAGGTAAGTCTAGGGACCCCCATTCCCAGAACGCCGACAGTATGTAAAGAACCTGTAATGCTTTTGTTCCATCACTTATTACTCTTAACATGAGATTGTGGCTGTGTGTCTCTCTTAGGCATTACTCCCCCTTTTCGTTCTTGCGGTAGCTTTAGCGCTCTATGCCGTCAGGTCCCAGTCCCTAGGCAGGCTCCAGCCGTTGCTGGTATGCCAGGTTGCAATGTCGTGGTCAAGGCTAGGAGGTGAGTGGCCCGAGGTCCGGTAAGAGCTCCCGAGGTGCGATGCTCTGGAGGTCCCCCTTGGCGTGCAAGAAGCTCCCTGGAGACCGAAAAGGAAGGCAGCTCTGCCGGAGCGAGTTTACGAGAGCGATGGGCTTCGGATAGAGAGATTCGCTTTGTTTCGCATGGGAGACTTATCTCGTGGCACTCGGTAGTGGTCCCTTGCTCAACACCCAACTTGTGTTTCTGTGGTGGTACTAATAGGCAGGGTCGCGCCGGTCGCCCCTTTCCCCGCTCATCTATAAGCTCTGCGTCCTTAGGTCCCTACCCTCGAGCGAGGCTCAGCCGCCGCTAGTATGCCAGGTCACGATGCCATGGTCAAGGCTAGGGGGTGAGGGCTTGAGAGTCAGTAAGAACTCCTGAGGCGCGATGCTCAGGAGCCCCCCCTGTAACGCGCAAGCGAATCGCATAGAAAAAGGGGCGGCTAGCGAGTCCGCCTGTAGTTGTGCTCCGGAGATTCCCGCGGGTTAGTTCGAGAGAAGAGCATGACTCATAATCGCGCCGCTACCCTGCCGTTGTTCTTTCCAGAAGAAGATGGAGGCACTGAGGATCTGGTGAGGTGACGTGCACGGAGCGGGCCACGAGCCAGAGTTCGATCGCACAGGTTTATCGGCATTGCAGGGATAGACCCGAGCACAAGCACCATGCCAGCATGTGTAGCCCCTGTTGCGGGATGAGCAGGAGGTCGGTCAGCAACGCGGGAGGCCGCGAAGGGCAGCAGGCAGCAGGTGATAATCATAAAGTAATTCATGGGAGGAGGCAATCTAGCTTGGATAAATGCAAGAACGATACATGCCACAGGGACGGACCCACGCGGCCTGGGGATGATGCAGCCCGAGGGGCGCCCCCAACAGAGTAAGTTAAAGACGCAAAAGGATACACGTCGCAAGGACAGGCCCGTGCGACTTGGGGATAATGCTGCATGAGGGGCGCCCCCAACTGAATGAATCGTAAAGAGTCACCTCGCACCATTGCTGGAGGGATGTCGAAGCAGCTGAAGACGCATGTTGAAGAAGTTGCTCCTCACGAGCCGCCCGAGTCCAGAGCCTCGGGAGGCTTTGGGGGCCCAGGAGGCTCATGAAGAACAGTCGCCATCTCCGCCAGGACTGCGTGATGCCTGGCCTCTTGAGCCGCCAGAACGCTCCGCAGGTGGCGCTGGAAGGTGAAAGCCATGTTCGACAGGCCGAATGGCATGCGAACATAGCTGTGAGGTGGACCCTCGCACCGACCTACGCGTGAAGGCCAGGAATGCTCCTGGGATGCGGCTCTGTTGAGCCCTGGGATGTTGATGCAGACACACAGCTCGTCGTCCTCGCCAGGACAAGGAGCTGCGCCAGATGGTGGGCGGCGGTCGCCGCGCATGGTCGCCTCTTGAAGCTCCTCGGTTGCCTTGGTGATAAACTCCTGAGCACCAGGTACTCCATGCCTTGTACCCTCATGAGGGAAGCGTGCGGTGAAGCATGCCTCCACGTGGTGCCCGAGCGCCTCCCTCGTGACATTGGCTAAGTCAGAGGCCCTCCAGAAGAGAGCCTCCAAGCCAAGCCCGAGGAGAGCGCCAGGCCCGCCTTCCTATGCGATAGAGGGAGGCGCCCTAGCCGTGGGTCTAGGTCTTGAGGTGGTGCCACTAGAGACACCTCTCTCCTGAGGATCTTGGCAGCACAACCATTTCTTCTTCTTGGGGACAACCTCAGGAGGATAGGTGACACCTTTGTTGTCTGGGTCTTTGGCCGATGCAGCGTGGTAGGCGCGCTCGAGAGAGCACACCACAACCTTTCCCTCGCAAGCGACCATGATGATGTCATAGCTCCCTGGGATCTTGAGGACATTATAACCATGATGGGTCACCACCATGAATTTGGCCAGGGTCGGATACCCGAGGATGGCGTTGAACGGAAGGCGTATGTGGGCGACGTCGAAGTCGATGAGCTTAGTGCGGTAGTTGTTGCGCTTGCTGAAGGTGACAGGGAGACGGATTTGCCCTATCGGGGTGGTGGAGCCGTCGGTTACTCCCAAGAAGGGCTTGGTGGGCTGCAGCTGATCATGTGGCACTTGGAGGCGTTCGAACGTTTCGACGGAGAGAACATTGAGCCCTGTAGCACCGCCGATGAGGTTCTTGGTGACAAGGACATTGATGATGATGGGCGAGCAGAGCATCGGGAGGGTGCCGGCAGTTGCCGCGCACTCGAGCTGGTCGAACGAGCTGAAGGTGATGGTGTACTTGGACCACCTAAACAGGCGCGTGGCTTCGAGCCTGGAGAGGGCCGCGTTAACCTCTCGAGCGAACTGCTTGAAGATGCGTTGGGAGGCCAGGGTCTGAGCGCCAACCAAGATGCAGGCGATGGCGCGAGGCTCCTGGAAGCCCCCAGCGCCCTCGTTCTGGTGGTGACGGCAGCGGAGGGAGGCCAGCGTTGCCCTGAGGGTGGTCCTCACGAGGCTGGTCCCTCCAGGCACCCTCGTGAGGTTGGTCCTGCCAGCGGTCCTCACGAGGTCGGTCGCGCCACTCCTGGCGGGGCCCGCGGTCGTCCCAGCGTCCTCCACTACTGCCTCCTCCGCGGCCGTAGCCTCGGTCATTGCGCTCGGGGCATCGACTGAAGCGCACATCGGGATGGCCCTGAGCTCCCGATAGTCTATGGTGTTGTGGCTGTGTACGTTGTGGAAGGCGCAGAATGGGCGGTTGGCCTTGGATGACTCTGGGTGGTCACAGTCGCACTTCATCTCTAGTTCCTCCGCGAGCATGGCAGCCCCCTTGCACTTCACGTCCTTGGTCCTAGCCTTCTTGTCTTCCGGGTTGGTAGCTGGAAGCTCGAGGAGGGAGAGACGTCCTTCCTCAACTCTCGCGCACTTGGTCGCCATGTTGAACATCTGCAGAGCCATGCACATGTCCTCATGTATGGCAAGCTCTTCCTTCATCTTGACATCGCGGACACCATTAGAGAATGCTGAGATAATGGCCTCGTTCGTTACCTTGGGGATCTTGAGGCGACCACTATTGAAACGATGGATGTACTTCTACAGGGTTTCCCCCGACTGCTGCTTTATGCGCCGCAAGTCACCAGCGGTAGGCGGGCGGTCACAAGTGCCTTGGAAGTTGGCAACGAAGCGCTCACGCATATCGCCCCAGGAGGAGATCGATCCCGCGGGCAGGTTCAGGAGCCACGAGCGCGCGCCGTCTTTGAGAGCCATGGGAAACCAGTTTGCCATGACCTTCTTGTCGCTGTTGGCGGCCTCGATGCTCAACTCGTAGAGCTGCAAGAACTCAGTGGGGTCGGGGGTGCCGTCGTAGCACGGAGGCAGGTCGGGCTTGAACTTGTTGGGCCAGACAACACTGTGTAGCTCGGGGGTGAAGGCGCGACAGCCCGCCATGGTCACTGGAGCCTGGTCTTGGTACCCACGCACCGCCGCCATGGGCGGCACGCGAACTTGATGTGGTGGTGCTGGGTCTGCAGGAGAATCTTCTTGCGGCCGCGGGATTTCATGGCAGCTTCCTTCTTCACGTGTGGGCGCCCTACGTGGTGGGTCACGTTGCGGGGACGCACGTCTTTGTGTGAGGGTGTCGTTTTGATGTGGAGGTGGCGGAGGTGCTCCATGGGCTACATCGCCCGCTGCAGGAGGTGGGCGAGGCAATGAAAGGGACGGTGCAGGAGAGCCCCCTGCGGCGCTGACGAGCTCAGCGATGCGGCCCCTCCAGTCTTCGTAGAGGTCGTCGACGAGGCGGTAATGCAGGAGCTCGAGTGCCATGAGCAGCGCAGCCTGCGCGTCCGCAGGTCCGCGACGAGCGTGGGATGACGAGCCGGCCGGAGTCCACAACGGGGTGGCGGTGCATCCGTCCCGCCGCACAGAAGGGTGCAGCGACGAGGCTTGTTGCTTGTTCCCCGCCGGACCGGTGGCGAAGTTGGCAGCGAGTGATGGAGAGGAACGGGGAGGCCCGCCGACTGGGCGATGCGAGAGTTGAGAGCGGCTCGACGCTCAGCGCGAGCCAGACGAGCGTCAGCCATGGAGACAATGGAGCGGCGGCGAGTCGATCGATGGAAGAGAGGCTTCGACGCCCCCCTACCTAGCGTGCCAAATGTCGGATTACGGGTTCCGGCAAACCCTTGAGAGGTTCGAACTCTGGGGTGCGCACGAAGAACCCTATATCCCCAACTCGCTCGCTCAACGATCCCACGGCCTAGCTCGGCGAACCCAAAGAACAAGAGACACGGGGGTTTATACTGGTTCGGCCACCTTGCAGTGTAACACCCTACTCCAGTTTGTGCGTGGATTGCCTCGGGGGGCTAGGAATGAACTAGTACAGTAGATGAATAGCCTCAGGAGATGAGGTGTTATTGAGCTCCATGAGCTGGTGGGTGTGAGGGTGATCTGAATGATCCGTCCCCTCTCTCTCTGGATCGACTGACCCCCCGCTACGGTGGTGGCTGAGTCTTATTTATAGTGGCTTTGGTCCTCTTCCAAAATGTTTAGGCGGGAAGGGATCCCAAAACGGCCAAGTTTGAAGGGGGGCAACTAGTACAAGCTATCCTGACAAAAGTAGTCTTCGCCTGCCAAAGGCTCTGGTGGTGACACTGCTATGGACTCCGCGATGACTTCCGTCATGCCGTCCTTTTGGTCTTAGTCTTGTTGCACCGATATGGAAACCTTTGCCTGATGCCTCAGGACTCCACGCCTGCACTTGCCTCCTTAGCACCAAAGAGGAAACTGGTACACTGCGTCCGCTGGCTCCCACGTGGCCTTGGTCGTCATGGCTCACGTCACACGAACCTCGCGAGGTGCCCCTTGCATAGATATCTCCGCTCCTCGGGAGCCTGCCTAGTGAGGCTGCCCCCAGTGAGGTCTTGGTGTCGTCCACCTTGTGAGGCTTGGCCCCTCGTGAGGGTCTTGAGTCGCTGCCTCTGAAGCTGGGCCGTTGATGGAGCCACGCTCGCGGGCCGCGAGCAGGCAAGTCTCGGTACCCCCGTTCCCAGGACGCCGACAGTTTGAAGCTACGTCGGTATTTCCCCAAAGAGGAAGGGATGATGCAGCACAACGGTGGTAGGTATTTCCCTCAGATATGAAACAAAGGTTATCGAACCAGTAGGAGAACCAAGCAACACAACATAAATAGCACCTGCACACAAATAACAACTACTCGCAACCCGACGTGTAAAAGGGGTCGTCAATCCCTTTCGGGTAGCGGCGCCAGAAATTGGCACATGGACGAGAGAAAGTTGTAAATATTGATAGATCGAACGCCAAATAAAATATATTCCAGCAAGGTATTTTTGTATTTTTGGTTTAATAGATCTGAAAATAAAAGGCAAATAAAATATATCGCAAAGGCAAATAATATGAGAAAGAGACCCGAGGGCCGTAGATTTCACTAGTGGCTTCTCTCGAGAAAAATAGCAAACGACGATTACTATTGGGAAATTCATAGAACATCAAATACTCATGACGATATCTAGGTGTAACGCCCTCGATGCAGCTATATCTTCCACGTGTCGAAGCACGACTTAGAGGCATAACCGCATTGAAAGCAATGTCGCAAGTGAGGTAATCTTCACACAACCCATGTAATACATAAGGGAAAAGAAAACATAGTTGGCTTACAATCGCCACTTCACACAATACATGAATAAAGCATTACATCATCCAGATACAATCAAGGTCCGGCTACGGAACCAAAATAAAAGAAGACTACCCCAAATGCTACACAGATCCCCGATCGACCCCAACTAGGCTCCACTACTGATCGACTAGAACGAAACAACACAAAGGACAAGATCTTCATCGAGTTCCTCCTTGAGCTTGATTGCGTCACCTGCTCGGTAACATCGGCACCTGCAAACTGGTTTTGGAAGTATCTGTGAGTCACGGGGTCTCAGCAATCTCACACCCTCGCGATCAAGACTATTTAAGCTTATAGGAAGGGTAAAAGGTATGAGGTGGAGCTGCAGCAAGTGACTAGCATATTTGGTGGCTAACATACGCAAATGAGAGCGAGAAGAGAAGGCAAAGCACGTGCAAGAAATCTATGATCAAGAAGTGATCCTAGAACAACCTACGTCAAGCATAACTCCAACACCGTGTTCACTCTCTGGACTCCGCCGGAAAGAGACCATCACGGTTACACACGCGGTTGATGTATTTTAATTTAAGATCAACTTCAGGTTTTCTACAACCGGACATTAACAAATTCCCATATGCCCATAACCGCGGGCACGGCTTTCGAAAGTTCAAATCCCTGCAGGGGTGTCCCAACTTAGCCCATAACAAGCTCTCAAGGTCAATGAAGGATATTCCTTCTAGCGGGAAGACCCGATCAGACTCGGAATCCCGGTTACAAGACATCCTCGACAATGGTAAAACAAGTCCAGCAAGACCGCCTGATGCGCCGACATCCTGATAGGAGCTGCACATATCTCGTTCTTAGGGCAACACTGGATGAACACTACGTATAGCTAAAACCAGCCCTCAAGTTTCCCCGAGGTGGCGCCGCAAGTGGCTCTAGTTCGGACCAACACTTAGACAAGCACTGGCCCGGGGGGTTAAAATAAAGATGACCCTCGGGATGTGCGACTCCCAAGGGAAAAAGGCTAGGTAGCGAATGGTAAAGCCAAGGTTGGGCCTTGCTGGAGGAGTTTTATTCAAAGCGAACTGTCAAGGGGTTCCCATAATAACCCAACCGCGTAAGGAACGCAAAATCCAGGAACATAACACCGATATGACGGAAACTAGGGCGGCAAGAGTGGAACAAAACACCAGGCATAAGGCCAAGCCTTCTACCCTTTACCAAGTATATAGATGCATTAATTAAATAAGAGATATTGTGATATCCCAACAAAGTAACCATGTTCCAACATGGAACAACTCCAATCTTCACCTGCAACTAACAACGCTATAAGAGGGGCTGAGCAAAGCGGTAACATAGCCAAACAACGGTTTGCTAGGACAAGGTGGGTTAGAGGCTTGGTTCAACAATATAGGAGGCATGATAAGCAAATGGTAGGTATCGCAGCATAGGCATAGCAAAAGAGCGAGAAACTAGCAAGCAAAGATAGAAGTGATTTCGAGGGTATGGTCATCTTGCCTGAAATCCCGCAAGGAAGAAGAACGAGTTCATGAAGAAGACGAACGGACGTAGTCGAACGGGTCCTCACAAAAGCGACGTTATCAGAACCAACCCGAAGAAGCAACACCGAAAAGAAGCACACAACATAGTAAACAACCAACACACGAACATGGCACGATGCACAAACAAGTATGATGCATGTCCGGTTTAAAGAAGCATGGCATGGCAAAGCGCATAAACAATCCTACAAATTAAGTGGAGCTCATTATGCAACGGAGTTGCATATTGAAGAAAACACCACATGACTTAGTTAGTTCTCTCTCGTTTATGTGCCCAACAAGATTAAATGTTGTTATCATGGCAAGAGATGAAGCACAAAGAAACTATCTATCTAGGCAAGTTTAAATGAGGCCGGAAATAACAAACAACAATTCCGGAAAAACCTCATGTGCATATTTTATGGTTTGGTACTGTTCTGCCATAAACCATATTTTATAGTTATTAAACATGCAAGATGATGCCACCATGTTAAACTAGGAAAAATTCTACCCCATTTGCATATAAAGTTTATTAAATTCCGAGTTACGGTCATTTAGTTATGATTTAAAGCATTTTAGCATGGCATATGGACAAAAAATACACAAACAACATTTTAAACATAAATGAAAATCGGATATTATGAATCTAGACAAAATTCTAAACAAGTTCCATATATAAATCATTTTACTCTGATGCACCATTTGTGAGTTATTAAATGCATGAAATGCAAGGGTTTTTCTACAAATTTGGCATTCACAGGATAAAAGGAAAAAACGATCAGGCAGAAAAAATATAGAGATGGGCCGAATCTGGAGCGCTGCTCACATTGGGCCTACAGGGGCGCGGCAAATCTAGGCCTCTACCTGTGGGCTGCAGCTGGCAGGCCACAGTGGAGGGGAGCGGCTGGGCCGGATCAACTTGCTGGGCCGCGGGCAGGGCGCGATGAGGCACAAAGCGAGGTTGGCCCAGACGCTCGATCGGGAAGCAGCGAACGACTGGTCAACGCGCTCGTCGTCCTGCTCGTTCCCTTCGGGCAAAACAGGGGCGCGGCTCTCAGCGTGAAGCAGGAAAGGTCGCCTGCAACGCTTGGCGACAGGGACGGCTGGAGGCGGGCGAGAGGGCAGCGGGAAGGCGGATCTCCCGGACGATGGATCCGGCCGGCGTCGAGGAGCTCCGGGCGGCACGTGGCTGGGTCAACGCAAGCGCTGGAGGCGGCTTCAGGTCGGGCGGCCATGTCTTCAGTCCCTGACATAGAGAAACAGGAGAGGGGAGTGAGGCGAAGGGACAGGCAAGCGGCGGTGAGGAAGGCATGCTGGACATGTGGCCACCGGCAGTGATGCTTCGAGGGAGGTCCGGTGACCTGGGGAAAATCCGGGCGGCGAGGAGCTCCTTGCAGCATGGGATCCCGCCTCCTGACGGCTTGCTCTGGCTGCAGGAGGGAGTCGCGGGGTCACAAGGCCGAGGTAGGGGTGCTCGGGCAGAGGAGCAGATGCTCCTGGACGAGGGGAGGCGCAGAAGATCAGGTGTCGCGGTGATCTGCTCCCCGGCGAGCTCAGGCGAGGTAGAGGAGATCCACGGGCGCGTGGGGACTGCAGTGGTTGGTCGGGGATGCAAATCGAGAAGGTGGGTTAGGTCGGCCGGGTGGAGTGGATGGATTGGATCGGGGATCCCGAGGAAGATGCGGCGGCGGCTGAAGGGACAAGTGACCTAGTTTTTAGGGTTTGTCTGATATATATAGCAAAAGGATTAAAGGAGAGGGATTTGGATCATCGGATCGAAATCCGACGGAAAAGAATAAAATAGGTAGGGAGTCCAAATAAGAAAATGGTAATGTTTTGTAGATGTTTGGGGATGATCCGAACACAACGGTGGCGCCTGCTAGGGTCGGGTCCGGGACAACTTTCGGACGCGCGCGAGGATGGCCGCGGGCTGACGAGAGAAGTTAGGTACGGCCTGGCGGTTAGGTAGTGGGGCGTGCAGAAAGCCTTGGGCTGAGAGAAGAGAAGAGAGACCCGGCGACTGTTTCCGGAGACCGAAAACGTCCGACGTTTTGACCGACTATATTGTCGCTATAGTTAACGGTTGGGCTATCAAACGGACTCCGAACGCGATGAAATTTGACAGGCGGTCTTCCTACACTAAAATAAGACCACACGCCAACTTTCAACCCAAACCGAGAACATTTTCCAGCCACTTATAAAATAATATTTCAGACATGCCGCGGGCGCGTGCAAGTGTGTCTGGGCTCAGAATGGACAGCGGACATAACGAGGAGACCGAGACGGATGCAAGTTTTTTAAAACATGATTATGCAATGCACATGATGACATGATAAGATGCAACACGCAAGCAAATGACAAGGCAACAACAGCGAATAACTGGAAGACAGCTGGCGCGTCGGTCTCGGGGCATCACAACACTCCACCACTACGAGAGGATCTCGACCCGAGATCCTAGGGATGGCACCGGAGGGAAAACGGAAGAGGAAGAGGAGAGGTAAAACTAAGTTGCTTCTTTGACAAACGAGTGAAAACAAAGAACCTTGAAAGGTTGAATAACTTGAAAGAAAGAAAAACAACAGAGATGAACAAAGTTGAGAACACTCCGTTAGAAAATAGGAACAAGGAAGAACAAATTCGGACAGCACTCCGGTAGAATAGAGAAGCAAGAATAGATAAGTAGAAAAGGACTTGAGCAGAGGACCTGACACTCCGGTTAAAAGGATAAGCATGAAAAGAACACGATCCTGACAAAACAAGAAGATGGGTTGAAGAGAGGAACATCACAAAGCCTCCGGAAGGAAGAAATAGAAGATAGATAATTGAAATAAAAGAATGGAGAAGAAAATGCCAACTTCTGTCACAAAAGAGCTTGAAAAGGCATCCTTAGGAGAAGGTTCAAACGGAGTTGTTGGAAAAACCAACAACGAAAAGAGTAAGCTTGTTGTGGGCTTATGGAAAACATCTCGAAATTCTGAGGTGAAATTCTGCCACTAACGAAAACAAAAGATTGGATTGATATGAACAAGGAGACGAGAAACTTATCTCACCGGGGGGATAAAAGAACTTGGGTCAATTATAAGCACCATAATAGCAACAATCCTTAGGGAAAGCTTTAGGTGAAATATAACCCAATATAACTCCAAAGAAGAGATAGATTGGTTGAGAAGAAGTCTTGAGCGAAGAGAAAAATGATGGATTTAGATATGTCACTCTTGAAAAACTTGTGAATCATGAAACATGAACTCAAATTATCAAGAATGACATAATACCACCTCCCATGATACGGAAGAATGAATTGCACTCCGGATTGCAAGATGAAGAATGCTTGAGCTCCTCTGAAAATAATCTTGATGAACATTTCGAGAACGGATTAAGTTCTTTATGGACCATCAAGCAGAAATTTCATGAAGAACTCCGGTAAACAAAAGAATGATCCAAAATAATTGAATGATGAAAGAATAAGATTGAATCCTTGCAATGATTTAGATAGAGATTTCCGTGATAATATAATTGAAAGAGGTTGGAACTCCGGGAAAAAGAGAAGATGAAACAAATGAAACCGAGAGTTTAAAGGGCCTCCAGAATAAAGAATTAGTCATTAGGATGAAACAAGAATAAGAATTACATTATGCTTGTCCTTCATCAATTAAATTGATGATAAACAATGGATTTGGCACACTACTTATTCTCGAAGAAAGGATTAAGATAGATATCGCGCCAACTTGATAAGGTCTTCAACGAAACACCGGTGGAATCGAAAGAGCGAATGAATTGATATGATAACGAAAGAAGAGGAATCTTGCACGAACCATCGTAAGAATTAAAATGACCGAGGAAAAGATAAGGACAACACCGGGAAGAATTAGCAAATAAATGAAGAAGCTTGAGAGAATTTAGATACATGAGAACAAAGTGATCACGAGCTGATAAGAGAATACTTGAATGATGCACCAGTAAGATTAGGAGAATGATAGCTGAAAGCTGAGAATGAATAAATCTTCCGAAATGATGGGCTTCGGAGAATCAAACAGAAAAGACTCTTGAATTTCTCCGGAAGGATGAAAAGAATTTCCACAATCAAAAACAATTATGAGAGGATGGACTCAAACTAGAATCACGAATCTCTGCGAGAACGGATAAGATATGGAGGAAAAACTCTTCTTCGGTCTTCAAAATCCGAGAATGACGACGAGAAACACCACCAAGAATTGTTGAGGAACTCCGGAATGAAGAATGGAAAGGTTGAGCCAACGATGAAAAAAATGAAAAATCTTCGAGAAAGGCATTTGACTGATGACAATTCATTCTTATGTCAAACTTCGAAAAGAATTTGAGAATAACTCCGGGAAAATAAGAAGAGTCAGGTAAGATCTTGGGAAAAGACCTGTGGGTTAGGTGCCACTCAAAAGAAAACACCGTTCATATGATTACTTGAAAAAGGAGATAGCACCGGTTGAGTTAAAAGACTTGAATGAGATAACAGACTCGAGATATCTTGAACACTCCGGAACAATTGAATAGTGAGAAGTGGAAGATTATGAGGTGCACCGGCATAAGAAAGCATTTGAAACGAGGAAATGATATGATCGACAAAACTTGAATTGAATCCACTAGAAAAATAAAAGAATGAAGAATGATGAGCGTGTAGAGCATCTTCACGAGAACCACCGGGTAAGAATATTGATGGAACAGAATGGGAAGACTTCATATCCATAAGATGGATGCTTATTTAAGAAATCCGAGTCCTTGAAGTCAAAGGGTGGGTGGGCGGGAAAAACAAAGACAATTTGGGACGGATGAAACAAACACCGTTGAGAATAAGTGATAATTGATCTTGCGGAAGTTGAAATGATCGGATCCACTTGAAGAGAAGCACACCGGTTAAAAAGGATTGACATGACAAACTCAATTATCATGAAGGATTAGTATTCACATGAGAACACCACTTAGGAAAAGGTATGGAATCAACATTTGACTTCGAAGTGACTCGAATACCACAACTCAAAACAAAACAAAGGATTGGCTTGCGGAATAAGCCGGAACAAACATATGATAGAGAATTTCGTCCAAAGTTTTCATGGTGGGGCCTACACAGGCTCGATCGTACAGCACCATCATGTACAAGGCAGTGCACATGACATACGAAGCGTCTCCGAGTCGGCATAGCCAAGGACTCTTTAAGACACAACGAGACCACTGTAAAACCAACCGTGGATAGGCGGACCACTAGACGTCGAACCCCAATTTCATATCATACATCTGTCGGAAAGATATCCTAAGAGCTACTTGAATTCCCACTTATAAACTCCCGAAACTTTCCCAGTTATGCAATCAGGTGTTGGGGATACAGGGGAAGCATAATATCTCACCCAAAACTAGCAAATCCTACATCCAGCTGTATCCATCCTTCAACACATAACCAAGAAACCTTCGGAAATCGTCTACCTCAACCTTCGAAAAGCATCCGTTATATGAGTTATGGCAATA
The DNA here is from genome assembly GCF_056163025.1 of Triticum urartu. Lineage (NCBI taxonomy): Eukaryota > Viridiplantae > Streptophyta > Magnoliopsida > Poales > Poaceae > Triticum > Triticum urartu. Next base: position 465,851,278 of record NC_141876.1, read on the forward strand.
CTCACGAACTCCCACCCCAGTACTGGGTGGCGTCGAGGTTATCTCACCAACAACTGCATAAAAGAGATTTTTGATGTCGGCAAAACTAAACTCAGGTATTCTAGAACTGCAATGATAAAATTGTGATGACAACACCTCGGAGCTCAACTCCCCGGGACACTGCCACAACCCCTAAATGTCAGGAGGCACCAAGAACAATGTTCTCGCCACAAATCGATCGGAACGATTCCAAGATACCCGCGTGATCCTAAAATTTTTTTTGTGAAAATTTGAGAAGAGAAGAGTCAAAACTCTACATCAGGATGCCTTACCAGAGCGATGAAGGGACTGGGGAGTAAAAAAAATTCCTAACTCTCCGATATATATAACCCTAAATGACTCAAAACATTTTTCTAGACTCAACAACGCCAGCTATTCGATCAAGAAGGGGGCTCCTAAGGTCGGGGAAGGCTCTGATACCAACTTGTAACGCCCTCGATGTGGCTATATCTCCCACGTGTCGAAGCACGACTTAGAGGCATAACCGCATTGAAAGCAATGTCGCAAGTGAGGTAATCTTCACACAACCCATGTAATACATAAGGGAAAAGAAAACATAGTTGGCTTACAATCGCCACTTCACACGAGACATGAATAAAGCATTACATCATCCAGATACAATCAAGGTCCGGCTACGGAACCAAAATAAAAGAAGACTACCCCAAATGCTACACAGATCCCCGATCGACCCCAACTGGGCTCCACTACTGATCGACTAGAACGAAACAACACAAAGGATAAGATCTTCATCGAGCTCCTCCTTGAGCTTGACTGCATCACCTGCTCGGTAACATCGGTGCCTGCAAACTGGTTTTGGAAGTATCTGTGAGTCACGGGGTCTCAACAATCTCACACCCTCGCGATCAAGACTATTTAAGCTTATAGGAAGGGTAAAAGGTATGAGGTGGAGCTGCAGCAAGCGACTAGCATATTTGGTGGCTAACATACGCAAATGAGAGCGAGAAGAGAAGGCAAAGCACGTGCGAGAAATCTATGATCAAGAACTGATCCTAGAACAGCCTACGTCAAGCATAACTCCAACACCGTGTTCACTCTCCGGACTCCGCCAGAAAGAGACCATTACGGTTACACACGCGGTTGATGTATTTTAATTTAAGATCAACTTCAGGTTTTCTACAACCGGACATTAACAAATTCCCATATGCCCATAACCGCGGGCATGGATTTCGAAAGTTCAAATCCCTGCAGGGGTGTCCCAACTTAGCCCATCACAAGCTCTCACGGTCAATGAAGGATATTCCTTCTAGCGGGAAGACCCGATCAGACTCGGTTTCCCGGTTACAAGACATCCTCGACAATGGTAAAACAAGTCCAGCAAGACCGCCCGATGCGCCGACATCCTGATAGGAGCTGCACATATCTTGTTCTCAGGGTAACACTGGATGAACACTACGTACAGCTAAAACCAGCCCTCAAGTTTCCCCGAGGTGGCGCCGCAAGTGGCTCTAGTTCGGACCAACACTTAGACAAGCATTGGCCCCGGGGGTTAAAATAAAGATGACCCTCGGGATGCGCGACTCCCAAGGGAAAAAGGCTAGGTGGTGAATGGTAAAACCAAGGTTGGGCCTTGCTGGAGGAGTTTTATTCAAAGCGAACTGTCAAGGGGTTCCCATAATAACCCAACCGCATAAGGAACGCAAAATCCGGGAACATAACACCGATATGACGGAAACTAGGGCGGCAAGAGTGGAACAAAACACCAGGCATAAGGCCGAGCCTTCCACCCTTTACCAAGTATATAGATGCATTAATTAAATAAGAGATGTTGTGATATCCCAACAAAATAACCATGTTCCAACATGGAACAACTCCAATCTTCACCTGCAACTAACAACGCTATAAGAGGGGCTGAGCAAAGCGGTAACATAGCCAAACAACGGTTTGCTAGGACAAGGTGGGTTAGAGGCTTGGTTCAACAATAAAGGAGGCATGATAAGCAAGTGGTAGGTATCGCAGCATAGGCATAACAAAAGAGCGAGCAACTAGCAAGCAAAGATAGAAGTGATTTCGAGGGTATGGTCATCTAGCCTGAGATCCCGCAAGGAAGAAGAACGAGTCCATGAAGAAGACAAATGGACATAGTCGAACGGGTCCTCACAAAAGCGACGTTATCAGAACCAACCCGAAGAAGCAACACCGAAAAGAAGCACACAACATAGTAAACAACCAACACACAAACATGGCACGATGTGCAAACAAGTATGATGCATGTCCGGTTTAAAGAAGCATGGCATGGCAAAGTGCACAAACAATCCTACAAATTAAGTGGAACTCATTATGCAACGGAGTTGCATATTGAAGAAAACACCACATGACTTAGTTAGTTCTCTCTCGTTTATGTACCCAACAAGATTAAATGTTGTTAGCATGGCAAGAGATGAAGCACAAAGAAACTATCTATCTAGGCAAGTTTAAATGAGGCCGGAAATAACAAACAACAATTCCGGAAAAACCTCAAGTGCATATTTTATGGTTTGGTACTGTTCTGCCCTAAACCATATTTTATAGTTATTAAACATGCAAGATGATGCCACCATGTTAAACTAGGAAAAATTCTACCCCATTTGCATATAAAGTTTATTAAGTTCCGAGTTACGGTCATTTAGTTATGATTTAAAGCATTTTAGCATGGCATATGGACAAAAAAATACACAAACAGCATTTTAAACATTTTAAACATAGATGAAAATCGGATATTATGAATCTAGACAAAATTCTAAACAAGTTTCATATATAAATCATTTTAGTCCGATGCACCATTTGTGAGTTATTAAATGCATGAAATGCAAGGGTTTTTCTACAAATTTGGCATTCACAGGATAAAAGGAAAAAACGATCAGGTAGAAAAAAATATAGAGATGGGCCGAATCTGGAGCGCTGCTCACATTGGGCCTACAGGGGTGTGGCAGATCTGGGCCTCGGCCCGTGGGCTGCAGCTCGCAGGCCGCGGTGGAGGGGAGCGGCTGGGCCGGATCAACTTGTTGGGCCGCGGGGAGGGCGCGATGAGGCACGAAGCGAGGTTGGCCCAGACGCTCGATCGGGAAGCAGCGAACGACTGGTCAACGCGCTCGTCATCCTGCTCGTTCCCTTCGGACAAAACAGGGGCGCGGCTCTCAGCGCGAAGCAGGAAAGGTCGTCGGCGATGCTTGGCGACAGGGATGGCTGGAGGCACACGAGAGGGCGGCGGGAAGGCGGATCTCCCGGATGACGGATCCGGCCGGCGTTGAGGAGCTCCGGGCGGCACGTGGCTAGGTCAACGCAAGCGCTGGAGGCGGCTTCAGGTCGGGCGGCCATGTCTTTGGTCCCTGACAGAGAGAAACGGGAGAGGGGAGTGAGGCGAAGGGAGAGGCAAGCGGCGGTGAGGAAGGCATGCTGGACATGTGGCCGTCGGCGGTGATGCTTGGAGGAAGGTCCGGCGACTTGGGGAAAATCCGGGCGGCGAGGAGCTCCTTCCAGCATGGGATCCCGCCTCCTGGCGGCTTGCTCGGGCTGCAGGAGGGAGTCGCGGGGTCACAAGGCCGAGGCAGGGGTGCTCGGGCAGAGGAGCATATGCTCCTGGACGAGGGGAGGCGCAGAAAATCGGGTGTCGCGGTGATCTGCTCCCCGGCGAGCTCAGGCGAGGTACAGGAGATCCACGAGCACGTGGGGACTTCAGTGGCTGGTCGGGGATGCAAATCGAGAAGGTGGGTTAGGTCGGCCGGGTGGAGTGGATGGATTGGAAGATGCGGCGGCGACTGAAGGGACAAGTGACCTAGTTTTTAGGGTTTGTCTGATATATATAGCAAAAGGATTAAAGGAGAGGGATTTGGATCATCAGATCAAACTCCGACGGACAAGAATAAAATAGGTAGGGAGTCCAAATAAGAAAATGGTGATGTTTTGTAGATGTTTGGGGATGATCCGGACACAACGGTGGCGACTGCTCGGGTCGGGTCCGGGACAACTTTCGGACGCTCGTGAGGATGGCCGCGGGCTGACGAGAGAGGTTAGGTAGGCCTGGCGGTTAGGTAGTGGGCCGTGCAGAAAGCCTTGGGCTGAGAGAAGAGAAGAGAGAGACCCAGCGACTGTTTCTGGAGTCCGAAAACGTCCGACGTTTTGACCGACTATATTGTCGCTATAGTTAACGGTTGGGCTATCAGACGGACTCCGAATGCGATGAAATTTGACAGGCGGTCTTCCTACACTAAAATAAGACCACACGCCAACTTTCAACCCAAACCAAGAACATTTTCCAGCCACTTATAAAATAATATTTCGGACATGCCGCGGGCACGTGCAAGTGTGTCTGGGCTCAGAACGGACAACGGACATAACGAGGAGACCGAGACGGATGCAAGTTTTTTAAAACATGATGATGCAATTCACATGATGACATTATAAGATGCATCACGCAAGCAAATGACAAGGCAACAACAACGAATAACTGGAAGACACCTGGCGCGTCGGTCTCAGGGCGTCACACTAGGCAATGATCATTACATAGGCATCACGTCCAACATTAGTAGACCGACTCCTTCTTGCATCTACTACTATTACTCCACATATCGACGGCTATCCAACATGCATCTAGTGTATTAAGTTCATGGAGAAACAGAGTAATGCAATAAGACACTGACATGATGTACACAAGATCTATCTATGTAGAGATAGACCCCATCATTTTATCCTTAGTAGCAACGATACATACATGTCGGTTCCCCTTCTATCACTGGGATCAAGCACCGTAAGATCGAACCCACTACAAAGCACCTCTTCCCATTGCAAGACAAATAGATGCAGTTGGCCAAACAAAACCCAAATATCGGAGAAGAAATACGAGGCTATAAGCAATCATGCATAAAAGAGATCAAGGAAACTCAAATACTTTCATGGATATAAAAAGATAGATCTGATCATAAACTCAAAGTTCATCGGATCCCAACAAACACACCGCAAAAATAGTTACATCATATGGATCTCCAGGAGACCATTGTATTGAGAATCCAGCGAGAGAGAGGAAGACATCTAGCTACTAACTATGGACCCAAAGGTCTACAAAGAACTACTCACGCTTCATCAGAGAGGCACCAATGGAAGTGGTGAACCCCTGCGTGATGGTGTCTAGATTGGATCTGATGGTTCTGGACTCTGCGGTGGCTGGAATTGATTTTAGTCGACTCCCCTAGGGTTTCTGGAATGTTGGTGTATTTATAGAGCAAAGAGGTGGTCCGGGGGGGACCCGAGGTGGGTACAACCCACCAGGGTGCGCCTGGGCCTCCTGGCGCGCCCTGGTGGGTTGTGCTCTCCTCGAAGGACCCCTAGGCGCAGCCTTGGCCCATTAGGCGTCTTCTGGTCCATAAAAAATCTTCGTAAAGTTTCGTGGCATTTGGACTCCGTTTGGTATTGATTTCCTGTGATGTAAAAAACATGCAGAAAACAGCAACTGGCACTTGGCACTATGTCAACATGGAACAATCAAAAATTATAGAGACGTTGGAGACGTATCAGCGACTTGGTGCTCCGTTTCATCCAAGATCAAACATATATGCACAAGTTATCCCTGCCTTGGGAGGGACCTTTTGTGGTCAGCAAAAACCTGAACAACGGGTCATACTACCACATTAATATTTGAGGGAACAAGGACTCGCGCACATCGAAGGAGGAGACCCACCGACCGTGGAACATTATTCATCTTCAGCCATATTACACTTGAGCCACCGGTTCTTGTGTTGTACATACTTTCATCCATGTATATATTGTGATCAAGATAATAAAGTCGGCATCCTGATAAATCAGGGCCTCTGTCATTTCACTTCAATAAGTTTGAGCCTTCATTAATTGTTCATAAAGATCACTTGGGGGCCACCTGCTCAATGAGCAGAGCCTTGATTACCCTCTTGGTCGGCTTCCTAGCCATCTTATTGATCACTTGGGGGCCACCTGCTCAACGAGCAGAGCCTTGATTACCCTCTTGGTCGGCTTCCTAGCCATATTATAGATCACTTGGGGGGCTACCTGCTCAACGAGCAGAGCCTTGATTACCCTCTTGGTCGGCTTCATAGCCATCTTATTGGTCACTTGGGGGCTTCCTGCTCAATGAGCATAGGCTTGCATACCCTCTTGATCGGCTTCCTAGCCAGGTTAAACAGCAACTTTCGGGCTACCGGCATGTTTGTCATTTCTACTCCACCCAGGTAACCCTGGAATGACCCGTCGTGTTCTTGACAGTCAATCTTTTAAATAAGACCCTGAACTCGTTAAAGTTAAACCGGTGGTTTGTCATGCGTGGGCCAGCTTACAGGTGTGCTGGAAATAACTCGATGGTTGTGCGGCCCATGAAAGCACTAGAAGTTTTAGGCTTGGCGGCCTATGAAAGCCTTGTGTTCTGAATTTCTATTTTTCCTGAAGATTTTTTGATTCATATATTTTTCCATATAAATATATGGTTTTCACAATTCGGGCCATGTAGCCTTGATTGTATGACTCATGATTGAGCATATTGGGTTAAAAACCCGCCCTGATAAGCAGACTTTAAATCACCAGAATGGTTTTGCCTTGAATAAATTCAAGTCGCAATTTTACATATTTGCGAGTAAATGCCCATGCTAGACTATAATTATTACATCATTATGGTGACATTAGTCTACAGGTATGACTTTTCATATTTGCATGAGTACTTTGGGTTTCTTGTAACCCGCCCTAGTTATAGACTTTAAGTCGATAGAGTATATCATATTGGAAACTATGACCCGCCTTGGCGTAACCGCTAGGGTGTTGCTTACAATGCGTGCAGGATGATGTCTACTATGCAACTTTATTCTTGTAGACATGTGTTGGGCCTCAAAGCGCAGAGTTCTGTAGGACAGTAGAAATTTTCCCTCAAGTGGATGACCTAAGGTTTACCAATCCGTGAGAGGTGTAGGATGAAGATGGTCTCTCTCAAATGACCCTGCAACCAAATACAAAAAATCTCTTGTCTCCCCAACACACCCAATACAATGGCAAATCGTATAGGTGCACTAGTTCGGCGAAGAGATGATGATAAAAGTGTAATATTGATGGTAGAAATATATTTTTATAATCTGAATAAATAAAAACAGCAAGGTAGCAAATAGTAAACGGGCACAAAAACGGTATTTCAATGCTTAAAAATAAGGCCTAGGGTCCGTACTTTCGCTAGTGGAATCTCTCAGCAATGCTAACATAGTTGGATCATATGATTATCCCTCGGAGTGTAACAAAGAATCACTCCCGAGTTCCTATTAGCGGAGAACAAAATATAGGAATAGTTCGTAGGGTATGAAGCCACCTCAAAGCTATTCTTTCCAATCGATCTATTCAAGAGTTTGTACTAAAATAACACAAAGCTATTGTTTCCATTCGATCTATCCTAGAGTTCGTACTAGAATAATACCAAAGCATATTCATATTGATAATACTTAATCCACACAAAGAACTACAAAGAGTGCCCCAAGATTTCTACCAGAGAAACAAGGACAAGAACGTGCATCAACCCCTATGCATAGATTACCCCAATGTCACCGCGGGAATCCGCAGGTTGAGTGCCAAAACATATATCAAGTGAATCAATACGAAACCCCATTGTCACCATGAGTTCAATTGCAAGACATATATCAAGTGTTCTCAAATCCATAAAAGTATTCAATCTGATGACAACGAGATCTCAAAGGGAAAAACTCAATTCATCTCAACAAGATAGAGAGGGGAGAACACCATATGATCCGACTATATTAACAAAGCCCGCGATACATCAAGATCGTGACATCTCAAGAACACGAGAGAGAGAGAGAGAGATTAAACACATAGCTACTAGTACAAACCCTCGGCCCCGAAGGTGGACTACTCCCTCCTCGTCGTGGTGGTCGCCGGGATGATGAAGATGGCCACCGGAGATGATTCCCCCCTTCTGCAGGGTGCCAGAACGGGTCTAGATTGGTTTTTGGTGGCTACGGAGCCCTGCGGTGGTGGAACTTCTGATCTAGGTTAACCCCCAATGGTTTCGGAATATTTGGGAATTTATAATTCAAAGAAGGGGTATGGAAGGCCACCGAGGTGGGCACAACCCACCTGGGCGCGCCAGGGGGCCCTGGCGTGTCCTGGTGAGTTGTGCCCCCCTCAGGGCACCCCCAGGTGGTGCTTTGGCCTATCGGGAGTCTTCTGGCCCATAAAAAATCCACAAAAAGTTTCGCGGTGTTTGGACTCCGTTTGATATTGATTTTCTGCGATGTAAAAAACAAGCAAAGAACAACAACTGGCACCGGGCAGTGGGTCAATAGGTTAGTCCAAAAAATGATATAAAGTTGCTATAAAATGATTGTAAAACACCCAAGAATGATAAAATAACAGCATGAATACTTCATAAATTATAGATACGTTGGAGACGTATCAGCATCCCCAAGCTTAATTCCTACTCATCCTCGAGTAGGTAAATGATAAAAGAAATAATTTATGTAGTGTGAATGCTAGCAAAGTGCATAAGTTTGATCAATGATAATTTCAATCACTTTTCCTAGAATCATAACAGTAATTCTTTCTTATGAAACTTCTTGTGTTATAGTAGCACCAATTCACATGTTAAGGTCCAAACAATGAATTCTCATGAAACTCAACAACCTTTGTTCTTAGTCACCAAGCAATCGCAATTCAACTTATTCAACGGAGTTTAAGTAAGAGCTCCACATACTCAACCATCATATAGTCTTCTATGATTGCTAACACTCACCTTGTACACATGAGCAAAACGTTTCAACCGGACACATAGATAGATAGGGGCTTATTGTTTTGCCACCCAACATATTCACCTCAAGGGTGATGTCAACAAAAATAACTCATGCTACCCATATTCAACTAGACATATGTGCCTAGATCTTTCCTCGCCACATGATTCTTGCCAAAATAGAAAAATAAAAAGGAATAGAGAGAAATACTTTGACTCTTTGCATTAAAGTAAATACCGAAAAGTAAAAGATAGGCCCTTCACAGAGGGAAGCAGGGGTTGACATGCGCTTATTTGTTTGTATGCTCAATCCCTTAGTGCAAAAGAACGTCACGCTATATTGTCCCTTATGATAGCAACCTTTTTTATGCAGTTCGTCGCTTTTATTACTTTGCCATCACAAGTTCGTACAACGCTCAATTTTCTCTTACACTAAATGATCTCACACTTTTAGAAGAAATTTTATTGCCTTATTGCACCGATGACAACTTACTTGAAGGATCTTGCTCAATCCTTAGGTAGGTATGGTGGACTCTTGAAAATAAGATTTGAGTTTAAGGGTTTTTGGATGCACAAGTAGTATCTCTACTTGGTGCGGAATTTTTGGCTAGCAAAGACGGGGGGCAAGCACCAGATGTTGAAGGATCTATGACAATATAACTTCTATGTGAATATGAACAAACATGAACCATTACGTTTTCTTCCTTGTACAACATCAACAATTTTGGCATATAATATCTTGATGGGGGCTCACAATCACAAAAGATTTCCATGATAGTTTATTTATATGTGAAAGTTCTCTTCCTTATACTAATTATTTGTGAATTGCTTGTATGACCAATATTGTGATTGTCAAGTCTCAAAAGATTTCACTTTCTAAACCCAATGTGAAGCTACCATTAGGCATGATATGATTTCAACTTCATGATATTCACTTTATTAAACAATTTACTCATAGGATATAAGTGAAGCAGAAGACTAAATGACATAGGAAAGAGCTTCGTTGACGGGGCATGAATGTCGCTTACTTAGCCTCCTTGGCAACTATTTGAGGACTCTATTTTATTTAAAAACTTTCAGATCTAAGTATTTTATTAAAATAGCAAGAAAAACAAAATAAAATGATATTCCAACAATAGCACAACTAATGTGAAGAAGCAAAAACTTAGGCTCAACCGATACTAACCGATAATTGTTGAAGAAAAAAGGTGGGATGCCTACCAGGGCATCCCCAAGCTTAGATGCTTGAGACTTCTTTAAATATTATCTTGGGATGCCTTGGGCATCCCCAAGCTTGAGCTTTTGTGTCTCCTTAATTCCTCTCATATCACAGTTTTCCTAAATCTCAAAAGCTTCATCCACACAAAACTCAACAAGAACTCGTGAGATAAGTTAGTATAAACCAATGCAAAAACCTTATCATTCTCTACTGTAGAAAATCACTAAAATTATTATTCAACATTGCATACTAAATTCCTCTGCATATTTAATACTCCTATCCTCAAATAGAATCATTAAACAAGCAAACATATGCAAACAATGCAAACATAACAGCAATCTGCCAAAACAGTACAGTCCACAAAGAATGCAAGAGTATCAATACTTATTTAACTCCTAAAATTATGAAAATTTACCACACTGTATAAAATTTATCGGAGATCATTTTTCAAAAAGTTTCAACATTTTATCAGATTCTGAATTTTCTAGGGAATTTTTGCATCAGCGGTAAACTTTCTGTCTTCAAACAGCAACATGTATACTTGCAATATAAGCATGGCAAAGGCTATCATTGCCACTTTTATTGAAATAAAAGATGCAAAACATTATTATAAATAACAGCAAGAAAATACTAACAAAACAAATTGACACTGCAAGCAAAACTCATATCATGTGACGAATAGAAACATAGCTCCAAGTGAGGTCACCAAAAATGTTGGAGACGAAAGAGGGGATGCCTTCCGGGGCATCCCCAAGCTTAGTTTCTTGGATCTTCCTTGAATATTTACTTGGGGGTTCCTTGGGCATCCCCAAGCTTAGTTTCTTGTCACTCCTTATTCTCCTCATATCAATATCTCACCCAAAACTTGAAAACTTCATTCACACGAAACTTAACGGAACTTTGTGAGATAGGTTAGTATGATAAAGAGCAAACCAATCCACTTTTGGTACTGCCAAAGACAAGATTCATAATTGTTTACACACAATGCCTACAGTAGGATATCATTTCCACAATTTATATTGAGCAATATAATCCATAGAAACTAGAAAACAAGCAAACTATGCATTGAAAACAGAATCTGTCAAAAACAAAACAGTCTGTAGTAATCTGTACTCAAACCATACTTCTGCCAATCCAAAATTCTGAAAATTTAGGAAAACCTGAGAAATTTGCCGATTAATCTTCTGCAAAAAGAATCAGCATTTTATCAGGCTTATGTTAAAAATGAGAATTGTTTTCCTGAGCGCAAAAGTTTTTATTTTTCAGCAAGATTAAATCAACTATCACCCAACATGATCCCAAAGGCTTTACTTGGCACTTTATTGAAACAAAAGAAATAAAACATGATTAATACAGTAGCCTAATCATCTGAACACGCAAAAACAGTAGGTAAAAGTGTTGTGTTGTCTCCCAACAAGCTCTTTTCTTTAATGCCTTTTAGCTAGGCATGATAATTTCAATGATGCTCGCATAAAAGATAAGAATTGAAACATGAAGAGAGCATCATGAAGCATATGACTAGCACATTTAAGCCTAACCCACTTCCTATTCATAGGGATTTTGTGAGCAAACAACTTATGGGAACAAGAATCAACTAGCATAGGAAGGAAAAACATGCATAACTTCAAAACTTTCAACATAAACAGAGGAAAATTGATATTATTGCAATATGTAAAATCATGTGTTCCCCTCTCATAATAATTTTCAGTAGCATCATGAATGAATTCAACAAAATATCTATCACATAAAGCATTATTTTCATGATACTTAAGCATATAAATTTTCTCACTCTCCACATAAGCAAATTTATTGTCATGAATAATAGTGGGAGCAAACTCAACAATATAACTATCATAGGATTGAAAATTAAAATCATGATGACAAGTTTCATGGTTATCATTATTCTTTATAGAATACATGTCATCACTATAATCATCATAGATAGCAACTTTGTTGTCATAATCAATTGCAGCCTCCAAAATAGTGGATTCATCACTAAATAAAGTCATGACCTCTCCAAATCCACTTTCATAATTATCACAATAAGATTCAACACACTCCAAAATAGTGGGATCATTACCTCCTAAAGTTTACACTCTTCCAAACCCACTTTCATCAATATAATCATCATAAATAGGAGGCATGCTTTCATCATAATAAATTTGCACATCAAAGCTTGGGGGACAAAAAATATCATCTTCATCAAACATAGCATCCCCAAGCTTTTAGCTTTTCATATCATTAGCATCATGGATATTCAAAGAATTCATACTAACAACATTGCAATCATGCTCATCATTCAAATATTTTGTGCCAAACATTATATTGACTTCTTCTTCTAACAATTGAGCACAATTTTCTGAACCATCATTTTCAAGAAAGATATATAAAGATGATCAATAATATGATGCAACCTCAATTCCATTTTTTGTAGTTTTCTTTTATAAACCAAACTAGTGATAAAACAAGAAACTAAAAGATTTGATTGCAAGATCTAAAGATATACCTTCATACACTCACCTCCCCGCCAACGGCGCCAGAAAAGAGCTTGATGTCTACTACGCAACTTTATTCTTGTAGACATGTGTTGGGCCTCCAAGCGCTGAGTTTTGTAGGACAGTAGCAATTTTCCCTCAAGTGGATGACCTAAGGTTTATGAATCTGTGAGAGGTGTAGGATGAAGATGGTCTCTCTCAAACCACCCTGCAACCAAATACAAGAAATATCTCGTGTCCCCAACACACCCAATACAATGGCAAATTGTATAGGTGCACTAGTTCAGCGAAGAGATGATGATAAAAGTGTAATATTGATGGTAGAAATATATTTTTATAATCTGAATAAATAAAAACAGCAAGGTAGCAAATAGTAAATTAGCACAAAAACAGTATTTCAGTGCTTAAAAACAAGGCCTAGGGTTCATACTTTCGCTAGTGCAATCTCTCAACAATGCTAACATAGTTGGATCATATGATTATCCCTCAGAGTGTAACAAAGAATCACTCCCGAGTTCCTATTAGCGGAGAACAAAAGATAGGAATTGATTGTTGGGTATGAAGCCACCTCAAAGCTATTCTTTCCGATCGATCTATTCAAGAGTTTGTACTAAAATAACACAAAGCTATTGTTTCCGTCATTCCTAGAGTTTGTACTAGAATAACACCAAAGCATATTCATATTCATAATAATCAATCCACACAAAGAACTACAAAGAGTGCCCTAAGATTTCTACCGAAGAAACAAGGACAAGAACGTGCATCAACCCCTCTGCATATATTACCCCAATGTCACCGCGGGAATCTGCAAGTTGAGTGCCAAAACATATATCAAGTGAATCAATACGATACCCCATTGTCACCATGAGTATTCAATTGCAAGACATATATCAAGTGTTCTCAAATCCATAAAAGTATTCAATCCGATGATAACGAGATCTCAAAGGGAAAAACTCAATTCATCTCAACAAGATAGAGAGGGGAAAACACCATATGATCCAACTATATTAACAAAGCCCACGATACATCAAGATCGTGACATCTCAAGAACACAAGAGAGAGAGAGAGAGAGATTAAACACATAGCTACTGGTACAAACCCTCGGCCCCGAGGGTGGACTACTCCCTCCTCATCGTGGTGGTCGCCGGGATGATGAAGATGACCACCGGAGATGATTCCCCCCTCCGGCAGGGTGCCAGAACGGGTCTAAATTGGTTTTCGGTGGCTACGGAGCCCCTGCAGTGGCGGAACTTCTGATCTAGGTTAACCCCCAAGGGTTTCGGAATATTTGGGAATTTATAGTGCAAAGAAGGGGTACAGAAGGCCACCGAGGTGGGCACAACCCACCTGGGCGCGCCAGGGGGCCCTGGCATGCCCTGGTGGGTTGTGCCCCCCTCGGTGCACCCCCAGGTGCTGCTTTGGCCCATCGGGAGTCTTCTGTCCCATAAAAATTCCACAAAAGTTTCGCGGTGGTTGGACTCCATTTGATATTGATTTTCTGCGATGTAAAAAACAAGCAAATAACAACAACTGGCATTGGGCACTGGGTCAATAGGTTAGTCCCAAGAAATGATATAAAGTGGCTATAAAATGATTGTAAAACACCCAAGAATGATAAAATAACAACATGAATACTTCATAAATTATAGATACGTTGGAGATGTATCACAGGAACATTGAAAAACAATATGATAATCTCTGCAAGCTCGTTGGTAGCACATAAACATTTTTCAACAGTCTTAAGGCTAAACATGCTCGATGTCTTGACAGATCGTTGTTTTAACTAGCCTATTACAAAGCTTTTTCAAAAGCCTAAATGATTAAGATATTTTTTAGAAGAGAAACGTAATGCTGCGGTTCAAGATCCGCCCCTTGGGTAAGTTGTTGTCGGCTTGGCGTGTGGAAGACTCCGGGTTATCCTGCACCGGTTCTTCTTCTTATTCATCATCCATTGGCAGGAAATTAAGTGATGTCCAATTGATGCCAGTTACAGCCTTGAATACAGCTCCATCATCTATGAGTGTGGATGGATCAATATAAGGAGCAAAAGTGTGCTTACGTGTTGGCAGAATAAGATCCATAACTTCATAAACCGGCGCCTTCACTCTTGCATTCTCAACTGTATAAGCCGCCTGATATTTGGATAGATCAGTTTCTTCTGCCAGTTTGCTCGCGAAGGGACGCATCTCTCTTACACATTTGGCAAAGTCATCTGCATCAAAGGGAGACCCGTCTTCTTTGAAGCTTGAACAACCAGTAGCCATCTCCTCCGGGTCTAGCTCTGCTTGCCACGCTTTGGCCCGGTTCAGGGTGGTGATGGCACCAGCTCTGGCAGACGGCTGATTTATCTCCTCCACCCTTTGGGGTATGACTGACAGTTTGTCCAGTACTTCCCTGATATGAGCGGGTGGTTGTTTAGTGTGGGACATGGCTGCTATAGTTCGCTAAGAACCGGTATATGGCTGTTCAACCAAGGTGTAAGTCGCCTTCAGCTTCACCAACATATCTTGTCCAAGGTTGAAGCTTCTGGGGCCTGGTTACATAAAAAATGGTAAGTCGCGAGGTGGTTTAAAGTAATCTAATGAGGCAAAATTACAATGCAAGGTCACTTACCAAAGATGGTGGATGTCATCTGATTTACATGTCATTTTAACCCGGAAAGCTCCTCCGTCACCGTCTTAAGAGCAGCTTCAACATATTTAGCTCTCTCCAAAAGAGCTGCCTTCTCGTTTTCCCAGTTGGTTCTCTGTGTGTTGAAGTCCGTCTTCAATTTTTCAGATACCTCCAAGGCGGCTTTCAGTTCCGATTTGGCCTTTGATGTCTCTAATTGTTGTAAGGTGATGTTCTTCCGTAGATCGATTACGTGAGATTCCTTCATACTTAATTCAGCCTGCAAAAGATAAATCAAGCAACACTTAGGAGTCATGATAATTATTCTATTGAAGTCTCAAGCACATTACAAGAAATCTACTTGGCACTTGGGGGCTAATGTAGGTTATTCTTTTTCAAGACAAATCCTTAATGACCCTGCTCGATTTTTCAAATTAAAGACGGCTCATGGGGGCTACATATTCGGATTTAAACTCCTTCATCTTAAGCCGACCCTTGGGGGCTACTCGTTTGGGTCTAATGGAGATATGGTCATTTTGAAGGATCGCAAGCAGGCTGTCATTTAAAGTCTACAGCATTCTTGATAACCCACAAGTATAGGGGATCACAACAGTTTTCGAGGGTAGAGTATTCAACCCAAATTTATTGATTCGACACAAGCGGAGCCAAAGAATATTCTCAAGTATTAGCAGCTGAGTTTTCAATTCAACCACACCTAGAAACTTAATATCTGCAGCAAAGTGTTTAGTATCAAAGTAATATGATAATGGTGGTAATGGTAGCAAAAGTAATATTTTTGGTTTTATAGTGATTGTAACAGTAGCAACGGAAAAGTAAATAAGAAAAGAACAATATAGGAAAAGCTCGTAGGCAATGGACCAATGATGGATAATTATGTCGTATGCGATCAATCATGCAACAGTTATAACATAGGGTGGCACAGAACTAGCTCTAGTTCATCAATGTAATGTAGGCATGTATTCCGAATATAGTCACACGTGCTTATGGAAAAGAACTTGCATGACATCTTTTGTCCTACCCTCCCGTGGCACCGGGGTCCTATTGGAAACTAAGGGATATTAAGGCCTCCTCTTAATAGAGTACCGGACCAAAGCATTAACACATAGTGAATACATGAACTCCTCAAACTATGGTCATCACCGGTGAGTATCCCGATTATTGTCACTTCGGGGTTAACGGATCATAACACATAATAGGTGACTATAGACATGCAAGATAGGATCAAGAACTCACATATATTCATGAAAACATAATAGGTTCAGATCTGAAATCATGGCACTCGGGCCCTAGTAACAAGCATTAAGCATAGCAAAGTCAAAGCAACATCAATCTCAGAACATAGTGGATACTAGGGATCAAACCCTAACAAAACTAACTCGATTACATGATAAATCTCATCCAACCCATCACCTCCAGCAAGCCTATGATGGAATTACTCATGCATGGCGGTGAGCATCATGAAATTGGTGATGGGGGAAGGTTGATAATGACGATGGCAACGGATTCCCCTCTCCGGAGCCCCGAACGGACTCCAGATCAGCCCTCCCGAGAGAGTTTAGGGCTTGGCGGCGGCTCCGTATCGTAAAACGTGATGAATCCTTCTCTTTGATTTTTTTATCCCCGAACACGAATATATGGAGTTGGAGTTGAGGTCGGTGGAGCGTCAGGGGGCCCACGAGGCAGGGGGCACGCCCAAGGGGGTAGGTGCGCCCCCACCCTCGTGGACAGGGTGTGGGCCCCTGACGTGGATTCTTCTTCTAGTATCTTTTATATATTCCAAAAATAATCTCCATTGATTTTCAGGTCATTCCGAGAACTTTTATTTCTGCACACAAAAATAACACCATGGCAATTCTGCAGAAAACATCGTCAGTCCGGGTTAGTTCCATTCAAACCATGCAAGTTAGAGTCCAAAACAAGGGCAAAAGTGTTTGTAAATGTAGATACGACGGAGACGTATCAACTCCCCCAAGCTTAAACCTTTGCTTGTCCTCAAGCAATTTAGTTGATAAACTGAAAGTGATAAAGAAAACTTTTAGAAACTCTGTTTGCTCTTGTTGTTGTAAATATGTAAAGCCATCATTCAAGTTTTCAGCAAAGATTATGAACTAACCATATTCACAATGACATTTAGGTCTCATGTTTACTCATATCAATGGCATAATCAACTAGCGAGCAATAATAACAAATCTCGGATGACAACACTTCCTCAAAACAATCATAATATGATATAACAAGATGGTATCTCGCTAGCCCTTTCTGAGACTGCAAAACAGAAATGCAGAGCACCTTTAAAGATCAAGGACTGATTAGACATTGTAATTCATGGTAAAAGAGATCCAATCAAGTCATACTCAATGTAAACTAATGATGTCTACTACACAACCTTCTTCTTGTAGACGTTGTTGGGCCTCCGAGTGCAGAGGTTTGTAGGACAGTAGAAAATTTCCCTCAAGTGGATGACCTAAGGTTTGTCAATCCGTGGGAGGCGTAGGTTGAAGATGGTCTCTCTCGAACAACCCTGCAACCAAATAACAAAGAGTCTCTTGTGTCCCCAACACACCCAATACAATGGTAAATTGTATAGGTGCACTAGTTCGGCGAAGAGATGGTGATACAAGTGCAATATGGATGGTACATATATGTTTTTGTAATCTGAAAATATAAAAACAGAAGGTAACTAATGATAAAAGTGAGCACAAACGGTATTGCAATGCGTTGAAACAAGGCCTAGGGTTCATACTTTCACTAGTGCAAGTTCTCTCAACAATAATAACATAGTTGGATCATATAACTATCCCTCAACATGCAACAAAGAGTCACTCCAAAGTCACTAATAGCATAGAACAAATGAAGAGATTATGGTAGGGTACGAAACCACCTCAAAGTTATTCTTTCTGATCAATCTATCATAGAGTTCGTACTTGAATAACACCTTAAGACAAAAATCAACCAAAACCCTAATGTCACCTAGATACTCCAATGTCACCTCAAGTATCCGTGGGTATGATTATACGATATGCATCACACAATCTCAGATTCATCTATTCAACCAACACAAAGAACTTCAAAGAGTGCCCCAAAGATTCTACCGGAGAGTCAAGAGGAAAACGTGTGCCAACCCCTATGCATAAGTTCGCGAGGTCACGGAACTCGCAAGTTGATCACCAAAACATACATCAAGTGGATCACGTGATATCCCATTGTCACCACGCACATGCAAGACATACATCAAGTGTTCTCAAATCCTTAAAGACTCAATCTGATAAGATAACTTCAAAGGGAAAACTCAATTCATCACAAGAGAGTAGAGGGGAGAAACATCATAAGATCCAAATATAATAGCAAAGCTCGCGATACATCAAGATCGTGCCGACTCAAGAACACGAGAGAGGGAGATCGAACACATAGCTACTGGTACATACCCTCAGCCCCGAGGGTGAACTACTCCCTCCTCGTCATGGAGAGCGCCGGGATGATGAAGATGGCCACCGGAGAGGGATTCCCCCCTCCGGCAGAGTGCCGAAATGGGTCTAGATTGGTTTTCGATGGCTACGGAGGCTTCTGGCGGCGGAACTCCCAATCTATTCTGTTCTCTGATGTTTTGGGTATATTGATATATATAGGCAGAAGAAGTCGGTCAGGGGAGCCACGAGGGGCCCACGAGGGTGGGGGTGTGCCCAGGGGTAGGGCGCGCCTCCCTGCCTCGTGGCTTCCTCGAAGCTTCCCTGACGTCTACTCCAAGTCTCCTAGATTGCTTCCGTTCCAAAAATAACTCTCCTGAAGGTTTCATTCCATTTGGAATCCATTTGATATTCCTTTTCTTTGAAACACTGAAATAGGCAAGAAAACAGCAATTTGGGATGGGCCTCCAGTTAATAGGTTAGTTCCAAAACTAATACAAAAGTGTATAATAAAGCCCATAAACATCCAAAATAGATAATTCAATAGCATGGAACAATCAAAAATTATAGATAGGTTGGAGACGTATCAAGCATCCCCAAGCTTAATTCCTGCTCGTCCTCGAGTATGTAAATGATAAAAACAGAAATTTTGATGTGGAATGCTACTAGGCATAATTTCAATGTAATTCTTCTTAATTGTGGCATGAATATTCAGATTCGAAAGATTCAAGATAAAAGTTTAATATTGACATAGAAATAATAATACTTCAAGCATACTAACTAAGCAATTATGCCTTCTCAAAATAACATGGCCAAAGAAAGTTCATCCCTACAAAATCATATAGTTTAGCCATGCTCCATTTTCGTCACACAAGAATGCTCTCATCATGCACAACCCCGATGACAAGCCAAGCAATTGTTTCATACTTTAGTAATCTCAAACTTTTTTCAACTTTCACGCAATACATGAGCATGAGCCATGGATATAGCACTATGGGTGGAACAGAATATAATGAAGGGGGTTATGTGGAGAAGACAAAAAAGGAGAATATCTCACATCGACGCGGCTAATCAATGGGCTAGGGAGATGCCCATCAATTAATGTCAATGCAAGGAGTAGGGATTGCCATGCAACGGATGCACTAGAGCTATAAATGTATGAAAGCTCAACAAAAGAAACTAAGTGGGTGTGCATCCAACTTGCTTGCTCACGAAGACCTAGGGCACTTGAGGAGGCCCATTGTTGGAATATACAAGCCAAGTTCTATAATGAAAAATTCCCACTAGTATATGAAAATGACAAAACAAGAGACTCTCTATCATAAAGATCATGGTGCTACTTTGAAACACAAGTGTGGAAAAAAGGATATTGGCATTGCCCCTTTTTTGGGGGGCCTTTTTTATTTTCTTTTTTTATGGCACAATGCTCTATTACTGGTGATCATCACACTTCTATTTATTCACAACTCAATGATTACAACTCGATACTAGAACAAGATATGACTCTATATGAATGGCTCCGACGGTGTACCGGGATGTGCAATGACTCATGAGTGACATGTATGAAAGAATTATGAATGGTGGCTTTGCCACAAATACGATGTCAACTACATGATCATGCAAGGCAATATGACAATGATGATGCGTGTCATAATGAATGGAACGGTGGAAAGTTGCATGGCAATATATCTCGGAATGGCTATGGAAATACCATAATAGGTAGGTATGGTGGTTGTTTTGAGAAAGATATAAGGAGGTTTATGTGTGATAGAGCATATCGTATCACGGGGTTTGGATGCACCGGCGAAGTTTGCACCAACTCTCAAGGTGAGAAAGGGAAATGCATGGTACCAAAGAGGCTAGCAATGATGGAAGGGTGAGAGTGCGTATAATCCATGGACTCAACATTAGTCATAAAGAACTCACATACTTATTGCAAAAATCTACCAGTCATCAAAAACCAAGTATTACGCGCATGCTCCTAGGGGGGTAGATTGGTAGGAAAAGACCATCGCTCGTCCCCGACCACCACTCATAAGGAAAGCAATCAAAGAACACCCCATGCTTCAAATTTGTTACACAACATTTACCATACGTGCATGCTACGGGACTTGCAAACTTCAACACAAGTATTCCTCAAATTCACAACTACTCAACTAACACAACTTTGATATCACTATCTCCATATCTCAAAACAATCATCAAGTAGCAAACTTCTCTTAGTATTCAATGCACTTTATATGAAACTTTTTATTATGCCTAAAAGAAAATTGCCATGTTGTTCTAAAGGACTCTCAAAATAATATAAGTGAATCATGAGAGATCAATTATTTCTATAAAATTAAACCACCACCGTGCCCTAAAAGATATAAGCAAAGCACTAGAGCAAAAATTATATAGCTCAAAAGATATAAGTGAAGCACATAGAGTATTCTAATAAATTCCAATTCATGTGAGTCTCTCCCAAAAGGTGTGTACATCAAGGATGATTGTGGTAAACTAAAAAGCAAAGAATCAAATCATACAAGACGCTCCAAGCAAAACACATATCATGTGGCGAATAATAATATAACTCCAAGTAAAGTTACCGATGGACGAAGACAAAAGAGGGGATGCCTTCCGGGGCATCCCCAGCTTAGGCTTTTTTGTGTCCTTGGATTTTACCTTGGGGTGCCTTGGGAATCCCCAAGCTTAGGCTCTTGCCACTCCTTGTTCCATAATCCACCCAAAACTTGAAAACTTCACAACACAAAACTTAAAAGAAAATCTTCGTGAGCTCCGTTAGTAAAAGAAAACAAACCACCACTTCAAGGTACTGTAATGAACTCATTCTTTATTTATATTGGTGTTAAAACTACTGTATTCCAACTTTTTTATGGTTCATAAACTCTATTACTAGCCATAGATTCATCAAAATAAGCAAACAACACACGAAAAATAGAATCTGTCAAAAACAGAACAGTCTATAGTAATCTGTAGGTTTCGAATACTTCTGGAACACCAAAAATTCTAAAATAAATTGCTGGACGTGAGGAATTTTTCTATTAATTATATTCAAAGAGAATTAACTAAGTATCACTCTCCGGTAAGAAATGGAAGCAATTCTCGTCAGCGCTAAAGTTTCTGTTTTTTACAGCAAGATCAAAAAGACTTTCGCCAAGTCTTCCCAACGGTTCTACTTGGCACAAACACTAATTAAAACATAAAACCACATCTAAACAGAGGCTAGATGAATTATTTATTACTAAACAGGAAGAAAAAGCAAGGAACAAAAATAAAAATTGGGTTGCCTCCCAACAAGCGCTATCGTTTAACGCCCCTAGCTAGGCATGATGATTCCAATGATGCTCACATAAAAGATTAGAATTGGAACATAAAGAGAGCATCATGAAGAATATAGAAAGCACATTTAAGCCTAACCCACTTCCTATGCATAGGGATTTTGTGAGCAAAAAACTTATGGGAACAAGAATCAACTTGCATAGGGGAAACTTGATATTATTGCAATTCCTACAAGCATATGTTCTTCCCTCATAATAATTTTCAGTGGCATCATGAATGAATTCAACAATATAACTATCACATAAAGCATTGCTTTCATGATCTACAAGCATAGAAAAAAATTGTAACGCCCAGATAATCATGCTACAATAATCCCACGTTAATGGTGCCACGTCACCCCGGTTACTGTTGCTAATCTTGCGTTGGATTAAAACTTTTCAAATTCAAAATTTAAATAATGTCAAACATCAAAAATTTCCAAACATTGAAACAAAAATGTTCGGTGGGTGCCAAATATTGCACTGTTAATTATTGTGGAGAAAACCCATTTTTAGGAGTTGCCTAAATATTTTAAAATGATTTAAAATGGAAAAGAAAACAAATAAAAGGAAAGGAAAGAAAACACAAAAAAAAACAAAAAAACAAACAGAATAAAAGCCCCCCCCCCCCGCTGGGCCTTTCGGCCCAGTTGGCCACAGCCGCCGGAATGGGCAGGCCCACCCCGCACCCCATAACCTCCCCCACTCCCCCGCGCGCCCACCGACACCCCACTCCCCCCTGAAAATATCTCCCCCTCTCTCCCCTGATTGGATCGGGATCGGAGGAGGAGGCCCCCGCCTGGATCGCCCGCGCCGCCGCCCGGACCTCGCTGAAGCCACCTCGCCGGCCTGTTTCCTCTTCGCCGCCACGACTCCGTCGCCGCCCGTCGTCACCGTCTCCACCTCGCGCCCCGCTGCTACTCCCATACTCCACGCCGTGAGCCTCCCCCTTTTTCCTCCTTCCCCGTGGACTTCGTCGCTCACACGCGCGCCCGCGCAGTCCCAGCCGCGCTCGTCTCGTCGCCGCAGCCATGGCCCCCTCGCTAGCCCCTCTGCGTCGAACCACAGGGCTCGCGCCAACCAGCGCCCGCGCTCCGGCCGCGCCCGCGCTCACCGCGGCCCTGCCGCGTCCGCGCCTCCCTGCCCGTCACCGTTGTTGCTGCTCCACCGCTGCCCCGCGCTCCCATGGCTTCCCTCGCGCGTCGCTAGGCTCGCCGAAGCCCCGCTTCGCTCCCCGCGCGTGAGCGCTCACCGCGTTAGCCGCGCGCCCCGGACGAGTCGCCCGCGCCCCTGTCTCGCATCGCCGCACCGCCTCTGCCCTCACCAGCGCGCGCTCCCACCCCTCTGTGCGGCCGCGCCCACCCGCAGCTTGCCTCGTGCGGCGCGCCACTCCTCTGGCCATGCGCCCGCGCGCATGCGCTGTCGACCGCGCGCCCGCGCTGTCGGACGCGTGCCCTGTTCCCGCGACTGCCCGCGCCGCACCCTAGCTTATCCTCGCCCTGCCTCCCCGTGCTCACCGTGATTCGTCCCTCGTCGCTCGCCGAGCCACCCGCCATCGACCGCGGCCGCGACTGCGACCGCTGCCGCCCCCTCCTACTCCCCCGAGCTGCCTGCATCTGTTTGCCCGTGCCCTGGCGCAGCTTGCTGCCGACCCGTGCTCACCCCTTGCTGCGCACCGCTCGCCCGGCCATGCTTGCCTCGGCGTTGCCGCGCGCCCCTGCACCCCGCGCTGGCGCCGTCCACCGGTGGATCCGCTGCGCCACCCCACGACCATGCCGACATGCGCTCGCCACTGCTTCCCTTCCCCACGGCAGTTGCGGCTCGCTGCGGTGGCCGCCGGAGCCCCGCTGCGGCCCTCGCGGCTCCGACCGGCCAGCCGGGCATGTGCCCATAGACGCGCATGCCCACACGCCCGCTAACCCACGCCCGATCCGCCAACCCCCGGGGCCTATCACGTGGGGGGCCCACGCCCCCAGAACGTTTTATAAAAAAACAAAGAATATAATAAATAATAATAATAATAAAATTAATTAATTAACTTAATTAAGTTTGATTAATTAAACTAAAGAATTAATTAAGCTAATTAATCATAATTAGATTAATCTAATAACTAATTAAACTAACTACTATTAGTTAATTAATCAATCAATGACAATGGGGCCCACCCTACTTAATCCTGGTTAGGTTAATTAAAATTGGTTAATTAAAATGTGTCACTAACCAGTGGGACCCATTGGTCAACCCATGTTGACTGCTGACGTCAACATGACATCATGCTGATGTCATAAATCCAATTACGAATTAAATTAAATAATTAATTAATTCCAGAAATTAATAAATTCTTTTGAAACCATATCTTTTAATCTGTAGCTCGGATGGAAAAACTTTGTACATGAAAGTTGCTCAGAACGACGAGACGAATCTGGATACGCAGCCCGTTCGTCCGCCATGCATCCCTAGAATAGCGAACGCGCAACTTTCCCCCTTCGATTCATCTGTCCGAAAACGCGAAACACCGGGGATATTTTCCCGGATGTTTCCCCCCCTTCACCGGTATCACCTCATACAGGGTTAGGGCACACCTAGCACCGCTACTTGTCATGTCATGCATCGTTATGCATCTATTTGCATTGTATTCATTGTTTCTTCCCCCTCTTCTCTTCGGTAGACTACGAGACTGACGCCGCTGCAACTGCCCTGATCGACTACGATGTTGATGACCCCTACTTGCCAGAGCAACCAGGCAAGCCCCCCCCCCCTTGATCACCAGATATCACCTACTCTTCTCTCTACTGCTTGCATTAGAGTAGTGTAGCATGTTACTGCTTTCCGTTAATCCTATCCTAATGCATAGCCTGTCATTGTTGCTACACCTGTTGATACCTTACCTGCAATCCTAAATGCTTAGTATAGGATGCTAGTTTATCATTAGTGGCCCTACATTCTTGTCAGTCTGCCATGCTATACTATCGGGCCGTGATCACGTCAGGTGTTGATCACGAGTATATACTATACATATTACACACAATACATGTTGTGACTAAAGTCGGGTCGGCTCGTTGAGTACCCGCAAGTGATTCCGATGTTGGGGGCTGAAGGGGCAGGTGGTCCCGTCCAGGTAGTGGTGGGCCTGGGTTCCTGGCGGCCCCCAACTGTTACTTTGTGGCAGAGCGACAGGGCAGGTTGAGACCACCTAGGAGAGAGGTGGGCCTGGCGCCGATCGGGGTCTACTGTTACTTCAAAATAACACGCTTAACGAGACCTTAGTATTTGATTGGAGTTTGGCCACTGGCCTATACGCACTAACCAACTACGCGGGAACAGTTATGGGCACTCGACATCGTGGTATCAGCCGAAGCCTTTGTGACGTCTGCGACTGAGCGGCGCGCGTCGGGTTGGACTGGAACGCCTGCTCTTGTATAAGGGAGGCTAGGTCTGCTCGCCGGCCACGTACGCAACGTGCAGGTGTGCAATGGGCGATGGGCCCAGACCCCTACGCCATAGGATTTAGACCGGCGTGCTGACCTCTCTGTTGTGTCTAGGTGGGGCTGCAACGTGTTGATCTTCCGAGGCCGGGCATGACCCAGAAAAGTGTGTCCAGACAAAGGGGATCGAGCGTGTTGGGAAATGTGGTGCACTCCTGCAGGGAAGCTAATCTATTCGAATAGCCGTGATCTTCGGTAACAGGACGACTTGGAGTTGTACCTTGACCTTACGACAACTAGAACCGGATACTTAATAAAACACACCCTTCCTAGTGCCAGATACAACCAGTGATCGCTCTCTCACAAGGCGACGAGGAGAGGATCGCCGGGTAGGATTATGCTATGCAATGATACTTGGTGAACTTACCATCTACTCTCTTCTTCTGCTGCAAGATGGAGGTTACCAGAAGCGTAGTCTTCGTTAGGCCTGGCTATCCCCCTCTTATTCTGGCTTTTTGCAGTTCAGTACACATATATTACCCCTTTCATTTGATATATTGCATATGTAGTGTAGCTCCTTGCTTGCGAGTACTTTGGATGAGTACCCATGGTTGCTTTGCTCCCCCTTTCTCCCTTTCTATACCCGATTGTTGCGACCAGACAATGGAGTCCAGGAGCCAGACGCCACCGTCGACGACGACTCCTTCTACACTAGAGGTGCCCACTACTACGTGCAGGCCGCTGACGACGACCAAGAGAAGTTTAGGAGGATCCCAGGCAGGAGGCCTGTGCCTCTTTCGATTTGTATCCTAGTTTGTGCTAGCCTTCTTAAGGCAAACTTGTTTAACTTATGTTTGTACTCAGATATTGTTGCTTCCGCTGACTCATCTATGATCGAGCTCTTGTATTCGAGCCCTCGAGGCCCCTGGCTTGTAATATGGTGCTTGTATGACTTATTTTATTTGTAGAGTTGTGTTGTGATATCTTCCCGTGACTCCCTGATCTTGATCGTACACGTTTGTGTGTATGATTAGTGTACGATTGAATCGGGGGCGTCACAAGTTGGTATCAGAGCCGACTACCTGTAGGAATCCACTTCCACACTCCTTGCCGAAGTCGAGTCTAGACATTACAAAACTTTTTACTAACATGGTTGTGTGTCTTACGGGCCCACGTCGCCATTTGGGTGGTATTAGGATCTTTTACTCCTCGATCTTTACTCTGGGACTCTGAACTCTCTTCTACTCGGGTTAAACGAATTTACTAACTCTAACATTAGGATCCCGTGACCACGTTCACCCCAAAGTTGGATAAGCCCTAGTTATTCTTTAGAGTAGTATTCTGAACATTATCCACACTGTCATTTGACTCCTTTGAAACTGATATGTCTCCAACGTATCTATAATTTTTGATTGTTCCATGCTATTATATTATCTGTTTTGGATGTTTATGGGCTTTATTATACACTTTTATATTATTTTTGGGACTAACCTATTAACCCAGAGCCCGGTGCCAGTTTTTGTTTTTTTCCTTGTTTTAGAGTATCGCAGAAAAGGAAAATCAAACAGAGTCCAATTGACCTGAAACTTCACGGAACTTATTTTTGGAACGGGAGCAATCCAGAAGACTTGGGGTGTACGTAAGGGAAGCAACGAGGAAGGCACGAGGCAGGGGGTGCACCCAGCCCCCTCCCCTGAGCGCGCCCTCCACCCTCGTGGGCCCCTCATGGCCCCCCTGACGTATTTCTTCCTCCTATATATATCCATATACCCTAAAAACTTCGGGGAGCACAATAGATTGGGAGTTCCGCCGCCAGAAGCCTCCGTAGCCACCGAAAACCAATCTAGACCCATTCCGGCACCCTGTCGGAGGGGGAATCCCTCTCCGGTATCCATCTTCATCATCTCGGTGCTCTCCATGACGAGGAGGGAGTAGTTCTCCCTCGGGGCTGAGGGTATGTACCAGTAGCTATGTGTTTGATCTCTCTCTGTCTCTCATGTTCTTGAGGTGGTACGATCTTGATGTATCGCGAGCTCTGCTATTATAATTGGATCTTATGATGTTTCTCCCCCTCTACTCTCTTGTAATGGATTGAGTTTTCCCTTTGAAGTTATCTTATCGGATTGAGTCTTTAAGGATTTGAGAACACTTGATGTATGTCCTGCGTGGGATACCCGTGGTGACAATGGGGTATTCTATTGATCCACTTGATGTATGTTTTGGTGATCAACTTGCGGTTCCGCCCATGAACCTATGCATAGGGGTTGGCACACGTTTTCGTCTTGACTCTCCGGTAGAATCTTTGGGGCACTCTTTGAAGTTCTTTGTGTTGGTTTGAATAGATGAATCTGAGATTGTGTGATGCATATCGTATAATCATACCCATGGATACTTGAGGTGACATTGGAGTATCTAGGTGACATTAGGGTTTTGGTTGATTTGTGTCTTAAGGTGTTATTCTAGTACGAACTCTATGATAGATTGAACGGAAAGAATAGCTTCATGTTATTTTACTACAGACTCTTGAATATATCGATAAGAAAGGATAACTTTGAGGTGGTTTCGTACCCTACCATAATCTCTTTGTTTGTTCTCCGCTAGTAGTGACTTTGGAGTGACTCTTTGTTGCATGTTGAGGGATAGTTATATGATCCAATTATGTTATTATTGTTGAGAGAACTTGCACTAGTGAAAGTATGAACCCTAGGCCTTGTTTCCTAGCATTGCAATACCGTTTACGCTCACTTTTATCATTAGTTACCTTGCTGTTTTTATATTTTCAGATTACAAAAACCTTTATCTATCATCCATATTGCACTTGTATCACCATCTCTTCGCCGAACTAGTGCACCTATACAATTTACCATTGTATTGGGTGTGTTGGGGACACAAGAGACTCTTTGTTATTTGGTTGCAGGGCTGCTTCAGAGAGACCATCTTCATCCTCCGCCTCCCACGGATTGATAAACCTTAGGTCATCCACTTGAGGGTAATTTGCTACTGTCCTACAAACCTCTGCACTTGGAGGCCCAACAACGTCTACAAAAAGAAGGTTGTGTAGTAGACATCAAGCTCTTTTCTAGCGCCGTTGCCGGGGAGGTTAGCGCTTAAAGGTATATCTTTAGATCTTGCAATCGAATCTTTTAGTTTCTTGTTTTATCACTAGTTTAGTCTATAAAATAAAACTACAAAAATGGAATTAAGGGTACCTCATCTGCTTCATCTTTTTAATATCTATCATGAAAATAAGAATTCTGATAATTGTGCTCAATTGCTAGAGGAAGAATGCGTTAGAATGTTTGGCACTAAATCTTTGAATGATGAGCATGATTTCAATGTTGTTAGTATGAATTCCTTGAATATCCATGATGCTAATGATATGCAAAGCCACAAGCTTGGGGAAGCTATGTTTGATGAAGATGATATTTTTTGTCCCCCAAGTTTTGATGAGCAAATTTATTTTGATGATAGCATGCCTCCTATTTATGTTGATTATATTGATGAAAGTGGGTTTAGAAGAGTGTCAACTTGAGGAAGTAATGATCCCACTATTTTGGAGGATGTTGAATATTATTGTGATAATTATGAAAGTGGATTTAGAGAGGTCATGACTTTACTTAGTGATGAATCCACTATTTCAGAAGAGGTTCCAATAGATTATGAGAACAAAGTTGCTATCTATGATGATTATTGTGATGACTTGTATGCTATTAAGAATAATGATAACCATGAAACTTGTCATCATGATTTTAGTTTTCAATTGGATTATGCTTCACATGATAATTATTTTGTTGAGTTTGCTCCCACTATTATTCATGAGAAGAAATTTGCTTATGTGGAGAGTAATAAAAATTCTATGCTTGTAGATCATGAAAAGAATGCTTTATGTGATAGTTATATTGTTGAATTCATTCATGATGCTACTGAAAATTATTATGAGGGAGGAACATATGCTTGTAGGAGTTGCAATAATATCAAGCTTTCTCTCTATGTGCTTAAAATTTTGATGTTATGCTTGCTTTACCTTCCTATGCAAGTTGATTCTTGTTCCCATAAGTTGTTTGCTCAAAAAATCCCTATGTATAGGAAATGGGTTAGAATTAAATTTGCTAGTCATATTCTTCATGATGCTCTATTTATGTTACAATTCTTATCTTTTATGTGAGCATCATTGAAATCATCATGCCTAGCTAGGGGCGTTAAACGATAGCGCTTGTTGGGAGGCAACCCAATTTTATTTTAGATCCTTGCTTTTTGTTCCTGTTTAGTAATAAATTAATAATCTATCCTCTGTTATGATTGTGTTTTTTATGTTTTAATTAGTGTTTGTGCCAAGTAAAGCCTTTAGGATCTTCTTGGGTGATTGTTATTTGATCTTGCTGTAAAAAACAGAAAGTATGCGCTCACAAGAATAATTTTCATTTCTTACCAGAGAGCGATAAAATACAAATTCCACTTGCAGTAGATTAATAAAAAAAATTCCTAGGACTTCCTAATTTCTCAGGATTTTTGAGTTACATAAGTATTCGAATCCCACAGATTACTACAGACTGTTTTGTTTTTGACAGATTCTGTTTTCTATGTGTTGTTTGCTTATTTTGATGAATCTATGAGTAGTATCGGAGGGTATGAACCATAGAGAAGTTGTAATACAGTAGATATTACACCAATATGAATTTAGAATGAGTTCACAACAGTATGTAAGTGGTGATTTATTTTCTTATACTAACGGAGCTTACGAGTTTTCTGTTAAGTTTTGTGTTGTGAAGTTTTCAAGTTTTGGGTGAAGATTCGATGGACTATGGAATAAGGAGTGGCAAGATCCTAAGCTTGGGGATGACCAAGGAACCCCAAGGTAATATTCAAGTACAACCAAGATCCTAAGCTTGGGTATGCCCCGGAAAGCATCCCCTCTTTTGTCTTCATTCATCGGTAACTTTACTTGGAGCTATATTTTTTATTTACCACATGATATGTGTTTTGCTTGGAGCGTCATTTTATTTTATTTAGTTTTGCTTGTTGTTTGAATAAAATACCAAGATATGAAATTCTTAAATGTTAGAGAGTCTTTACATAGTTGCATAATTATTCGACTACTCATTGATCTTCACTTATATCTTTCGGAGTAGTTTGTCATTTGCTCTAGTGCTTCACTTATATCTTTTTTAGAGCACGGTGGTGGTTTTATTTTGAAGAAATAGATGAACTCTCGTGCTTCACTTATATTATTTTGAGAGTCTTTAGAACAGCATGGTACTTTGATTTGGTTATGAATTTAGTCCTAATATGATGGGCATCCAAGAGGGATATAATAAAAACTTTCATATAGAGTGCATTGAATACTATGAGAAGTTTGATACTTGATGATTGTTTTGAGATATGAAGATGGTGATATTAGAGTCATGCTAGTTCAGTAGTTGTTTTGAGAAATACTTTTGTTAAAGTTTGTGATTCCCGTAGCATGCACGTATGATGAACCGTTATGTGATGAAATCGGAGCATGATTTATTTATTGATTGTCTTCCTTATGAGTGGCGGTCGGGGACGAGCGATGGTGTTTTCCTACCAATCTATCCCCCTAGGAGCATGCGCGTAGTACTTTGTTTCAATAACTAATAGATTTTTGCAATAAGTATGTGAGTTCTTTATGACTAATGTTGAGTCCATGGATTATACACACTCTCACCCTTCCACCATTGCTAGCCTCTCTAGTACCGCACAACTTTCGCCGGTACCATAAACCCACCATATACCTTCCTCAAAAAAGCCACCATACCTACCTATTATGGCATTTCCATAGCCATTCCGAGATATTTTGCCATGCAAATTTCCACCGTTCCGTTACTATGACACGCTCCATCATTGTCATATTGCTTTGCCTGATCATGTAGTTGACATTGTATTTGTGGCAAAGCCACCGTTCATAATTATTTCATACATGTCACTCATGAGTAATTGCACATCTCGGTACACCGTCGGAGGCATTCATATAGAGTCATATCTTATTCTACGTATTGAGTTGTAATTCTTGAGTTGTAAGTAAATAAAAGTGTGATGATCATCATTATTAGAGCATTGTCCCAGTGAGGAAAGGATGATGGAGACTATGATTCCCCCACAAGTCGGGATGAGACTCCGGATGAAAAAAAGAGAGAAAGGCCATAAAAAAGGAAGGCCCAAAAAAAGGGGAAATGCTACCATCCTTTTTCCACACTTGTGCTTCAAAGTAGCACCATGATCTTCATTATAGAGAGTCTCCTATGATATCACTTTCATATACTAGTGGGTATTTTTCATTATAGAACTTGGCTTGTATATTCCAATGATGGGCTTCCTCAAAATGCCCTAGGTCTTCGTGAGCAAGCAAGTTATATGCACACCCACTTAGTTTCTTTTGTTGAGCTTTCATACATTTATAGCTCTAGTGCATCTGTTGCATGGCAAACCCTACTCACTCACATTGATATCTATTAATGGGCATCTCCATAGCCCGTTGATACGCCTAGTTGATGTGAGACTATCTTCTCCTTTTTGTCTTCTCCACAACCACCATTCTATTCCACCTATAGTGCTATGTCCATGGCTCACGCTCATGTATTGCGTGAAGATTGAAAAAGTTTGAGAAGATCAAAAGTATGAAATAATTGCTTGGCTTGTCATCGGGGTTGTGCATGATTTAAATACTTTGTGCGGTGAAGATGGAGCATAGCCAGACTATATGATTTTGTAGGGATAGCTTTCTTTGGCCATGTCATTTTGAGAGGACATAATTGCTTAGTTAGTATGCTTGAAGTATTATTATTTTTATGTCAATATTGAAGTTTTATCTTGAATCTTTCAGATCTGAATATTCATACCACAATTAAGAAGAATTACATGGATAAATATGTTAGGTACCATTCCATATCAAAAATTCTATTTTTATCATTTACCTACTCGAGGACGAGCAGGAATTAAGCTTGGGGATCCTGATACATCTCCAACGTATCTATAATTTTTGATTGTTCCATGCTATTATATTATCTGTTTTGGATGTTTATGAGCTTTATTATACACTTTTATATTATTTTTGGGACTAACCTATTAACCCAGAGCCCAGTGCCAGTTTCTGTTTTTTCCTTGTTTTAGATTATCACAGAAAAGGAAAATCAAACGGAGTCCAATTGACCTGAAACTTCATGGAACTTACTTTTGGAACGGGAGCAATCCAGAAGACTTGGGGTGTACGTAAGGGAAGCAACGAGGAAGGCACGAGGCAGGGGGGCGCCCACCCCCCTGGGTGCGCCCTCCACCCTCGTGGGCCCCTCGTGGCCCCCTGACGTATTTCTTCCTCCTATATATATCCGTATACCCTAAAAACTTCGGGAAGCACAATAGCTCGGGAGTTCCACCGCCAGAAGCCTCTGTAGCCACCGAAAACCAATCTAGACCTGTTCCGGCACCCTGCCGGAGGGGGAATCCCTATCTGGTGGCCATCTTCATCATCCTGGTGCTCTCCATGACGAGGAGGGAGTAGTTCTCCCTCGGGACTGAGGGTATGTACTAGTAGCTATGTGTTTGATCTCTCTCTCTCTCTCGTGTTCTTGAGGTGGTACGATCTTGATTT
This sequence comes from Triticum urartu, assembly GCF_056163025.1. Taxonomy (NCBI): domain Eukaryota; kingdom Viridiplantae; phylum Streptophyta; class Magnoliopsida; order Poales; family Poaceae; genus Triticum; species Triticum urartu. The sequence continues at coordinate 465,884,154 of NC_141876.1, forward strand.
ATCGCGAGCTTTGCTATTATAGTTGGATCTTATGATGTTTCGCCCCCTCTACTCTCTTGCAATGGATTGAGTTTTCCCTTTGAAGTTATCTTATCGGATTGAGTCTTTAAGGATTTGAGAACACTTGATGTATGTCCTGCGTGGGATACCCGTGGTGACAATGGGGTATTCTATTGATCCACTTGATGTATGTTTTGGTGATCAACTTGCAGGTTCCGCCCATGAACCTATGCATAGGGGTTGGCACACGTTTTCGTCTTGACTCTCCGGTAGAATCTTTGGGGCACTCTTTGAAGTTCTTTGTGTTGGGTTGAATAGATGAATCTGAGATTGTGTGATGCATATCGTATAATCATACCCACGGATACTTGAGGTGACATTGGAGTATCTAGGTGACATTAGGGTTTTGGTTGATTTGTGTCTTAAGGTGTTATTCTAGTACGAACTCTATGATAGATTGAACGGAAAGAATAGCTTCATGTTATTTTACTACGGACTCTTGAATAGCTCAATCAGAAAGGATAACTTTGAGGTGGTTTCGTACCCTACCATAATCTATTTGTTTGTTCTCCGATATTAGTGACTTTGGAGTGACTCTTTGTTGCATGTTGAGGGATAGTTATATGATCCAATTATGTTATTATTGTTGAGAGAACTTGCACTAGTGAAAGTGTGAACCCTAGGCCTTGTTTCCTAGCATTGCAATACCGTTTACGCTCACTTTTATCATTAGTTACCTTGCTGTTTTATATTTTTAGATTACAAAAACCTTTATCTATCATCCATATTGCACTTGTATCACCATCTCTTCGCCGAACTAGTGCACCTATACAATTTACAATTGTATTGGGTGTGTTGGTGACACAAGAGACTCTTTGTTATTTGGTTGCAGGGTTGCTTGAGAGAGACCATCTTCATCCTACACCTCCCACGGATTGATAAACCTTAGGTCATCCACTTGAGGGAAATTTGCTACTGTCCTACAAACCTCTGCACTTGGAGGCCCAACAACGTCTACAAAAAGAAGGTTGTGTAGTAGACATCAGAAATATCTTTGTTTTCAGATGGAACCCACAAGATAGGTTGTGCGCCACACGACGGCCATTGGTGCCTCAGGATCACCTCCTGTGTTGGTCGAGATGATGACCTATCTGGGTTATCGCTGGCACCCTTAGTACACCGTCTACGAGGAGTACCAGGACTTTAACCAGGAGCAGTACCGTGCTATCGTCCACCTCTACTCTCGGGAGTATGAGTCCACTATCGTACTGCACACTGCTCATGGTGTTGGAGTGACTATCGACATGGCGGTCCACGATGCTGCTTATGCTGCTCTGACACGTCTTCGTGGAGAGTATCGGGAGTTGGACACCTCCCCTTTCAGGCACATTGCTATCGCATCTGATGTTGGTGCGGAGGGATACTACACTGCTGCCTACTCCACTGTCACCTGAGAGCCCTTCTACCATCAGAACCTGGTTTTGCATGCTGATGGGCTGGATAGAGCTAACCGAGCTCTTCGCCACGAGTTGTATACCACCCGTCAGCACTTGTACCGTGCTCTAACGTGGTTGCACCCCCTTGTCCGATCTGGTGATCTGTCACATTTTGAGATCTACCCTGCCAGGACCGTGATGCCCCAGGGTGTTGGCTGGCCAGATGTGGGAGGCTACTCTCCCGCACTTGGTCCTCTGCTGCCACCTGCGTGTCGGGTTCTGCACCAGAGTATCCGCGGACCCCAGGCTACTCACGTGGAGGACTTCCTGTCGCATCACTACCAGCTGTTAGGCTACACCTACCTCCACAGTTCCTCCTGGGACTGATGTAGGCTTGCTTGTTAGTGTTGGATGCATTCACCGCGAGCATGCGTGCCGCCGATGATGTTCTTAGTCTATGTACTAAACTCTGTGTATCGAACTCTATGCATGATCTCTTTTGTAAGATATGCCAACTACTATGTAGTATCTATCGTGTTCCTTTCATTATGCATGTTTCATCATGTATGATTCTTGTCCTTTTAATTTCTCAATGCTGAACTACCCCTGTTATATATTAGCAGGATGGTTAGACCAGGTGGTCGTGGTCGTGGTGGCCATCCCCCACCACCGCCTGATTACATGGCTGGTATGATGCAACAGTTTGAGCTGAATCGCCAATTCATGGAGAATATTATGGCTCGGTTTCCTCTCCCCAATATGAACCTACAGCCAGCCCAAGTGACTCTGCAGGATTTCATGCACCTCAACCCAACTATGTACCGCAGATCAAATCAGCCTCTGGATGCTGATGACTGGCTCTGTGACATCACCTATGAGATGGAGTCTACTGATGTAGCCCCTGCTAGTTATGTCACCTTTGCTTCCTTCTTCCTGAAAGGACCCGCTGCTCAATGGTGGAACAGCCACAGGCGTACTTTGCCGGTTGGAACAATCATCATCTGGCCGGACTTCCAAGCTGCTTTCCGTGCCCGCCTCATTCCTCAGGGAGTCATGGACCAGAAGAAGCGCTAGTTCCGCAACCTCACCTAGGGCAACAAAACTGTGGAAGCTTATCAGCAGGAGTTTTTGGACTTGTCCCGCTATGCTGAAGAAGACATTGCAACTGATGCACGCAGACAGGAGAAGTTCCGTAATGGCCTTCATGCTGACATCAAGCTCGCACTTCTAGTGCATGACTTTGCTGATTTCGCCACCTTGATGAACAAGGCCATCAATGTCGAAACTGGTCTGCAGGAACACCAGAGCTCTCACAGGTGCAACCGTGATACGGGCTCATCTTCGGGCCCATCCTCGCAGAAGCGTAGGATATGGATTCCCAACAGCATGTACCAGCCAACTGCACCTACTCCAAGGCAGTCCTATGTTGCACCGCGTCTGCCTCCCCCACCAACTAGGAAGCCAAGACTTCCAGATCCACCGCCCCGAGCTCATGTTCCCACTCCCAATACTGGTCTGTGCTTTAGGTGTGGTCAACCAGGACACCGTGCTAGGGAATGTAACCAGAACCAGAATCAACTGGCCCTCCCTGCAACTGGCCGTGGAAGCAACCAGCCTCGCAACAACAATGCCAGGTCTTATGGTCGTGTTCATGCCAACCACGTTGATCTTAATGAAGCTCAAGACCAGCCTGCTATCATGATGGGTACAGTCCTCGTAAATTCAGTACCTACATCTGTTTTATTCGATTCAGGAGCATCGCATTCATTCATGTCAAAAGATTTTGCATACAAGCACGACGTTAAATGTGAGGAGATGAACACTTCGGTAGTGGTAAAAAACCCCATGGGAAAATGTCAAACCTCCATGGTTGGCATCGACGTCCCCATGGAAATCGAAGGGATGGAATTCTATGCCTCTCCCATTATCGTAAAGTCATCTAACATCGACCTCATTCTGGGGATGGATTGGTTGAAAGTGCATACTGCTTCTATAGTTTGCGCCACTAAGACCGTCCATCTGCTACACCCTTCTGATGAGATAGTTACTTATCAGGCTCATCTGGTTCAAAATGCCGAGGCACGACTTTATGCCTTGAATGCATTGAATGTTGCACCACTCGAGGGCATTGAAAACATTCCCGTCATTCGTGAATTCCAAGACGTCTTTCCGGAAGAACTTCCAGGGATTCCCCCGGCTAGAGCTGTCGAATTCATCATCGACTTGAAACCAGGCACCACCCCTATAGCCAAACGACCCTACAAGATGCCGCCACATGAACTCATTGAGCTTAAGGAGGAAATCAACAAATCTCTTAGCAAAGGTTTCATTTGCCCTAGTTGCTCTCCTTGGGGAGCACCTTCTCTCTTTGTTAAGAAGAAGGATGGGACGAACCGATTAGTCCAAGACTATCGACCTATTAACCAAGCCACTATTAAGAACAAATATCCCCTCCCTCGGATCAATGATCTTTATGATCAACTGGCTAGATCATCAGTGTTCTCCAAACTCGACTTGAGGTTGGATTACCACCAGATCCGTGTTCATGAAGACGATATCCCAAAGACCGCCTTCGTGACTCGATATGGACCATACGAGTACACCATCATGTCATTCGGCTTAACGAATGCTCCCGCCACCTTCTTTCGTCTGATGAACTATATATTCATGGATTACCTCGACAAGTTCATCGTGGTTTATCTGGATGATATCCTTGTATTTTACAAGAACAAAGAAGAACATGTTGAGCATCTTCGTCTTGTGCTCGAAAAGATTCGAGAGCACCAACTCTACGCTAAGTATTCCAAGTGTGAATTCTGGCTCCCCAAAGTAACCTATCTTGGGCATGTCATCTCCAAGGATGGTATTGCCGTCAACCCTGAACGAGTTCAGGCTATTCTCGATTGGACTCCTTCGCAGAAGTCAAGCAAGTCCGAAGTTTTCTCGGTCTCGCCAGCTATTGTCGTCGATTCATCGAGAACTTCTCCAAGATTGCCAGGCCTCTGACTAATCTGTTGCATAAGGGCGTCAAGTTCCAATGGACAGACAAGTGTCAAGAAAGTTTCCATGCACTCAAATACAAGTTGACTTCTTCCCCAGTGCTTTCTCCACCTGATACTAAGAAGGACTTCGTCATTTACTGCGACGCTTCCCGTCAAGGATTAGGCTGTGTCCTAATGCAAGAGGGGAGAGTAATTGCTTATGCCTCTCGTCAACTGCGCCCTCATGAAGAAAACTACCCAGTTCATGACCTCAGCTTGTTGCTGTCATTCATGCACTAAAGCAGTGGCGACATTACCTTCTCGGCAACCGTTGCGAGATCTTCACCGACCACCAAAGTCTGAAATATCTGTTTACTCAGCCAGACCTGAACCTCCGTCAGCAGAGATGGATGGAGACTGTTGAAGACTTTGACGTGGGTATATCCTATACCCCAGGCAAGGCTAATGTAATGGCTCATGCCTTGAGCCGCAAGTCTTACTGCAACCACCTCCAGGTTCACAAAGTTCCGCCCTCGCTTGTCGAAGAATTTAGAAAGCTGAACCTTCATATTGTTCCACCTGGTGCACTCGCTCCCCCTCCCCAGAGTTCCAAAAGATGAATCTTCGTGTTTTTACTAAGAGTTCCCTCAATACCCTGGCTGTCGAACCAGATCTCTTGGACTCCATCAAGAGAATTCAGGGATATGACTCTCAAGCCCACAAGATCAAACGCCATCTAGCAGAAGGAAAGCCCTCATTCTTCACTATCGCCGATGATGGCGCCTTGTACTTCAAGGGCCACCTAGTGGTGCCATGTTCAGAGAAAAACCATGATATGACACAGGAGGTTATGAAAGAAGCTGATGATACGCCTCTATCTATCCATCATGGTAGTACAAAGATGTACCAAGACATCCGTCAGAGATTCTGGTGGTCTAATATGAAGCAAGACATTGCTCGTTATGTTCCTGAATGTGACGTTTGCCGTCGTATCAAAGCAGAACATCAAAGGCCTACTGGAACTCCACAACCTATCTCTATTCCTAAATGGAAATGGGACCATGTCGAGATGGACTTCGTCACTGGATTCCCCAAATTGCAGAAAGGTAATGATGCTATTCTTGTCGTCATTAACCGGCTTTCTAAAGTTGCACATTTTCTGGCGGTCAAAGAAACAATCACTGCTAGTCAGCTTGCAACTCTCTACATGTCCAGAATTGTTTCACTTCATGCCATTCCACTGGTTATCAGTTCAGACCGTGGCAGCTTGTTCACTTCAAGATTCTGGGCAAGTTTCCAAGAAGCTATGGGAACTCATCTGTCATTCAGTACTGCGTTTCATCCTCAGTCGCAAGGACAGGTTGAACATGTCAACCAAGTTCTCAAAGACATGCTTCGAGCTTGTGTAATTTCCTTCGGCAAGAAATGAGAGGAATCTCTTCCGTATGCCGTTCTCTTATAATAATAGCTATCAAGCTAGTCTGAAGATGTCCCCCTTCGAAGTGTTATATGGATGAAAGTGTCGGACCCCTCTGAACTGGTCAGAAACTGGGGAACGTCCACTCTTTGGTCAGGATATTATCCAACAGGCCGAAGAACAAGTCCGCATTATTCGCGAGAATTTCAAGACTGCTCAGTCACGTCAGAAGAGTCAATATGACCGTCATCACAAAGACATGGTCTATCAACCTGGTGAAAAGGCTTATCTTCGAGTTACACCAATGAAGGGTGCTCACTGCTTCGGATCAACGGCAAGCTAGCTCCTCGCTATATCGGTCCCTTCACTATTCTAGAAAGGCGTGGAAAAGTGGCATATCAATTGGAGCTTCCGCCGAACCTTTCTCAGGTTCACGATGTGTTCCACGTGTCACAACTCCGCCGTTGCTTCAAGGACCAAATCCGAGCAGTGGATCATGAAGTGCTCGAATTGCAACAGTCCTATAAAGAGCATCCGGTCCGCATTATCGACCAAGCTGAACGGCGCTCATGTCAGAAGGCGATCAAATTCCTCAAGGTCCAATGGTCACATCACTCAGAAGATGAAGCCACTTGGGAACGCGAGGATCACCTGCGTGATGAATACCCCGCACTGTTTCCTTCTACCTCCTAAAATCTCGGGACGAGATTTCTTGTAGTGGAGGAGTTTTGTAACGCCCGGATAATCATGCTACAGTAATCCCACGTTAACGGTGCCATGTCACCCCGATTACTGTTGCTAATCTCGCGTTGGATTAAAACTTTTCAAATTCAAAATTTAAATAATGTCAAACATCAAAAATTTCCAAACATTGAAACAAAAATGTTCGGTGGGTGCCAAATATTGCACTGTTAATTACTGTGGAGAAAACCCATTTTTAGGAGTTGCCTAAATATTTTAAAATGATTTAAAACAGAAAAAAAAAACAAATAAAAGAAAAGGAAAGAAAACACAAAAACAAACAGAATAACCCCCCCCCCCGCTGGGTCTTTCGACCCAGTTGGCCACAGCCGCCCGAATGGGCCGACCCACCCCGCACCCCATAACCTCCCCCACTCCCCCGCGCGCCCACCGACACCCCACTCCCCCCCGAAAATATCTCCCCCCTCTCTCCCCCGATTGGATCGGGTTCGGAGGAGGAGGCCGACGCTCGGATCGCCCGCGCCGCCGCCCGGACCTCGCTGAAGCCACCTCGCCGGCCTGCTTCCTCTTCGTCGCCATGACTGTGTCGCCGCCCTTCGTCACAGTCTCCATCTCGCGCCCCGTTGCCACTCCCCTACTCCCCGCCGTGAGCCTCCCCTTTTTCCTCCTTCCCCGCGGACTTCGTCGCTCACGCGCGCTCCCGCGCGGTCCCAGCCACGCTCGTCTCGTCGCCGCAGCCATGGCCCCCTCGCTAGCCCCGCTGCATCGAACCACACGGCTCGCGCCCACCAGCGCCCGCGCTCTGGCCGCGGCCGCGCCCGCGCCTCCCTCGCCCGCCACCGTTGCTACTGCTCCACTGCTGCCCGCGCGCCCACGGCTTCCCTTGCGCGCCGCTAGGCTCGCTGCAGCCACGCTTTGCTCCCCGCGCGTGTGCGCTCACCGCGTTCGCCGCGCGCCCCGGAAGAGTCGCCTGCGCCCTTGTCTCGCATCACCGCACTGCATCTGCCCTCACCAGCGCGCACCCCATAACCTCCCCCACTCCCCCGCGTGGCCCGCCACTCCTCTGGCCACGCGCCCACGCGCATGCACTGCCGGCCGCGCGCCCTGCTCCCGCGACTGCCCGCATCGCACCCTCGCTTGGCCTCACCCTGCCTCCCCGTGCTCACCGCGCTCCGTCCCTCGTCGCTCACCGAGCCACCCGCCATCGACCACGGTCGCGACTGCGCCCGCTGTCGCTCCCTCCTACTCTCCCGAGCTGCCTGCCTCTGCTTGCCCGTGCCCTGGCGCAGCTCGCTGCCGACCCGTGCTCGCCCCCTTGTTGCGCGCCGCTCGCCCGGCTATGCTTTCCTCGGCGCTGCCGCGCGCCCCTGCACCCCGCGCCGGCGCCGTCCACCGATGGATCCGCTGCACCACCCCGCGACCACGCCGGCGTGCGCACTCGCCGCTGCTTCCCTTCCCTGCGGCTGCGGCGGCTCGCTGCGGTGGCCGCCGGAGCCTCGTTGCGGCCCTCGCGGCTCCGACCGACCAGCCGGGCTTGTGCCCGTAGACGCGCACGCCCACACGCCCGCTAACCCGCGGCCGATCCGCCTGCCCCAGGGGCCTATGACGTGGGGGCCCCATGCCCCCAGAACGTTTTATAAAAAAGAATTAAAAATAATAAATAATAATAAAATTAATTAAGTTAATTAAAGCATTAATTAACTTAATTAATTTTGATTAATTAAACTAATTAATCATAATTAGATTAATCTAATAACTAATTAAACTTACCACTGTTAGTTAATTAATCAATCAATGATAGTGGGGCCCACCCCTAATTAATCCTGGTCAGGTTAATTAAAATTGGTTAATTAAAATGTGTCACTGACCAGTGGGACCCATTGGTAAGGTTGACCAGTCAACCCCTGTTGACTGCTGACATCAACATGACATCATGTTGATGTCATAAATCCAATTACGAATTAAATTAAATAATTAATTAATTCCAGAAATTAATAAATTCTTTTGAAAATCATATCTTTTAATCCGTAGCTCGGATGGAAAAACTTTGTACATGAAAGTTGCTCAGAACGACGAGACGAATCCGGATACGTGAAACACCGGGGATATTTTCCCGGATATTTCCCCCCTTCACCGGTATCACCTCATACTACGTTAGGGCACACCTAGCACCGCTACTTGTCATGCCATGCATCATTATGCATCTATTTGCATTGTACTCATTGTTTCTTCCCCCTCTTCTCTCCGGTAGACTACGAGACTGACGCCGCTGCTGGTGCCCCGATCGACTACACTGTTGATGACCCCTACTTGCCAGAGCAACCAGGCAAGCCCCCCCCCTTGATCACCAGATATCGCCTACTCTTCTCTCTACTTCTTGCATTAGAGTAGTGTAGCATGTTACTGCTTTCCGTTAATCCTATCCTGATGCATAGCCTGTCATTGTTGCTACAGCTGTTGATACCTTACCTGCAATCCTAAATGCTTAGTATAGGATGCTAGTTTATCATCAGTGGCCCTACATTCTTGTCAGTATGCCATGCTATACTATCGGGTCGTGATCACGTCGGGTGTTGATCACGGGTATATACTATACATATTACACATAATACATGTTTTGACTAAAGTCGGGTCGGCTCATTGAGTACCCGCAAGTGGTTCCGATGTTGGGGGCTGAAGGGGCAGGTGGTTCGATCCAGGTAGTGGTGGGCCTGGGTTCCTGATGGCCCCCGACTGTTACTTTGTGGCAGAGCGACAGGGCAGGTTGAGACCACCTAGGAGAGAGGTGGGCCTGGCCCCGGTCGGCGTCCGCTGTTACTTCAAAATAACACGCTTAACGAGATCTTGGTATTTGATCTGAGTCTGGCCACGGGCCTATACGCACTAACCAACTACGCGGGAACGGTTATGGGCACTCGACATCGTGGAATCAGCCGAAGCCTTCGTGACGTCATCAACTGAACGGCACGCGCCGGGTTGGACTGGAACTCGTGCTCTTGTATAAGGGAGGCTAAGTCTGCTCGCCGGCCGCGTACGCAACATGCAGGTGTGCAATGGGCGATGGGCCCAGACCCCTGCGCCATAGGATTTAGACCGGCGTGCTGACCTCTCTGTTGTGTCTAGGTGGGGTTGCGACGTGTTGATCTTTCGAGGCCGGGCATGACCCAGAAAAGTATGTCCGGACAAAGGGGATCGAGCGTGTTGGGAAATGTGGTGCACCCCTGCAGGGAAGTTAATCTATTAGAATAGCCGTGATCTTCGGTAACAGGACGACTTGGAGTTGTACCTTGACCTTATGACAACTAGAACCAGATACTTAATAAAACACACCCTTCCCAGTGCCAGATACAACCGGCGATTGCTCTCTCACAGGGCGACGAGGAGAGGATCGCCGGGTAGGATTATGCTATGTGATGATACTTGGTGAACCTACCATCTACTCTCTTCTTCTGCTGCAAGATGGATGTTACCAGAATAGTAGTCTTCGTTAGGCCTAGCTATCCCCCTCTTATTCTAGCATTTTGCAGTTCAGTCCACATATATTACCCCTTTCATTTGATGCATTGCATATGTAGTGTAGCTCCTTGCTTGCGAGTACTTTTGATGAGTACTCACGGTTGCTTTGCTCCCCCTTTCCCCCTTTCTATACCCGATTGTTGCGACCAGACGATGGTGTCCAGGAGCCAGACGCCACCGTCGATGATGACTCCTACTACACTGGAGGTGCCTACTACTACGTGCAGGCCGCTGACGATGACTAGGAGTAGTTTAGGAGGATCCCAGGCAGGAGGCCTACGCCTCTTTTGATTTGTATCCTAGTTTGCGCTAGCCTTCTTAAGGCAAACTTGTTTAACTTATGTATGTACTCAGATGTTGTTGCTTTCGCTGACTCATCTATGATCGAGCTCTTGTATTCGAGCCCTCAAGGCCCCTGGCTTGTAATATGATGATTGTATGACTTATTTTATTTGTAGAGTTGTGTTGTGATATCTTCCCATGAGTCCCTGATCTTGATCGTACACGTTTGCGTGTATGATTAGTGTACGATTGAATCAGGGGCGTCACATTATTACTCTGCACATAAGCAAATTTCTTCTCATGAATAGTAGTGGGAGAAAACTCAACAAAATAACTATCATGTGAGGCATAATCCAATTGAAAATTAAAATCAAGATGACAAGTTTCATGGTTATCATTATTCTTTATAGCATACATCGCATCACAATAATCAGCATAGATAGCAACTTTGTTCACATAATCAATTGGAACTTCTTCCGAAGTAGTGGATTCATCACTAAATAAAGTCATGACCTCTCCAAATCCACTTTCATAATTATCACAATAAGATTCAACACCCTCCAAAATAGTGGGATCATTACTTCCTAAAGTTGACACTCTTCCAAACCCACTTTCATCAATATAATCATCATAAATAGGAGGCATGCTATCATCAAAATAAATTTTCTCATCGTAACTTGGGAGACAAAAAATATCATCTTCATCAAACATAGCTTCCCCAAGCATGTGGCTTTGCATATCATTAGTATCATGGATATTCAAAGAATTCATACTAACAACATTGCAATCATGCTTATCATTCAAATATTTAGTGCCAAACATTCTAATGCATTCTTCTTCTAGCACTTCAGCACAATTATCGAAATCCTTATTCTCATGAAAGATATTAAAAAGATGAAGCATATGAGGTACCATCAATTCCATTTTTTTGTAGTTTTCTTTTATAAACTAAACTAGTGCCAAAACAAGAAACAAAAAGATTCGATTGCAAGGTCTAAAGATATACCTTCAAGCGTTAACCTCCCCGGCAACGGCGCCAGAAAAGAGCTTGATGTCTACTACACAACCTTCTTCTTGTAGACGTTGTCGGGCCTCCAAGTGCAGAGGTTTGTAGGACAGTAGCAAATTTCCCTCAAGTGGATGACCTAAGGTTTATCAATCCGTGGGAGGCGTAGGTTGAAGATGGTCTCTCTAAAATAACCCTGCAACCAAATAACAAAGAGTCTCTTGTGTCCCCAACACACCCAATACAATGGTAAATTGTATAGGTGCACTAGTTCGGCGAAGAGATGGTGATACAAGTACAATATGGATGGTAGATATAAGTTTTTGTAATCTGAAAATATAAAAACAGCAAGGTAACTAATGATAAAAGTGAGCACAAACGGTATTGCAATGCGTTGAAACAAGGCCTAGGGTTCATACTTTCACAAGTGCAAGTTCTCTCAACAATAATAACATAGTTGGATCATATAACTATCCCTCAACATGCAACAAAGAGTCACTCCAAAGTCACTAATAACGGAGAACAAACGAAGAGAATATGGTAGGGTACGAAACCACCTAAAGCTATTCTTTCTGATCGATCTATCATAGAGTTCATACTTGAATAACACCGTAAGACAAAAATCAACCAAAACCCTAATGTCACCTAGATACTCCAATGTCACCTCAAGTATCCGTGGGTATGATTATACAATATGCATCACACAATCTCAGATTCATCTATTCAACCAACACAAAGAACTTCAAAGAGTGCCCCAAAGATTCTACCGGAGAGTCAAGACAAAAATGTGTGCCAACCCCTATGCATAAGTTCACGAGGTCACGGAACTCGCAAGTTGATCACCAAAACATACATCATGTGGATCACGTGATATCCCATTGTCACCACAGATAAGCACATGCAAGACATACATCGAGTGTTCTCAAATCCTTAAAGACTCAATCCGATAAGATAACTTCAAAGGGAAAACTCAATTCATCACAAGAGAGTAGAGGGGGAGAAACATCATAAGATCCAAATATAATAGCAAAGCTCGTGATACATCAAGATCATGCCGACTCAAGAACACGAGAGAGGGAGATCAAACACATAGCTACTGGTACATACCCTTAGCTCCGAGGGTGAACTACTCCCTCCTCGTCATGGAGAGCACCGGGATGATGAAGATGGACACCGGAGAGGGATTCCCCCTCCGGCAGGGTGCCGGAACGGGTCTAGATTGGTTTTCGGTGGCTACGGAGGCTTCTGGCGGCGGAACTCCCTATCTATTTTGTTCTCTGATGTTTTTATGGTATATTGATATATATAGGCGAAAGAAGTCGGTCAGGGGAGCCACAAGGGGCCCACGAGGGTGGGGGGCGCGCCCAGGGGGTAGGGTGCGCCTCCCTGCCTCGTGGCTTCCTCGAAGCTTCCCTGACGTCTACTCTAAGTCTCCTGGATTACGTCCGTTCCAAAAATAACTCTCCCGAAGGTTTCATTCCGTTTGGACTCCGTTTCATATTCCTTTTCTTAGAAACATTGAAATAGGCAAGAAAACAACAATTTGGGCTGGGCCTCCGGTTAACAGGTTAGTCCCAAAAATAATACAAAAGTGTGTAATAAAGCCCATAAACATCCAAAACAGATAATATGATTGCATGGAACAATCAAAAATTATAGATACATCGGAGACGTATCAACTAATAGTAATGGATGCAAATGACAGCGGTGCTCTCCAACTGGTGCTTTTTAATAAGAGGATGATGACTCAACATAAAAGTAAATGGATAGGCCCTTCGCAGAGGGAAGCAGGGATTTGTAGAGGTGCCAGAGCTCGATTTTGAAATAGATATGAATAATATTTTGAGCGGTATACTTTCATTGTCAACATAATAACCAAGAGATATTGATATCTTCCATGCTACACACATTATAGGCGGTTCCCAAGCAGAATGGTAAAGTTTATACTCCCCCACCACCAACAAGCATCAATCCATGGCTTGCCCGAAACAACGGGTGCCTCCAACTAACAACAATCCCGGGGGAGTTTTGTTTGCAATTATTTTGATTTGATTTGAGCATGGGACTGGGCATCCCGGTGACCAGCCATTTTCTCGTGAATGAGGAGCGGAGTCCACTCCTCTTGAGAATAACCCGCCTAGCATGGAGGATACAGACAGCCCTAGTTGATACATGAGCTATTTGAGCATACAAAACAGAATGTTTATTTGAAGGTTTAGAGTTTGGCACATACAAATTTACTTGGAACGGCAGGTAGATACCGTATATAGGTAGGTATGGTGGATTCATATGGAATAACTTTGGGGTTTATGGAATTGGATGCACAAGCAGTATTCCCGCTTAGTACAAGTGAAGGCTAGAAAAAGACTGGGAAGCGACCAGCTAGAGAGCGGCAATAGTCATGAACATGCGTTAACATTAATCAACACCGAGTGCAAGCATGAGTAGGATATAATGCACCATGAACATAAATATCGTAGAGGCTATGTTGATTTTGTTTCAACTACATGCGTGAACATGTGCCAGGTCAAGCCACTCGAATCATTCAAAGGAGGATACCACCCTATCATACCACATCAAAACCATTTTAATAGCATGTTGGCACGCAAGGTAAACCATTATAAACTCCTAGCTAATTAAGCATGGCATAAGCAACTACAATCTCTAATTGTCATTGCAAACATGTTCCTTCCATAATAGGCTGAATCAGGAACGATGAACTAATCATATTTACAAAAACAAGAGAGGTCGAGTTCATGCCAGCTTTTCTCATCTCAATCAGTTCATCATATGTCGTCATTATTGCCTTTCACTTGCACGACCGAATAGTGTGGATAATAATAATAGTGCACGTGCATTGCACTAAGCTAGAATTTGCAATCATTCAATTTATGGGAGAAGACAAGGTAATATGGGCTCTTTGTTAGATCAACAATAATGCATATAAGAGCCACTCAACATTTTCATTATGGTCTTCTCCTCTCGACCCCAAAGGAAAGAAATAAAGAAAAACTATTTACACGGGAAAGCTCCCAACAAGCAAACGAAGAACGATAAATATTTTTGGGTTTTCTTTTTAACTTACTACTACAGGCATGGAAAGTAAACTAGCTAAAAGCTACAACTAATTTTTTTGGTTTCTCTTAAGGTTTTTCAAACACACAAGAAGAAAGCTTAAAAAAGAAAATAAACTAGCATGGATGATACAATGAAAAAGTATGAGCATCGACAACAGGCATGAGTGTGTGAACATGAATGTAATGTCGGTGAGAAATACGTACTCCCCCAAGCTTAGGCTTTTGGACTAAGTTGGTCTATGCCCATGGATGGCCTGGTGGATATCCGAAGTTAAAGCTGGGGTCGTACTGAGATGCATCAGCTACTGCCTGAAGGGCTGCAGCTTGGAGGCGGGTTGCCTCCGTCCTCCTCTCGTACTCGTCCGCCTCCTCCCTGGTTATAACATATCTCCTTTTTGCCTTCTCACAAAGGAATCAGTGAGGTAGTAGTATTGATGGCACTTATCTGCCTCGAAGCTCTCAAGATCGGCGTTACGCACATATGCGTCAAATTCCTCCTTGATTCCTGCTCGAACCATGAAGTCCTCTGACGGCCATTCACAAGGCCGCACTTGAGCCTCCCTTGGTAGTTCATTGTCCGGCTCGCGTATTGCGGGCCTGGGTCCTTTTTTACTTGAGGAACCACCTTGGTACATTTTCCTAAACATATCTCTTCCTCTGGAAAATTTCTGAAATGTTTAGTAACTCAAAAATAAAAGTGAACCAAACTCAACAAGATTAAAACTACTTTTGACGACATAAATTTGACATGCAAGCTCAAGAATAGGGTCACCTAAGCAGCAAAAATTTGAAATAAATAAAGCACTAGAACAAAAACTAATTGGACCATTGGAGGAATCACATACCAAAGAACAATCCCCCAAAGCAGTTTTGTGAGAGGAGCTTTGAGCAAGGAGATCGAAAATGGCAGCAAGATGAGCAAGAACTCAGGTTTGAGCTGGCTAGTGATTTTTTTCTGGAGCAAGACAAAGTGTGTGGGTGAAAGGATAAGTGGAGGGGACCCACGTGGAGTCCACGAGGCAGGGGGGCGCGCCCAGGGGGTGGGCGCGCCCTCCACCCTCGTGGGCACGTGGCTGCTCCCCTGTTGTGTTCTCAGTGCCAAATATTCTCAAATATTATAGAAAAAAAATCATATTTAATTTTCAGCGCATTTGGAGAACTTTTGTTTTCGAGGTATTTTTTTATTGCATGGATAATCTAGAAAACAGACAAAAAATACTATTTTTGCTTTATTTAACATAAATAACAGAAAGTAAAAGGAGGGTACAGAGAGTTGTGCTTTCTAACTTCATCCATCTCATGCTCATCAAAAGGAATCCACTAACAAGGTTGATCAGGTCTTGTTAACAAACTCATTTCGAATAACATGAAACCGGAGAAATTTCGAATAACACTAGGTTACCTCTACGAGGATATGCACATCCCCAACAATAAGAATATCATATTTCTTCTTGACAGTAGGAAGAGGAAATTCAAAACCTCCAATAGTGATTGTTGAAATTTTTCCAATAGAATTGATACTGTGGACTTGAGGTTGTTTCCTCGGAAAGTGTACCGTATGCTCATTACCATTAACATGAAAAGTGACATTGCCTTTGTTGCAATCAATAACAGCCCCTGAAGTATTCAAAAAGGGTCTTCCAAGAATAATAAACATACTATCGTCCTCGGGAATATCAAGAATGACAAAGTCCGTTAAAATAGTAACGTTTGCAACCACAACAGGCACCTAGTTCATTCTCTCTAGCCCTAGCAAGTTGTTCATCAAGAAATTCACCTAGTGGCACAGTATTATCAAGCATAGAAGTAGTTTCATCATAAGTATCATGCAAAGTAGAAGTGGCATCATCAATAACATACAACATATCAGAATGAATAGCAGGTGTAGGTGTTGCAAGTTTACTCAAAACAGAAGGTGAATCAAGTGCAGAGCTAGATGGCAGTTCCTTACCTCCCCTCGTAGTTGAGAGGAAAATCTTGGTTCTTTGATCTTTCAAGTTCTTCATAGTGACCAGCAGATATAAATCCCAAATTACTCAAAGAATAGAACTATGCTCACCGGCAACGGCGCCAGAAAATAGTCTTGATAACCCACAAGTATAGGGGATCGCAACAGTTTTCGAGGGTAGAGTATTCAACCCAAATTTATTGATTCGACACAAGGGGAGCCAAAGAATATTCTCAAGTATTAGCAGCTGAGTTTTCAATTCAACCACACCTAGAAACTTAATACCTGCAGCAAAGTGTTTAGTAGCAAAGTAATATGATAATAGTGGTAACGGTAGCAAAAGTAATATTTTTGGTTTTATAGTGATTGTAACAGTAGCAACGGAAAAGTAAGTAAGCGAAGAACAATATAGGAAAAGCTCATAGGCAATGGATCAGTGATGGATAATTATGTCAGATGCGATCAATCATGCAACAGTTATAACATAGGGTGACACAGAACTAGCTCTAGTTCATCAATGTAATGTAGGCATGTATTCCGAATATAGTCATACGTGCTTATGGAAAAGAACTTGCATGACATCTTTTGTCCTACCCTCCCGTGGCAGCAGGGTCCTATTGGAAACTAAGGGATATTAAGGCCTCATTTTAATAGAGTACTGGACCAAAGCATTAACACATAGTGAATACATGAACTCCTCAAACTACGGTCATCACCGGTAAGTATCCCGATTATTGTCACTTCAGGGTTAATGGATCATAACACATAATAGGTGACTATAGACTTGCAAGATAGGATCAAGAACTCACATATATTCATGAAAACATAATAGGTTCAGATCTGAAATCATGGCACTCAGGCCCTACTGACAAGCATTAAGCATAACAGACTCCGATCAGCCCTCCCGAGAGAGTTTAGGGCTTGGCGGCGGCTCCGTATCGTAAAACATGATGAATCCTTCTCTTTGATTTTTTCTCCCCGAACACGAATATATGGAGTTGGAGTTGAGGTCGGTGGAGCATCAGGGGCCCATGAGGCAGGGGGCGCGCCCAGGGGTAGGCGCGCCCCCACCCTCGTGGACAGGGTGTGGGCTGCTACCTCTTGAGCACTGCGTTGGTTTTCCCTTGAAGAGGAAAGGGTGATGCAACAAAGTAGCGTAAGTATTTCCCTCAATTTTGAGAACCAAGGTATCAATCCAGTAGGAGGCCACACACAAGTCCCTCGTAACTACACAAAAAAATAAGAACCTCGCAACCAACGCGATAAAGGGGTTGTCAATCCCTTCATGGTCACTCATGAGAGTGAGATCTGATAGAGATAATAATGATAAGATAAATATTTTTGGTATTTCTATGATATAGATTGAAAGTAAAGATTGCAAAATAAATGGTAATAGAAAGTTGACGGGAGATTAATATAATGGAGAATAGACCCGGGGGCCATAGGTTTCACTAGTGGCTTCTCTCAAGATAGCATAAGTATTATGGTGGGTGAACAAATTACTGTCCAGCAATTGATAGAAAAGCGAATAATTATGAGAATATCTAGGCATGATCATGTATACAGGCATCATGTCCGTGACAAGTAGACCGACTCCTGCCTGCATCTACTACTATTACTCCACACATCGACCGCTATCCAGCATGTATCTAGAGTATTAAGTTCATAAGAACAGAGTAACGCATTAGGTAAGATGACATGATGTAGAGGGATAAACTCAAGCAATGTGAAATAAACCCCATCTATTTATCCTCGATGGCAACAATACAATACGTGTCATTTCCCTTTCTGCCACTGGGATCGAGCACCGAGAGATTGAACCCAAAGCTAAGCACTTCTCCCATTGCAAGAAAGATCAATCTAGTAGGCCAAACCAAACTGAGAATTTGAAGAGACTTGCAAATATAACCAATCATACATAAAAGATTTCAGAGAAGAATCAAATATTGTTACCCACAATTCATCGAATCTCGACAAACACACCACAAAAGGAGTTACATCGAATAGATCTCCAAGAAGATCGAGGAGAACTTTGTATTGAGATCCAAAGAGAGAGACAAGAAGCCATCTAGCTAATAGCTATGGACCCGAAGGTCTGAAGTAAACTACTCACACATCATCAGAGGGGCCATGGAGTTGATGTAGAGGCCCTCCGTGATCGATGCCCCCTCCGGCGGAGCTCCGGAAAAGGCCCCAAGATGGGATCTCTTGGGTACAGAAGGTTGCGGCGGTGGAAATAAGGTTTCGTGGTGCTCCTGGATGTTTTCAGGGTATATGAATATATATATATATAGGAGGAAGAAGTAGGTCGATGGAGCCACGAGGGGCCCACGAGGGGGAGGGCCGCCCAGGGGGTAGGCGCGCCCCCTGCCTCGTGGCCTCCTCGGTTGTTCCTTGACGTCCACTCCAAGTGCTCTAGATCACGTTTGTTCCAAAAATCATTCTCCCGAAGGTTTCATTCTGTTTAGACTCCATTTGATATTCCTTTTCTGCGAAACACTGAAATAGGGAAAAAAACAGCAATTTGCACTGGGCCTTGGGTTAATAGGTTAGTCCCAAAAATAATATAAAAGTGTGAAATAAAGCCCATTAAACATCCAAAACAGAATATATATATATATATATAATAGCATGGAACAATAAAAGATTATAGATACGTTGGAGACGTATCAAGCATCCCCAAGCTTAATTCCTACTCGTCCTCGAGTAGGTAAATGATAAAAACAGAATTTTTGATGTGGAATGCTTTCTAGCATACTCTTCAATGTATTTTTCTTTATTGTGGCATGAATATTCAGATCCGAAAGTTTCAAGATAAAAGTTTAATGTTGACATAAAAATAATAATACTTCAAGCATGCTAGCCAAGCAATTATGTCTTATCAAAATAACATAGCCAAAGAAAGATTATCCCTACAAAATCATATAGTTTGGCCATGCTTCATTTTCGTCACACAAAATGCTCTCATCATGCACAACCCCGATGACAAGCCAATCAATTGTTTCATACTTAGCCTTTTCAAACTCTTTCAACTTTTACGCAATATATGAGCGCGAGCCATGGACATAGCACTATGGGTGGAATAGAATATAATGATTGAGGTTGTGTTAGAAGACAAAAAGGAGAAAGTCTCACATTGGCGCGGCTAATCAATGGGCTATGGAGATGCCCACCGATTGATGTCAATGCAAGGAGTAGGGATTGCCATGCAACGGATGCACTAGAGCTATAAATATATGAAAGCTCATCAAAGAAACTAAGTGGGTGTGCATCCAACTTGCTTGCTCACGAAGACCTAGGGCATTTGAGGAAGCCCATCATTGGAATATACAAGCCAAGTTCTCTAATGAAAAATTCCCACTAGTATATGAAAGTGACAAAATAAGAGACTCTCTATCATGAAGATCATGGTGCTACTTTGAAGCACAAGTGTGGAAAAAGGATAGTAACATTGTCCCTTCTCTCTTTTTCTCTCATTTTTTTCTTTGGGCCTTCTTCTTTTTTTTCTTTTATGGCCTCTTTTTTCCTTTTTTTATTTTTCATCCGGAGTCTCATCCCGACTTGTGGGGAAATCATAGTCTCCATCATCCTTTCCTCACATGGGAAAATGCTCTAATGATGATCATAACACTTTTATTTACTTACAACTCAAGAATTACTACTCGATACTTATAACAACATATGACTCTATATGAATGCCTCCGGCAGTGTACCGGGATATGCGATGAATCAAGAGTGACATGTATGAAAAATTAAGCATGGTGGATTTGCCACAAATACGATGTCAACTACATGATCATGCAAGGCAATATGACAATGATGACGCGTGTCATAATAAATGGAACGGTGGAAAAGTTGCATGGCAATATATCTCGGAATGCTATGGAAATGCCATAATAGGTAGGTATGGTGGCTGTTTTGAGGAAGATATAAGGAGGCTTATGTGTGATAGAGCATATCATATCACGGGGTTTGGATGCACCGGCGAAGTTTGCACCAACTCTCAAGGTGAGAAAGGGCAATGCATGGTACCGAAGAGGCTAGCAACGATGGAAGGGTGAGAGTGCGTATAATCCATGGACTCAACATTAGTCATAAAGAACTCACATACTTATTGAAAAAATCTACAAGTCATCAAAACCAAGCACTACGCGCATGCTCCTAGGGGGATAGATTGGTAGGAAAAGACCATCGCTCGTCCCCGACCGCCACTCATAAGGAAAGCAATCAAAGAACACCTCATGCTTCAAATTTGTCACACAACATTTACCATACGTGCATGCTATGGGACTTGCAAACTTCAACACAAGTATTTATCAATTTCACAATTACTCAACTAGCACACCTCTAATATTACCACCTCTATATCTCAAAACAACTATCAAGTATCCAACATCTCTTAGTATTTAATGCACCTTAAGTTTTAATCTTGGATGCCTATCATATTAGGACTAATTTTATAACCAAAGCAAATTACCATGCTGTTCTAAAGGACTCTCAAAATAATATAAGTGAAGCATGAGAGATCTCTAATTTCTATAAAATAAAACCACCATCGTGCTCTAAAAGATATAAGCGAAGTACTAGAGCAAAATTGTCTAACTCAAAAGATATAAGTGAAGCACATAGAGTATTCTAATAAATTTCGATTCATGTGTGTCTCTCTCAAAAGGTGTGTACAAAAAGGATGATTGTGGTAAACTAAAAAGCAAATACTAAAATCATACAAGACGCTCCAAGCAAAACACATATCATGTGGTGGATAAAAATATAGCTCCAAGTAAAGTTACCGATGGATGAAGACGAAAGAGGGGATGCCTTCCGGGGCATCCCCAAGCTTAGGCTTTTAGTTTTCCTTCGATTTTACCTTGGGATGCCTTGGGCATCCCCAATCTTAGGCTCTTGCCACTCCTTGTTCCATAATCCATCAAATCTTTACCCAAAACTTGAAAACTTCACAACACAAAACTTAAACAAAAAATCTCATGAGCTCCGTTAGCGAAAGAAAACAAAACATCACTTCAAGGTACTGTAATGAACTAATTCTTTATTTATCTTGGTGTTAAACCTACTGTATTTCAACTTCTCTATGGTTCATACACTAAAATACTAGCCATAGATTCATCAAAATAAGCAAACAACACACGAAAAACAGAATCTGTCAAAAACATAACAGTCTGTAGTAATCTGTAGGTTTCGGATACTTATGGAACCCCAAATATTCTAAAATAAATTTCTGGACGTTAGGAATTTATATGTTAATCATATTTAAAAAGAATTAACTAAATATCACTCTCCAATAAAAAATGACAGAAAATCTCGTGAACGCTAAAGTTTCTGTTTTTTACAGCATGATCGCAAAGACTTTCCCCAAGTCTTCCCAAAGGTTCTACTTGGCACAAACACTAATTAAAAGCATAAAACCACATATAAACAAAGGATAGATGAATTATTTATTACTAAAAAGAATCAAAAAGCAAGGAACAAATATAAAATTGGGTTGCCTCCCAACAAGCGCTATCGTTTAACGCCCCTAGCTAGGCATAAAAGCAAGGATAGATCTAGGTATTGCCATGATAATGATAAGGTAAATCGCGAAAACTCATCTCATACTCCCTACGTTCAGTAGCAAGCTTTCTTCGTGGCAAGCAAAAGTAATAAAAAGGTCTAAATTTAATGGGACAAAAGTTCCCAAGATCAAGCTCGGGAGGTATTGGTTCCTCCTTTGGCCCCTCATATTGCACAACCAATTCATCATTATAAGCATTCTTTTGGCAAAAAAGCCATGAGCCTTTGTTCAAGGGAAAAACCTAACCCATTATTCTGGATAAAAAATTTGTCATTAAGTTCAGAGATCCTATTAACAAGAACATCGGTAGGAACATTTTTTCTAAGGTTTTCATTAAGAGAAACATGATCTAAAGATCGTAAACGCATAATGTCTTCTTGATAAAAAAGGATTGCTTCTATGGGAGGACGGCCGGTATCCACCCTATAATGCACAAAAATTTCATTGGCCTCTTTTATTATAAATCTAAACTCGTGAGCTAAAAAGATGGTCACTGCTCGCTTAACAGAAGAATGCTCAATATTAGAAAATTCTAGAAAAACCCTTTGTATTGAAGGATGCATATGTAAAAATTGCCTTTCATGTTCAACTATGAGAAAAGATATGGCATCCGCAAGACTACTAGTTTTATGAAGAATAGACCCGCTCATTGTGGGTAAAGCACCGACACAAGTAAAGAAATCTTGAATAACTCCCTTCCCAATAATATTACCGCTACCAATCCGAAACTTTTTAGTGTGTAAAATAGTAGGATTTTCAAGAGGATCATCAATAGCATCAAAGTTTTCCATATTATTATTTTTATCAACGATAGCCCCCCCCCCCAGTTTCAGACATGATGGCAACAAATTGTAAAAGGAACAAGCACACAGAAGGGAGGAAGGAAAAGGAGGGCGAATAAAACGGCAAGGGTGAAGTGGGCGAGAGGAAAACGAGAGCAAATGGCAAATAATGTAATGTGAGGGATAAGAGTTTGTGATGGGTACTTGGTATGCCTTGACTTGTGTGTAGACTCCCCGGCAACGGCCCCAGAAATCCTTCTTGCTACCTCTTGAGCACTGCGGTGGTTTTCCCTTGAAGAGGAAAGGGTGATGCAGCAAAGTAGCATAAGTATTTCCCTCAGTTTTGAGAACCAAGGTATCAATCCAGTAGGAGGCCACACGCAAGTCCCTCGTACCTACACAAACAAATAAGAACCTCGCAACCAACACGATAAATGGGTTGCCAATCCCTTCACGGTCACTTACGAGAGTGAGATCTGATAGAGATAACAATGATAAGATAAATATTTTTGGTATTTTTATGATATGGATTGAAAGTAAAGATTGCAAAATAAACGATAATAGAAAGTTGACGGGAGATTAATATAATGGAGAATAGACCCGAGGGCCATAGGTTTCACTAGTGGCTTCTCTGAAGATAGCATAAGTATTATGGTGGGTGAACAAATTACTGTCGAGCAATTGATAGAAATGCGAATAATTATGAGAATATCTAGGCATGATCATGTATATAGGCATCACGTCCGTGACAAGTAGACCGACTCCTGCCTGCATCTACTACTATTACTCCACACATCGACCGCTATCCAGCATGCATCTAGAGTATTAAGTTCACAAGAACAGAGTAACACATTAGGTAAGATGACATGATGTAGAGGGATAAACTCAAGCAACATGAAATAAACACCATCTTTTTATCCTCGATGGCAACAATACAATACGTGTCGTTTCCCTTTCTGTCACTAGGATCGAGCATCACAAGATTGAACCCAAAGCTAAGCACTTCTCCCATTGCAAGAAAGATCAATCTAGTAGGCCAAACCAAACTGATAATTCGAAGAGACTTGCAAAGATAACCAATCATACATAAAAGATTTCAGAGAAGAATCAAATATTGTTCATAGATAGACTCGATCATAAACCCACAATTCATCGGATCTCGACAAACACACCACAAAAAGAGTTACATCGAATAGATCTCCAAGAAGATCGAGGAGAACTTTGTATTGAGATCCAAAGAGAGAGACAAGAAGCCATCTAGCTAATAGCTATGGACCCGAAGGTATGAAGTAAACTACTCACACATCATCGGAGGGGCCATGGAGTTGATGTAGAGGCCCTCTGTGATCGATGCCCCCTCCGGCGGAGCTCTGGAAAAGGCCCCAAGATGGGATCTCTTGGGTACATAAGGTTCCGGCGGTAGAAATAGGGTTTCGTGGTGCTCCTGGATGTTTTCACGGTATATGAATATATATAGGAGGAAGAAGTAGGTCGGTGGAGCCACGAGGGGGGAGGGCGCGCCAAGGGGGGTAGGCGCGCCCCCTGCCTCGTGGCCTCCTCGGTTGTTTCTTTACGTCCACTCCAAGTCCTCTAGACCACGTTTGTTCCAAAAATCACGCTCCCAAAGGTTTCATTCCGTTTGAACTCCTTTTGATATTCCTTTTCTGCGAAACACTGAAATAGGCAAAAAAACAGCAATTTGCACTGGGCCTTGGGTTAATAGGTTAGTCCCAAAAATAATACTCCCTCCATTCCTTAATATAGGGTGTATAGTTTTTGGCATGGAAATTAAAGAACGCACGTGGAGGGAAATTTTCACAAGTTTTGGGCGAGATTCACCTGACTAATTAACATGAGAAAATAGAGGAGCTTGCCTGGTATAAGGAAATGTAACCAAATCCTTAAAAATATATCCAAACAAGTGGTGCAACACAATACACCTTAAATTTTGGATTTTTTTCTCAAAAAACTATACACCTTATATCAAGGAATGGAGGGAGTATAAAAGTGTAAAATAAAGCCCATTAAACATCCAAAACAGAATATATAATAGCATGGAACAATCAAAAATTATAGATACGTTGGAGACGTATCATGGGCCCCCTGACGTGGATTATTCTTCCAGTATTTTTTATATATTCCCAAAATAATCTCCGTTGATTTTCAGGTCATTCCGAGAACTTTTATTTCTGCACAAAAATAACACCATGGCAATTTTGCTGAAAACAGCGTCAGTCCGGGTTAGTTCCATTCAAATCATGCAAGTTAGAGTCCAAAACAGGGGCAAAAGTGTTTGGAAAAGTAGATACAACGGAGACGTATCAATTCTCAATTTTCTCGTATCCTATAGACTTGGCGGCTGACATATATTCATATGAGAAGGGTTTCGATGTTTACCTCAAAGCACTCTTTCATCAAGTTGACTAAGCCGGCCTCCATGTCTCGACTGAATGAAGGCGGCTTAGATAGCCCGAGTGAATCTCACTGGCGCTGAAGCCGGTGTAGCTTTCCAAGTCCAATTTCCATTTGCCTTTGTCAGCAACTGAAAATTCTTCCTTGGCACTGTGTTTTGATAAAACAATGGGGTTGTCTGGCTCTGTATAACCAGCCCCAGTGATTACAACATCTTGAGCCTCTTCAACAGGCTTGATGGTACTTGGCGGCTCAGTGCGGGGCGGGTCAACGCCCATTGGATCCACCATGACATCGTGAGTTTCTGGTGGCAGGTCATCAGCAGCAGCCACCAGATTTTGTTGAGAGGTTTCAGAGGTGTTTAGTTTCTCTGGTTCAGCAACCTTGGGTCTTCGGCCGACTTAATTACCATAAAATTCTTGCTAGGTTTGGCTATGCCGCTGAAAGTAAGACATATAAGGATATCAGTATAGCAGTATACAAGTATTGAAGTAGAAAAGTCTAGTATACTCACCTAGGAGCAAGTTTGAAGGGAGGAATTTGGGTTCGAGTGGAGTCGCCAGAGGATGAATGAGAAGTTCCCCGATAATTTGAGTCGGACAAATTAAGTGGTTGAGAGATAAGACCCGACTTAGGAAAGGAGAGGGTTGAAATTTGTGGCACCTCATTCCGGCGTTTCCGAGGAACCGGCGTGCTGGGTAAGCCGGAGGAGAGATCTCCGCAGCCGCTGTTCTGGGTTGTGCGGCGAACTTCATGTTGTTGTTTCTTCAAAATAAAGTTGGGATCCAAGTAAGCTAAAGGGTGAGATAACCTTACTTTCCGGCTCGCTTGTCGAACTTTCTATCTTGGCAGAGTTTCTGAGTCGGAGGAAAGGATAGTTACCTCTTCACCATCTGCATGGCGGGCCTCCGCGTTATCCTGATAGCAATCAGTGTCAATAAGATGTACAAAAAAGGATCCAAGGGAGTCAAGTTCTACCTTCGACTCATATTCCAGAGTAAAGGGGTCAATTGCATCTGTCTTCTTCTTGGCATGCTTCTTGGGAGCCTTGTTCTTTGCCCTGACCTTTTTGGATGGCTTATTGATGGTAGCTGGAACTACGTCGGTATTTCCCTGGAGAGGGAGAGATGATGTAGCACAGCGACGGTAGGTATTTCCCTCAGTTATGAAACCAAGGTATCGAACCAGTAGGAGAACCAAGCAACACAACATAAGCAACACCTGCACACAGATAACAAATCCTCGCAACCCAATGTGTTAAAGGGGTTGTCAATCCCTTTCGGGTAACGGCACCAGAAATGGCACGTGGACGGGAGATAAAGTTGTAAATATTGATAGATTGAACGCCAAATAAAATATTGTAGCAAGGTATTTTTGGATTTTTGGTTTAATAGATATGAATAAAAATGC
This sequence comes from Triticum urartu, assembly GCF_056163025.1. Lineage (NCBI taxonomy): Eukaryota > Viridiplantae > Streptophyta > Magnoliopsida > Poales > Poaceae > Triticum > Triticum urartu. The sequence goes on from NC_141876.1 coordinate 465,910,692, forward strand.
AAAGGAATAATAGATCGCAAGGCAAATATATGAGAAAGAAGACCTGCGGGCCGTAGGTTTCACTAGTGGCTTCTCTCGAGAAAAATAGCAAACGATGGGTAAACAAATTACTATTGATCAATTGATAGAACTTCAAATAATTATGACGATATCCAGGCAATGATCATTACATAGGCATCACGTCCAAGATTAGTAGACCGACTCCTGCCTGCATCTACTACTATTACGCCACACATCGACCGCTATCCAGCATGCATCTAGTGTATTAAGTTCATGGAAAAATGGAGTAATGCAATAAGAATGATGACATGATTTAGACAAGATCCGTTTATCTATATGGCGGTAGATATAGATCTCGTATTTTTATCCTTAGTAGCAACAATACATACGTGTCGGTTCCCTTTCTGTCACTGGGATCAAGCACCATAAGATCGAACCCACTACCGGGCACCTCTTCCCATTGCAAGATAAATAGATCAAGTTGGCCAAACAAAACCCAAATATCGGAGAAGAAATACGAGGCTATAAGATATCATGCATAAAATAGATCAAAGAAACTCAAATACTTTCATGGATATAAAAACATAGATCTGATTATAAACTCGAAGTTTATCAATCCCAACAAACACACTGCAAAAGAGTTACATCATATGGATCTCCAAGAGACCATTGTATTGAGAATCAAGAGAGAGATGAAGCCATCAAGCTACTAACTGCGGACCCGAGGGTCTACAAAGAACTACTCATGCATCATCAGAGAGGCATCAATGGAGGTGGTGAACCCCATCCGAGATGGTGTTTAGATTGGATCTGGTGATTCTGGACTCTGCGACGGCTAGATGAATATTTCATCGACTCCCCTAGGGTTCTGGTATTTTTGGGGTATTTATAGAGCAAAGAGGCAGTCTGGGGGGCACCCGAGGTGGGCACAACCCACCAGGGTGCGCCTGGGCCTCCTGGCGCGCCCTGGTGGGTTGTGCCCCCTCCGGGCACCCCCCCAAGTGCAACTAGGGCCCATTGCTTTCCTTCTGGCCCATATAAAATCTTCATAAAGTTTCGTGACATTTGGACTCCATTTGATATTGATTTCTATGATGTAAAAAACATTGAAAAAATAGCAACTAACACTTGGCACTATGTCAATAGGTTAGTACCAAAAAATGATATAAAATGACTATAAAATGATTATAAAACATCCAAGATTCATAATAAAACAACATGGAACAATAAAAAATTATAGATACATTGCAGACGTATCAGCATCCCCAAGCTTAACTCCTACTCGTCCTCGAGTAGGTAAGCGATAAAAACAGAATTTTTGATGTGGAGTGATGTTCATCAAGTCATATCATATTATTTTCTTTATAGCATGGACATTTGGAATTTTATGTGATTCAAAGCAATAGTCTAGTTTTGACATAATAATTTAGATATTCAAGCATATTAACAAGCAACCACGTCTTTCAAAATATCAATGCTAAAATAAGTTATCCCTAGCCCATCATGCTCAAACATTGATCCATTCATGAAACACACTCAAATATTAACTACACCCAATACTTGAGCACGATCATATTGCCTCCTAGTTGATGCTTTTATGACAGAATATGGAGACTCAAAATAAAAATTGCATAAAGTAAAAGAAAGGCCCTTCGTAGAGGGAAGTAGGTATTTGTAGAGGTGTTAGAGCTCAAAGTGAAAATTTTGAGATAAAAACATTTTCGGAGGTGTATCCATCCCACCAACGAAAACGACTTAGAGTTCCCAATACTTTCCATGCTTAGATATATCATAGGCGGTTCCCAAATAGAAAATAAAATGTATTCCTTTTTCCACCATAACTTTCGCTTTCCATGGCTAACAGTATCCACGGGTGCCCTCCATACCAACACTTTCCAGGGAATTTATTATTTGACAACATAAAGTAAATTCATTTATTTTTTTCATTTCGGTACTGGGCATCCCTAATACCTTTGCCTTACTCTCGTGCAATGACAAGTGAATAAACACTCATCTTGAGAATAACACATCTAGCATGGAAAATATTAGCCACCCCTCACCGCTCCGCGAGCGAAACAAACACACAAAAGAGAAGTTTATTTTGAAAATTAGAGATGGCACATGCAAATTTTCTTAGAACGGCAAAAGAATACCGCACATAGGTAGATATAGTGGAGTCATGTGGCAAAACTGGTTTAAAGGATTTTGGATGCACAGGTAGAGGTCATACTTAGTGCAAAATGAAGGCTAGCAAAAGATTGGGAAGCGACCAACCAAGAAACAAATAATCTCATAAGCAAGCATTAAGCATAATTAACACCGAATAATTCACCACAAGTAGGATATAATTTTCATTGCATGATTATTGACTTTCGTGCATGCAGAGGGAATCACAACCTTAACACCAATATTCCTACTAAAGCATAATTACTCATCAAGATGACTCACATATCACATCATCATATCCCAAAACTATTACTAACAATCAAGTTTATTTTGTCCAATGATCTTCATGACATTTTCTTTTACTTTACCCTTCTTGGATATCTATCACTTTGGCACTAATTTTCATGTGTTGCTTTTCATAAGCTCAAACAAATATAAGTGAAGATCATGAGCATAACAAATTTCTTTCTCTCAAAATAATTTAAGTGAAGCAAGAGAGAATTTCTTCAAAATTTTACTAACTCTCAAATAAATCTAAGTGAAGAAAGAGAGCATTTGTTCAAAAATAACAAGCACACCATGCTCAAGAAGATATAAGTGAAGCACTAGAGCAAGTCCTAGCTCATAAAAGATTTAAATGAAGCATAGAGAGAAATTCTAACAAATCATGACATAATTTTTTCTCTCTCAAATAGGTGTGTCCAGCAAGGATTTATGACTTAAAACACAAAATAAAACAAGCAAAAACACATATCATACAATACGCTCCAAGCAAAACACATATCATGTGACGAATAAAAATATAGTCTCGAGTAAAATACCGATAGTTGTTGGAAGAAAGCGGGGATGCCACTCGGGGGTATCCCTAAGCTTAGTTGGTTGCTCATTCTTGAATAATAGCTTGGGATGCCGGGGAATCCCCAAACTTAGGCTCTTACATCCTTCCTTCATCCATCATAAGATAACCCAAAACTTGAAAACATCAATCACACAAAACTCAACAAAGCCTTCATGAGATCCGTTAGTATAAGAATAATAAACCACTACTATAAGTGTTGTATCAAACCAATTCATAATTTTTTTGTATTATATCTACTGTATTCCAACTTTTCTATGGCAAAAACTCATCAAAGAAAACCATAGAGCCATCAAAATAAGCACACAACACAAAGAAAACAAAATCTGTCAAAACAGAACAGTCTGTAGCAATCTGACTATTTCGAATACTTATGTAACTCAAAAAACTCTGAAAATTAGGACGGCCTGAGAAATTTGTATATGATCTACTGCAGCTGGAATGGGTATTTTATCGCTCTCTGGTAAAAAATTAAAATTAATTTTGTGAGCGTAAAAGTTTCTGTTTTTCAGCAAGATCACACAACTATTGCCCAAGAAGATCCTAAAGCCTTTACTTGGCACAAACACTAATTAAAACACAAAAACACAATCATAATTGAAGCATAATTGTGCTAACACTCAAGAACATAAAGCAAAAAGCAAAAATAAATTTTATTCATTGGGTTGCCTCCCAACAAGTGCTATAGTTTTACGCCCTTAGCTAGGCATAAAGCAAGGATCTAAGTTTTGTCATCTTTGTCCAACTCTTCAATCAAAAACTTAGAATCCCTCAAAGAATTAGAATAAATATTTTCAATAACAACACTCCTAGGAATAAATTCAAAGATTTTATTCTTGCAAAAAGGATCTTTCATCACTTCAACAAAATCAGGGTGGATACTAATCATCTTAAGATCACCTTTATTGCTATCACTAGGAGTTGCACCCTTATTTTTTGATCTCCTACTCCTTATGGGGGTTTCCTCAATAATTTTAGTGGTAGTAAAAGTCGTGCTTAGATTACTAAATATTTCTTCCAATTTATCGATCTGAGTCGGACTTTCTTCTATTCTTTCATGGATTAAAGTACCCCTTTCTTTTAATAACTTAAAAATATCGCCCGCTTTTGATCCAAGATTAGTGGAAAAATTATGCATCTTTTTATGTATAATTTCCATATGATTTTCGGTGAGCATTTTCTTTTTGATAGCATCTAGTCTTTCCATAACATGCTCAAGAGTCAAAATTATTTTGTTAATCGTAAGAGGTGGTGAGCCCACTAAATTTCCCATAGCATTAAGAGCATCAAAAGGAGGACTCATTAAGAAATTTCCACCGGTAATTGTATCAAGGACAAATCTATACCAAGTGGTGATGCCAACAAAAAATCAATGCAAAACACAACGGTAGGTTCCTTACGGGTAGATCTATTATGAGCCTTGCAAATTCTATAACAAGCATATTTTAAACTTTCTCCTCCCCTTTTTTAAAAGTTGAGAACCTCGTTCTCGGGAGTGCAAGCAATAGAGGAAGAATTATCCATGACGGCAAACAAGATCTCACGCACAAAAACATATCCGGCAAGAAAACGGCGAACGGAAAAGGAGAGGCGAATAAAACGACAAATTTTTGTGAAGTGGGGGAGAGGAAAACGAGAGGCAAATGGCAAATAATGTAAATTTCAAGGAGATGATATTTGTGATTAGGAACCTGGTATTTCTTAAAGATCCTCCTCGGCAACGGCGCCAGAAATTCTCCTTGATGGTAGCTGGAACTACGTTGGTATTTCCTTGGAGAGGGAGGGATGATGTAGCATAGCGATGGTAGGTATTTCCCTCAGTTATGAAACCAAGGTATCGAACCAGTAGGAGAACCAAGCAACACAACGTAGGCAGCACCTACACACAGATAACAAATCCTCGCAACCCGACGTGTTAAAGGGGTTGTCAATCCCTTTCGGGTAATGGCGCGAGAGATGGCACGTGGACGTGAGGCAAATTGTAGTAGATTGATAGATCAAATGCCAAATAAAATAAATTGTAGCAAGGTATTTTTGGATTTTTGGTTTAATAGATCTAAATAAAAATGCAAAGGAAAAGTAGACCGCAAGGCAAATATATGAGGAATAAGACCTGAGGGCCGTAGGTTTCACTAGTGGCTTCTCTCGAGAAAAATAGCAAACTGTGGGTAAACAAATTACTGTTGGGCAATTGATAGAACTTCAAATAATTATGATGATATCCAGGCAATGATCATTACATAGGCATCACGTCCAAGATTAGTAGACCGACTCCTGCCTGCATCTACTACTATTACTCCACACATCGACCGCTATCCAGCATGCATCTAGTGTATTAAGTTCATGGAAAAACAGAGTAATGCAATAAGAACGATGACATGATGTAGACAAGATCCATTTATCTATATGGCGGTAGATATAGATCTCGTCATTTTATCCTTAGTGGCAACGATACATATGTGTCGGTTCCCTTTCTGTCACTGGGATCAAGCACCGTAAGATCGAACCCACTACTGGGCACCTCTTCCCATTGCAAGATAAATAGATCAAGTTGGCCAGACAAAATCCAAATATCGGAGAAGAAATACGAGGCTATAAGAGATCATGCATAAAAGAAATCAAAGAAACTCAAATACTTTCATGGTATAAAAACATAGATCTGATCATAAACTCAAAGTTCATCGATCCCAACAAACACACTACAAAAAGAGTAACATCATATGGATCTCCAAGAGACCATTGTATTGAGGATCAAGAGAGAGAGATGAAGCCATGTAGATACTAACTACGGACCCAAAGGTCTACAAAGAACTACTCACGCATCATCAGAGAGGCACCAATGGAAGTGGTGAGCCCCTCCGTGATGGTGTCTAGATTGGATCTGGTGATTCTGGACTCTACGACGGCTGGATGAATATTCCGTCGACTCCCCTAGGGTTCTGGTATTTTGGGGTATTTATAGAGAAAAGAGGCGGTCTGAGGGGCACCCGAGGTGGGCACAACCCACCGGGGCACGCCTGGTCCTCCTGGCGCGCCCTGGTGGGTTGTGCCCCCCTCGGGGCACCCCCCAGGTGCAACCAGGGCCCATTGCCTTCCTTCTGGCCCATAAAAAGTCTCCGTAAAGTTTCGTGGCATTTGGACTCCGTTTAATATTGATTTTCTGCGATGTAAAAAAACATGGAAAAACAGCAACTGGCACTTGGCACTATGTCAATAGGTTAGTACCAAAAATGATATAAAATGACTATAAATGATTATAAAACATCCAAGATTGATAAGAAAACAACATGGAACAATCAAAAATTATAGATACTTTGGAGACGTATAAATCTCCAAGAGACCATTGTATTGAGAATCAAGAGAGAGATGAAGCCATCTAGCTACTAACTACGGACCCGAAGGTCTACAAAGAACTACTCACGCATCATCGGAGAGGCACCAATGGAGGAGGTGAACCCCATCCGTGATGGTGTTTAGATTGGATCTGGTGATTCTGGACTCTGTGGCAGCTGGATGAATATTTCGTCGACTCCCCTAGGGTTCTAGTATTTTTGGGGTATTTATAGAGTAAAGAGGTGGTCCAGGGGGCACCCGAGGTGAGCACAACCCACCAGGGCATGCCTGGGCCTCCTAGCGCACCTTGGTGGGTTGTGCCCCCTCGGGGCACCCCCAAGGTGCAACCAGGGCCCATTGCCTTCCTTCTGGCCCATAAAAAATCTCCGTAAAGTTTTGTGGCATTTGGACTCCATTTGATATTGATTTTCTGCGATGTAAAAAACATGAAAAAATAGCAACTAGCACTTGGCACTATGTCAATAGGTTAGTACCAAAAAATGATATAAAATGATTATAAAACATCCAAGATTGATAATAAAACAGCATGGAACAATCAACAATTATAGATACGTTGGAGACGTATCACTTATCCTGAAGTCTTTTATTCTAGAAAGGATCATCGGCCTAAGGAAAGCATGTAATAGTAAGAAGACAATATATGAGACGAATAAGATAATAATGAAGCTTGAAATACTTACAGCCGGAGTCGGGTTAAGAGTGCAAAAGGGGTTCGGCCCCGTCTTGCTGCAAGTTGCTAAGCTCTCGTTGAGCAGCATTTTTGTTATTTCATTGATCTCCTTGTCACTTAGACGAATTTGGTAGTGACGTTGTGGATCTTTGGTGTCACCGTGTACTCACACATTAAGCCGGGGCGGCGGCTCAGTGGCATGACCCTCCAGGCAACCCAGCATCGGACCAAATCGACGCCAGTTAAGCTGTTGGCCATTAAGGCTCTTATCTTGCTGAAGGCGGGCGTGTATTTGGCCCGTTCAGCGGCACTGATCCGATCCAGAAGTGGATTTCTTGGATTAAGCTCGTGGTCACGGAAACCCGGTAGAGGGTTCTCACCTGCCGGAGAGGTGTCTTGGCAGTAGAACCAAGTCTGATTCCAGTCTTTGGGGTGACTAGGAAGCGTGGCCGCAGGAAAGACAACGTCTTTTTATCGTCTTTGGATAGATATCCCGCCAAGTTCAAGACTGGGTCCATCGGTCATTTCTATTTGGCGGTTTAAATAATAAAATTCTCTAAAGAAATCAATAGTGGGTTCCTCCTGAAGATACACTTCGCAAAAGACTTGGAGGTTGCAAATGTTGCAGACTGAATTGGGCCCGATATCTTGCAGATGAAGTTGATAAAAATTCAGGACATCATGAAAGAACTTTGAGCCGGGTGGAGAGAAACCCCGGCTCATATGATCAGCGAACACTATGAATTCGCCTTCCTTGGGTACATGTCTGGTTTCAGCCACTAGAGCTCGCCAATGGATAACCTCTTTGGCTGATAAAACACCCACTTGAACATATTAGTTCAGAGCTTGTTCCGTCATAGTGGAAGCAACCCAATCACATGAGGTGACGGTTTTAGTCATTTTTCGTTATGGAAGGCCTCAGAAGGAAATATTGGCGGGTTAAAATTCATAGTAGAAAACTTTAGATAAATACTGGCGGTTTAAAAGGATCGGAAATAAGCCGGCAGTCATTTGGCGGGTTACAAAATTTCAGTTAAGCCGCCCCCATGGCAGTGATAGATCGGGTATCTACAGATATGGAATGGAATAAAAGTTCACTAAGTGTTGGGTAAACAGGTTTTACAAGTCTTGCTTATAATTTTGGATCTACATCGGTCCAGAAAATGAGAATAATTCTTAAAACTAAAGCTATGGCAGTGGTAGAATTTGTGAATTGAAATTGAATCTTGGGCAGAGGGGTATGTCTATAGTTGGAAGATGGTGCTAAACTATTTCTGCGCAGCATCAGTACTGTTTTCAAATCAAACTAAGCAGTCAAGAAAGAAGCTTCGATGAACAGTGAAGAACACCAACGAATAGCCAAAACCCTAATGCGGATTTGGTATGAGCGGAGATAAGTGCTTACTGATGTTGATGAACAGCGGAGGAGCACCGCAGTTTTCTGGTCCGTTCAGATTGATGCAGTAGCCGGAGTTGACGCTGTTGAAGAAGGACAACGGCGGCGGTGCTCGGTCGCAGCGGAGTCACGAGCGGGAAGAAGAAGATGCGAGGGCACGGGTAAAAAGTAAAAAATAAGGCCCCCTGTCCCTATTTATAAGGAAGTGAAAAGAGGGCGTGCATGAAAACCAAGGAAGCAAAATGATTATGTTAACGATATGGACGCCTCGATTTTCGAGAAGTCTATTAAGATAAGGATCCGTTGAGATATTTTGAGCCTTGTGCGGAATGAATGCATGTGACATCATGGCAATTTAAGATAACTCTGTTTATGTGACGTCATGGCAGCTTACATCGATCTACTGAAGATTCGGCATGGGTGCATTTCTACTAAGGCAAAGGTGAAGATTGATATGAACAAGTTCAAATCAACATGGGGCCTAATGTTGAGGATATAGCCCTGAGGTATGACCCGCCCAGGAGGGGCCGGGTTATACCGTTGGCGGCTTATCATGAAAAAGGTCCGAGGAGGCCCAAGAAGAAACACGAAGACGGCGGATCATGGAGGCAGGCCGGATGAAGGCCCAAGACCCGGGCCTGTGAACCGCCGAAGGAAGACTTGATCTGTAACGCAAGATTAGTTAGAAACCGAGCCAGTCACATTGAGTGAGCTGGCCGGGACTCTGTAAGCCGCCAGGTCCCAACCTGTGTATATAAAGGGGCGACCCGGCGGTGGGTTAACTCAAGAAACAACCAATCGAGAGCTAGGTCAAGCGTATTCGCTCCCTTGTACTCGAAACTCAAGCAATACAACTAGAAGTAGGAAGTAGACTTTTACCTCGTTGAGAGGGGCCGAACCTGGGTAAACTCCCTGTGTCCTTTGTCTCGTTCAACCCCTTTAAGCTAACCTAGTTGCGATGGCTCCACACCTAAGTCCTTTTGCTAGGACACCTGTCGTGACAAATCCATGATAGGACCCCTACCCCGAGGTCTGCTTATTTCACACCGACACTTGTGTGCACAAAATTAGGGAATGTGATCAGGTTTTCTTTCATTTCATGCATAATTTGACATCTCTGTCCGCATATGTTTACAAGTACAGAAGGGATCTTTTAATGAACCTTCAGGGTAAGTTTTAACATTAGTAGTACCATATTGTGCTTCTCTTATTGAAACTTAATTTATGATTTGACAAAATTAAATGGTTCAACAGTTGCATATCCAATCCAAAGTATAACAGTACAATACATTCGTCATTCCTACATGAGATGAAGCCAAGCATGATAAGCTCCATTCTTGTAAGCATGTACTTCTCTATTCATATATCTAAACATACAATTTGAGTTATTTACACAAGGTTGCCTTTTTCGTAGAAAATTAAGAAAATTTTGGTAGAAGTCCTAGAAATCAGGAATAAAGGTGTAATTCTGCTCCGCACATGTAATGGCAATGTACAATTTGACAGAAAGTACAAAAAATCTTCGAATGACGGACGTCTTCAGATAGCATCGGGATGAAAGAGTTTTGTACAACAATGTGTAGTTGTTCAAGGATCAAAATTCCAAATGGATATTTTTGTACGCAATGGTATGGCCAGTATGTTCTTTGATCATGCTATCTAGGATTCAAAACACATGTAAAGATGAATGTATGTAGTATGACACTATTGAGTCTTTTTTTTGCTGTATTATATCTGATAGTCCATAGAGGAAACATTTCGCTACAAAATGTTTGTCAGATATAACACTTGTGTAGATTGATATCATAATCCTCATCATGTAATACTAGATTAATGATATGTTAATCGTTGGTTTAGGATTAATCCAATTGTTGCATCACCACATATGTGCCTAACTATGATTAGTTTTATACTCACATGATAGCCATGGTTTTTTCAGAAAAACAACCGATTATGCATATGTTGTAGAAAATAGCAATGGAACAAAGTAAGGATACATCGAAATGAGCATAGTCTTCTAGCGAGTATTGAAACCACGATAACATAACACATATTGTGCCATCATTCTCAAGATACCATAACATAGCACATTGATAATATTATACATCACGCAAACTGAAGAAACTTTTATACATTGCACAAGTGAAGATACAGAAACCATAACACACATCTCAAGAAACGAGATGTTATGAATGAACAGAATGTCAACACATGAATTTAGTCTTGTTACTCTAGGATTATGCATTTTTGTGAGTTGGCAAAAACCATAATATGTTGTCGGGAACCCCCTATCCGTTCACTTTCAGTTGGAAGCCGACAGTAACTTGTCCATCTAATTCCAACCGGCAAACATCAGGTTCTCCTTGTGTTGGTTTCCCATTCCTGTAACAGTCTCCACAAAAAATGTAGATAAAACCATGCCTCGACATTGGCACAATTTCATTTTTTATGTGTATTTCTAGACCGACAACCACAAGAGGATAGTTCATGCCAACAAAAACAAATAAGTCACCAACATTATGCCTTCTCACCCATTTTTCACTCGACATATAAACTGCATTTGCATTTATCTCAAACATATTGCATCGTAACTGTTTATACTGAAACACGGACTGCCCAACATAATGGACAAGTGGATTATCTGACCGGCTGGTCAATTGGTTTCTTATGCATCACCAGACCTACGAATCAGTAGGATGGAAGTATGATGGGTACTACGCGGGCATAAGTACCAATCTGAGTTTGAGGCAATATGTTGAGGCAATTCATTAATTATCGGTGATTCCACGCGTGTTGGAACAATATTTGCACCTGTCGATAGTAAAACAAATGTTGGTGAACCAAATTAAGCAAAAATGTAAAGATTTTAAATGTAAAAATACTTACCAAAAGTTTTAAGGTTCCAATGGAACATTGAACCTTCAGCACCAACTACAAAAATATAGTTCCAATGGAGCAGAGCATCCACATAATTGTGTTGCGGAACATCACTATTTTTCAACAATCAATTTATGTCAGATGATCTCACAATTGCAATAGCAATATCAAACACTGTGATGACATAATAATCCTTGTAACCCTTTGATTTAATTGGAGTTTTGTACAGTGTAACTTTCTTAAGCCTTCTAAGTTGGAAGTTCTAATACAAAAATCGTGTTGGATTTGAATGGTCGAGAGATTCAAAACCAACGGCTGACAAAGGTGGGAGCATAGCTTTGTCGCCTGTATACACATTGTAGCTATATAAATTATTGTGACCACCTATCATAACAAGCCAATCATCTTTCCCACCAATTCATTATTTGGATTTCTCAAACGGCATCAATGCTTGACAGATTTCCTTGTCCAAGGGAACCAAAGTACATATATCTCCAGATTGACATACTCTAGGTCCCTATAGACCAACATCAGGTTACGGCTGAGGGAGTCCTGAATTGGCGGGTCCTCGGGTGTCCGGGATGTTTAATATGGGTCAGACTGATGGGCCATGAAGATACAAGCAGAAGACTTCCCTCGTGTCCGGGTAGGACTGCTATATGCGTGGACGGCAAGTTTGGTGTCCGGATATGTTATTTCCTTCCCCCGCAAACCGACTCTGTACAACCCTAGATCCCTCCAGTGTGTATATAAACCAGAGGGTTTAGTCCGTAGAGGCTATCAGAATTCTCATAGGCTAGACAACTTGGGTTTAGCCATTACGATCTCTAGGTAGATCAACTCTTGTAACCCCTATATTCATCGAATACAATCAAGCAGGACGTAGGGTTTTACCTCCATTGAGAGGGACCAAACCTGGGTAAACATTGTGTCCCACTTGTCCCTTGTTACCCTCGATCCTCAGACGCATAGTTCGGGACCCCCTACCCGAGATATGTCGGTTTTGACACCGACATTGGTGCTTTCATTGAGAGTTCCACTGTGTTGTCGATAGAAGGATCGATGGCTCGCCTTGTCATCAGTAATAATGTCACTTCTTGAAGGAACCTAGCTTCGGGACATGTCCTCCAGCTCGGCGGTTTAACTGTGGGTACCCGTACGGCTGTCAAGCTGGCGACGCCCCCCTCGATCGCCAAACATTACATCCGCATCGGCCTCGAACACTCTAAAAAGATGGATCCGGCGGACGTCTCGTCCTTGAACGAGCTGCTAGATCGCATCGCCGCCCTGGCTTGCAACGGATTATGATCGGATCAGGCTCAAACCCGATCAGAGGGAAATCAATTCCCCGCCAATCACCCATCTGGTAGCGGTCGTTGATGAACGAGCCGAAAACACTTCTTCCCCTAAGTTAAACACCAGCTATGTTCGGATCTCCAAGCCCCTCGAGCCGGACACCCTCCCTCGGGATGAAATTTCACGTCCTCCAAACTCAGGGTCGGACATAGGGCCCGGAAAGCACTTGGATCTTCCTGGACCTGAACTGGTAACCTTGGAGATTTTTCAAGCTTCGGATTCAATCTTGGGTCGGGATTCAGGTTTTAGCCCACCCACCCACCACAATCAATACTATCCAAGTAATTCAGGCCCTCCAGACATATGTGACCTAATGTATGTATGGCAATAAACTCGGGAAACGGTCCATCACTTCTGGGCCAGATTCTTCCTTGTTAAAAACAAGATCAAAGATTGCGGCGATGATTATGCAGTTTTGGTTTTTTATCGTAATTGTACGGACGACGGAATTCCGAACACCCTCAACCGCCATCGCATACAGAACTTTACGGAATTGTCACACTTAGTACAGATGTACTGCACGATGGAAAAGACATGGAAGGCCTAGAAAACCCGGTTGGAACCCGCTGCCTTTAAGCAGTCCACCACACAGGAAAAACGGATACACCTTTACGAGGCATCCGATCATAAGCCCGTCAGCAAGAAAAACAAACCCTTTACGGGATACAGAACATTTCTTGACAAACTCCTTGACAAACCTTGTCAGATACATGCGACGCCGAGCACTAAGCCAACTCACGATCTTCGGGCATGTTGGGTGATACGTCTCCAACGTATCTATAATTTTTGATTGTTCCATGCTATTATATATTCTATTTTGGATGTTTAATGGGATTTATTTTACACTTTTATATTATTTTTGGGACTAACCTATTAACCCAAGGCCCAGTGCAAATTTTTGTTTTTTTGCCTATTTTAGTGTTTCGCAGAAAAGGAATACCAAACGGAGTCGAAACGAAATGAAACTTTTGGGAGCGTGATTTTTGGAACAAACGTGATCTAGAGGACTTGGAGTAGATGTCAAGCAACCAACGAGGTGGCCACGAGGCAGGGAGGCGCGCCCTCCCCCCTCTTGGCTCCACCGACCTACTTCTTCCTCCTATATATGTTCATATACCTCGAAAACATCCAGGAGCACCACGACACCCTATTTCCACTGCCGCAACCTTCTGTACCCAAGAGATCCCATCTTGGGGCCTTTTTCGGAGCTTCGCCGGAGGGGGCATCGATCACGGAGGGCCTCTACATCAACTCCATGGCCCCTCTGATGATCTATGAGTAGTTTACTTCAGACCTTCGGGTCCATAGCTATTAGCTAGATGGCTTCTTCTCTCTCTTTGGATCTCAATACAAAGTTCTCGATCTTCTTGGAGATCTATTCGATGTAACTCTTTTTGCGGTGTGTTTGTCGAGATCCAATGAATTGTGGGTTTATGATCAAGTCTATCTATGAACAATATTTGATTCTTCTCTGAAATCTTTTATGTATGATTGGTTATCTTTGCAAGTCTCTTCGAATTATCAGTTTGGTTTGACCTACTAGATTGACCTTTCTTGCAACGGGAGAAGTGCTTAGCTTTGGGTTCAATCTTGCGGTGCTCGATCCCAGTGACAGAAAGAGAAACGACACGTATTGTATTGTTGCCATTGAGGATAAAAAGATGGGGTTTATTTCATATTGCTTGAGTTTATCCCTCTACATCATGTCATCTTACCTAATGCGTTACCCTGTTCTTATGAACTTAATACTCTAGATGCGTGCTGGATAGCGGTCGATGTGTGGAGTAATAGTAGTAGATGCAGGCAAGAGTTGGTCTACTTGTCACGGACGTGATGCCTATATACATGATCATGCCTAGATATTCTCATAATTATTCGCTTTTCTATCAATTGCTCGACAGTAATGTGTTCACCCATCGTAATACTTGTGCTATCTTGAGAGAAGCCACTAGTGAAACATATGGCCCCCGGGTCTATTTTCTCCATTATATTAATCTCCCGTCAACAAGTTATTTCTGGCACCATTTATTTTGCAACCTTTACTTTCAATATATATCATAAAAATACCAAAAATATTTATCTTATCATTATTATCTCTATCAGATCTCACTCTCGTAAGTGACCGTGAAGGGATTGACCACCCCTTTATCACGTTGGTTGCGAGGTTCTTATTTGTTTGTGTAGGTACAAGGGACTTGCGTGTAGTCTCCTACTGGATTGATACCTTGGTTCTCAAAAACTGAGGGAAATACTTATGCTACTTTGCTGCATCACCCTTTCCTCTTCAAGGGAAAACCAACGCAGTGCTCAAGAGGTAGCATTAGGTATTCCGGCAAGTGGCTAAAAGCGGTGAGGCTATCCTCACCCACGCTACTCCAGAGAAGCATTCTCTGGAGGGTGACGATCTCAGCGTCTTTACGGTTTCGAGACCTTCTCTTCAAACAATCGACGCAAAAGGGCGCTCCGCGACCTCGCCGAAATCAACCAAGTAACCGCAGTGAGCCCTTGGAACAACCAGCAATAACTTTCACCGCGGACGACGAACCAAGTGAGGGAGTCCTGGACTAAGGGGTCCACGGGCGTCCGGCCTGTTATCCATGGGCCGGACCGATGGGCTGTGAAGATATGAAGACCAAAGACTATACATGTGTCTGGATTGGACTCTCCTTGGCGTGGAAGGCAAGCTTGGCGACCGACTATGAAGATTCCTTCTTCTGTAACCGACTCTATGTAAACCCTAGATCCCCTCGGTTTCTATATAAACCGAAGAGGATAGTTCGGAAAGGACACATTCATTACCATAGTCATATAGGCTAGGCTTCTAGGGTTTAGCCATCACGATCTCGTGGTAGATCAACTCTTGTAACACCCATATTCATCAATATCAATCAAGCAGGACGTAGGGTATTACCTCCATAGAGAGGGCCCGAACCTGGGTAAACATTGTGTCCCCTGTCTCCTGTTACCATCGATCCTAGACGCACAGTTCGGGACCCCCTACCCGAGATCCGCCGGTTTTGACACCGACATTGGTGCTTTCATTGAGAGTTCAACTGTGTCGTCCACGAAAGGTTCGATTGCTCCTTTAATCGTCTACAGCGACGCTGTCCAAGGAGAAACCTTCCTCCCCGGACAGATTTTCATGTTCGACGGCTTCGTACTGCGGGCCAACTCGCTTGGCCATCTAGAGCAGATCGATAGCTACGCCCCTGGCCACCAGGTCAGGTTTGGAAACTTGAACTATGTCACGGATATCCGTGGAGACTTGATCTTCAATGGATTTGAGACCGCAGCGATCGCTCCCCCTCGCTCCGATGAATATGACCTAAATCTGTCACCGGATCACATCCGGTGGATGGTCCCTGCTGCTGCGACGGCCTTAGAACTGTAGCAGATCATGCCATCTGAAGCCACAGAGTCCCCGGCGTTCGAGCCGCGCACGGACTCGGCGCCCCGCGATATCTACGTTAATGGAACTCCGAACTCGTCTCCGGCTATGAGTTCCGAATCGGGAACGCCTGTAGACACCGAGCTGGACCGATTATTGATTTTTGAATTTAGCGCCGCAGACATCTTCCAGCACTCACCTTTGGGTGATGTGCTAAACTCTTTAAAGAACTTGTCCTTGGAAAAGGACTCACATCCGAACTATGTTCGGATCGAGCCAGAGGCTGACGATGGGAAATTTTGTTTCCCACCCGCCACCCACTTCATAGCCACTGTCAATGACTTAACCGACATGCTCGATTACGGCTTCGAAGACATCGACAGTATGGACGACGATGCCGACAAGGAGCAAGGCCAAAACCCTCCATTTACTGGATGTTGGACGGCCACCTCTTCATACGATGTGTACATGGTCGACACCTAAAAAATCTAGTGACGATGACAAAGGAGATCCAGTTGCAATAAACCTTCTGAGACACAGCCCAAGCGTCGGCGCCCTAAATGCTGCTCTTAGCCTCGTCGCTCAAATAATGGAAATACTGGCACCGGGGAGAATAGTACTCCGGGCGACGCCAAAAACAATGAAGACCCTGTCGGGGCTGCATCCGAGCAGGAGGAAAAAGACAACGGGCAAGATAACCCTGATAATCAGACCACGCCCAATGACCCAGACGATGATAGTTATCGTCCAATCTCCAAGGATGATGAGAACCTCAGCAATGAGGACTTCATCGTGCCTGAGGCACCCCTCGAGCAGGAGCGCTTCAAGCGCCAGCTAATAGCCACTACAAGAAGCCTGAAGAAAAAGCAGCAACAGCTTCAAGCTGACCAAGACCTGCTCATTGACAGATGGACTGATGTCCTGGCAGCCGAAGAATATGGCCTCAAGCGCCCAGCCAAGAGTTGCTACCTCAGTTCGATGAGGAGGCACCAAATCCCATACCTCCCTTACGCAATGCGGACTGACCACCACGCGGTCGGGATAGTGCGGCAGACTGACCACCTTGTGGTCGGGATAAAGCGGCAACTCAGGCCAAACAACAGCCCGCCCCACCACCTCGCAAATACAGGGACAGAATAGCTCGGGACCATACATACGACCTTCGGCAGGAGCTGGACAGTAGAGCAGAACACACCAGATCAATCTACGGATCGCGAGGACGCTTCCCGACTCGGGATGAGGGCTACCTATTCGGGCGTGACAAACCTAGTCACACCCGGACCGATAACTGCAGACGCACTCCATCAGAGGTGCGCCGTGAGGCGGCCTGATATAGAGGTGCCGCACACCCTCTCTGCTTCACAGATGAGGTGCTGGATCACGAATTCCCCGAGGGGTTCTAACCCGTCAATATTGAATCATACGACGGAACAACCGACCCCGCAGTACGGATTGTGGACTTTATCCTCCACATCCACATGGCCCATGGAGATGACCTCCACGCCATCAAATACCTCCCACTGAAACTCAAAGGGCCAGCCAGACACTAGCTGAATAACCTGCCCAAGAATTCTGTCGGCAGCTGGGAGGACTTGGAAGAGGCCTTTCTTGACAACTTCCAAGGTACGTATGTCTGGCCACCCGATGCCGATGACTTAAGCTCCATAGTTCAAAAACCTGGAGAATCAGCCAGAAAATTCTGGACTAGGTTCCTAACCAAAAAGAACCAGATCGTTGACTGTCCAGATGCCAAAGCCCTAGCGGCCTTTAAACACAGCATCCGTGCAGAATGGCTAGCACGCTACCTCGGTCAAGAAAAACCGAAGTCCATGGTAGCCCTTACGGCACTCATGACCCGCTTTTGCGCGGGAGAGGACAGCTGGCTGGCTCGTAGCAAAAGCATAGCCAGCGAGATAAGCCCCTCCAAGGCCAAGAACAGCTCCGGAAAGATCTGACGCAACAGACACAAACACCGAAGCAATGGCAACAACACCGATGACACCACCGTTAACGCCGGATTCAGCGGCTCCAAGTCCGGACAGCGAAAGAAGCCCTACAAAAGGAACAGCGAGGGACCATCCAGCCTGGATCGCATACTCGATCATCCGTGCCAAATACATGGTACCCCAGACAAACAAGCCAATCACACCAACAGAGACTGTTGGGTTTTCAAACAGGCTGGCAAGTTAAATGTCGAAAACAAAGAAAAGGGATCACAAAGTGAGGATGAGGACGAAGAGCCACGGCAGCCGAACATCGGAGGGCAGAAGAAATCCCCCCCTTAAGTCAAAAGATGAACATGATATATGCTACACACATCCCCAAAAGGGAGCGCAAGCAAGCACTTAGGGACATCTACGCGGTAGAGCCAGTAGCCCCAAAATTCAATCCGTGGTCGTCATTCCCGATCACCTTCGATCGTCGAGATCATCCAACTAGTATCCGGCATGGCGGTTCAGCCGCACTGGTCCTCGACCCAATCATCGACGGATTTCACCTAACACGAGTCCTAATGGACGGTAGCAGCCTCAACCTGCTCTATCAGGATACAGTGCGGAAGATGGGCATTAATCCCTCACGAATCAAACCCACAAAGACTACCTTTAAAGGAGTCATACAAGGCGTTGAGGCCCGCTGCACGGGCTCAATCACGCTGGAGGTGGTCTTCGGTTCCCCGGACAACTTCCGAAGCGAGGAGTTAATCTTCGATATCGTCCCCTTCCGCAGTGGCTACCACGCACTACTCGGACGAACCGCGTTTGCTAGATTCAATGTGGTACCACACTATGCTTATCTCAAGCTAAAAATGCCCGGTCCGCGCGGCGTCATAACAGTCAACGGAAACACATAGTGCTCCCTCCGGACAGAGGAGCACACCGCCGCCTAGCAGCAGAGGTACAAAACGGCCTTCTCAAGCAGCATCATAGTCTGGCTGTCGAGCCCCTGGACATCATTAAGAGGGTCCGGACTACACTACAACAGGACAACGCAGCTCGTCAAGAGCTCGATTAGCAATTCGGGCTCTGTCCCAATCCCGATGAAGTAGTGGCATTCATACCATGCGTCCATAACTACGCACTCAAAATTCCTTGGGCGACCACGGAGGCACAAGCTATCATGGGACCCATGGTTTGGCCAGACCGATCCCGGACACACATATAACTTTACCATCTCCTTTCCCTTGTTTCAGGTTTCTCCTATGGGGGGCTCCCTCGACGGCCTGATTAACGATCTCGTTAAAGGATAAACACACCGGATTGACACAGAGCACAGGCGTACATGGGAAGCCCTAGAGGCTAACTGTCCTTCAGGACCCATGCGCAGTCCGCCTTCGGGTATGGAATGTCAAATAGTCGGCTTCTTATTGCATTATTTTGTACCAATGTGCTTGGACGCATTAACCCAACTATAATGGAAACAGTTCATGAGCCAAGTTCAAGGGCCCAGTACCCTATCTCTGTTCTCCCTCTGTTTTCCTCTATATTAGTTATTTCCTAGCAGTCGTACACTCTGGTACGTGTCATATTTGCCAGGGGCTCCCCCATTGCCCCACGATACGGCAACAAAGCCCAAACAATCCCTAAAGATAAGTTCGGCACCCCAAATTTAGCATTATATGCATTGGCTCCGAATCATGTCTTTGGTCAATAGTTGGGTTGCCCGGCTCCTGTGCTTGCTACCCTATGTTCCACTAAATCGGCTAGGGTAGTCAAGGGAGAACTACTGCGATTGTGCCCTGGCCTTGACCAGAAGAGCACCTCAGTAGAGAAAGCCGAAAACTGACTGTCATGATATGGCAAGAGCCGGTCAGCTGTTCGAGGGTCACAAATCATTGGAGATTTTTTCCGCATTATGCGAAAGATCGGCACTTCCTGATCAGATGTTAACAGCCCCCTGGTTCGAACCAGGGGCTGCACCTATGCTTTATTATAAAACTCCTATGGCTAAGTGAAGGTGTTTAAGCCGTACAGTATGATTGCCTTGTTCTTTGCGCTAAATAAATCCTTCAAGGACCATACAATTGGATCAAGATTGTTTAGATTCCATCCCGAACACCTCCGTACTACCTACGTGAGGGCAGAAGCCGACGACTGGCCAACCCTCAGATTACATAAAGAATGGCCGCACAGGAGGAAACAATTCAAAGCATAACAATATTACATTACAAAACAGGCTTTGTTCCCATAATACAAGGAAAAGGTAACATGAATACATTTACTCAAATACAATATCCTGCAAACATTGTGCTGCTGCAAGACGAGAACCCTCCAAAACATCCGCAAAATACCATTCGGGTGTGCGGTCTTCCTTGCCCTCCGGTGGCCCTCTGGTCACCTCGACGGCGTCCATCTTCGCCCACCACATCCTGCAACGGGCGAAGGCCATGCACGCACCTTCAATGCAGGCCGAGCGCTTGACGACGTCCAGTTGAGGACAGGCGTTCACCATTCGCCTCACGAGTCCGAAGTAGCTGCTTGGCATAGCTTCGGCTAGCCATAGCCGGATTATGAAATCCTTCATGGCTAGTTCGGCCACCCTATGCAGCTCCACCAGTTGTTTTAGCTGATCGGTGAAGGACACGGGATGCTCTGGCGCTGCATACTACGACCATAATAGCTTCTCCGTAGAACCCCCCTCCTTCAGCTCGGTAGAACTCCGCGGCGTCTAATACACTGCGTGGTAAATCCGCAAATGCTCCTGGGGAACTCCGAACCCGGGTTAGTAAAAGGTACTGCTTCTCCGCATACTTGCTTTGCATCTTAAATGCCTTACCCACCGTGGTCTTCTTGGCCTCCTGGATCTCCTGGAGGGCAGCCTGGGCCTCATTCCGTGCGGTCTCTGTGCTCTGACGAGCCTTGGCGAGTTCGGTCCCTTGAACCGACGCATCATGCTCCAAGGCTTTGCATTTCTTGACCGCATCCTGGAGCTCCTGCTGGATTTCTTTGACCCGGGCCTTGGACTTCTTATGGGCAGCTTGCTGCTGGACAGCCTTCTCCTCGGCCTCGCCCAGGGCCTTCTTCAGGGCCTCGACCTCAGTCGCGGCTCCTGCACACATTACGACACGGCGGTCAATGTACATCGCCTATCCTTTCTAAACACACAACAAGTTGTCACTCACCTTGCTTCTCCTGGAGCCGAACCTTGACCTCGCCGAGCTCGTTCTCGGTTCGCTCCAGCCTCTGCCTCAGCTTAGAGACTTCGGCAGCATGGGAGGTCATGGCCAACAGTGATGACTGCTTATTCATACATATTACGTTAGTCTCCTACAACAGAAGATTGATCCTCTGTCCGGTTCTTCTTGCCGAACACCGGACAGTGTCTCAGGGGCTACTGGTTACACAGGGTTTTTCTCTTTCTTACCTCGAAACCTGTTAACAAGCTGCTGCAGGCTTCATTCAGTCCACTCTTGGCGGACTGAATCTTCTCGATCACTGCACCCATAAGGACACGGTGTTCGTCCACGATAGAGGCGCCTCGAAGCGCCTCCACCGGGTTATCCGGCGCCCCTGAATGGACAAGGGCCACTGGTGGAAGCGGCGCACCCTCCCCCTCCTTCAAAGGGGGCTGCTCGCCCAACTCCGAAGCCATTTGGGCCTCCGGAATCGTATTCGGCTGAGGGCCGAACTGGATGCGGCCCTCTACGCCAATCTCCATGGGGGTCGGCTCCCCCATGTGTCCGGCAGTGGAGGTCTCGCCTTGTGGCGCCTCCCGGACTATGTCCTAGGCCCCTCCCCGGTTCGGAGCAGTCCTCCGGGACAACGCTTCGGTGTCATCCCTGGTCCCGGGGGAATAAGCGGGCGGTGCGACATGCTTGCCATCTCCGACGGAGCCAACGACCCCCCAGATGAGGATCGCTGGATAAGGTCGCGGGCCGGACTGCAATAGCACAATTAACTATGTCATGATAATGAGGAGAAAGGGTCGGATGTGCGCATGAGCGAGCCGTGTCACTTACGATGTGGCCTGGGGCTTAGTGCGGGGGTGTCTCTCTGGACTGCTATCAACGTCCCACACGGTGTTGACCGCTGGGACGCTCTTCCCATTCTTGGGCGTTTCCGCCTCTGGATGCACCGAAGCCGCCCTCTTCTTCTTCGTCTCCTCAGGGGGAGGGTTGTTTTCCTCCTCCTCCCCTTCTTCCTCGTCGCCTTCCTCAGGGATGGAGGAATGGGCTTCGCCGTCTTCGGACGTCACGTCCGAAGTGCCCTTGCGACGGGGGCCACCCTTGGCCTTCTTCTTCGGCGCCTTATAAGGCGCCGACACCAGCATCTTCGCTAGACGCGGGATGACCAGTTCCTCAAGCAGCGGAGCCGGGCACTGGATCCGCTTCGCCATCTCCATCCAGTCCTGGAAATGCAATGATAAGCTCATACATCATCCTTGAAATGATTAAGTTGGGGATACATCAAAAGATGGCATACCTCACTGGCGAGGTGTTTACAATCGTGACCACGGTCTGAATCCATGGCCGGTGGCTTCTCGTTGCCCTTAAAGAGCAACTTCCATGCGCCTTCGTGAGTAGTCTCGAAGAGCCTCACCAAAGTCTGATCCTTCTTCGGGTTGAATTCCTACAGAGGACGGCTTCGGCGCTGGCACGGGAGTATCCGACGGACCAGCATCACCTGGATCACATCATCGAGCTTGACTTTCTTGGTTGACATGCTCTGAACGCACGTCTGCAACGCTATCACCTCGTCAGGGGAACCCCATTCCGGACTCTTCTCGACCCAGGAGGTGAATCGCGTGGGGGCGCCGGAGCGGAACTCGGCAGTTGTGGCCCAGATGGTGCCGCGAGGTTCTGTGATGTAGAACCACTGCTTCTGCCACTCCTTCACTGTGTCCACAAAAGTGCCTTTGGGCCAGGATACGTTGGACAGCTTGCTCACCATGGCTCCTCCGCACTTCACGTGCTGACCATCCACCACCTTCGGCTTCAAGTTGAAGACTTTGAGCCACAGACCGAAGTGGGGTTGGATGCGGAGGAAGGCCTCACACACGACGATAAACGCCGAGATGTTGAGGAAGGAATTCGGGGATAGATCATGGAAATCTATCCCGTAATAATACATCAGCCCGTGGACGAAAGGGTGGAGTGGAAACCCTAGCCTGCGGAAGAAATGGGGGAGGAACACTACCCTCTCGGTGGGCTTCGGCGTGGGGACGACTTGTCCCTCGGTTGGCAGGCGGTGAGTGATCTCCTTCGCCAAGTATCCAGCCGCCCGAAGCTTTCTTCTTATGTAACCGACTCTATGTAAACCCTAGATCCCCTCAGTGTCTATATAAACCGGAGGGATAGTCCGGAAAGGACACATTCATTACCATAGTCATATAGGCTAGGCTTCTAGGGTTTAGCCATCACGATCTCATGGTAGATCAACTCTTGTAACACCCATATTCATCAATATCAATCAAGCAGGACGTTGGGTATTACCTCCATAGAGAGGGCCCGAACCTGGGTAAACATTGTGTCCCCTGTCTCCTGTTACCATCGATCCTAGACGCACAGTTCGGGACCCCCTACCCGAGATCTGCCGGTTTTGACACCGACACCAAGGGCCCGATCAGTCCGAGCACTAGCCGCCTTGGTCTTAAACCCGATTGTGGATGGCTTCCGACTCACCAAAGTGCTCATGGATGGCGGCAGCGGACTTAACCTCATCTATGAGGAGACGCTCGACAAAATGTAAATTGACAAGGCCCGCATCGAGCAAAGCAGTACTACCTTTCGAGGCATCATCCCCAGTCGAGAAGCACGATGTTTGGGGAAAATCAAACTTGATGTAGTATTTGGCACGCCGGAGAATTATAGGTCTGAAGAGTTGCTCTTCCACATGGCCCCCTTCACTAGCGGATATCATGCCCTTTTGGGGCGGGACGCCTTCTCATGCTTCCAAGCCATACCCCCTTACGGGTACATGAAGCTTAAAATGCCGGGGCTTAATGGAATAATCACAGTTACAAGTGATCCGGATAAAGCACTCTGCGCCGAAAACAAAACTGCATCTGTAGCCCTCGAGGCACTATCCGAAGCCCTTGCGGCCGAAGAATTAACCACCCTGCGATCCATGATGGATAAAGATGATGTGATCCTCGATAAGAGGCCCAAATCTACCTCTTTCAAACCAGCAGATGAAATAAGTAAATTTCAAGTGCACCCGACGGATCCCAACAAAACAGCGTCCATTGGAGCACAGCTAGATCCGACGGTCG
This sequence comes from Triticum urartu, assembly GCF_056163025.1. NCBI lineage: Eukaryota > Viridiplantae > Streptophyta > Magnoliopsida > Poales > Poaceae > Triticum > Triticum urartu. The sequence goes on from NC_141876.1 coordinate 465,934,963, forward strand.
ATGCCGCCCTACGGGCGTTCCTGCTCGAAAATCGGGACATCTTTTCCTAGCACCCTTCGGACATGCCCGGGATCCCATGCAGACTGGCCGAACATAGCCTCAACATAATCAAGGGGTTCAAATCAGTCAACCAAACACTACGGTGATTTTCCGAACCCAAATGGTAAGCTATGGGGGAGGAGCTAGCTAAACTACTCGAGGCCAGGTTCATTAGAGAAATCAAGCACCCGGACTGGCTAGCCAACTTGGTCATGGTGCCAAAGAAGGATAAATCCTAGCGCCTTTGTGTCAATTTTGAAGACCTCAATAAGGCTCGCCAAAGGACCCTTTCCCATTGCCCCGCATTGACCAGATTATCGAGGCAACCGCGGGACACGACTCATTGTGTTTCCTCGATGCTTACTCCGGATACCATCAGATTAAGATGAAGGAGTCCGACCAGGCCGCAACGGCATTTATTACCCCATACGGGCCTTTTTGTTTCAACACTATGTCTTTCGGGCTGAAAAACGTTAGTGCCACTTACCAACGCATGATTCAAACATGTTTGGAAAAACAAATCGGTAAGACAGTGGAAGCATTGTGGACGACGTGGTCATCAAGACTAAACACGCCGAGTCATTGGTGGACAATCTCCGCCACACATTTGGCAACCTCCGCACATATGACATACGGCTTAATCCGGAAAAATGTGTTTTCGGCGTTCCAGCCGGAAAACAGGGTTCATTGTCTCCAATAGAGGAATTGAAGCGAACCCAGCCAAAATCCGAGCCTTGTCACAATTGGCCATGCCAACAGAGTTAAAGTAGGTCCAAAAACTAGCAGGGTGTGTGGCATCTTTAAGCCGCTTCATCTCCAGATTAGGAGAAAAGGCATTACCACTTTATCGACTGCTCCGACGCACCGATCATTTCGAATGGACAGATGCGGCTATAGCCGGATTGGAAGAAATAAAAACCTTATTAGCGGGCAACCCAATCCAAGCCGCCCCAAGTGTTGGCGAGCCTATGTTGCTCTATATATCCGCGACTCGCCAGGTAGTGAGCACCGTACTCATTGTCGAGCGAGAGGAAGAGGGACATAAATTCCCCATCCAGAAACCAGTATACTATGTATCGGTGGTCCTTACACCATGCAAATCTCGATACCCTCACTATCAAAAGATAGCCTATGCGGTCTTCATGGCATCCTGCAAGCTCTGGCACTATTTTCAAGAGTGTGCGATCACGGTGGCATCCAAAGTACCACTAAATGACATTATAAATTATAGGGATGCCACCGACCGCATAGCTAAATGGGACATTGAGATCTTACCATTTGAAATAGCATACAAGCTGCATCGAGCTATTAAATCTTAGGTGCTGGCCGACTTCGTTGCCGAGTGGACTGAAGCCGAGATCCCTAAAGAGTTCAGCTCATACTCCAACTGGATCATGTACTTTGACGGCTCTAGAATGCTAGCCGGACTGGGGGCTGGTGTCATCTTGACATCCCCTATGGGGGACACAGTTCACTACATGTTGCAGATCATGTATACGGACTCCAATAACGTAGCCAAATACGAGGCACTTTTACATGGTCTCCGAATGGTTGTCTACATGGGCATACAACGCCTAGAGGTGCGCGGTGATTCAAACCTCGCAATATCCCAGATAAATGGAGAGTTCGATGCAAAAGGTCCAAAAATGGCGGCGTACCGAAACGCCGTATTAAAAATATCGGCTCAGTTCGAGGGGCTCGAGTTTCATCACGTTGCTTGATAACCCACAAGTATAGGGGGCCGCAACAGTTTTCGAGGGTAAAGTATTCAACCCAAATTTATAAATTCGACACAAGGGGAGCCAAAGAATATTTGAAGGTATTGGCAGCTGAGTTGTCAATTCAACCACACCTCGAGATTAATTATCTGCAGCAAAGTGATCAGTAGCAAAGTAGTTTGATAGTTTTGATAGTAGTGACAGCAGCAATAGTAATAGTAATAGTGATAGCAGTAATTTTGTAGCAAGTGTAACAGTGATGATAGCAGTAGTAACTTAGCAGAAACAATATGGAAAAGTTCGTAGGCATTGGATCAGTGACTTGTTGGATGATATTCATCATGTGACAGTTATAACCTAGGGCGACAAGGCACTAGCTCCAGTTCATCGATATAACGTAGGCATGTATTCCGTAAATAGTCATACGTGCTTTATTAAAAGAACTTGCATGACAATCTTTTGCCCTACCCTCCTGTGGCAGCAGGGTCCATAATGGAAACTAAGGGATATTAAGGCCTCCTTTTAATAGAGAACCGAAACAAAGCATTAAGACATAGTGAATACATGAACTCCTCAAACTACGGTAATCACCGGAAGAAGTCCCGGTTATTGTCACTCCAGGGTTACCGGATCATAACACGTAGTAGGTGACTATAACTTGAAAGACCGGATCTAGAACATGGATATAATGATGATAACATAAACGGTTCAGATGTGAAATCATGGCACCCGGGCCCAAAGTGTTAAGCATTAAGCATGGCAAAGTCATAGCAACATCAATCTAAGAACATAGTGGATACTAGGGATCAAGCCTTAACAAAACTAATTCGATTACATGATGAATCTCATCCAACTCCTCACCGACCAGCGAGCCTACGAAGGAATTACTCACTCCCGGTGGGGAGTATCATGGAATTGGCGATGGAGAAGGGTTGGTGATGACAAAGAACGAAGATCCCCCTCTCCGGATCCCCAAACAGACTCCGGGTCTGCCCTCCCGAGGAAGAACAGGGCTTGGCGGCGGCTCCGTCTCGTGGATCATTATAATTCTTTCTCCCTGATTTTTCTCCGAAAATAGGAATTTATAGAGTTGGTTTCAGGGTCAGCGGGGCCACCAGGTGGGGACAACCCACCTGGGCCCGCCAGGAGAGGGGAGCACGCCCTGGTGGATTGTGCCCACCCAGGGGCCCCTCTCCGGTAGGTCTTGGCTCCAGAAATTCGTATATATTATATAAAAATTCCTCGCAAAGTTCCGTTCTTCCGAGAACTTTTATTTCTACACAAAAACAATACCATGGTAGTTCTGCTGAAAACAACGTCAGTCCAGGGTTAGTTTCATTCAAATCATGCAAATTAGAGTCCAAAACAAGAGGAAAAGCGTTAAGAAAAGTAGATACGTTGGAGACGTATCAACTCCCCCAAGCTTAAACCTTTGCTTGTCCTCAAGCAATTCAATTGATAAACTGAAAGTGAAAAAGAAAAACTTTTATGAACTTTGCTCTTGTTTGCATAAATAAGCTTAAACATCACCCATGTTTTCAGCCAACATTATAACTAACCATGTCGGCAATAAATCTTAAAGATTATAATGACTCATATCAATGACATAATCAGCTAGCGAGCAATAATAAGATATCTCAAACAGCAACACGTTGTCAAAACAACCATTATATAATATGACAATAGTGGTATCTCGCTAGCCCTTTCTGAGACCGTAAAACATAAATGCAGAGCACCTCCAAAGTTCAAGCAGTGACTAAACATTGTAATTCATGGTAGAAAAGATACAGTCATGATGCACCCAACATTAGCTACACACAATGCATAAATCACGACAACTGTGCTCTACTCAGTTTCTGGCGCTTGTTTTAGAAGGTGATGACACAACATAAAAGTAAATAGAAAATCCCTTCGCAGAGGGAAGCAGTGATTTGCAGAGGTGCCAGGGCTCAATTTTTAAACAGAGATAAATGATATTTTGAGACATGCACCCTTCTCATTTACTTCACGACCATCAGTTATCAGTATCTCCCATGCTAAACAAGCTAGTGGTGGTTCAAGCGATAAAAGTAAAGGTTTTGACTCCATTGGGAGTTTTTGTTTGATTATTCGAGCAATTAACTCCTTTTGTATTTTGCAGTTTGGGACTGGGCATTCCTATTACAGCCCTTTTCTCATGCGATGGCGAGTGAATAAATACTCGACCTGAGAATAACCCGCTTAGAATGGAAGATACCGACCACCTCCTGTCATTCCATGAACAATTCAAGCACACAAAATAGATATATTTTTAGAAGTTTTTAGAGGCGGCACATGCAAATTTACTTAGGACGGCAGGGTAATACTGCATATAGGTAGATATGGTGGACTCATCTGGAATAACTTTGGGTTCAGGTTTTTGATGTATAAGCAGAATCCCCACTTAGTACAGGTGAAGGCTAGCAATTAGATTGAGAAGCGGCCAGCTAGAGAGCAACAACGATCATGATCATGCATTATGCATAAGTAACATTGGACACTAGCATTAGTAGGATATGATCACCATGAACATAAATATCATAGAGGCTATGTTTGTTTTGATTCAACTACATGCATGAATGTGGGAGTCCTGGATAAGGGGGTCTCCGGACAGCCGAACTATATCCTTTGGCCGGACTGTTAGACTATGAAGATACAGGATTGAAGACTTCGTCTCGTGTCTGGATGGGACTCTACTTGGCATGGAAGGCAAGCTAGGCAATACAGATATGTATATTTCCTCCTTTGTAACCGACCTTGTGTAACCCTAACCTCTCTAGTGTCTATATAAACCGGAGGGTTTTAGTCCGTAGGAGAACATACAATCATACCATAGGCTAGCTTCTAGGGTTTAGCCTCTCCGATCTCGTGGTAGATCTACTCTTGTACTACCCATATCATCAATATTAATCAAGCAGGACGTAGGGTTTTACCTACATTAAGAGGGCCCGAACCTGGGTAAAACATTGTGTCCCCTACCTCCTGTTACCATCTGCCTTAGACGCACAGTTCAGGACCCCCTACCCGAGATCCGCCGGTTTTGACACCGACATTGGTGCTTTCATTGAGAGTTCCTCTGTGTCGTCGCCGTTAGGCTTGATGGCTCCTACTATCATCGATAGCGATGCAGTCCAGGGTGAGACTTTTCTCCCCGGACAGATGTTCGTGTTCGGCGGCTTTGCACTGCAGGCCAATTCACTTGGCCATCTAGAGCAGGTTGAAAGTTACGCCCCTGGCCACCAAGTCAGGTTTGGAAGCTCAAACTACACGGCTGATATGCGTGGAGACTTGATCTTCGACGGATTCAAGCCTCTGCCTTGTGCGTCACGCGGTCACGATGAGTACGACTTAGCTCTACCATCGGACAGTGTTAAGGATATCGCACCTGCGGCCGCTCCGACCCTCAATTCGGAGCAAGTTGCGCCTTCCGCGGACGGGTGGATGGACCCCATCGCGGAGGCCTTACCCTCAGCGGCGATCGAGCTGAACATCAACTTTACCTTGCATGAGAGCCGTGTTGTTGAACTGCCGGATACTTCTCCGGCCACGGACTCCGAACCACCTGCGCCCGTTCCGATCGAATCCGGTTGGGCGCCAATCATGGAGT